>NC_139022.1:98029710-98771942 GCF_964662115.1 Mustela nivalis
AGAACATGTCTGGCAGAGAGTCAAAGCAGGAAGTTACACAGGGGTACGTTTGGTTAAATAACAGAAGTTGATCTAATCACCAATTTGTAGCACCTTTTAAATGAAAGCAAAATATTAGGCTCTTCTGAGAAACCATATCAGACATTTGTATTTTTCTCCATGTCATCCATATGCCCTCTTTTCTTCACAATTATTTCTTTACCCTTTATGTATACTGGGGGTGGGGGGGGCGGTGGGGAGAGAAAGCTAATGGTGTGCTGTTATATCTTTTTTTTTTTTTTTTTTTTGACAGACAGAGGTCACAAGTAGGCAGAGAGGCAGGCAGAGAGAGAGAAGGGGAAGCAGGCTCCCCGCTGAGCAGAGAGCCGGATTTTGGGCTCGATCCCAGGACCCTGGGATCATGACCTGAGCTGAAGGCAGAGGCTTAACCCACTGAGCCACCCAGGAGCCCCCTGTTATATCTTTTTTAATGTTGATTACTATGGGTTGGGGAGGGCAGGGAAGGAAGATTGAAAATAAAATTCTTCTGATAATATCAGCTTTTTTCAGCTATCAGCTTGAAATAAATAGAGCTCTTAGACCGCCTACACAGCCTTCTTTCTTATGTGACTATTCTTCCATTTTTTCCCCCTGAAATCATAGGACACAATTCTGCTTTCTCAGGAACACATTGAGTTTCAATCAAACTATGTAAGAACCCAACCACATAAAATCTAGTACAGGTCAATCAATGTAATAATGTGGAAAGGCTAAGGGTGCTGCTTTATTTAATCTTATGATTTCTTTAAACCTTTCAAATGCTTTGGAGTTTCTCCGGGTTGCATATTTAAATAATGAAAAGAAAATATGGTTGTGAAACCTACCTCTTCTCTCTCTCTCTCTCTCTCTCTCATCTACAGCTTGAAAATTTCTTTTCAGTCCCTTCCCTTCAATTAATGAAATAGTTTCCCACCCCACTCCCATCCTGCCTGGAGACACCATTGCCATGGTTACCTGGCTACCTGTTCTCAAAGAATATATGTAGTAGCAACTGACAATTTAAACGTCTCAATGTGTTGCACTTAGGAACAATAATGAGACCATTAAGAAACTCCTTGTAGTGAAAATACCATTTATGTTACAGTCTGAGATTAAAACTTTAATTTGTATTCATTTACTCATTTAAAGAGATAAGGTTGGAGGGGCCGATCTCTGCAGCTAAATAGCAAGTCACTGACATGAAATGCCATCCACCAGAGACAAGTCATTGAGGCTGCCTCTCCTTGAATGTTGATAACACTGGGAGAAGAGACAGAATCACCCACCAAACTAATGGGAAGTTGACGGTAAAAGGACAGTGTAAAGATGGCGAATTGGGGCAGTAATTGGTCTTCAGTAAGTGAATCCATGTGAGGGTCCAGAGAAAGAGATACTAATGGATGCTGTCCTCATTTTATCTGAAAACATTGTTTCGGTAAGCTTGATTCAGGACCTCTCATACGGTTCTCTCCCAGTTTGCTCTGGGGATAAACATACTTCCCTTTTTGAGTTTTAGCTTTCTTGCCATCAAAATTTTTCTCTCTGAGCCAGGGACCTTAACCTCAAGTCTGTTATAAAGAGCTGGGGAGATGATTTGCAAGTAACCTGAACTAGTGAAAATTAGCAGGACGCAAGTATGCCAATATAGCAGTTTAAAGAAAACAAATTAGAATGGATTAAAGATTAACCCTATAATTTCATTTGTTCTCACAGCCTCACAAACTATTTTGACTAGGAGAGAAAGGGGGTAGTTAGAGCAAGAACGCTGGGAAATTCAATTAACTTTGGTATTGAGGCTGAAAGTACTGCTTAGTGACTGTGTGTTCAACAGTACGTCCCCGGTTCCTTTTTGCAGATGCATTGTTCTGTGAATTATTATAGGGCCTTTTATTAAGAAAATCTGATCCCTTGGAAAGAGGAACAGGAAACAGACTGAATTTCCCCTTTCACATTCTTAAGCCATACAAATTTTTAAAGTGAATTAAAAACAAGACAAGGAAATTAAACTCAACTCTATCGAAATCTCTGGATTGCAGATTCATACCATACTCACAGACATACACATACACACACACAGTTCTGGATGGGTCAAAGTTTAAAGATCAAAAACCAAAACATGAAAACACTAGATAAAAATGGATTCATGTTTGTTACCTAAGAATAAAGGAGAACCATGGTTTTGAACTTCATAAAGGAGAATCTATTTATAAATAGTCATATATATATATATGTCATTTATATATATTATATATATATATATATATAAAGTTTTAACTTGTATATCTCATTAATAGCTATAATTAGGGCAAAGCAGGTGGGAGAAACTAAGAGTCTCTTTTTTTTTTAAATTAACATATAATGTATTATTTGCTTCACGGGTACGGGTCTGTGAATCATCAGTCTTACACAATTCTCAGCACTCACCACAGCACATACCCTCCCCAATGGCTATCAACAATCGACCCCATCCCTCCGACCCCCCACCCCTCCTCCAGCAACCCTCACTTTGTTTCCTGAGATTAAGAGTCTCTTATGGTTTGTCTCCCTGTCTGGTTTCATCTTCTTTCATATCTCCCTCCCTTCCCTGCACAACCCCCTCCCCTGCCTCTCAAATTCCTCATATCAGAGAGACCATATGATAATTGTCTTTTTCTGACTGACTTTTTTTGCTTAGCATAATACCCTCTAGTTCCATCCACGTCATTGTAAATAGCAAAATTCTGGTGTTTTTTGATGGCTGCATAGTATTCCATCGTATATATGTGTACCACCTCTTCTTTATCCATTCATCTGTTGATGGACATTTAGGCTCTCTCCATAGTTTGGCTATTGTGGACATTGCTGCTATAAACATTTGGGTGCACATGCCCCTTTGGATCACTGTGTTTGTATCTTTAGGGTAAATGCCCAGTGAAACTAGGACTCTAAAGCATTATTGGTGGAAGTAAATAATCTTTAATGGATGAATACTTGGTAATAGAAAGAAAAGTGTATATTTTCTTCCTACTGAGACACTTTATCTTTAGACATTTATCCTAAAATGGTAGTTGTATAAGTGGAATTTAAAAAGAGAGAGAGAGAGAGAGAGTAAAAGAAAGAAAAAAAACAACCAATCATAGCATCATTTATTACAATTCATATGGCACTAAAGACATCTTTAACTGCTTCTGTCCTTCAACTTCACTTACTTTGGACAATACAGAAGGAAACCATTTGGTTTGTGTGGAAACATTTGAAAAGATGTTCACCAAATTTTTAACTTGGTTATTTTTGGTGGTAGAAATGTAGATGATTTTTATTATTTTCTCCATATATTTCTTAATAATTTTATTATTTTAACAAGAAGCATGCATTAGTATTACAGTTGACACAATAGAGCTCTTTGGGGTTAAACTGTATCCCCCTAAAAGATATGTTGAAGTCTTAACCAGCAGTACCTCAAAATGTGATCTTACTTGGAAATAGGATCTTTGCAGATGTAATCCCATTAAAATGAGGTCATACTGAATTACAGTGGGCCCTCATCCCGTATGACTCGTGTCCTTAGAAGAAGAGGAAGGACACACAGTAGGAGGACAGCCATGTGACACTGGAGGCCAAGATTGGAGTGATGAGTCTACCGGACGAGGGATGCCAAACACCAGAAGTTAGAAGAGGCAAAGAAAAATCCTTCCTTAACAGGCTTCAGAGGGAGCATGGCCCTGCCAACACCTTGATTTCAACATCTACCCTCCAGGACTTTGAGATAATACATTTCTGCTGCTGTAAGCCACCCAGTTTGTGGTATTTTGCTCCAGCAGCCCCCAGAAAACCAATGCAAAATCCATTGTAATTTAAAGGAAGAGACTCCATTTACTCTCTGGATATGGTAAAATATACAGATATGTAATATTTGTAATATGCCACACACAATGGCATATTTGTAATATGCCACACACAATCACAAACCCTGTTATTAACAGTTCTGCATCCAATTTAGTGATCTGGGAGTTAATGCATGGAACTTAGGAAAAGAAAGTCAAAATGTCTTACTTCTTCAGTATGACAGCAGTGGCACAAATGCTCAAGTGGTCTGAATGCACCCCCAGGTAACAGAAGCATTCTTTTCCGAGGCCCCCAAAGACTTCTGTGAACCATCACCATGACATATATAGAGATATGTCTCATTGATACACTACTTTAAAGAATTACAGTCCTGCTTATCACAGTTCTCATTTTTTCCTCAACTGTATTAAATATGACTATACCAATGAGCTGAAAGGAAAACTAGGTCCCAAGTGTTTTGGCATCTTTTCAGTATCGAAGGTCAACTACATAGCAGTGAGCCAGAATGCGTTGTGAACAGACATATGGCATTTGTTTGGGAGAGGAGAGGATGGGAGGAGGAGGGTCTTGTTTTCCAGCTGCCTCCTCAAGTCAGTCTGGATTGCTATAAAACCTTCCTGTATTATTTAGGCTCGTAATCATTTTCTTTCTAAGTGGTCTTTTGTAATCTTGAGAAGCAAAAAGACATGATTGCAGGAAACCCATGTCTTCTGACTGTGCTGAGTCTTTGGCAAAGTAAACTTGAGGATCTAATTCTATCAAGAGTGGGTGAACATGCCAGTTCAGGATAGAGTCTAAACACAAGGGCAGAGGAACCAAAGACAAGGCATATTTCCACGGTAAATCTGCAGCTTATGGAGAATGTAGCCCTGGGGCTTAAGTCACTCACATTCTTTTTGGACTAACTGCACTTTAATCAAATTGTACCTGTTTGAATGCTCTGATGGTAGAGAATTCAACTGAGCACAGCCCCTTCTATGTGCATAAAGAGCAGGCGTATGTGCCTAGTGTGTTTTGGAGGGTAACCAAAAGACCAAGGATTAGTCAAGAACTTGGGCGGCTTCGAATGACAGAAACCCAACTCCAACAGGCTTATACTAAAAAAAGGAAAGAGGTTTTTTCGGGAAATTAAGGAGTGGAGGTGGCATCCTGTCTCTTAAGGACTCATCATTAAATGTGTCTGTTCATCACTGTGCTCCCTTTTCGCTCTGGTTGTCCCAGTCTGGTGGCCTCATTTTCCCTCCTGCTCACAGCCTTCTCCTACATGGTCAGAACAAGTAGGGCTTAGCTCCAGACATGTATTCCCATGGCTCATAAACTAAGATGAAAAACAAGAGAAAAATACTCCTTTTCAGTGTCCACACATAAATAATATCAGAGAAGTTCTGTGATGGTTGGTTTGGGATTAGGTCCCCATACCTGAGTCAGTTACCCTGACCAGGTAGATGGCGTACTCTCCTTAGCCAGGCCTGGATCTGTTGCCGGAGAGCAAGGCAAGGGCAAGGCAGTGGAATTGGCAGCCCTATTGAGACCATGTATGGGAGGAAGATTAAGTTTCCCTAAAGAAGTCAGGGTGCTGTTATCCAGAAGAAGAAAAAAGTGATGCAAGAAAGACAAACAGTAAATGCCTGCTAGAATATCCAGACATTCCCCAAGTACTGTCCCCCCTCCCTTTGACCTAGGCTTCCATGTCACTTGAAATCCTATGCTTTTAGGTTCCAACTGTCCAATATTAAAGAAAGATAGATTATAGATAACAGAGAGATGACAAGTGGCTCAAAATTGCAAAGCTGACAGATGAAATGACAAATCCAAGTGTATAAGCAAGTAAAAATTGAATGCAAAATAAAATTTTTATCTTAACTGAGCTTTGAAATGAGGAAGCATTAGATATCCTTGGAAGTGTAAAGGACAGCTTATTTTTTAGAGCAAGCTAAAGAAATATAAAGCTATATTCAAAATACATCAAAATATACCCAACTCAAGATTGGTGATAAAATATATAAGTAGAATGCGTTCAGTCTACAGTCTTACTTAGTCAAGCAGGAAATGTATGATGGGCCATTCAAAAACAATGTCTCCTGTGAACTCTGAGCAGACCAGTTCACCATAAAGATATAATCAAAGTGGGTTCGAGGCCACCAAAGCTTCATCTCTCAAGAAATGACTTCATCTATGAAGAATTTTAAAAGAGTTGCCAAAAAAAAAAAAAAAAAAGTGGATTTGTAGCAGCTATGGTGCTCAGACACAGAGCTGGAGGTTTTCCATTTTAGCCATGCTAAAGATTGAGGTCTAACCTTGACTTCTGATATCACCCTCCCTCCTTGTTGTAAGACCTGGAACTTGCCTTGCCTGAGCTCAAGACCTCATACTTTGCTGAGATTAATATGACATCAGACAGTGGAGTTCCCCAGACTGTTGCACAGTTGTGGTCTGGAGTATTTATTTTCTGATTTTTAGTATCAGCATTTGAGGGAAAACTCCAGGTGGTGAAGTTAAATAACCAATTGGGAATCAAACAGCTTTTTCCATACCTTTTTAAACAGGGCCTCAGTTGGAGCCAACCCAGCCAGGACCATTTAGGAAAGGAAAGATTCAGGAGCTCATTCCACAAAAAATGATGTTTCTAAGTCAGGTTAGTTGGTTTTCCATTATCCACATTCACACTATCTACTGAAAAGTCTATGTCTAAAAAACTATAAAACACACTGAACACTAGGAAACAAACCAAGAGTTGATGGAGGGGACGTGGGGGGGGGGGGGTGGAATTAGGTAACAGGGTGACCGGCATTGAGGGCCCTTGATGGAATGAGCCCTGGGTGTTATATGCAACCGATGAATCACTAAATCCTAACTTCTGAAAAAAATAATCACTATATTTTAATTAAACTGAATTTAAATAAAAAATTTTTAACAGTCTAAGTCTAACTAATATCTGGTTTTCCAGTTTTTGAAAAATTAAAACACAGGGAAAAGAAAAAGCTAACTAAAATCTCTTCATCCAGACAACCCCTGTTAAATTTTGTTATATGTAACAAAATTTATTCCTACATAAATACAAGATGTAAATGTATTTTTCTTTCACAGCAATAATTTTGTCTTAAAGCACATTCTTTATTACCAGAGTTGTAAAACTTAATGTAGTATAAAATGTTTTTCCATGTAAATAAATATTTTCCTGTAATTTTAATCTATTGTATAACTCTAACATTATATATGTTTAATTATATATCACATTACATTATACATTATATATTACATTACATAATGTTATACACAACATTATATGTTTATATATATAATGAAGAATTTAGGATAGTCTTTATTTTTTATGGCTATATATAATTTTAGGATGTTACCCTTATAAGCCCTTAGGAACTTTTATATTTATTCCCTTGGGTTCAATTCCTAGAGGTACAATTGCTAAGTATTTCCGGAGTCCTTAGGGTTTGGGTGGTGAGACAAGTTGGCATCCAAAATGGGGTAAGAGTGTTTGTCTTCTCTTACACTCTATCAGAGTGCCATTAATTTTTAGAATTTCTGACTATTGAGGGGGTGGGTAGCATCATCACCATATATCGTCTGTTTAAAGACATGCAGCTTTTCGTATTTGAACATATCTGAAAACAGATTGCATCTTGCCATAGGTAGTGACTCAACACTGTTTCGGTGTAATCGGCAGTGTTTTTTTTCCTCTCTTAGAAGCACGTGAAGGAGCAGCCTGCCCTCTGATCACAGGCATCTTAGATCCAATGAAATACGGTATTCAGTCTAAGCAATTTTAAGTGTTGGCCCAGCTTCCCTTGCCACCCACCAAGCTTCTGGGACCAGTTGCCCTTGCTAACTACTTACAGCGTGCTCCAAATATGTAAATTCAATTCAACTTTTATTCACGTTCCTGGGCATATGGCTCGGGGAATACAGAGACGAACATGACAGTACTGAGAAAAACTTAATTAAGAAGGTCACTGCATAAAAACCGTGTAATGAATTTTACCTCAAAACCTTTGTGGAGCAAGGCGGGATATAAATAAATAAAAACATTATACAGAAGCCACGTAGACATCCATCTTGGATCATCTGTCACACCCGTTGCCTGTTTTGACACAGATAATCGAGTGCTCGGAACTACCTGCCTTTTCTTGAGGTCATTCTCTTCTGGCAAGAACAAGCGCTGCTCATTTCACTCAAGGGGTGTCTCTTTGCAGCCGGCTTTTCACCTGGCCACCTCCTGTCCAGCCCTCACATCTCCGCACAGAGGCTACCTCCTCTGGGAAGTGGCTTGGGCTCCATCTCTCCTTTCCTCTGTCCCTGTCTTCTGTCTGTGTTGTTTCCACAGTACCTAGTCCGCTTGAAGCCACACATCGTGGTCACCTCTTCCCTTGCCATAAAGAACACGGGGCATTCTTAGTATTCAAGAGCGGGACTCTGGGAAGACCGCCCCCAGCTCAGCCCGGCTCTGCCCCGTGTTACTGATCTACCCTTGAGCAAGTTACTTGTAATCACTCTTGGATCTCCACTTTCTTATCTACACATCAAAGTTCATATTGCCTTGTTCAGAAGGTTGTTTTGGAGAATCAACTCTAATAAAACATATGAAGCACTTAGCACAGGGGCTGGCCTTGGGAAAACATTGAGGGGGAAGGAAATACTAACTTACTGGCTCTCTGTCTCCCCCAGCCGAGTAATGCTCTTCTGGAATACAGAGGGTGTCCTTCATCTCTGATCCCAGTTGTGTGGGATGAACCAAATTCTCAGCACAGCTGTGTTAAAATGCTTATACAGAAAAACTAAGTCCACAGCCTTAGGATCAAAAAGAAATTAGGAGCAAACAGACTTCTCTATTTGGCTCAGGAGAGCTTTTCTGCTTTGTGAATGGTCTTCTACAATCTCCCTGTCTAGAGAGATGGTTTTGTTAGTTTGAGCCCAGTGATGTGAAAAGCAATCAAAAAGACTGTAAGACCTCAATAGACCAGTCTTGTGAAGAAAGAAAGAAAGAAAGAAAGAAAGAAAGAAAGAAAGAAAGAAAGAAAGAAAGAAAGAAAGAAAGAAAGAAAGAAAATTCACAATAATTGTCTAGGGCTGAGTTGGAGTATGTTTTCCCTTGTTTACTGGGATTCTTAAAACTGCTAGCAAAAATGTGGTATCTCATGTATTAGTAACCCTGCATATGGCTATTAGTTTCTTTCATTTACTTCCTGTATCCTTTCAGAGGAAGATGTCATAGTGAGTTAAGATCTTATTAAGCAGTGTGAGTATAAATGATCATGACAGTATACAAGCAGATGAAAAGAATGACTAAAATGATATTTTACCAATGATATTGCTTTGATTGGGGAATCTTTGTTCTCTTGACACTAGAGATATGACTGGCCCCTTATGCGGAATGTGTAAGTGAGACACATCAGGAAGTGACTCCACCCCAAAACGTCAACACATCTAGCCTGGCTGATGCCGAAAATCATGGCAGTAGAGCTCACTTTCTCTGAGATCTCGTTCCATGTGGAAATGCCATTGTATTTGACCATTGCAGAATGAACCACCATAGCTCCCGTTAATTGAATGGTCTGATCTGACACCTGGATACATGTTCAGTCATCTAATTTTCCAAGCAATCCTAGGAAGTAGGTAGATTTCCGTTCTATGGACATGGAAAGGGAGGCTTCCTAGGATTTCCAAGCAATCCTAGGAAGTAGGTAGATTTCCGTTCTATGGACATGGAAAGGGAGGCTGCCCAGGTAGCCGGGGAAGATCAGAACTGCAGATCAAATTCAGCAGCATCTGATTCTAAGCCTGTGCAGACTTCACTAGTCCGGTCTCCCATCAGCATGGCTCTATGATCTGCTCACTCCTCCATCCATGTTTTCTACCAAACTTCACACCTAAGACACACCAAACTTCTTGTAGTTCTTCCAGCATACCACAATAACAACTTTTCTCTTTCCCCCATTGCTCTCTGGCTTAGGCTTTTGGGCCTCTGCTGAAATGTCACTTCCCCAGAAAACTTATTTCCTGAAAGCACAACACCATCCCCAGATATTACTGGATGGTGCCACCAAGTGCTCTCAGAGCTACTTGGCCATCGCCCATGTTAGCGTGGCTCATGCACATAGCTGTTTCTTGTGTAATTCCGTCCTTTGTAAGACTGTGAGTAGCACAAAGGACGGGCTGCACGTTGCTGTGGTTTCTATTGTGTCTTCAGTGTCTGTGAGCTGGTAGAAGTTTAGTACTAAATAATGGAATGAATGATTAAGTGCACTGGTGAATCAACAGTAATCGGTAGAGTAGAAATGCGTTGCAATAGGAGAGTGACGATGTCCCATCTACTTTTCCACACCAAAGGTAAGTCCCACCTTCCTCACAATTCTGTATCCAGGCTAGCCCTGCCAATTACCAGTCTGGTTTCCATAAACTATACCTTTCACTCAATCTGAGGGGTTTGAAGTGGCGGGGGGGTGGGAGGTTGGGGTACCAGGTGGTGGGTATTATAGAGGGCATGGATTGCATGGAGCACTGGGTGTGGTGAAAAAATAATGAATACTGTTTTTCTGAAAATAAATAAATTGAAAAAATTTTTAAAGAAAGAGAGAAAAAAAAACAAAACAACAACAACAAAAAAGTTTGTTCTTTTCTCTAATTTCTGATTCAACTTTGAAGAAATAGGATCTAAGCTTCAAATATTTGGTTTTAAAATGTGAGCTACAGCTAACCCTAGAAAATTTGTACATACATTTTTTGAGACCGGAGTCTCTGTCAGTCACCCCCCTACACACACACACACACACACACACACACACACACACACACTTTTTATTTTCCCCTCACTTGTGAAAGATTACCTTTTCTGAGTCCCCAAACATTCTGTTTGTCACAATAAACCACATGCTCATAGTGTACGTGTTTCATTTTGCTCCTACCTGGAAATGTCTGGAAATCTGCCTGAAGGAGAAATTTCAGAACAAAGCAAAATCGTAATTAATAGCCTCACAAGTATGGTTGATAGTAGGGGTTTTTTCTTTTATTTTTCCTCAAAAATTAGGTGCCATAACCAAAATGGTAATCATACAGAGAATGAAAAACAACAAGAGCAACCCTCTCAAATAATCATAAAAAACCTTTTGATTTTTAAAAGAAATAATTAAGGTGAGGTTTGACCTGCTCACTAATCAGAGGGCTGGGTTCCCAGAACACAAGACTTTGTGCTATTCCACTTAACCAAAGAGCAACTTGGGCATCTATCCAAAGTACTCCTCAAGGATCTAATATGTTAATTGAAAAAAAGAAATCTTAGGAAATAACTTTACAAGCAAACAATTCATCCAATTAGAAACACATGGGATTATTATCCAATCCCTTTTGCCTGACATCTCAGCTGCTGAAACAAAGGATTTTTTTTAAACCAGAATTTTTCAAAGTTCAAACAGAATTAGTTACAATTCCAAGGTAGAATAGAATTTGCCTTAATTAAAACAGCATACAATATAATTCCCACGTGGACATTTCAGCATGCTTAATGCTGTTACAGGTAAAGAAACACTGTTTTCTGGGCTCTCCTTCCAATTCTCAAGGCCTCACTCAGACCTCCAAAGCTATAATCTCTCTGATGGATGTAGCTTTCTCTACCTACCCTCTTCCTCAAGGTTCTCTTGAGATGCTTCCGTATGCAGTATCTCTTAACAAGCACTAGGTGGTTAGTTATATTTTCTCATTGCTCTGCAAACGTGCTTGTCACAGTTCACAACTGTGATGGGCACCAAGACACTCTCAGCAGCAGGGAAAGGACTTAGCCACCTAGACCCACTACACACTTCAGGTTCTTCATGGTATCTGTTGTCCCAAGATTTGATATCTTAGGTAATTTGATTGATCCCTTAAAACCAAGACAGAAAACTCGAGAGGTGGGCTGATAACTTGATAAGCTCTAGAACATGAGAGTCTTTGAATTCAAGAATCCTGGTTCCCTGGAGTGGAAACAAATGAGTACAAACTGAGTACACACTAAGGAAGTTCCAAAGACTTTGGAATTATGAGATTTCTTGGAATTCTGAATTTTCTTTGTATTTATACTGGTTTAGTGTATTAACTTTCTTGGATCTATGATTTCATTTCCATAAAATTTGGAAAAAATGTTCAGCCATTATAATTTTGAATTGTTTTTCTGCTTTCTCCCTTTCTGATACTCCAGTTACAATGATATTAAACGCTTTGAGTTTATCCTGTAAACTCAGGATAGGTTGTGTGTATTCGTTTAGTTTTTAATCTCTCTGTGCTTTATTTTTTATAATTTGTATTGCAGTGTCATAATGCTCACTGATCTTTTTTCATCTGCACTGTATAACCTGCTGTTAATCCCATCCAGTGAACTTAAAAATACAGATATGTGCTTTTCATCTCTAGAAAATTATGTCTTCCATTTCTTCTCTCATTATTTTCAGGTTTTTGTTACACCCTTGACCATAGTTAGAATCAGTGTGTTGAAGTCCTTCTATTTACTTCCTTATCTGTTATTTCTGTATCTGTTTCTGGGGAATGATTTCTCCCCTGGAAAATGCATCAGTTTTTCTACTTTTTATCTACCATTCTCAGACTTTGGAATCCTTATGCCTAGGCATGAGTATTGGGAAATAAACCACATTCTTGTTAATGACCAGAACTGGATCCATTGCTGTAAGTTGGGGAAAAGAATTCAGACGAATCCATTCACACCTGCACTAAAGACAGCCGAAATTCCCACAGGTATGTGCACACTCATGCACAAGCACATGCACAGAGGTGTGCCCACTGTGCCTTCACACAGCCCTTTTCTAGTCTCCATTGAAGATTTGAGGAAGTAAGATAATTGAGATGGGTTTCTCATTTAGAGTCAATTCTCAATTATCCATGAAAGAACAAGCTAAGGTGGGATTAATGAAAACCTAGTATAGAGAATTCTTGAACCTCACAATTTCAGTCCTTTCTACCACCTACCTACACTTGCTTTTCCCATACCTGCTAATGAGGAGCTAACGGCAGTCTGAATGTTCTTCCAACACCTCTTGCTTACCCTCTGCCAGAGTTACTAAAAATAATGAAATGCCTCAAAAGCCAAGAAATTGATAAAAAAGGAAGATAGTATCTGAATAAATCCCTGTAGGCAAACAATCACTAAATGTTTGGATTGACGCCATAGGGTACCCTCGACTGGGCTTAGATTAGTCAAGGAAATGCTTTCCATTTAGGAAATAGAGATGGTTGAGAGTGGATACTATTTCTAGACATTTCCAGAGATGCTGTTAGGAGCAAGCATTCTTGTTAAGAAACTCTCTTGAAGCTACAGAGAGGTCAGCAATCCTCTTACCTCCCTTTTCCATTGTGTAGCAGAAGAATAATAAACAGGTTGGTTCTGCATTCAGAAACATTAAGATAGGGAACAAAAACATGCACGCTTAAAACAGTTTCATCACATTGTCACTTGCCAACATGTTATTATTGCAAAGGATCTGGTTTGAGTTACAGAGATATCACTCTCTCCTTTCAACTACAGTTATTGAGAAGAAAACTAAAAAAATTATTCTTGGCAAAAGGGGACACAATTTTCAGGCTAGTTTGGCAAGGTCAAATGAACACCAATGAAAATTTATATTCACTCAGCATGTGGGGAGAGTTTTGCGTCTGGAAAAGGACTTAATTATGGTAGGGTAAATAATTGAGTTTTTACAAGTTAAAGTAATAGCATGCAGTGTTTGCTGAGCATTTTTCTGGACATTTAGTCATACCCAAGGGATTTGTCTCTGCCCTCCAAAGACAGGGAGGTGGAGAAAGAGTATACAAAAGAAAGTTTTTAGACTAGCATGTCAACTGAGAGAAATGAGTGTAAGCTTCAGCAAGAATGAGAACATTTGGGAGCAGGGAACCACAGTATTAGTAAAATTCAAGTATGAACCTTTTCTTCTGAGTTTTTAATTCATATCTCTTTGTCCTCTGAGTTGTTCATTCATGTCTACCTTAACCCCACTGCCCTTTGTTTGTGGTGTATGTGGAAGGAGAGAAGTGGGAGAGCAGCAATTATCACCCCGGCCTGGAAAACCCATTCAAGATGGGCTGGTCACTTCCCCCAGAATCCCAGGACTCTGATAATTGCATCTCCCTTCTTCTCCACACCAGTGGATCATTGCTAGAATCCTTCTAAAACCATTTTCCTCTTGCCCTCCAAATAATAATAATAATAATAATAATAATAATAATAATAATAATAAAGGTCCAGAGTTCTTGGTATCAATTAAAGCAATACAGATGCTATTTTTCTCCCATATTCTCCATGACCAGCCACATCAACTTCTCTTCCAATCATGATCAAGTCAGACCTGCTTCTGTCTTTACACCTGTGCTCTTGATGTACCCCTGTTGTTTTTCTAGAAAGATTTTTGCTTGGCTGGCTCCCAACAGGTCAGCTCTCAGTACAAGTGCCCCTTCCTCTGAAAAGTCTTTTTGGACTACCCAATCTAAAACTCTCCTCCATTCCTGTCTATCACATAACTGATTTGCTTCCTTCATACCACTGTTACTATCAGAAAATGTTCACTGGTTTACATGTTTCTAGTTTCTCTCCTGCCTGTAGAACATTAGCTCTATGAGGCCAGAGTCCAATTTCTACTTCTGCATCTCTGACATCCAAGATAAAACCTGAAAGATTATAAAACATTCAAATAATTTTTTCATAAAAAAGTGCATGTTCTTATTATGTACTAGACACTCTTTACATATGTTATCTTACTTAATCCTTACCCTGAACTATGATAGAGCTACATCCCTATTTTACAGATAAAAAAGAGCTTAGGCTTAGAGACATGAAATAACTCTTATAAATGGCAGAACCAAAATATAAGCGCAGGTAGTCTGTCTCCAGAGCCCAAGCTTACAGCTGCTACTCATTTTACTTATACATTTGTATATAAACCTTTTTTGAAGTTTCAGATTGTGAAAAAAAAAAAAAAAAAAAAAAGATTTCTGGTTTCCAGTTCCGAATATAAGAAGCTTGGCAGTTGGCATTCCATCTTAACAATATATGAAAAGCTGAACGGACTGAAAAGTCAACAATTCTTCTTGGATCTGTAAAAGAAGGGAGGATACAAGATAAACTGCTGCCCCCAGGATTGGAGAGACAGGTGACTATAGGGAGTATTGGCTTACTGGGATAGAGACTCATGAGTGGAAGTAATTTGGGGAACCAGTGTCAGGGTAGGAAAACCTGAACTATAATCGGTGAATTGCTGGAGGCTCAGTGTGGATAGCTCTGAGAGTTAAAATGTCCAAGGGGACCCAGTCATGGAGGGGACAAGTTACAATTTATGAAATTTACCTCCAAGAGGTCAACTAGATTCTCATAGTAAATATCAGAGAAAAATCCCCTTGTTCTTCCAGCAAGGGAGGGGGAAAGGACCCATTTTGAAATACGCCAGAGCACTCAGTTCTCAGCAAGATCTGCCTAATTAGTTAACCAGAGCCCAATCTACTGGGGTTTTATCAGAGCCTAATGATCTGGGGAAAAGGAAATACCCAGTTCCAGTCGTCTCTAGCCTTCCACATGGATGGGGGGAAATATTCAACTCCAGCCCACTCTAGCTATCCTGTTCCACAGAGGAGGCAAGAAGCAACTTGAGAAACAATTGTGAAGTTCATAGGCCAGAGGCATAGGCTTACTAAAATATGAAGACCTAATCATTGGACTGCAGAACACTTCCCTTCCCCTCAAATCTTTCCATAATATTACTAAAGGTTTATTTTTCATAGTTCCTTTTATGTAGATGCCCAGATATCAAGAAAAAGTTATAAGGCATACTAAAAGGTCAAAACAAAACAAAACAAAAAACCCCACACAATTTAGAGACAGAGGACGATATGGCAAGACTTGGAATTATCAGACTGGGAATTTAAAACAGTGATCATTAATATACTCAGGGCTCTGATGGATAAAGTAGACAACATTCACAAACAGATGGGCAGTGTAAGCAGAGGTGGAAATCCTAAGAGAGAACCAAAAAGAAATGCTAGAAAGAAAAATCACCATAACGTAAATGAAGAATGCCTTTGTTGGGTTTATTAGTAGACTGGACACAGCTGAGGAAAGATCTCTGAGCTAATGAATGGATCAGTAGAACCCTTGGAAACTGAAAAGCAAAGAAAACAAGACTGAAAAGAAAAACAAAACAAAACAGAAACAAATACCCCAGACAACTACAAAAGATGTAACATATGCATAATGGATATACTAGAAAAAGAATGGAGCAGAAGGAATATTTGGGGGAAAAAAATACCTTCACCTAAGCATATAATTTTCAATCTACAGAAAATCAAAAATTTTAAAAATGATTCTGAAAAAAGCTGGAGATAAATAAAGTTCTCAATTTCTTGCCTTAAGGACTTTTCAGAACCTTTAATATGCTAATGTACCCCAGGACTTGTCAAGATAAGGATATAATATCCCATTCAATTTCTTTTAACCACCTACTCCTCTTTTTCATGAAGATTTTCTTGACATTTCTTTAAACTGTACCCCTGAAGTTTCTTTGGAAATTGTTCTCACATGTAATCTCTGTCTTCAAAAACACCTACTTCTATCAGAACCATAGATCCGCCACTGATTCATTCATTCGACTAATGTTTTTCGAATGCCTGTAATGCACCACGCGCTTCTCTAGAAACTATGAGGTGTCAGTGAAAAAACAAAAATCTCTGCCCGCTTTGAGTTATAACATTCCAGAGACGGGGAGAGATAGATAATAAACCAAAGGTAAGTAAATTCTGTCATACTGCAGACGGTGATATTCTCTGGGGGAAAAGGTCAATATGGAAAAGAGAGCATGAGAGCGAAAGAAGAGCCAGGAGGATAGCAGTTGAGGGAGAGGCAGATGGAAAGGACGGATGTGCAACTTGAAACATGGTGCTCAAGGTGGGGCTTTATTGAAAAGGTAGTGTTTGAGCCAAACCTTGAGGGTGAGAGAATTAGCCACATGATGTCTGAGGTAAGAGTATTTCAGGAAGAGGAACCTGCAAAGGCAAAGTATGTAGAAACCTGGATTAGCATTTTCAAGAAGCATCAAGAGAACAGCACGCCTGGAAAGGAGTAGGAGGCAGTATAAGTGAAAGATGAGATCAGTAACTTAAGGGGGTGGCAGGACATACTGTGTAATGTAAGTCATTGAAAAGCCTTTGGCTTTTCTCCTGAGTGAGATGGGAAGCCGTTGCAATGTTTTGAGCAGGGGAGTGACACAATGAGCCTTACTTTTGAAGAGGAACCTTCTGGTCACTATGTTGAGCATAGAATATCAGGGATCAAGGAACACTCTGGATACTATGTTGAATATAGAATAGAAAGAAACAAAGAAGTAATGAAATCAGGTATAATAATACCTGAGATGTTGTGAGAGATGTTGGGGCTTAGACCAGAATGGTAGCAGTGACAGTGTAAGAGGGCATAGGGGTCCTAATTTATTTTGAAGGTACAGCCAACAGGATTTCCACATAGTATGAGAATGAGAAGAGTGAGGATGACTTTAATTTTTTGGTTGGAGCTTCTGAGAGAATGAATTTAACACCCATCAAGATGGTGAAACAAACAAGAAAGTGGAAGAGACTCCAGGTGGGAAATCAGGGGTTCATTTTTGGGCATGGTCCCTTGGGATGCCTTTCAAACTTCCAAGAAGATACACAGGGAGTTGGAGTCCAAGTAAGAGATTGAGTCTAAAAATATAGATTTGAGAGAGGCCAATAAGTGAATGGAGTTTAGAATCATGAAGATGGAGGAAATCACCAAAGGAATGAGTATGGAGATCAGAAGAAAAAAAATGAACCAGAGATATGCCTGAGGCCCAAAAAGGATATTCTCAGGAAACTAAACCCAAAATCCTTGACTGGAGGGTAGAAGCAGAGCAGTCAGTAGGAAGAACTTTTACAAGCTTCAGTTTCTGGGACTTGAAGAAGGTATGTCTAAGAGGTCTCATCTCCTGAACTTCATAATGGCTGCCTGGAGTTCTGTCTGAGGAAGGTTCTGGAACCATGTCTGGGTGGGAAAGAAATTAATGATTCGTGTTATCTGCTATAGTTGTGTAGTGCCGAGTGAGCCAGGAGGTCAGGATCACATTTTTACCATTCTTTGCTGAGAGGAAGGGCCAAGTGACTAGGGACAGGCAGCAACTGGTGTTTGGAGAGTTCACTGAAATGCTTTCAATTTATCAAGTCAGTTTACATGGTTTGTAGCATATCAGTATACAACTTGTTGCTGAAATGATTTGGGGTGTAAGAATAATTTCATTTCTCTTGAGCCATTAGCGTATGTTGGGCTTACATATATAAGATGTGCTCCATGAAAGGAGAATAAAGAAAAAGAAGATCTGTAATATGGAGGATGATCTACATAATTTGTGGACTCAAGGCACAAACAGAAAAAGTCAAAACCCAAGAGAGAGGGCAACTTTTAGCTGTGGCTCTGGGAAAGGATTGGGCAAATTCTCTCCCCCAGATGTGACCACACTGCTGGAAGACCTGACAAACACAACCTTTGGAAATCAACCAAAGACACAAAATGATCTGAGAAGTGTTTATGCTTTAAAAACCACTGAGCTTCATGGAGCAAGAGTAGGAATCTGCAAAGTTCTAGCCTGGGGCTTCTCCATCCACCTCCCCGCAGCTTATAGGTTCTGCCAAGCAAGGTAGGGACAGCCGTGATGATCAGCAGCCTCGCTGCCAGTGTTGAAGAGACTCGCCCACTTTGGACAGGTGGGCAATGCAAACACTTAACAAAGCTGTCAGTAGAAATGAGCATCTTGGAGGTCAATGGAGAGAGAGAATCATGGGCTCCCCCAGACACAGGTCACATTCGCGGTCAAAGACAGCATATTCCTGGCTCAGGTTATTTATGTATCCGGTGGGGAGTGAGAAGGGCACAAGCATTTCACATAATCCTGGGTCTGAGTGCATGAGCATCCGACACTCAAAAGGGGAAGGAATTAAAACCTAGGAGGTTAAAAAACAGCATGAATTTGAAATGTGCTCCCTTACCCACAAACATATCCAATAGCAACGGATAGAAGCCTTATTGGTTCGAGGTGTTAGAGCACAGTCGATGTGCAATCATTAGTTGACCACTTAGCTGAACAGACATAGGAATGACCTCTAGCAATCCAGGTTTAAAATGAAGGATATATATTTAAAACAACAATTTGGCAGAGGAATTAGTGACTGCCAGGACACAGATTTCATAGATTGCAACCCAGGCAAGTTATTAAACAAACAAAATGCGAGCGACAATAACCTCTGAGGGAAAAAATACCAGAATGAGAGTAGCTGCAGTGTATTAACTAGAGTGTTCCATTTTTAAGAAACAATTAACAGACATGCCAAGAAATAGGAAAGTGTGACCCATACTCGGGTTAAAAAAAAAAAGACAGCGAATAAAAACCATTACTGTGTTACCAGCTATTTAGCAGACAAAGGCAGGCTTCAAAGCAACTATTACAAATAGGTTCAAAGTGCTAAAGGAAACTGCATTCAAAGAATTAAAGGAAAGTGTGACAATAGACCAACACATAAAGATTCTTAATAAGGACATAAAATTATTAAAAGTACCAAGTGGAAATTCTATAGTTGAAAAGTACAATAGCAGTTTAAAAAAAAAAAAATCAGTAAAGGAGTTCATCAGCAGGTTTGAGAGTGCAGAAGAAAGAAGCAGTGAACTAGAAATTGGTAGAAATTATCCAAAATGAAGAAAACAGACAAAAATGAACAGAGCCTCTGAAACCTGTGGGATAAGATTAAACATAACAACTTCCATGTCATGGGAGTCCCACTTGGACAGAGTAGAAAGGGATAGAAAAATTATTCAAAAAACTAAGATCCCCAAGCTTCACAAATTTGATTTTTTAAAAGCATTAATCTACACATCCAAGAAGTTCAAAGAAACCAAAGTATGATAAATAAAAATAGATCCACACCTTGACTCATCATAGTCAAATTGTTGAAAGCCGGAGCCGAAGAGAAAATCTTGAAAGCAGCAAGAAGAAAACAGCTCCTCCTATACAGGCAAACATCGATACAATGAACAGCTGGCTTCTCATCTAAAACCGTGGAGGCCAGCAGGCAGTAGAATGACATATTCAGAATGCAGAAAGAAAAATCTCTGATGAATGAGAATTCTGTATCTAACAAAACTGTTCTTCAAAAATGGAGGCAAAATAAAGGCATTCTCAGATAAACAAAGGCTGAGTAAATTTGTCGCTAGCAGATCTGTCTTTTAAGATATACTGAAGGAAGGAAGTCCCTCAAGGAAAAGACAATCAGAAAGCAACACAAATCCACAGGAAGAAGTGCAGAGCAGTGCAAATAATAAATACGTAGGTCAGTATAAAAGACTCAATTAATACATCTTTTTCTCATCTTTCCCCAACTTCTTTAAAAGACATAAGATTTGGGGTGCCTGGGTGGCTCAGTGGGTTAAGCCTCTGCCTTTGGCTCAGGTCTTGATCTCGGGGTCCTGGGATGGAGCCCCACATTGGGCTCTCTGCTCAGCAGGGAGCCTGCTTCCTCCTCTCTCTCTGCCTGCCTCTCTGCCTACTTGTGATCTCTCTCTCTCTCTCTCTCTCTCTCTGTCAAATAAATAAATAAATAAATAAATAATAAAAGACATAGGACTTTATGAAATAATAATGTTAATACCCTAGTTACATTTATAGCATGTAGTTTCAATATATGTGACGATAATAGCACAAAGGGAAGAAAAATGGCTTTATATTAGAGCAAAGTTTCTAAATTTTCAAATTACTATTAATCTGAGAAGGGTTCTCATAGATTAAAATGCATATTGCAGGGCACCTGGGTGGCTCAGTGGGTTAAGCCGCTGCCTTCGGCTCAGGTCATGATCTCAGGGTCCTGGGATCAAGTCCCACATCAGGCTCTCTGCTCAGCAGGGGGCCTGCTTCCCTTCCTCTCTCTCTGCCTGCCTCTCTGCCTACTTGTGATCTCTCTTTGTCAAATAAATAAATAAAATCTTTAAAAAAAAAATGCATATTGCAATCCCTAGAGTAGCCACTAAGAAAATAACACAAAATAAATATAGTAAGTCTACAGAATCATGGAAATATAGTCAATCCACTAAAATATTTATTCAACACTAAGGCGGCAGCCAAGGAGGAGCAGATAGCCAAAAAGGACAGGAGATGCATTGGAAATATAAGGCAGGTCTTTGGTTAAATTTCCCCTCGTTTTGCTCTTGTGTGATTTTAGTAAAGAGGGAACTGAAGATCTCTAGTAAGCAGGATGATCTACATAAGTTGTGGACCGAAGTCAAGATGAAATGCAGAGTCCCTGTTTGAAAAGTATTAGGAATTTCAAGATGGTGGCAGCAGATTGTAAAGAAGAACAAGGGGTCCTTCTGAGCGTAGTGCTCTGTGACTGCACGAGTTCCTTGTCTATGAAGCTGACCTATGACAAGAGGTTGCCGTATCCCATTTTCCTACCCATTTCATAAGCTTCCTTTGGGGACACAGTACCTTCAGTTCTAGTCCTTCCCTGTTGTCTTTTCCTTTCCCATCCTTGAATCCCAAATCTCTAGCATTTGGGAGAGGCTCATCCCTCACAATTCAAAATCCAAGAGACGGGATCCAATCTCTCACATCCATGTGAGGCAGCTGTGACTACACATTGCCACACCTTATTTTGGATTAAAACTTGTGGTTCCCTTACCTGTGGTGACCCTGTGGTTTCCAAGGGCAGTTGTCATGGTCGGCAAAGGCAGTCTCTGAAAAGAACATCCTTCCAAGGAGCTGATTTTCCTGAATTTACCTGACAATCTGTACTGTACAGGGAACCCAGGAAGGGGGCATGGGGCACCATGCTGGGGCAAGCTGATGGGCCTATTAGGGTGGCTGTTATCTCGTGGTTCAGCTGTGCAGTGATCTCATCATGTCTTCATAATTAGGCTTTATGACTACCATACTAATAATTGGCAGGAATGCAGTTCGCTGTTTGCACACTTGAGAGCACTCTGTGAGATCATGGCCCTAAATCATGCAGGCCAATCCTACTCCAGCTTTGACAGGTAAATTTTGCCTGCTTACAGTTTATGATAAACGGCGGTTCCCCTTTGGTCCTTCAGACCATTGTCATACTTGCTGTTCTGGAAAAAAAAAAAAAAGTAAGTGAATTTGATGGCGAGCCTGAAACAAAGTTGTCACGCATGAATATTATGAGTCCTTTTGGTTTCAAGTCAGAGAAAATCTGGCTCAGAACTGGCTTAATTAAAAAAGGCAATCATGGATTCTCAGGTAACTGAAAAACCCGGAAATAGTCCAAGCTTTGGAATACATTGTAAGTGGTTGAGTTATAGCAACAAAAACAACTTTGTCTGCTTGGTTTTCTTCTTGATCTTCTGTGGTATCTTGCTTAATCCTATGGTTGGATTTTTTTGGAGATCCAGAATGATCTCTCACACCTTCTTGATCCTTCTTAGGCTGTGTAAATGCCCAGCAAGGAGAGAGAGAATTACTCTCCTTAAAGCTTGGTGAGCTGGAAAGCATTGTTCCCCGAAGTCCCAGCAGACATCCCCTTGTCTGTCATTGGCCTGCACCCTGTCTTGGGCTTGAACTGGTCACTGTGAAAAGGCCAGTATGATGTGCTGATTAGCTTAAAGCAGTTGGGCTTCTACTCTAAAGCTGAGAGGGCTGTGCTTCTCCCAAGCACGTGGACAGTATAGGCGAAGCAGTTCCCAGATGGAGAGAGAATGCTGTGTGCTGGCAGGATGAAGGCATCAAAAGCTGATTACCCCCACCAATGGGAAACATTGACTATTGTGAAGTCAGTGACCACCAGGCCCTGAACGCCCCTCCATGTGACTATAGGGCCAGGATGTTGAAGACAGCTGGGAGGAGGTGCTGGGAACACTGGGCTGCCTCCTATCATCTAGCTTGCGGTCCAACATGTGAGTAACACCAATACAAATGAAAAGTCATCGAATGTGCCCATTTGTGAATATCGTCCTGGCAGACACTGACTGGGAGGTAGAGTCCTGGAGAGGTGTTTATTTTCTGATGTAAAAAAGGTAAGGGGAGCCTTTCTTGACATTTTTGGATAGCCAGTAGTAATAATAACCTCTACCGTCATGCACCCCTGAGGAAAATGCACAGGAAAGCAGGAACTGCAAAGATTGAACCTTAACTACCAAGGAGAAGAAAGAGTGAATTGAGGTTAAGATATTCACTTATTGCACTGGTGTTGATCAGCACCTGCTGCGTACTTGGCCCTGACCTAGGCCCTTTACAGGATACATTGAGTTTAGTAGAATGTTTCAGAACACAGGCCTTGGTATGTCTCCAATCTGGAAATGAATCCCGGCTCTGTCATGCCGTCTCTCCAAGCCTCGGCTGCCTCACGTGTTCGATGAGGGAATGCCTATCTCTATGGTCCATTGTGAATATCAAATAACATAAAATAAATTGGAAAGAAATAAAGCGTTCACCCAGGTGACTGGCACATTTGTAATCACAAGAAATGGCAGGTGTCTTAATCACAATTAAGAACACGAGGGGTGTTACACTTGAAAGTCAGTAAGACATGGCTGCTGTTCTTTGGATGCCCATCAAGGAGAGGAGGCGTGAAATGTATACAGGGACTGAATGCTGGAGGAGAAATAGGGAGAAAATGACAGAAGTTTGCAGGAAGATGGCGGTTTTCTGCGCTGGGAGGCAAGAAGCCTCCGTGATACGCATTTTATTGCAAAAGCTAGTGGACTTGTGTTTAACTTTAGATGACATCTTCTGGGTCTTTTCTCTAATGTCTCTTTTAGAAACCAAATTTTAAGTGTCAGTACAAAGGCTGTAAGAGCAAGCTAGGTGAGTAATATTGACACTCGCCTAAGAGTACATTCTCTCCAGAGAGGGCAAGGTGCCAGATGTCTCCATTGCTCTGTCCTGCCTCTTGTGGGAGATGAGACCACACGGCAAAAGGAGTAGCTGCTTTATTCCTGGCTTAGAATGGGGCTATTAGATTATACTCCCATAGGCATTTGGTAATCTGTTTAACTGAGCTCAGTCGTTTGTCTTGTTTGCTGACTACTTAGCAGATGGATTTGTGATTTTGGTAATTACTATATGAACGTTAATAAGACATGATATCTTTTATTAATTACTACTTTGTGTGGTTTGTTTTTCAAAATAGCAAAACTGAGGTGACTCACAAATATTAACGAGTCACAGGCCTTAGATGTGCAGAATTAGCCTTTGGAGGTTATTTGTTCCGGAATGGACGTCCCCTCTTGAATTTTTCACTCAAGAACAAAGACCAGAGCCTCTGGATTATACTCTGCACCCTAGAAAAGGCTAATTTGGTCTGCTCAGCCAGAAACTACTTAATTTAGAGAAGTGCTCATTTATACCTCTTCCATTTTAATTCTCTCCAAAGAGATTTTGGTGTTTAAAGGATAAAGTACTTGCAGAGAAGTACTTAAGTTATACCATAAATATCAATTTCTCATAGAATTAAATGAGATTTGGACCTGATTTTTAAAGGTAAGTGGGTACCGCTGATGTATCCACTCCCCTAGCGCGCTCACACACACACACACACACACACACACACACACACACACACATATGCACACACACACACACACACACACACAGCAGAGCATAATAGGGCACAACAGTGAGCCAGAGACTGGGAGCAGATTGGTAGAAGTCTCATCCTGCCCTGTGGCTTTCTCCCCTCCATTCACAAAAGCATCAGCAAGCCATCCTGAAAAGCCATTTCCTAGTAGGGACTGGAAGTCCCACAGTTATGTAGCAAAAAAACAGCATCTCCTCTGGGGTAGCTCAGTCGGAAAGTACTTCTGAACAAAGCAATCAGGTGGCGTGTTGTTACTGCCCTCGCTGAAGAACTCGTTTAATGACTCCTAGGAGGGTACAGTTTCCTCTCAAGATCCATTGCCGACTGTGCTTTGAATTGCCTGCACATCCCAGTGTTGATGGCATCAACAAGCATTTCTTGAGAACACACCATGCCTCTCACTGTATTAGGCTTGGTGACGGCTTTATAGTGCACAGTGAAGACAGCCCGTGCCTGAAGGGATCAATCGCCCATGTCCCTGGTGATTACAGGGGCAGACATGGTGCTGGACTTTTGCACGAAACTTAAACCAGCAGAAAGACTCAACGGAAGAGTCTGCTCATCTCTCTGTCCAGCTACCTTTTCAGGAACTCAAGTAAATCCTAATAATTATTATAACTTTCATTTATGAAGAGCTGATATGTGCTACATAGTATGTTAAGCACTTTACATGCATTTTGTCTCTGGCTCTTCACACACACACAAACACACACACACACACACACACAAAACCTTTGGTAATTATATATATAAAAGTCCATTTTATAGTTGTTCAAATTCTTGGCTAACATCAAAAATCACACTGTTAATAATTAGCCATGAAGTGTCAGCGCTTTGTCAGCCACTGCCGTTATATACAAAGTAGAGCGACTTAATTTCGAAAATTAACATTAAATTCAATGGCCAGTTTTTTGTTTGTTTGTTTGTTTTTATCTTCTTACAAGCCACAAAATTGGGACTTCTGAGCTGTTTCCAACTTTAGAGCTGCTCTTCTGGTATAATCTATAAATTAAGCACAGGGCTTTTTACGTGACCGCATAGCAAGAATCTTGGGATACCAGTTGGCTGCCCATGGGGACCTCTTAACAAACTGTGTCCAGTTAGGACAGGTGAATCTTTCAGTGGTGCTTCCTTGAAAAGATGTGTGAAGTGGGCCTGATAGGGGCATCGGTATGGGAGAAAGTGTGGATTCTCCATCATGTCTCAGCTGAGTGGTCTTTTGCTCTGGTTCCGTCTTTGTTGCCTGGGCAACTTCTCTCAGAATGGGAGAAACTCACTTTCCCTATTTTATGTAGATCTGTGGGAAGAACTAAGAGTTGTAGCTATGGGTTACTTGTTATCCACTACCACCTACAGCTGAGAGATCAAAGCAGTATTTGGGGGGAAGCACACCATTGTGCCCAAGATTCAGAAAGACTCAGACTCACCCAGCATCTCTTGGGTAGCTTTGACATCAGATGGGAGAAAGATCACCTCCTTGGATCCCAGAACTTCTATACTCAGTTTTTCTGTAAGAGGAATATCCTATAGTAATTTTCTTTATTTTGTGTGTTAGAGTTGGAGGAAGTTTTGAGAAGGCCATGCTGTGAAATGAGTGCAAACTTGGGTTTGGAAGTCAGTCGTGAGTTCAAAGTTGAGCTTCACCCTGTGCTAAGTGTATGTCTTTGGGCAAGTTACTTTTAACCCTTTTTAATCTGTTTCCTCATCTACAAAATGCAAATGGTCAAATATACATCTGGCATATAATTGATTTCCATTTATTTATTCTGGGTCTACTTGTGCAACAGGCAATTGGCTCAGTGTGAGGGTAGCAACTGTGATAAGAAGGCTCGGCGCCTGCCAGCCTTCGCAGAGGTTAAATCTACCAAAGGTTAAATCTATCCAACTAGTCACTACAGGTATTGAATTATAAAAGAGGAAGCAGAATGAATCAGGGGAGCTAACAACAGAGAACCTTATCTAGTTGAGGTGGAATTGGAGACAGGTCTCCCTAAGAGAACAATATTAAAGATTTGAGGGAAAGTTCAAGTTATCCAGGTGAAGAGTAGAAGAAGTACATTTTGCAAGGGAATGTATTTAAAAGCCTATAGGCAAGAGAGAGCACAAAAATATAGGAAAAACCAGAAGTGTTTGAGTCCAGGTGAAGCCAAATCATTCACGAGAGGTGCAGAGTACTTAAATTGAGGTTGAGAGACACAAAGGTTGATGGCGCCTTAGAGGGCCTCATAAACTCTGTTAAGACGTTTGGCCTTTATCCTAAAGGCAATGCAGGGTCCTTAAAGGGTTTTAGTGGGAGTGACACAGGGAGGAGTTGTAAGGATGAAATAAATTAGGGAATACAAATAGGGCTTAGCACAGTGTTAGCACCTCATGGTCCCCGCCCCCCCCACCCCATTCAGTCAGCGGTATGTGCTGTTAGTACCCTTTCCAACTTCTTCATTACTCTTAAGATTACCAACTTCAGTTTAAAGGTCGAAGTCTCCCCGTGCTCTGTGGTAACAGACTTAGGGTGGTTTGTTATGGAGCAAACATGTTCATTCTGAAAGGCCTGTAAAACTCTTCTCGACACCATGCAGAAAGAGGTGGGAAGCCCAAAGGCAAATTTCTCTTCATGTATCTTCTTCCTCCTCTTTCTCCACGCCTCTGCCTGCCACCTCCTCGGTGAGTTCTCATGCAGTGAAGTCATCCTGCTTTCTGGCACTTCTGTCAATTTCATAATGGTTTCTTTGCCGGAGCCTAAATACAAAAATGCAGGTGGGCCAGATGATATGTTTTCAAGAGAAAGCAGGGGGGCGGGGAGGCGTTCTCATGCTCACAGTTGGAGAGCACCTGTGAAAAGCACAGGTAGGCTGCAGAGTGACACGGGTCCCTCCATGCCTGAGATGACTCACTTGTTTTGGACGAGGGCAGATGTCAGATTACTTGGTGCTTTATTTTTAAATAAATACTTTGCATCCTCAGGTAGCAGATACCATGACAGGGCTCAGTAAAAGCTGAGGAAAGAACTGAACATTTTTATGGTCATTAGACTGTCCACGTTCCTTGTCCTCTGATCTGGCTGCATCTAGGTTATAGAGGAAGACTGGGCTGAGGGGCCAAACAGGTTGAAGGTGGTGGTCACTATGGTATTAGAGGGAATATGGACTGGCAGCCAGGAGATAGATCATTTATTTATTTATTTATCTGTAGCCCTCCTTGTTTGCAAAAAATTGTGAAGAGGCCAAGTTGGTTATGTTTTGAAACTAACCCTGCCATTAACTGTGTGTCCTTGGGAATAACTTTGAACCTCTCTTCAAATTTTTTTTGAAAATTTTATTTATTTATTTATTTATTTATTTATTTATTTGTCAGAGAAAGAGAGAGAGAGAGCACAAGCAAGCAAAGTGGCAGGCAGAGTCAGAGAGAAAAGCAGGCCCCCCACTGAGCAAGGAGCCCGATGTGGGACTCGATCCCAGGACCCTGGGATCATGACCTGAGCTGAAGGCAGCAGCTTAACCGACTGAGCCACCCGGGAGTCCCAACTTTGAACTGCTCTATAAGTAAGGATTCTTATCTATGAAAGGAATTTCTTAATTACACACAGAATAAATGATGGACACCAGTAAGCAGGGATTCTCCTTTTCTTGGCTCTGAGAAATGTCCTACAAGGCATGACTCCGCCCTAAAGCACCTACAGGCTCTTGGTGAGAAAAGCACAAACACAGGTAATGACAGTCAGGAAAGCATATACCTCAAAGGATAGCACCAGAAAACAGCATCACCATTGCTCAAGTGAATGAAGAAAGTCAACACAGTTTAGCTCTGGAACAAGGCTTGGAATCAGGACAAGTATGATTTAGAATCCTGGCTCTATCACCTACTGCATTCATTCATTCATTGCATGTGTCTTAGATGCCAATCATATGCCAGATACTGTGTTTGGTGATGGGGGTACAACAGCAACCAGGACATAGAAAGATGGACAGAAACGACTTAGTTTTTTTCCTCTGTCACTCTCTACTGAGTGTATATATTTGTAATCATTGGATTAACTAGCTCTATGATGAGAGAGAGAGAGAATATTCTCTGAGTGTTCAAAACAATAGGTAACATCTGGTTAGAATTTTCTTTTTTATTCTTCTGAGTTGGAAGGAATTGAAATAACTCAAATACAGTTTTAAAATATTAACACTTTGCCTCTTTTTGTTGTGGATCATGCAGTGTTTGTACCAATTATTTGAGTACCAACTATGGGCCAGATGCAGTACAAAGCACTTCAAAGTGAATAAAGTTATTGATTTTCTTTAGAAGTGTTGTACTAATGCACTGTCTTCAGGGAGCTTTCATTGGGAATCACAGCTGGCCCCAAAGTGAAAGTCATGTGTTTGACTTGTCCAGTTTTTATAAATGACTTCTCTATCATCCCTGGAAGGACAAGAGGATTTTAGGGCAATAAGGTGTAAGTTTTCTTAAGACAATTGGATTGCACAAAGGCGTGACGAAAGAAAGGTGCAGTGAAAGTGTGGAGATGGAGGTTTCCTCGTGTTTGTTTTTGTCCATGGTTTTTAAACACTAGCCAAGAGGAGGCTAGTCTAAGAACTGGGGCAGAGGGGAAGGAATTAATAGAAGTTGATTTTTGCTATAGTGGCTCAGAATATGTATGAATATATGAACCAAATGAAATCGTATCTGGGCAGGGGACAAAGGGCGGTTAATCCATGAGTCACTCATTAAGGAAATGTAACGGTTAGAGCAGAGTCCTTCTTAAAGTCTACACCTAGATGTGACAGCTAAACTCGGGGTAAGGGACAGCAGCTTTGCAAAACAGCCTTAATGTCTAGGGTGCTGAAATTTCACAGCCAGGAAACGCTTATGAAGAAGTCCTACCATTGGAGGCGGTATGTGCCCTGTGTGTGTGTGTGTGTGTGTGTGTGTGTGTGTGTGTGTAGGGAGGATACCTTCTCTTGATTGATGGGGTGGGAGAGGGAAAAGGTGCATGAATGAGAGAGAGCTAGGGTTTGCAAAGGGCTGTGGGAAGAATGTTTTCAGTTAAATGCCAGGATAAGCAATTTGGAATTTATTCTGAGCACAAGGGAAGACGTTGGAGAATTTTAAGTAGAAGAATGGCATGATCTAATTCATAATTGTTAAAAATGTTTTTCTCTAGCTACTTGCAGATTATAGATTTCAAGGGACAAAAATGAAAGCAGGAGACCCAATAAGAAGGCCATACCTTAGACCAGAGGAGAGGCAGTGTGGATAGATAAAGACATATTTGAGAGCTATTTAGAAAGCACATTTGCTGGATTTGCTGATAAAAGACATTTGGAGGAAAGGAAAAAGGAAAGAAAAAAACACATTGGATTTTAGCTTCAGAATGCGTGCATTTTGACTGGGACATCCAGATGGGAATGGTTTTTGTGGAAGCCACTATTGATTCTAAGGCAAAGTGGTGGGCTAGTTAGTGAGATACTTGTCAGTTAGGGGGAACTTCAAGTCTCTGGGCACACAATTGTACCACACATGATGGGTCAACACCTAATAGGGCTCTTTGGCACTCCCAGTTGGGATGCCAGATCTGCTTCCTACATTATCATGTAGCCAAAGAAGATGGCTGTGCTCATAAAACCCACTCCTATAATATTCATGCACTAGCACATGACCCACTGATGTTTCATGCTTAATTTAGGGCCAACCTGGCCAGCAACATATTTCTGCAACAACAATAGTTTCATTACTTCCTTTGGATACCTCATTTGTTCCCGCATTGAAGTACTTTGTTTAGCAGGTTGTGCCATGAGATCAAATTTAGAGATAGTTGTGTACACAACCTAAAGTTCTCATCTCACTAGAGATGAGAAATGGTGCCCAGGAAAACACACGGACCATTAGCTTTTGGATGTGACCTTTATAGAGATTGTAATAAGGTACCAGGATGCCGTCCAGTGGGACAGTTGTGTAAACCGCCACCCCCCCCCCCAACAATCACTGCTTCCAATACCCCTCACAGATGGTTTCTGAACTCAATTTACACAAGCTTGACAAATGAAAACCAAGCAGCTTTTTTTGCATTTCATCTTGCTTTCTTGCTCATGATAGAAGGCCTTCTTTAGAGGGAAGGGAAAATATACTGCAATAAATCTTTAAAAGTATTGTAACATTCAAAATGTCAATATTGATTTGAAATGATTGCATCATTTTCTGAAATAATGATTTGTGTGAGGAATGTCATGAATTCTAATTAATTTACATATGCATTAAAATCTACTTTCGAAGAAACCCTCTTTTCCAAACATTAGAAATTAAATATTTATACTTGTTGTGATTTCATATATACATACTTAATATTTTCTCTCAAACCCACCTGCTCTCCACCGGACATCATGTTCTCTGCTGATTCTTTATAACCCATAGATTTGGAGTTGGGTTAGCCCCAGTGAAAAATCCCACCAAAGACCACACAAGTGGCAAGTAGAAAGCATCAGCTAGTTCCATTTTAGCAGAACACAGGAGGTAATTTGAATTTAAATCATCTCATTGCTTTTAAGGATCTCTCCTTACTGTTTAATCCATTAAAGAATTTAAGAGTTTAGCTTTTAGTCCTTTAACTTGAATTCTCGACCAGTAACCAAAATATATGTATTATGTTTATTTGAGATTATGGTCAAGTTCCTGAAATTCTCCATGTTTCAATTCAGTTTCATCTTTTCAAATTAGAGATAATCATATAAGTTGAGAACCATGTCTTATAGGGTCTTTATGGGTAATGGTAACTAGGAGATCAGGAAACTGAGGGAGTTGTTTCATGTGAAAGATATTTTAAAAATATAGAAAACCAGGAAATAAAAAAAGGAGGACTAGTATGCAGAGAAAATTTTTGTCTTCCTGGAAATACATAGTGGCCTCTATTTCTTTCCATTCATACTAAACAGAGAAATTCCTTTAATTTTTCTGTCTTGGGTATAGGGGTAGTTTGAAAGTTTGGTGTAAGATAACCAGTCACAGTAGTTATGGGAGACGATAGTAAACCTCAGGAATCCTCCCTATCTTTCTCAAGTACAGGGCTTCCCCTTTAGTCACATGTGGAGAACACCTTTTCCAAAATTCCTTCCCATTCTTTTCCCCTGCCTTCTCCCATCAGCCTAGTAATGATAACACATATTTGTTTAGCCTATTTTTTGTGTTAAGTACTTGGCTCCCTTTGCACTTCTGAGCTCATAGCAAATAGACACTTCTAGCCAACTAAAAATTCAGTCTTGCCTCCAAAGTATATTACCCTTATGACCAGACAGTCTCCACACAACATTTCAAGAATGACCAAATGAAGCATTAGACAGGGATCTACCTACTAGGCTGAGCACATAGTATTTTCAACAACATTTCCTGCAATGGATGAAAGTCCTTAGACAGATAGGATTTTCACATGCCAGTATATAATCTCCCAAAGAGCATTACACTCATCTGCCTTTTTTCCTACACTATTTCCATACCAAGGCTGATACTTAGCACACAGCAGGGACTTACTAAGTGTTGGGTATGAGTAAGTTAGTGAGTGAATGAATGAATGAATGAATGAACAGGTGAATGTTGAAAAAACAGAGAAAATTGTGTACTAGGTCCCCTCTTGGCAAATGTGCCGAATGCCTCGTCATCCTTCCTCTACTCTTGCTCTCTCTCAATCATTGAGAAGACTGGCTTCCTCCCCTCTCCTCTCCATTGTATAACTCCTATTCATTCTGAGGTGTTAGCTCAGAGTCACTTCATTCAGGCAGGGACCCTGGTTCCTCAAAGGAGAAGACATACTCCTTAGGGTATCCTATACCTCTCATAGGAAACTGACTTAAATCAGTTACTAAAATATATTACTTAAATCAGAGCTCGGTGAAGTAGTTTGCCCTCCCCGTGCTGTGCTGAAACAACCCTCAGTGCAGAGTGTGTGCCTGTATTCACTGTGTATACCCTGCCAGATTTTGTGTGCTTCCTGTTCTAGATGCTCAGCAAATACTTGTTAACTAATATATATGCAAAGAAGGTGACTTCCGATGGACGAAAATAGGACCCGAGTGTGGCCATGTAGAAAGGAGAATCCTTTGGGCTCACTATGAGGAAAACCAGCAATATGAATCTATGAAACTGTAACTTGTAACTTGAAATACATACATTTGGTCTTTGTCCCTGTCTCTAGCACAGAGCTCCTGAAAACCTTGGAGTTGCCTGAGCAATGAGAACCATAAATATGTCTTTTGTTGCATAAAGTGGTGACTTTTGGAGAATATCAAAGGCTGGGAGCTGGTTGCCAGTTCAGCCAAGCATGTGCCTGGAGGGTTAGAACTCCTGGTGGTACCCAACCTCCGGGGAGGGGAGAGCAACTCAAAGTTGATTTCAACCACCAGTGGCCATGATTTCATCAATGATGCTTATGTAATGAAGCTTTTAGAAAACCTCCAAAAGACAGGGTTTGGGGTGCTTCCTGCTTGGTAAACACATGGAGATTTGGGGAGAGTGGTACCCTCAGAGAGGGCACAGGAGCTCTGAGCCCTTTTCTCATGCCTTTTCCTTGTTCATCTCTTCCATCTGGCTGTTCCTAACTTGTATTCTTTCATAATAGGCTGGTAATGTACTAAGGAAAATGTTTCTCAGAGTTCTGTGAGCCACCCTAGCAAATTAATCAAATGCAAGGAGGGAACCTCCAATCTATATGGTAGATAGTATCAGAATTGAGTTGAATTGTAGCACAGCCAGCTGGTGTCCAAGCATTACTTCATACAGAGAAACCACTTCTCCACATTGGAACTTGTCCTAGAGCCTTTTAGAACTGTTAATACAAAAGGCGCTAGTCTTCCATGTGAGGGCTTGTATGCCCTGTGCCTGACTGAGGATAGTCTTAACAAGGAGGGAGAAGTGGCAGTATTATTTTTATATCCATCACTAACACCCATTGATTATAAATTACTGCGCTGAGGATAAATTGCCAATCAAAGCAGAAAGGTTTCCTGTCCTCTTGGAGTTTAACATCTAGTGAGAGAGAGAGATGGTAATTAAACAAACAAATGTGTAAGAACCAACTGTGATTAATTTGAAACACCAAGAAAATATCTGACAGATATGAATTAAGCCCTTAGGAAATGATGGAGTGTAGAAGGGGGTTAATTATGTGAAAAAGGATGCTACAGCATTTTTAGATGAGGAATAGCCTGTGCAAAGGTCCTGTGGCAGACAGAGGGAGATGAGCGTGGTGCGTTCAAGAGCCTGAAAGAAGACCAGTGTGATTGATGTGCAGTTTTCAGGAAGATTATTAGAAGATAAAGCTGGAAGATTATTAAAAATAAAGCTGGAGAGGTATGCAGGGACCAGAAGATTCTGGGTTTGGGGGCCGTGGTAAGGATTTTCTACTTTATTCTGAAAAGAGCCTAAGAAACAACTGAAAAGCTAGGTGTAACACAATCAAATTGCATAATACATTATTGTTTTAGTCTGCTTGGGCCACCATAATTAGGTGTCTTAAATAATAGAAATTTGTTTGTCATAGTTCTGGAGGCTGAAAGTCCCCAAGGTAAGGGTGCTAGGATGATCAGGTTCTGGTGAGAGCCCTTTTCCTGGCTCGCATAGAGCGGTTACCTTTTTGCTGAGTCTTCAGATTCTTATAATGATACTAACCCCATCATGGGGACCCCACTCACATGGCCTCATCTAATCTCAATCACGTCTCGAAGTCCCTACTTTCAAATACTGTCACGCTGGGTGTTAGGGCTTTAACATATGAATGGGGGCAAGGGACAATTGAGTCTGTAACAGTAATATACTATTAATAGCAACATCATTGAGCATTGATTGATGCTTCCTATGGGCCAGGCAATATGTTTAAGGTATGAATTATTTCATTTCCTCCTCAGTAGACCACCGTGAGGAAGGTTTCTCGTGCCAGCACATTTTAGCAGGTAAAGCAGGGGATGTTCTGAGATCAAAGCCAGGACTGAAGTGAAGCAAACTACCAGCCTACAGCACAGAAGTTAAGGAAGAAGGGACTCACTCACAGGCCATGCCACAGCCCTGAGAGGCAACACCTTACACCTTACATTTTGTGCACTTTGAGACAATTCACTTGTCTCAAATATGGGTCAGGTAAACTATCCTGGATTACTTGGAAGTTCATAAATAATCAAAGTAGTTTTCAAATCCAGGGCCGGCGAGCTCTTTAAGAGGTTTACTGTCTCTAGAATTTTCTGAATTTCCAAATGAACACTCTGCTGCCCACCTCATTGTTGGCCTCCCATAAAAATGAAATTATTTGCCATGAAAGATTAAATTTCATATTAGGCTTCGAAGTGTAAATAGCTCGACTCGGCTGAAATGAATTCAGAAAATGAAAACTGATAAAATATAGTATTCACCCCATGGAAGGGACTGTCTCAACATTATTCAGGAGATGAGAAAGAACGAGTCAAATATTTAAAAAGTAAACAGGTTTTCTCGTTAATTCTAAGCCAACAAAATGAAAATTAAATCTTCTAGCTGCAATTAGATAAATGGATGTCAATCAGATATGAAACTGCTAACGAAATTAGCCATGGGGGTAGTCCTTAATCTGTTTGGGCTTTTTTTGGTGGGACAGTATAAATGTAATCTGTTATCAGCACAGTTATGATTGAATTATTAATAATATTGTGCAAGGCCACCTAGAAACCAGAGCTGGGGGACTCTTAAATCTATTCTAATTGAAACAGAGACTCAGCAGACTGGAAAAGACCCTGACTCTTCTCGAGATACGTCACAGTATGTGACCCAGAGAACACGTGGGGGTCGCAATGCAGTGGCAGCTGCAAGCTGACCTTTTGGCAAATTTAATCTGCAAATGGGTCCCTGTTTAAGATAGTTAATGCCTTCTATTATTCAGAACGCTGTCTTCTATATTTTGGAAAGGCACGTTAAAAGTATTTCATGCGAGGGTGTCATGCAGATTGTCTAACGAACAGGAAGATTATGGATGCAAATAAATCGGGTTTCTAAATGAAAGGTTTTACTGACCTCTTAAGAGGATAGTAATACATGCATAATTGTGAGGAAAATGCTCCCAGACCATCATGATAAGAAAAGGGTCACACTGTCATTCCTTGAAGCATATGGAGGTTAGAATAAAAATCCAGGAACACGCAAGAAGCTAAGGAACTGAACTCCAGAACTGCTTGACTTAATACTAAGTTGCTCCCTTTTTCCTCTGATTTCGATGGGGGTAGGATATTATATACCCTAGGAGGATGGATGAGGTCCTCAAGGGACCCCTAGTAAGTCACTTAATCTCTCAGTGTAAATTTCAATTGTGGGAATAGTTGGTGGTTAGAAACAGTTGGGGTCGCTGACCGTGCTTCTTTCCGTGACCTCCCACCACCCTCTCTTAACCCCCGAGGGAACTCCTCTTCCACTATTGCTTCTCCATGGACCATCTGCCTTTGCTTGGGTGACTATCTCTAGGAGCTGTACTAAAGGATCTTAAAGGAAACCCAGAAGGTTAAGAGCCTGAGTTTTACTTTGAGGGGATCATGGAATGAAACCTCCAAACTGGTGCCTACTAGCATTTGCCCTCGGGCAAATCCCTCCATACTCAAGTTATCAGTCTCCTACAATATGGAAACAATAGTATGAATCTTGAAGGGCAGAGATCTCTAAACTTGCTTACTTCCCAGAGCGCTTACTGTCTTAGTAATTCTTTCACAGACCCCCTAGGCCAAAAAAATATCTAACAGTATCTCTGTTAAGTAGCTCCAAACAACTTAATATATATTTTCATCCAGATAAGTGAGTAGAATTTTAAAAAAAATAAATATAATTTAGGAGGAAAAATTTAATTTGTAAGTCATCACAAGTACCTGTTGAGCACTGAAAAATTTCCTCAAACTTGGAACCAGATTTGTGCTTCCATATTAATTTTCAAACCATAGTTATTTTGAAACAGCCATCACTGAAAACTAAGCTTTGCAGCAATGTGACATATAGTACAATCTAATGTTGAAACTCTGGTATACCTCATGCTAACGGTTTTTTTGGTATCTGACAGGTGAGTTTCCTTCAAGAATGTAATATGTGCCACAGCACCCCTGGGAGTTTGTTGTGGTGTCCAAGGTATCTCATGTCACTTTGGGTACCACGGTTTGGGGGATCATATCATTTGATTTTAGAGGACAAAATATGGGAATGTATATAAAGAGCTTGACTTCTGGGCATGTTTGTGGCTTAAAATGTATGGTTACCATAGCCCACCAACTCACCGATAAAAAAATGCATCTTTGTTTATTGATTTTAACTTCCGCTTCTGCTGATGTCAGAAGATGTAGTCTTGCCACTTCATGGTAATGCAATGACTTTTATATTTAAACTGATAATTTAAGATCTAAACAATCAATTTCACACATACCCAACCGCCCTGTACCTTTCCCTTTCTCTATCAGAATGGAGTCCCTGTTCCATCCTCTGTCCTCATGGGAATCAGCTGAGGAGTATTTACTTTTTCTGGCATCCCATATGGGCCTCTATCCCTGTGGTGCCACCTTCCAGATATAACTCATCCTGTCCCTACTCCAGATGGCACTAATCTTATCCCCACGAGGCATAAAGCATCAAGTCCTTCCCAGGTGTTACTCATTTTATCCTTGACTCCAGGTGTAAACTCATTTTGTACCACCCCGCAAGAGTAATTTATTTCTCCCTTCTCTTGAAGTAATTCATCTTGACTTCCTGATGGTGTCCTTTGATGTATATTATATTTTTTTATTTTATTCTGTTGTAAATTATGAATACTTTATTTTATTCTGTGTATTTTTTATTTTATTTTATAAAGTTTGCTAGTTTTAAGTGTATAATTCAATCAGTTTTGATGAGGGCTTATACGGTCTTATAACCATTCCCACAATCATTATACCAAATAGTGCTGTCCAATAGAAATAATAATGTAAACCATATAATTTCATTTAAAATTTTTCTGGCCTACCTTTTTTAAAAAATTGGAAAAAATGAGTAAATTAATTTTAATAATAAATTATGTAATAATAATTAAATACATTTAACTTAATATATCCAAATACTATTTTGACATGTAATCAATATAAAAATATATCAACAAGGTATTTTACATCTTTTTTCACATTAATTCTTTGAAATTCATTGTGTATTTTACCCTTACAGGATATTACAATTCAGATACAAAATTTTCATCAAAAATGCATGATTTGTATTTAGATTTTAGAAGATTCACAGTCCAAACTAAAGGATTAAAAGACACAATTTGCTCCAAACATATTTAAAGTTTTCCACTGTAACTTTTCATTTCATTTATATTTAATTTAAATTATTGATAATGAAAAATCCAGTCCCTTGGTCATATGAACCATATGTCAGGCACTCAGCAGTCATGTGTGGCTAGGGGCTACCGTATTGGACAGCACAGAAAATATTTCCGTTACCCCAAAAAGTTATGTTCTGCTCTTTTGAAATCAACCCTTTCTTCCCACCATCTGGCACTAGGAACCAACGATCCACCGTTTGTCACTGTAGTTTGTTTTTCGTCGAGTATCACATTCATGGAATCTTACAGCGTATAGCCTTTCATTCTGTAATTCTTTGAATTACCACAAGGTTCTGAGCTGCGTCTAGGTTAGGCTCATCAGCGGTTACTTTCATTTAGCCGTTGCCTAGTAAGTAGTATATTGTGTAGTACTGTGGCATTTATCGGTTGGTAGACGTTTGGGTTGTTCTGATCTTTGGCTATTATGAATAAAGCTGTTCGGAACATTCAAATACAAATATTTGTGTGGACGTATGTTTTCATTTCCCCTGAATAAATGTCCATGAGTGGACCGAAGAGCGCATGTGTATAGGAAACTACCAAATATTTTCCAGAGTGTGATTTTGCATTCCCACCGTTCTTGCAGGAGCTTGTCAATTGCTCCACCTCCTCACCAACACTTGATACCTTTCACCTTTGCAATTCTCACAGGTATACAGTGCTTCTCATTATGGCTTCAATTTGCATGTCCCTACTGACTAATAGTCTTGAACATATTTTCAACACTATTAGCCAACACTGAGTGTTCAAACATTTGCCATTTGTACATTTTCTTTGGGTAAGTGTCTTCAACTATTTTGCCCTCATCTTATCAGCTTGTCTTTTATCATTGGGTCGTAAGAGTTGTTTTAAACGAGCTGGGTAGAAGTTCTTTATCAAGTGTGTTTAATTTATGTTTTCTCCCAGTCCTGGCTTAGGTGTGACTTTTTTCTATTTCCTGACATTGCTGTTATTTTCTGCCACTGGTGAATGTGGTGATGCAGTATCTTCAGTCCAATGTTCACACACTCATTTAACGCTTGGCAACTTTGGGTCTACCAACACGTTCTTAATGTTTTTACTTTTCTCTCAGGAAGCCATGGGAACTTCCAGCATTCTCTTTCACCTGATGCTGGGATTGCAGGACTCCAAGTAGATGTACTCAGCAGTATACATGAACAATTGTCACAACTGCCACTCAGGCCCCATAGTTGTTAGACGTGAGGTTTCTCCATCTCCAGAAAGTTTACAACCTCATGGCTAGCCTTTAGAACTTGAGGCACCAGTCCCCACTCTTTGTCTGTGAGATTTTCCATAGTCTGTGATTTCTACCACTCATCTGCCTTGCTCAGGACTGAATTTAATGAGCCTTATCATAAATTCAGGGGACATCCAATCTGTAGACTTGCCCATCTGATCTTTGTGCTTCCTGCCATTTGGTCAGACTTTGGTTTCCTTTCATAATAATGCTCTTATGCAATCGGCTTGCATTCTTCCCTTTTTTTCCCTTCCTCATAGAATATATGCCAAGCTTTCAATCTGGCAGGCCTTGGTACTCAGTATTTAAAGCCAAGCTTTTGATCTTCAAAAGTCCTTTTTATTCCCCTCCCAGGCACCAGACTCTAAGATTAATATCCCTGCCATAAGTTCTCAAAGTGTAGTTAGAAACTAGTAAAGAATAGAACGCTTGGGCCTTTTGGGGTCTGCCTTCTTTGGTTCTGGGGTGAGTACTCAGAGAGGGCTACCTCTAATGCCTGAATGACGGGTCTAAGGAAGAGTGAGAGTCACCACATACCCCACCCCCACCCCCTGCAGTGCTACAAAATATGATCCTACTGCTGTTGGCTCCCAGTAGGTAAGAAATTCTCCAAGACGATAGTCCCTGCGGAGATAAGATCACTAATGACTCAGAAGCTGAAAAGCCAGAGCACATTTGGAAAATGACAATAAAAATGATTGTTATGTTGATGACGGTAATGGCAGAATTTCCCTGTTGTTACACGTTTACGTGTACCAATTCTGGCTCAAGAATTTTAGTTTTATTAGCCTACAAGGTATTTAATTATTATTTCCATTTTGCTATTGAAGAAACTCAGGATTCTGATGTAACTTTAACTTTCCTGAGGTCAAAAGGTTTTCAGCACCTTCAGGCCAATCTGATTTTAAAGCATGTATTTAGGACTGTGGTTCTCCAGTGATTTGAGGATATTTTTGCAACCTTAAAAATTATTGAGGACCCCAAAGATCCTTAATTTATTTGAGTAATTGCCTTCTTATATTTACTTCATTAGAAATAAGAAACAGGTTTTAGAACTATTTATTAACTCATTTTTAAAAAGCAATAAAAATCCATTGCATATTAATACCCACAACATACTTTTATGAAAAATTACTATATTTTTAAACAATGTTAGTAAGAAGAACAGCATTATTTTATATTTTTTATAAATTTCTAATGCCTGTCTGGTTCATGGAGGACAGCTGGGTTCTCATATACGCTTCTGTATTCAGTCTGTTGTGATATCACACATCATGTAGCCTCTGAAAAACTCCACTGAATACTCATGAGAATATGAAAAATGGGACTAACTTCCAAGTATTATGAAAACAGTTTTGATCTGTTGACCCCCCCCCCAAGGGGTTTCAGGGAGCCGGAAGGGTGCTTAGACTACAATTTGAGAATTGCTGCATTCAGATAATTACAAATGTATTAATTCCAGTGTAGCAAAAATCTATTACATGAAACAAGGGTAACAAGTGGGGAAGTGTAGATTAGGACAAGACCCTGAGAGGGTGAAGACCAAATTAAGGAGTTGAGATGTCATTCTGAAAGCACTGAAAAACCATCAGTCTGTCTATCTAATGGGTAGGATGGATTGGAAAGTGTATAGACAACCAGTAAGAACACTATGAAGAGGCAGAGGATCTAGACCTCTTAGGACTTTATGAAAAATAAATGTATTAATTTATATAAAATGCAGAGAACAAAGCCTGCTCTGTAGTAAGCACTGTTAGAAGGAATTGTAATAGTTGTCGTTGTAGCAATAGTGCTATCGCTATTATTACTAATATTAAAGGACCAGTGATACAAGCCAGAACTAGGCAGAATTAGACATTCTGCAACGGGATGTAGTTTGTTAATAGGATGGAGTTGCTGAATGGATGTAGGCCTGAGGAACTTGAAAATGTAAAGGTAGCGCTATTTTGCTCTTTGACTACTCTAAGGACCCAGGAAGTATTTGGACAAAGAGTTGATTCTCAGTAGGTATTTGAAGGGACCAGAGGGAGAGGAGAGCCATGGAAAGAGATGAAGACTTTGGGGCAAGGAAGGTGATGTCTGTTGGTTTTGGTTTTGAGATGCTTGTGGAACACACACACATGATGAGGTCCTTAAGTAGATAAACCACAGAGCCATACACAAGTTCATGTGCCTGCTGTGCTTTAAGCTCTTCAAAGCATTTTCAACACAGCTTGGATTTTATTCTAATTTCCTACAATAGCCTACAGGCCCAGTGTTTTAATGGTTCTAATTACCTTTCTAGTTTCATCTTGGTCCATCTTCCCTTTCCATTACTTTGGTCCAATATTTCAGTACCTTGAGCTTCCCAAACTGTTCCCCACCTCGAGGGTATTTACACCACGGTTCCCTGTTTTGTGAAGCACCACCTGTCACACACCTCTTCACGCAGCTGGATCTGTTGAATCCTCTGAAATCTTACCTGCTCAAGAGCCCTTCTCAGATCTTGCCATCCAAGCAAGTCTCCCTCCCCCTTGCATTCTTTTCTCTCACCAAATCCTCTTCATTATCTTCACAGACAGCATTTCATGATGACAGAGACTTTCTATTTCATTCATCATCATTGGCTTAGTGCCTAGGGAAGGTCCTCAGATATAATGCATATTTGTTTCATGAGTGAATAAATGGGATTCAGGAAATAGGCTGAAATAGAGAACAAGCATTAAAATGTAGGGGAGGGGTGCCTGGGTGGCTCAGTGGGTTAAAGCCTCTGCCTTTGGCTCGGTTCATGATCCCAGGGTCCTGGGATCAAGCCCCGCATAGGGCATTCTGCTCAGCAGGGAGCCTGCTTCCTTGTCTCTCTCTGCCTGCCTTTCTGCCTACTTGTGTTCTCGGTCTGTCAGGTAAATAAATAAAATCTTTAAAAAAAAAAAAAAATGTAGGGGAAATCTGTGCTTGGGTTTGAATTTGTTTGATATTTTAAGTTAGCACCATTAAGCCAGCCATCTTTAACGAGAGTTTCTCCATTGCATTTGACTTGAAAATTGGGTGTACCTCAATTTGTGAAATCTCTTCAGTTGTATTTACCCTTTGAAAGTTGCCAAGGTAGTAACAATGACATCACGCTCCTTTACCAGTGGCTGTGGCTTACCCTATGCTCTAAAGTCCCAGAAATGGATGACTCTCCTTATTTCCACACCATGTCAGCAAGTCCACCTTTGTATGTTCAAAAACCGGGTGCTGGGGCATCTGGGTGGCTGAGTCAGTTAAGTGGCTGACCCTTGATCTCAGCTTAGGTTTCCATCTCAGGGTCATGAGTTCAAGCCCTGCACTGGGCTCCACACTGGGCATGGAACCTATTTTTTAAAAAATAATAAAAATAAACTAAAAAGTCAAAGGTCAAGTGGTATAGTCTAGAAAAAGAGTAGCAGATTGACTTAGGTGTAATTTTTGACTTTGCCGCTTTTTCACTGGGTTGACCTGTTAAGCAGATCTCCTCTGGGAATGGTGAAATAACACTACCCTTAAAGTTTTCCTGATATTTCTAGTAAGGTATCTAGCAAAAGAATGAGATCGCTCAATAAATTTTAGTTTTCCCAGTCATTCAGGCATTCAATTGATAGTATAGAATTCTTATTTGAAAATCATTCTCTCTTGGAATTTTGAAGTTGTTGTTTGATTGTTTTTTATAAAGGACCATTATTGTTGAAGAGAAGATTCCAATCTAAAAGTTATGGCCATTAGGAATGTTTGTCTGGCTCAGTCAGAAGAGGTCATGAGTTCAAGCCCTATGTTGGGTGTAGAGATTACATAGATAGGTGTTAGATAGATAGATAGAGTGAGTGAGCCATATATTTGGCCTCTGTTTTCTTCCAGGAAACTTTTAGGATATTCTGTTTATCCTTGATGCTCTGCAGATTCAAAATAATTATGTAGTTGCGGGTCTTTCAAAAATTATCATTATAGATACCCAATAGGTCTCTTCAATCTTAAAGACTCATATTCTTTAACTGGGAGAAATTCTCTTCAAGTATTTAATAATTTCTTTCCTTTTGATTTCCTAATCAAAAAGGAGCTTTCTGGGCACCTGGGTGGCTCAGTGGGTTAAGCCGCTGCCTTCGGCTCAGGTCATGATCTCAGGGTCCTGGGATCAAGTCCCGTATCGGGCTCTCTGCTCAGCAGGGAGCCTGCTTCCTCCTCTCTCTCTCTCTGGCTGCCTCTCTGCCTACTTGTGATCTCTGTCTGTCAAATAAATAAATAAAATCTTAAAAAAAAAAAAGGAGCTTTCTGATACTTTGTTTGGGCTTCATAGAATAATTTCCTAATTTTATTATCTTCAATATCTCCTTTATCTTTTTGTCCTACTTCCCACACGCCCCTCCAGCTTTATTAAGGTAGGATTGACAAATAAAACTTGTATGTGTTTAGGGTGTACAAAGTGATGTTTTTATATAAGTATACTTTGTGAAATGATTACCACAATCAAATTAATTATCAAACTAATTAACATACCCATCGTCTCACATAGTTTGTACTATGTGTGTGGTGTGAACACTTAGGAACTACACTATTAGCAAATTTCATATACACAATACATAGCCATTAACTATAGTCACCTAATAGCACAGCCACCTAATGCTGTTCATTAGGTCTCAAGAACATATTCATCTTGTAACTGAAAGGTTTTACCCTTTGATCAATATCTCTCCTTTTCTCCCATCCCCCAGCTTTAAGTAACCACGCTTATTACTGCGAGTTGGATTTTTCTCTCTTCCTTTCTTTTCTTTTCCTTTCCTTTCTTTACTTTTATTTCTTTCCTTTTCTCTCCTACCTTCCTCTCTTTCTTTCTTTCATTCTGTGTATGAGATTATGCAATATTACCTTTCTATGTCTGTCTTATTTTGCTTAGAATAACGTCTTCCAGGTTTATCCATGTTGTTGCAAATGGCAGGATTTCCTTGCTGAATAATATTCCATTGTGTGTGCGCATGTGTGTTTGTGTGCACATTAGAATACTGTATTTTCTTTAACCATTTGTCCAACAGACACTAGGATGTTTCTGTCTCTTGGCTACTGTGAAGAACACTGCAGCGAACCTGAGAGCACAAATATATCTTAAAGATAGTGATTTCTTTTTGTTGTTGTTGTTTGTTTTTGGATTATAGTGGAATTGCTGGATCATAGGACAGGTTTATTTTTAATTTTTTGAGGAACCTTCATGCTGTTTTCCATCATGGCTATATCCATTTTACATTCCCTCCAGCAGTGCCCAGGGGTTTCCTTTTCTTCACATCCTCATCAATGCTTGTTGCCATTTGACTTTTTGAGAATGGCCATCCTAACAGGTGTGAGGTGTTAGCTCATTTTGGTTTTGGTTTGTATCTCCCTGTTGATTAGTGATGTTGGGTACCTTTTTCTACACCTGTTGACCAATCGCATGTCTTCATTCAGGTCCTTTGCTCAGTTTTGATTAGACTATTTGTTATTTACTGTTGAGTTATAGGAGTTCCTTACATTTTTTTAGATATAAACCCTTTTACAGATATATTGTTTGTGAACATTCTTTCATTCCATGGATTGCCTTTTCATTTAGATTGTCCCTTTTGTCATGTAGAAACTTTTTTAGTTTGACATAGTCCTACCTGCTCATTTTTGTGCTTTAGGGTTATATCCAAAAAAAAATCATTGTCAAGATCAGTGTTAAAGACCTTTCCCTGATTTGTACTCCTAAGAGTTTTATAGTTTCAGGTCTTATGTTTAGGTCTTTAACACATTTTGAGTTGATTTTTGTGTAGGGGGTAAGATGGGGATCCAGTTTCATTCTTTTGCATGTTACTGTTCAGTTTTCCCAGCACCATTTATTGAAAAGACTATCCTTTCCCCACTGTGTTTCTTGACAGCTTTGTCAAAAATTAGTTGACCATATATACATGGGTTTATTTCTGGGCTTTCTCTTCTGTTCTTTGACTTTTAACCCTCCAATGATAGAAAACCAAATTAGCCATATTTTTTTTTTCATTTCATGTTTTTTTTTTTCATTTTCTTGGTTGCTTTTTATAGCCTCTTCCTGTTGATTTGTTCATTTATTCTCTTTTTCATTATTTCTGCATGTGCTAATTAGTATTTATTTATCTATGTTCCTAGTAGTATATTTGTGTCTACCAGTATCTACTTTTATGTTTTCTTCATTTTTTTAATATTATACACTTTACTTAATCATCCAGATGATCTTACATTGCCTTGTCATATGTAAGAATGAATCAATAGAACAGTTGAATGAACATGAATAGGGTTTATCACTGGGTGTTTTTCATAGTAGAGTGAGGAGTCAGGGAAGTGATCTTGTATTTGGGGATCTCTAAATGCCAGAATGTAGAACGTTTCACTTTGGACACCCAATGCCCATACTCACCATTTTAGTATACCCCAAACTATTTAAATTTTTTTCACCTTCCAAGGTGAAGAAATAGAGTTGAATAGTGAGGATGAAAGGAAGATGTATCAATTTTTCTACGGATTTTGTTTTAGCATCCCCTCCATTTTTTGGTCCTCATCATACATCCTTTTTGGTGTTTCTAAGTCCTGAACCTCTCCAGGTTTCTGCAAGGTGGATAAATGCTCTGTTTTGCCTCATGTCACCTCTCCCTTTCATCATCATTATCCTTCTGTCTACATTTCTACTTCCAGAAACATGAAATCTATAGTTCACTTAATGCCCTGCACCTTATACTCTCTTTATTGTTGTGAGGTCAATCTGCTTCGCTCCTTTACTGTCATTTAAGAGAGATCTTGGGAAAAAATAGATGATAAATGTACCTTCAGTTTACTATTACCCTTAATATTCTTTCTCTGTTTTCCTAAATCAGGGAAGATCATTATCTCCTTAAGAGACAAAGCCAGCCTCTCTCAGAGGGTCTACTTCTACATTCTCCAACACTGTTTTTTTTTTTTTAATAAATATTTTATTTATTTATTATTATTATTTTTTTACATAAGCATACAGGGCTTCACCTCACGATTCTGAGATCAAGAGTCAGATGCTTAACTGACTGAGCCACCCAGATGCCCCCTACAACTTCATTTTAAAGTAGAAAAGCTTTCTTCTTTGACTGTTTAAGTCTCCACTCTTCCCCCAATTATACCAAGTTTCTCTATTTTCATGTATTAAATCCCCATTATGCTTTTAAATCTGAAGTATTTGGTACTCAATGAATAGGTATATAATGTTCTGAGTAGTAGGAATCACCAAAAAACAGAGAAAGACTTAAATTTTTTTTTCAATAGTAAAATACCCAAGGGTTTCTTGATAGTGTCATAAACTCTCACCATTACAGGACACTTCCAACTGAACAAATTTTTTGAGAGAAAAATCATTCTGGTAACTATTTAGGTGTTCTTTTAAAGAATTATGGGGATTATAGCTTTTGGGGCTTTTTGACAAATTTTTTTTTAACATTTTACTCTTTTTTTTTTTTTTTTAAGATTTTATTTATTTACCTGACAGAGATCACAAGTAGGCAGAGAGGCAGGCAGAGAGAGAGAGAGGAAGAAGCAGGCTTCAGGCTGAGCAGAGAGCCCGATGCGGGGCTTGATCCCAGGACCCTGGGATCATGACCTGAGCCGAAGGCAAAGGCTTTAACCCACTGAGCCACCCAGGCACCCCAGGCTTTTGACAAATATTAAGTATATACTTACTGGGTAAAAGAACTTTAACAGAGATTTACATAGGAAAACGAAAACAAAACCATTATGGAGTAGTTGGTTAAGAGTCGAGTAATACTGGGTTCAAATCCAAGACCTGCTCCATTCTGCTTGCTGTAAGATAACGTCTCTGAGTTTCAGTTGCCTCAGTGATATATGGCACTAACGATACTTCCCTTGTGCGGTGGATAAGAGAGAGAGAGAGAAATAAAGTGTACATAAAGACGTAAGTCCAGTGCCTGACAGGTGGTAAGCACCTGTCAATGGCAGCTGATTTGATCATGAACTAGACAGCCTTTATAATGTAATTGGTTACCATCTTTTCTCAGATATGGGCAAAGAGCACTTCATGAACACATCCAGGTTTGTGGAACTCCCCAAGCCATAGACTTAGCTTTCTTTAATGTCTCTCTCAGGCCCTCCCTCTGCCTTTGTTCTAGCTCATCTCATTTTGCTCAGCCCTGAATGTATTACAAAACTGAGCCAGGTGGCTCTCTAGTCAGTACTGTTTATACCCAGTGAACTGACAAACAGTAATGACTCCAAAAGATTATTTGTTTTGCCATTTTAATAATTACTTGCTGGAGAATCACTGGCAAATCTATGGCATGACAAGTTTTGACATCTCCCAAGTATGTGCACGCTGTTGAGCCTGTGAGTTTAGAGCTCTTGTCCTTTCCTGTGAGAAATCGACTTGCGGTTCCTTATTTGTCTAACAAGGTAGAGTCCAGCAGAGGTCGGATTCTTCTGATAACATTCACACTTGTTTCAAGGGAAGCTGTAAACATATAAACACATTAGAAGGTGGTTTGGACATACACAAATGTTGCTAAATTTGTAAGAATGAGTATATTCACCTCGAGCATCTGAGTTAACAACTACTTATAAACTGGAGAAAGAAAATCAGTTCTAATCTTTCATTTAATGAACGATGTTTTCTTTTCAAGTCCTACTATAAGATAAGTACTGAAATGTACCACAGTACTGAAATGAGCCAAGAAACTGCTGGTGAGACCCTGAGTTTTTAATTCGTGAATACATTTAACAAACTTGTATTTTGTATGTTAGGCACAGTATTAGGCATTGGAAACCCACTGGTGAGTAAGAAGGAGACATGATTCTCTTGTGGAGTTTACTGTCTCCTGAAGGAAGCAGTTACTAAATGAACCATCGTAAACACAGATATAGAAATACAATGCAGTGAGAAGGATAGAGGAAAGTCATACAGTGCCATGAGGATAACATAGTAAAGGAGCTGATTCGGTCTATTTTGGACAAACTCTTCCCTATGGAAAGGATGAGTAATCTGCAATGTGAAAGATAAAGAGCATTAACTATAGGTGGAAAGGGAAAGAATGTTCTGGGCAGATGCTAAGGCCCTGTGGTTGGCATGAAAAGGTGCTTGTGGGGAGTTGAAAGGACAGTGAATTTTGATGTGGAGGACAAAGACAAGCAGAGAGGTGCAATCAAGCTCTAAATCCCTACTCTTTTAATAGCCCAAGCTGCCTTTTTAGTTTTACTTGCATTCATCCATTTTTTTATTCCTTGATTCATTCATGCATTCAGCAAATGATTATTCCACAGCATTACTCTGTGGCAGGCCCGGCCTTAGACATAAATATAACAGTAAGTTACAGCCCCTGGTCCCAGAGATCTCACAGGAAAAAAGATGATGATGCCCGGATGCTATGAGGTCACAGAGGAAAAGCATGAACCTCCGTCTACATTTAGGAAGCTTGGGGAGTACAGGGCAAGGATGAGAAGGAAGATAATTTCAAAAAGAAATACTGTGTTCCAAGGTCCAGAGGCAAAGGAATGTTTGGTAAGGCTGGGAAACTTTGAGAGGCTCATTGGACCTTTCAGTGTAGACTGTGAGATCCTTTTTGGATGAAATGAAGGTAATGAAGTAGGCAGAAGCCAGACCTTAAAGGGTCTTTTAAACTGTGTTAAGGGTTTGGGATTTTTTCCCTCTAAGAGTCAGGAAAGCCACTCAGGGACTTTAAGCAGGGCAGTTGGCATAATCAGAACTTTAAGGTGATGATACTTGTATCAACATGGAGAATGGAGGATTTGCTAGGGAACTACTACAGCAATTGCTGGGAGATAATGGCCAAACTTAAACTCATGATAATATGAATGGATAGATGGGGACAAATTTCTTGGCTTCCAGGGAGCTGGAATTCATAACTGGCATCTGACTAGACGTAGGGTAGAAGGATAAGTGTTAAAAATGTCTTTTGAATTTCTGTTTAGGACGACGAGGTGGGCCCTGGGTACCACTTAAAAGATAGAAAACAGGGGTGCCTGGGTGGCTCGGTGGGATAAAGCCTCTGCCTTCGGCTCGGGTCATGATCCCGGGGTCCTGGGATCGAGCCCCACGTCGGTGTCTCTGCTCAGTGGGGAGCCTGCTTCCCCCTCTCTCTCTGCCTGCCTCTCTGCCTACTTGTGATCTCTGTCTGTCAAATAAATAAATAAAATTTTAAAAAAAAGATAGAAAACACAGAAAAATGAGTGAGTTGCTTAATCTGTGTTACTTCTTATCTGTAAAGTAGGCATATTTTGATCTTCTTGTAGGATTACCTACAGTACACTAAGATGTTCAGAAAAATTTGGCAATTATTTTTATGGCAAAATTCCACAGAAGCAGTTAACCACTGAAATCTAGTTACCAAGAATGTCAGAGAAGACATTATAGGGCAATTGAGCTGAGCCCTACTGAGTAACAGATCACCAGGGCATAAATGAAGGGATGAGTGGTAGACAGCATTCTTGGCAGTGAGCACAGCAGACGCAGAGCTCAAAGTCCTTTAAGAAACTGGAAATAGGGGGGCGCCTGGGTGCCTCAGTTGTTAAGTATCTGCCTTCAGCTCGTGTCGTGATCCCAGAGTCCTGGGATGGAGCTCCGCATGGGGCTCCCTGCTCAGTGGGAAGCCTGCTTCTCCCTCTCCCATTCCCACTCCCCCTGCTTGTGTTCCCTCTCTGTTGTCTCTCTCTCTGATTGTGGAAGCTCTGTAAATCAAGCTGAAGAGTTTGTTTGTTGTCATCCTACAGGCCAGCATTAGCCAAAGGTTTACTACAGAATACAGGTTTCTCGTAGGATGTTAGTATTATCAAATTAATATGGAAAATTCTAGTTTAAACAAAAATTAACTTCCTAGTTACAGGACTTCTCAGAGCTTTTTCAATGTGATTGTAAATGTATAGAAGAGACATACATTGTGACTTTATTTTTTTCTCAAATTCCACACCTCTTTGCCCAGAATGCTGATTAACACCTCAAAAGACACCAGTAGTTTGGTGCCATTGGGTTTTGGAACGGAGAACCAACCACACAAGGGTTTAGAACAGTGAGAGGATCAGATCGATGAGTAATAAAGATCGTGTTCCCTTAGTGAGGAGGGGGTGTTGGAAGGGGGTGAAGTCTAAATGCCTGAGGACCTTAAGAAGTTAAATAGAGAATAAGATCACAAATTCAGACAGGAGGCAGTAGTGGAAGGGACACATGTGTTTGCACGTGTGTGTGTGTGTTCACTTAGAGCACGTACGACTTGTTGTTTGTACAAGCTAAAGAAGCCTTTATCAAAAAAGTTTTGGAGCTCTTGATCAACATGAGAATCTCTCATTCCAAAAATCTTTTCTATTGGTGATGTCTTTTGATCCTCCCATCACCCCAGGAGAGATATTAAAATCAGTTTCCCCAGGCGAGTATCAGAGGAGAGACCCGGCCTCAAGTCTTCTCAAGGCAACCCCAGGGCTCTTTGCATTCTCTCATGTTCCTTCTAAGCTAAGACTTGAGAGCTACAGTTTGAAAGATATGTAGCATTTGCATAGGTTGAAAAATAAGCAAATATTTTTAGTTAGGAGGAGAAATGTAAGAAAAAACAGAAGCAGAAATGCACATGACATGCAGGAAGTGCCAATTTGCTGCAGGCTGGAATCTCTCTGTGAGTCCTCCCCCACCCCCTCCTTTCCCACCCTCACCCACCCTCTCCCCCTCATCCTTCAGGGCACCGCCAGCTCCAGGACCATGTGACACCGGCATGTGCACCAAGCCCCATGCTTGGATTAGTGCTCTGCTGTCAGTCTTGAAACCCCTAATACTTTCTCAAGTATTATGTAGCTCGTCCTTCTTCAGACCTCAGCACAGGTGTTTGAATTGACCATTTTACTTTTGGGGGCTGTTCTCACTCAGCTGGGTGTCTCTAGATTCTTACATTGTGGTTAGCCAGCACTTGACGAGTCTCTTATTTGCCCATGAATGAATTTCAGCATTTGTCTCTGCACTCAAGTTGTGAGTTCCTTAAAACACCTAAGAAGGCTGGTGTTGTGCACAGAGTAGGGAGGCAGAAAATGTTGGATGTCCAATGAACATACTTCCGTGACGAGCCACTGACATAAACGGTTTGATACTCCCTTGCAATGAAACCCTGGCTTTGAGTTCTCCTTAGAAAGGGGTGGGGTTGGAGGAGAAGAAGCAGAGCTGCCAAAACAATTCAAGAATTCAAGAATGAGAACTGGAAAAGGGAATAAATCTGGCATCCACGTGGACAGCCGCAGAGCATACAATCGTGACAATATGCCGTGTCTCATACCAACAGGCACACTGATGGGGTGTGTGTGATGTGCTGTGGCCTGTTTTCAATATTTTGTATATATGAACCCATTTAACAACAACCTTATGAAGTAGACACTGTTATGATTACCATTTTGCAAATGGAATTTGAAGCACAGAGTGATTAAGGCCGTTGCCCAAGTATATACTACTAAGAAACTATCAGAGCCACGATCTGAGTGTGAGCAGTCTCTTTCTCCAAAGTCGGGCATTTGACCACCTCTTACGCTTTGCTGACCCATCTTAGAAAGGACTCTTACATCTGGCCTTACAGCATTAGTATTAAGTGCTATATATGTTAGCACTATTATTATTCCCCATATAAAAATATGCACGGGCGCCTGGTGGCTCAGTGGGTTAAAGCCTCTGCCTTCAGCTCAGGTCATGATCTCGGGGTCCTGGGATCGAGCCCCGCATCAGGCTCTCCCCTCAGCAGGGAGCTTGCTTCCCCCTCTCTCTGCCTGCCTCTCTGCCTACTTGTGATCTATGTGTGTCAAATAAATAAATAAAATCTTTAAAAAAAATATGCATGGGAGGTGATAGCACTGGAATTCTAAACTTGTATTTAATTTTGGACCTTTCTTTTGTCCCAGGTTTTTTCCCCCTTTCCTTTTCCTGTGCATGAAATAGACACAGTGAGTCAGCATTTGGAAGCAGAAAGTACTCTAAACTAGGCTTTTTTTCTGGGGAGAGAGTCCAAAACCTCATCAAATTCTCAAAAGGATCTGTGACCCTAAAACGTTAAAGTCAGCGCTCAGGGCCCATGCTCCTTTTCAGATGTAAATTCACAAACTTTGTCATACTTTGCTCACCCCTATAACCCTATCAGATGCCAACTGGAAATTATAGAGGTCTCTATCTGAGACATGTTTAATATAATTATTTTCACTCTGTATTTATTCCATAAATATTTATTGAGCTTTAAAATATCTACAGACTTGCTTATAAGTTCAAGGTCCGTCTGGCTTTTGAATTCAGCTTCTTTGTCTTATCTCACTAGTGTAGTAACGACCAGGGTGTTAACCTCGGCTGCACAGCACTTTGAACTTATCAAAATGTGTTCCCACACGATGAGCTCAGTTTATCATGGGATATGTCCTGTAGCTTCCCAAAATGCGTATACTTAGAAGTCTTCTTCCAAAGAAGAGAAAGTGGCAGAACATGATACTGTAGGCAGAAGGTAATTTTTTTTATTAATACATAATGTATTATTTGCTTCAGGGGTACAGATCTGTGAATCATCAGTCTTACACAACTCACAGCACTCATATAGCACATATCCTCCCCAATGTCCATAACCCAACCACCCCATCCCTTCAGCAACCCTCAGTTTGTTTCCTGAGATTAAGAGTCTCTTATGGTTTGTCTCCCCCTCTGGTACCATCTTGTTTCTTTTTTTCCCTCCATTCTCCCCACGAGATCATATGATCAGAGAGATCATATGATAATTGTCTTTTTCTGATTGACTTATTTCACTTAGCATAATACCCTCTAGTTCCATCCACGTTATTGCAAATGGCAAGATTTCGGGGGTTTTGATGACTGCATAGTATTCCATTGTATCTATATATGACACCTTCTTTATGCATTCATCTGTTAATGGACATCTAGGCTCTTTCCATAGTTTGGCTATTGTGCACATTGCTGCTATAAACATTCGGGTGCACGTGCCCCTTCAGATTACTGCATTTATATCTTTAGGGTAGATACCCAGTACTCTGCTCTCTGGGTCATAGGGTAGCTCTATTTTCAACTTTTTGAGGAACCTCCATACTATTTCCACAGTGACTGCACCAACTTGCATTCCCACCAGCAGTGTAGGAAGGTTCCCCTTTCTCCACATCCTCACCAACATCTGTCTTGTTAATTTTAGCCATTCTGACTGGTGTCAGGTGGTATCTCATTGTGGTTTTGATTCGTATTTCCCTGATGCCGAGTGATGTTGAACAATTTTTCGTGTGTCTGTTGGCCATCTGGATGTCTTTTTTGCAGAAATGTTTGATCATGTCCTTTGTCCATTTCTTGATTAGATTATTTGTTCTTTGGGTGTTGAATTTGATAATTTCTTTATGGATTTTGGGTACTATAGGCAGAGGGTAATTTGTGCTGATTTTACGTGAGCATACAGGCTTCCTTCCCAGACTTCTGCCGCTGAGGATGGATGGTTGCCGCCCCTCCCGCAGCTCCACCTGGACCATCTCAGAGCAGAAAAGGAAGAGAATGAGGATGAAGAAGAGTGTGGAGCTCTGTTACTTCAGTTTTGTTCATGGTGGGCTCCCATGACTTTTGAAAGGCAGCAATAGTCATTCCTGCCCTTGATAGTGACCTCAGAGTTCTGGGGAGTGAACAACTTAATTCCCAACAACTTTCAGTTTACCCTCTTAAGAAAAAGCAGTGTGTTGAAGAGAACAGGGGAGGAGAGTCCCATAGAGGGGTTAGCATGGGATCCAGACACCAGGTTCCATGCTTGCGGTCTGTTGCTGGGGGAACTGGGCAAGTCAGTTCTTTGCCCTGGGCTCTGGTTTTCTCTTCAGCAAAATGGTAGGCTAGCCCTTATGGTCTGCAAGCCTCCTGTAGTATGAGACTTCCTTGGTATGGGCTGAGACTTACCTAGAGTTAGCCAAACTGAAAAGAGCAGAGTTCCCAAGACTGACCTCCCTTCTGACATCAACTGCAAATGATGGGCGGAGGGGGGGTTTTCAAAACTATCCTCCATTTCAATAATTTGCTAAGATGCATAGAACTCACAGAATGTTATTATATTTTGGTTACAATTTATTATAGGGGAAGGATACAGGTTAAAGGTAGCCAAAGGATGAGTAACAGGGTAGCTCAGTCAGTTAAGTGTCTGACCCTTGATTTTGGCTCAGATCATAATCTCAGGGTCATGAGATTGAATCCACGCATCAGGGAGGGGGGCAGGAGGGGCAGTCTGCTTGGGTTTATCTCTCCCTCTTCTTTTGTTCCTCCCTACCCCTGCGTGCGTGCGCGCGCACACACTCACACACACATTCTCTAAATAAATAAATAAATAAATAAATAAATAGGCAGCCAAAGGAACAGATGCATAGGACAGAGTCAGGGAGGGTTCCAAACTCAGAATTTGTCTTCAGGACACATTAACCTCCCTCCACTGATGTATGATAACACAGAGTATGCTAACCAGGGAAGCTTAACTAAGGCTGGTATTTGAAGTTTTTATTGGAGTTCAATTATATAAGCATGATTGATTGATTAATCAATTGCCCATACGGTTGAACTCCATCACCAGGTCAACCTATAGCTTATGGCCCAAATCCTCCACCCTAAATCACAGGTCTTTTTGGTGTGGCCAGCCTGGCAGTTAAACTGCTAAATGTGGCCACCCCCACTCCATAAACAAAGACGTTGCTATGAGGTCTGACATACATTACTTCCCAGAAGCCTAGAGCAAAAGCCAGGCCTCTCTTTGGGCAAAGCCAAATTTTTATAAGCATCCTAGATTTATTGTTCATTAAGATTCCCTCCTGATAGATCTTCACTATTAAGCGAACACACATTGACTCTTTTATTCTTTCAAAAGTCTTTAGAGTAACTAATCTGTGCCAGGCACTGTTGTAGGTGCCAGATAGAGAGCAAAGGACAAAAACATTCCTGTCTCCCTGGAAATTGGGTTCTACTGACATAAGAACCAAAGCCAAATCAATAGGTACTGTCAGGCAACAGTACACAGAGGGAGAGGACTGGGAGGGAGGGGTGCTCTTTAATTTTATTTTCTATGGTGAGAGACGGTATCTCACAAAAATGGTCCTGGAGCTGACACCGGAGTGAAGTCAAGCGTGGAGCTCTGCTGTTGTCTGAGGGAAGGCACAGGACCAAGAGAAGAGCAGATAAGGAGGTCCTGGGGTGGAAGTGCTCTTCCTGGTGTGTTTGGCAAACAGTAAAGACACCACCATGTCTCTGAGGGAGACGTAGGGAAGGGAGTTGAAACAAGAGTTGGTGGGGATTCAGGTAAAGAACAGGGAGGGAAAAAAAAAAAGAAAGAAAAGGGATAGAGCTATAGTTGGAGCCAAATCTTTCCAGCATTTTAAGAAAGTTTTACTCTGAATGTGTAGGAAGCCAATAAAGGGCTTTGAGCAGAAAAGTGACATGAAGTGATTTGCATTTAAAAGGACCATTCTGCTGGCTGCATAGAAACCATTCTGTAGGGGGCAAAGGAGGGATCACAGGCTTCTTAGAGTCTTGAAACAATCATGGTGATGGGAGATGGTAGTTGGCACTTGGTAGTAGCTAAGGAGGTAGTGAGAAGTGGTGGGTTCTGGGTGTGTTTTGAAGTTAGAGCTGGCAGGAGTTGCAGATGGACTGAAAGGATGTGGGAAATGAGGAACCAAGCAACAGGAAGGAGGAGCAAGGATGGGGGGGCACTAGGGACTGAGGTGCCACATCTGCTGTGAGTGATACTAGTGTGGAGGTCAGAGGAGAGACTGGTGCTCAAAATCCAAGTCATGGTGTGAGAAGTAAGCCATGAGACTGGAGGAGGTCCCATGAGACGGGACTATGAATGGAGAAATCCAAGAGCTTAGTGTGCACGTTTAGCCATCAAGCAGTGAGGAAGAACCCGCACATGCCCTGGAGAAGGAACGTGCACTGAGGTAGCAGGAGGATGGGGCAAGAGTGGTGCCCGGGGAATCAGTGAGGAGAATGTTAGGAAGGAGGAAGAGCTCAGTTGCACACATAAAACTATACACACATGTGTGTGAAAGGTAATGGTGTATCTAATTTAGCAAGTCTTCAGAAATTAATCCATTGAGGATGGGACCACAAAATTCTACTCTAATTCAATCTAAAACAATGAATCATTCTCAGTCAGATTTCTATCACTGTATCTTTACATTTCTCCACCTTTAGTGGCCCTAGGAGAGTCCAGAGAGGCAGCTGTGGAAATCCTTTTTTCGGCAGTGACATCTGGCAATGTGGCTTCTTCTTCTAGCTGGAATTGAAGCCATAGGCTCAAACTAAACAGTTGATTGACCTATACGAGTGATAACTGTACTGAATTATACCTTTCTTGCTATTATATATTGTTATATAGTGTCATTTTAGCACTTTCAGAATCGGGTTCTTTTTTTTCCTCTATTAGACTAGTTTACTGATTTTGGGGGGAAATGTAGACTGAGTTCAATTATACTGTTCCATTTAACATATACGTGTGTGTGTGTGTGTGTGTGTATTTATGTAACATAAATATATATAAAAATATATATATTATGTTATGTATATTTATATATTATATATAATATATTATATATAATATGATATATATTATTATATATAATATAATATATATATTTATATATATTTATGTAACATAATATATATATGTATGTGTATGTGTTTATTTTTTCCATATTCAGTTGGTATTACTTGAACATAGTTGTGAGGCCTATTACATTTATGTTGTTTAGTTTGGTTTTAGCATGATAATCTTGTTCAAGTCTTTAGTAGATAAAAATCTCTCTTAGAAAAAATAGAATAAAACCCATTTTGTGACCGGAATGAACTTTTTTCCCCCCTAAGATTTTCTTTATTTATTTGAGAAAGTGTAAGCGAGCACCAGCTGGGGAGGAGTAGAGGGAGAGGGTAAAGTAGGCTCCCTGCTGACCAGAGAGCCCAGCGTGGGGCCAGATCACAGGATCCTGGGATCATGGCCTGAGCTGAAGGCAGACGCTTAACTGAATGAGCCACCCAGGCACCTCGAATGGCACTTTTTGGAAAAGTTCCTCTGTTCCTGTGCTGCCGCCACTACACACATGGGGTTATTGAGCCCTAGAAATGTGACTAGCTCTGAGAGGTACCATATGTGTAAAATATGCAGCAGATTTCAGAGACTTGGGATAAAAAAAAAAGTATAAATACATCAGTAATAATTTTATATTGATTATATGTTGAAATCATAATATTTCTGATAGAGTAAAGAAAATATTTTCTTTTCCCCAAAACCTTCTAAAACATTTAAAAAATATCATCAAAATTATTTTATCTGCTTCTTTTCACTTGCTAATGTAGTAGGTTAAAAATTTTACAAGCATGGCCTGCATTACATTTCTATCAGAGTTGTCGTTCTGTGCCTTTGGTAGCTTGTACATTTATATTATGTCCTAATTGCCTCCTGAGCAGAAAATGACTATTGACCTTTCCAATACAAGGTTGCATCCAAAAAAGTGTTTCATAACATTAAAAAAAAAAAAAAAAACTTTAGGGATACCTGGGTGGCTCAGTCAGTGAAGTATACGACTCCTGATTTCAACTCATGTCATGGTCTCAGGCTTGTGAGGTCAAGCCCCGGGCTCTGCACTGGGCATAGAGCCTGCTTGAGATTCTCTCGCCATCCCTCTGCCCCTCCCCACCTTAAAATATTTTAAAAATATTCTTATTATAAAAATAATACATGTTCTAAATTTTCTTTGACAAAAATATAAACAACAAAGATAATCACACATAACCACTGCATAGTATTTTTATATATGGATTTTCACATACACACACTTTTTTTTAATCAAGAAAGGGGAAACTAGAATATGCTGTTTTTTGACTTTTTAAAATAATATAACATAAATATCTATCCTTATCATTACATACCCTTACCTTTTTTTGTACTCATATTAGACTAAAGAACATGACCTACTCCAAGAAGTAAAAGTGGCTTTTGATAGCAGAGATTTTTTTTTAATCCTTAGTAACAACTTTATTGAGATCCTATACCATCAAAATTCACTTTTTAAAAGCAGACTGAAATTCAGTGATGTTAACTATATTCAGAGTTGTGCAACTGTTACCCTTATCTAACTTAGAACTTTTTTCATCACCCCAAAAAGAAACCCCCAAATCCATAAACATTCACTACCATTCCCCCACCCAGCCCCTGGCAACCTCATCTTTCTGTCTCTGTGGATTTGCCCATTCTGAACATTTCCCATAAATGGAATCACCTAATATGTAGTGACACAACACGTAGTCTTCTGTGACTGACTTCTTCCAATTAGCATGTTTTCAAGGTTGATCCATGTTTTAGCATGTGTCAGTACGTCATTCCTTCTTATAGCAGAATGATAATCCATTGTATGGATATATTACATTTAATCCATGTGTCACCTGATGAGCATTTGGGTTGTTTCCACTTGGGAGCTTTTGTGGGCCACAGTCACGAATATTCAGGTACAGGTTTTGGCGTGAAGACGGGTTTTCAGTTCTATTGTGTATATACCTAGAAGGGAAACTGCTAGGTCATATGGGCTGCTTTAACATTTTGAGGAACTGTCAGACTATTTGTGGCTGCCCCATTATACAACTCTACAAGCAGCGTGCAAAGGTTCCCATTTTGCCACAACCTCACCAACACAGTAGTAAGTGGGTTTCAATTGGGAGGCTATTATTCATTTCTAAGAGAGACAAACCGGAATCTAGCAAGGCGTGATTTCAGTACAGTGGCTTCAACCCACCCCAACACACACACACACACACACACATGTACACACACATGTGTGTGTATGCAGTACCAGTCTCCTTTTTGTTTGACTATGGTTATTTATCTCTAACACCCTCAGTAAAATGGAGGTTATAATAGTACTTTCCTTTTAAGGGCTACTGTTAGAATTAAATGCAATAATGCTGGTAAAACCCTTTGCACAACACCTGGTACATAATATATACTCAAAGAAGTGTTAGCTACTAATGTTTTATCAATGGCCCAGTACTTTCCCATTGTTTGCACACACCATAATTTGCCTAGCCAATTCTGTTGGACATTTGGATTGTTTCCAGTTTTCCGTGATTCTAACCAATGCTCTGAGAAATAACCTTATGGGGGCACCTGGGTGGCTCAGTAGGTTAAGCCTCTGCCTTCAGCTCAGGTCATGATCTCAGGGTCCTGGGATGGAGCCCCACATTGGGCTCTCTGCTCAGCAGGGAGCCTGCTTCTCCCTTGTTCTCTCTGCCTGCCTCTCTACCTATTTGTGATTTCTCTCTCTGTGTCAAATAAATAAATAAAATCTTTAAAAAAAAAAAAAGAACCTTATAGCTAATTTTTTGCCCACATCTATGATGATTTTCTTAGGATATATTCTGTAAGTGTTATTGCTTGGTGCCTCTTAAAGAAATTTGAAAGATAATTCCAAATATATATTCTCATTTAAATTATATGAAATTTTATTTTGAGAAATGTCATCAGAGACTAGATAATACCCCTTGGGTATTGCCAAAGGGGTTTTGTAAATCCTCACCATATACCAAATACATATAAAGCAAATTGAAACTATCTTGAATAAGACAGCCTACCTAAATTTAACTCTAAAACCACTGAATGAGAAAAGGTACAAGAGGATATTTTCTCTCAGACTCTCAGATCTGGACTCTTAAATTTTTGTTCTTCTCTCATTGTATTAATATCCTAACAAGACACTTGGAAGAGTTATCAATGAAACCAGGCAGAGTGGATGTCTTTGTTTTGCATTTAGGCAAATCCAGAGCAAAAGTAAGGAGTCAGTGGAGCTTGAACACTAGAAAAGGACAATTCATCGAGAATGGGCATGCGCTTGACATTCCTTATGTTGTCAGGACCCTCACGGGGCAGTCTCTTCCAACTCTACCACAGCAATAGCACATCCAGCCTGGAAGGGATCAAACAAAGGCATTGGGTTTCCTCTGATGGATATGGGAAAGCTTCATGGTAAAGGTAGGATTTGAAGAGTCATTTAATATGATGGCTCAAGTGTGGTCAGATGGTGGGACTTGGGAGATTAAACGCTGAGAACTGGAAGGAACTTTGCATAGATTACAGAGATGAACAGGACGATACGGTGGCAACTATTGCATTTCTACTGGTGCGCTGCTAAGTGTTTAACAATCGACTCTCCAAGCAAACAAAAACCCCAAAGCCCTGATTTATAAAGGGCTTTTAAAAATTTTCCATGATATAAATGTCCAACCGTAGCAGATTTCAGATTCTAAGCTACCAACGTGAGGTCCCTCACAACAGAGCTGGAAATAGATGTGTATAATCGGCACGTTCAGCTCTCAATAGCCAGTACATGGCAGCTCCAGTGTCCACAGTTTCTTTGCATAAATTACTGTACTTGGATAATTGAAGGAGCATTTTACTCTGTGAAATTCATTAAGTGTGCAGAATCTGGGTTTAATACAACATTTTAAGAGCGAGATGTTTTGATGGTTAAATGCCATGTTAAAGGTACACTCGTGTGGTGTATCACACGTTCTAGTGACATGCACAAAAAGGAATGGCGAAGCTTGCTGGAAACTCAGGAGATTACCCACTGAGCAGTCAACACATAAACCAGAGAGACAGTCGCGCATTCAGTGCTTAGTGATGTTAGAGAGGGATTTCGGAGGATTCCACAATAGAGAAACATGATCAGGGTCATCCCAATTCCACAGGATGGCTTCTAAAGAGCTTTTTTGCAGGATGGTAAAATTTCATGTATCCAGTTTCTAGATTGCCAGTAGGACAGAAGGATAGGGAGTAAAACTCTGATTTCTAAGTCACTTGTGTTCACATAAATGACCTACTTGTAGTTCATCTGTCCCATTCTCTACTGGTAGAGGTGCACAGAAGCCACAGCTAGGGGGGGAACTGACATTTTAGTGCTGAGCAGTTAGGCTGCTCTGAAGCCACCCAGCAACACTCTCAAGTAGTTTCTATTATTTTCTTCTATTTCGCAAACACAGAGGCCCAGAGATGTTAAATTACTTGCCAAAGGTCATGACATTCACAAATGCCTGAGCTGGGACAAACCAGGACTGCCTCTGACCCCTAAAGCCTATATTAAGAATCTCCAGACTGGCTTAGGTCAAGGTTTTAATAAAATTGTAGATATTTAATGGGTTAATTGGATGGGATGACCTGCAAGTTTCCAGTGTGGGCAGCACTGACCTAACTGGGGTGAGGGCAGTGTTGGGGGGAGGGGCCATAACAAGGTGATAAAAAAAGAATGTGTCTACGTGCCATCACGCTGAATTGTGTAACTTAAGAAGACTGTATATATGTAACTGGCCTTTTTTTGTATGTAAGTACAAGCCTGGATTGGGTCAGTCTTTCAGAGTGTCTTCTGCTGCCCCTCTTGTAGCTTTCCATCAACTGTTAATTAGACACTAAGTGCCATGACAGCAGAAGCTAACTATACACTTTATGCACGGGTATTGCTGAGTCTTCAGTCCTGTCCCGATGGCTGACATAGTAGGTGCTTCAATATTTGTTCGTTATTGATAGTGGTGATGATAGTAAATATCCAACAAGTAATAGTAGTATCTTCTTTCCAGGATTATTCAATACATTATCTCATTAAATCCACACAATAACTCTATGAAATAGATACTATTCTTCCCCCTAATTTAGAGGTTTAAAAAATGTCTTAGGGGAATCTTGTAACTTACTCAGGGACACAATAGTAAGTGTCAGAAAATCAGCTGTGTTGGGTATCAGAGCCTTAGCATTTAGCCTTATGCTATAGTCTGTTGACTTATAATACATTTGTTGTATTTCTAAGAAAGCTCATTTTATCAAAATCAGAAGATAGAATTTCAGTTCTGTGAAGAAAGGGACTCTGTTTTAACTGTATCCCCAGCACCAGAATAATTCTTGGCATATATTAACCACTCAGTAAATATTCTTGGTACATATGCATACAGAAATGAGCAAGACAATTATTTCAATTGTAATAAACTTAAAAACTAGAATATTACTGGCTCAGTTGGGTTTTGTTGTTGGGTACGGGGGATTTTTTGGGGCAGGAATTTTAATAAGGATTGAGCTAGCAAACCTAAATATTACAAATATTTGTAATACTGAACACGTCAGTAATTTACTCGTTCATTGAAGAAATATTTATGTCTATTCAGCGAAGATAATTCAGTACCTACTAAGTACCAGACATTTAATATCAGAGATATAGTAGGAATGGTTCATAATGATAAGGTAACAACTATTACAAAATTCAGTGAGCCATGAAGAACAACAAAAAGATGTAGAGACAAAATTCTAGAGGAAGAGACCGTGGTATGGTCAGGTGATGCCTCAGGGAAGTAGAGACGGTTGAGCTGAGATGCTGAAGAATGCCAGGAACATGAGGAAAGAGCATCAGTTGGCATGTACATATCTCAAAGGCTTTTGGAAAGAACTTGACATGTTGAGGCATAGAAAGAAGGTCAACAGGTCTTCTGAGAAATGGTCTCTTTGGTCCTCTTACCACCACAGGATTGCACAGGGTTCTTTCATCCCCTGACCTCTTTCCCACACGTCATTGTGTTCAAGCACAAAGCCAACAGCCTTATTTTTCTTGGTTTTGGTGCAGAGCCTGTCTCCCCATCGCTCGCAGTAGGAAAGAGTGGTCCACAAGGTTGAAACCTTGCAATCTCCTTACCCATGATGTATCTGTGTGGCCTGTACTGTTGAATATATGCAGGAGGGGTGCTGCAGGAAACGTGAAAGGGAAAATTTAGAAAACCCCAGAAACTTAATCTATGGAGGGGACATTTCTCCCATTGGTTACAGTGGAAAATTCCTCAAGCACAGCCTGGCCCATGAGCCTGGGCTTACCCACTTCATCATGCAGCTTTGTTCCGATCTAGCCCACAGTCCAGGAAGATAAGGGGAGGATTTCCAAACACGATTCCAAGGTCTCCTGTCACAAGTTAAGTTCATTTCGAAGGAAAACAAGATGTCTTCTTACCACTTTGAGAGGAACTTAGCTTTTCTCCCCTCTGCCCACCCTTCCCCATTTTGCTTAACAGCAAGGGAAGCTGAACTGTGTAACTACAGATGAGCTGACCACTGGAGACTTGGTGATGGATACAGCTCATCGTGTGGAAGAGCCAGCTGTGAACTGATGCCGAGTGGATTACATTGGTTTCCAGAATTTCCTTTGTGAAATTTGAACAAATAGTCAAACAAGTATGTGAAGACTTTTAACCACCAAACGAGAATCAAATGGAATTTGTTGTAAGCTGAACTTCCCTTAAAAACTTTATCAAAGACTATTTCTACTCTCTTTCTCTCACTTTCCAGAGATGGAATTAATGCCATTTTCCATCTGCCAGAAGCATCCACTCTTTGTGGAAATGGATGGCAATTCCCAACCTCAGTTAAAAACTTGTTTTCCCATTTTTTTTGAACTTCAAATACTTCCTAAATTGCATTAGCCGAAGCATTGTATGTATATAATTAACTCACAGGTCCCTCTGGGCTCATCTAGCTCAACTTGTGGAGCTTAACAGCACGACTTCTGCCGATGTCTCTCCCTGCAGTGATGCCCACTGAAATGAATACCTTCTACAAGAGGAAAACGGGGAAATAGCTTTTCCAATTTGGCTTTTTTAGGGAGTTGGGTAGCTTCATAAATGATTTTATCGGTTTCATAAGGGTAGTGATCAAGTTTTCTTTTAAATACTGAATTTGCAATATGGGGAAACATCAGGGGTGAGAATTCTGCATTTGTTTCCTAGATGAAGTAGGGAGGCAGGTCTCTTTTTTCTGTTTATTGGGTCTTTGAAAGCTCTTCAGGGTGGCAGTGGCTCTCTGCGGGCACAGGGCTCCTGGGTCCCTTCCATCTTGGGAGGAGACGTAAGCTGTTCCTACAGTGCTGTGTCTTCACAAGCAAGACCTACAGGAGGTCCTGCTTCACTTGGTCCAAAACGAAGTGCACAGGGCTAGAGAAGGTGGACTTTTTCGGACTGACTGTGGTCTGGCTTCATAACTCAACCCTCTCGTTTCCCTCTGCCTGTGTAGACACAGACGCCTAGAATAGGAAGGGGATGTTGACTCTGTCTGGAATGGAGAAGTCATAGGTGGTCGCAGAAAAGTTCTGCTCCCCGTTCTGTTCCTAGCCCAGGAAGCTTCTATTAGGCCATGGCAGCCCTTATTCCCATTCTCCCCTCTCTGAGGCTTCAAACCCCAGGCCTCGCCGTTGAACTTTATCAAGGGACCGCATACCTCACCCAAGGGTGAGCGAAAGGGACCCAAGTGTCGTCTTCCTGCCTACCCCAGAGGACCCACTTCTCTTCGCGGTCCTAAAGCGCAGGTGTCCGGAGCAAGGCAGCGAGCTAGGGACTCTGGGGGCCTCAGTAAACGCCGCCCTTAGCCGCGTGGCACGGTTGGAGGGCGCTTGCCAGAGCGCCTCTCTGGTTTTCCCAGGAACCTGCCGGCTCGCTGCTTGCTGCCCAGGTGCCGGTTCGCGGCTTCGTGCGCCCCACTGCAGCAGAGAGCAGCCGCAGCCTCTGCCTCGGTCACCAGCGCTGCTGGGGAAGAGTCCTGGGGCTGCTGACGCGGTTGGGAGGAGCCTCGCCTTTAATGCACCAGCCGCCTCCAGCCTCCTTCTGCAGCAGCAGCAGCAGCAGCGGCAGCAGCTGCGAGTGCGCGCGTGTGGGTGTGAGGGTGAGTGCGCTGGCGCCGGCCGCAGCGCCCTGCCCAGCTCCCCGCCGCCTTCCTCGCCCCAGCCAGCCGGAGCCGCCCTCCCGTGGGACCAGCACCCTGCTCCCGGCCAGCCCAGCCCGAATCCGGCCCCTGCCATCTCGCCACTGCAGCTCGGGTCCAGAAAGGCACCATTTTGTTGCGGCCGCCCGCTCTCCCAGGGGGAGGAGGGACCTTTTTTGCATTTTGGAGCGGCTGCCAACGTGGGGAACCTGTTGGGCATCTCCCCAGCCCCACTTGTGAGCGCCTCCCGGGCTACGGGCGGGCCCGGACCCCTCGGGGCACGGCGCATCTTGGCACCCGGAGGCAGCGGAGCCGGGCGCAGCATCCTCGCTGGGAATTGGAGCTGGAGTGAGCGCACCGCGGGAGGAGCCGCCGCAGCCTCGGAGATCCCGAGTGGAGGAGGTGACAGCTCCATTGCCGGGTTTTTATTTTTTTTCTCTCCGCCTCCCCGTCTCCTCCTCAGGCTCGGACCATGGTGCAGTCCCACCGGCTCCCCTGCCCCCCTCTCCTGTGAGACTGGCTGCGGGGAGGGATCATGGATACTTGTCTGCCGGCTTCTGGTTCCCACGCAAGTAAGCCTGCTGTCAATGGAGGAGGACATTGATACCCGCAAAATCAACAACAGTTTCCTGCGCGACCACAGCTATGCGACCGAAGGTAACGCCAGCCCCGCCGCATTCCGCCGCTGGGGCCGGGCGCAAGTTGCGGATCGCTGGGCTCGGCGGGCAGCCGCGCGCCGAGTGGCGGAGACTCCTCCCGGCCGGGGGCTGGGGCGGGGGCTCGGCCCGCGGGGGCAGCGGCCGGTGCGCCCCACATCCACCCGGGCTCCGCGAGGCGAGCCCGGCGTTCAGCAGCAGGTGGACCCGGCGCCCGCGGGAGTTAAAATGGCCCTCGGGGATCAGGCTTTGCAGGGTGGGGCTCCCGACTGGGAAAATGACCCCGTGAAGGCAGATGACCCCTCCCCCAAGACGTTTGCCGGGATCTTGGAGGGGCAGAGAAGAAAGGGCCCCAGTCGGATCCGAGGTCCTTCCCCCCATCCTGACGGAATGATGTTGTGTCTCTCCGTGGCGGCAGGGAGGGCATGGTTTCATTTCCTGCCGGTCTATCACTCCGTCCAGGTTACCTGCTCAGACAATCAGAACCCCAAAAGGCCCTTTGCAAAAGGGCTAGCCCTTCTCCCCTTGGAAGTGCATTAGCAAGAAATCAAAAGGTAGCTGGGGAGACGGCGTTCCAGCAGCGAGCGAACGAGTCTGACACGTGGGGCCAGCAATGCGATCAGTGGGGCCTTTAAAATCACCATTATGAATTCTGCAGCAGTAGTTTCTGCTGAATCAACAGCCAGCAGAAAGCAAGAGGGTTCAGTAAGCCGAGCTTTGCCAAGAGGTGAAATTGTCGTGGCGCTCTCTCTCTCGCTCTCTCCCCGCTTGTTCTGACGTTAGCAGGCAGGCAGGGAAAGTCAGCAGGTGGAATCTCATTCTGCCTTTTGTGTGTGAATAGAGAGTAGAGGCATTTTTTTTCAAATGCCAAAACTTTTGCATTTTTGCTTTCATTTTCTACCTGTAGGCCCTTATCCTTAACCACTCATATAAAGTGTTGCATTATCACCTTGTAACGTTCACGTGAGAAAATGTGTGTGAAAATGCTTGAGGAAAACAGTGCACGTATGTTAATTTAAGCCAATTCTTGGTACTCTTGGATACTAACATTTTTATAATCTTTAATCAAATCAAGACTCATAGAAAAATGTGATGGGGTTGGGGTAGTAGAAGAGTTCAAACTCTGAAAGAGAAAAAAAGATACAATATGGGGGCAAAGGTGGCATAGTCTACAAACATCCTGGTAAGTTTTAGGTAATAAAGAACGCCCCATGCCATTGAAAACAGATTCTTCATTTATCATTATTATTGGAGAGTGTCCAGCCTAATGAGTCCATGGTGCTAGACAGATTAAGCAGACCTGTATGAGCTCTGCCATTCAGGAGCATAGAGATGGCTTTTAGAGATGTTCTGCCTGTCCCTCCCCCATACAGACACCATACTTGCTGAGTCTTTTCATTTGCAGGATGACAGGGTGGTTAGAAGATGTTCTTTCTTGGTCTCAAGTGCTTTGTCACTGACTCAGTTACCAGGTAGATTAGGACTAGCTCCATGTCTGAGCATGTCATCCAAGAGAGAAGTTGGCCTTGGGTCTGTTGGTTTTTCCCGGTGATTCTTCTTTCTGTTTGTGACAACAAAGAAAGAGGGCTGCCTTCATGTTTTCTTCTAGATTGCTTTATGCCTCTAAGCGCAGGCACAGGAAACTTACTGAGCTGGGAAGATGGGCAAATTGGGGCTGTGTGAATGGGAGTATCATCCCTAGAATGAAGGAGTGAATTAAAAATGGAATTCCTTAGTTCTTTGTGGGCTCCAGACACTACCCTGATCTTTGGTCCTTTCTTATGGCATTTTTGTAAACTCTGATTCTGGGTAAAATAACTGAGTTCGTGTAGTCAAAAAGAGGCATGAATTTATAGCAGACCGCTCTCGAAAATCTTTCTGTCTGAATCAACCTCTCAGAATGTTCCGCCTCTCATATACACACACCACACTGGAAAGTAAACAAAACCTTTATTTTTCAGTATGCCTTCAGGTATCTTTACCTGATGTTATTGAAAGTCTGGGAAGAAGGGGGGGGGGGATGAGCATTTACTCGGACAGAGTAAATAGCAGAAGTTGGGTACAGCAGGAAGTTCTCTATGATCTTCATCTGTTCATTTAGGGAACATTCATGTGTGGCTGGCCGCAGGGGCAAGAATCCATCCTCCCTCTTCTGATGAATACCTTGGAAGTGCCAAGTACACCTTGAAATATCACCAGATCAAAATATTATTTGTTAAAATCCTCTTTGTTGAGGGCTTGCCTCAGAAGTACCCTTCTCCTTTATTAACTTAAATCCATTTTCTCTTAAACCTGACCTTAGTTTCTAGGTCCTTCTACAGACTTTGCTTTGCTTTTTGTCTTCCTTGATATTTCAGCATTTTTCTACCTGGCCAGATATGTCAAGGGTTTTTTTTGTTTGTTTGTTTATTTGTTTTCCCTTCAAAATCTCCTTCACATTTATCTCTAAATTTTTCTTTGCTTTGCTTTGCTCAGATCATTCCACACTGCAGTATTCTATTTAAAGCTGAAAGGTTTTTGCTGTGTAGTTAGTGTGAAGGACTCTAAGCTCAATTTGCATTGTAAGTGGTAGCTGCAGGCAAGTTCAGCCAGCTAAGAGCAATGCAAATGCTAAAGGACACTTTTACCCAAGCTCTTCTCTCTTATTTTCTCTCCCTCTCCCCTCTCCCTGGCCCTTCTCCCCCACCAACACCCCCTCCTTCCGTCCCCTCCTTTCCCTACCCACCGCCCCCACCCACCACCACAGGGAAGAAAAAGAACACATGATGTATATTTATTAAAGACATTTCCTATGAGTCTTCTTTTATGCTGAGCATCAAAGTTACCACCCTCCTCGATCTTTATCTTGTCTCCCCCTTTCCGCTTATCATCTTGGAGCATCTTCTGTTTCTCCTGTCATTGCTGAGCTTTTTAAATATAGCATTTCAATATCTCCACGTCCTGCTCACTGAATGCTATTAACATTTGCAAATAAGGCAAGTGGGCAACTGAGGCCCACAGATGTTGCTAATTTGTGAGGGTCACACAATGAAGGAGGAGCTTGCCTTCAAACTCAAGACCGTTTGCAGCGTGTGCTCTTCCGCTGAGAAAGTCGGCACTGCCTCATTTTCCTTCCTTCAACCATTCGTTCCTGTTAGGAGGAAGACCACTATGGTGTTATCTTCATGTATAAATTGTATTTTCTACCTGGGGTCAAATTCTTGGCAGGGATCATTTGAACATGTGTATATGGGAGTAGATAGGGCGAAAAGTGGGGTTGGAATGACTACAGAAATAAAGTCAACACAAGATTTTTACTGGCTTTTTCAGGTAATGGAACTCTGGGGGTCCTAACCAAGGCTTCATCTCTCAAATCCCTTTGATCTCTCAGTGGACTTCTTTATTTTCAGACTTAGAACTGACCAAAACCCTCTCTCGATTAGGGCAGTTTGAGAGTTTTCTACACTGATCTTCCCACTCTTCCGTGAGGCCACAGACAGAATTAAATGTTTTTCCTAGCTGAGTTTACAGGAATGGCAATCTGGTTTGAAGAGGAAGTCAGAGAACAAGTTTTTTGCTGTTTGTGGTTGTTGTTTTTAAAGATTTTATTTATTTATTTGACAGAGAGAGACACAGAGAGGGAACACAAGCAGGGGGATAGGGAGAGGGGAGTCAGGCTCCTTGCTGGACAGGCAGTCCAACTCCGGCTCCATCCCAGGGCCCTGGGATCATGACCTGAGCCGATGGCAGATGCTTAATGACTGAGCCATCCAGGCGCTCTGGGAGAACATGCTTTAAAATAACTACTCTGTTCTCAATTTCCTTGGCTGTAAAATGGGAATAACAATAGAACCTGTACCACAGCGAAAACAATTAATACAGGAAAAGCACTCAAGACAGTGCCTAATGAAAAAGCTGGACCTCGGTAAATGCCGTCAGTACAGTACAGGCACATTTGCATAGCAAACACGCATTTTCCTTGGATCGTGTCTTGACTGGGTATGGTCTTGAGGGGAATGGCTAGTGGAGATGGGAGAGAAGTCACTAAAACCTACCAGTCTCTTCTTTGTTAGCAAATCAGCCATGGGTCTTGCCATTTAGTTACTTGCTTTAGTGTCCTTGCTGGTTACATTCTGGCAGTGAATAAGTTTCATCTTCTCGCAGAGGCCTTAAAAAAAAACCTATACTATCTACACATTAAAGGAAGAATGAATTTATTATTCCATGATTTATGATTATATTATTATTATTACATAATTATTGATTCATTCTGCCTTTAATTCCTTCAACAAATATTAGCTGACTTTCTGCAGAGGTGATCCAGCATGGTCCAATACAAACGTGGTATCAGGCTGGCACAGGAGGCAGATATTAAAGAATTTGGCAAATAAATTTGGCAATAAATTGGTGATAAGTGACTTTCAGGGAAAGCACAGTGTGCCTCTAGATCATATATAAGGCAGGAAGGGGGATCTAATTTAGTCGGGGGGACCAGAGGCAGCCTCTCTGAGAAAGTTTTAAGTTGAGAACTAAAGGATCAGTCAGAAATTAACAAGAGGTGAAGGAATTCAGGTAGAAGGGACAACAAGTATAAAGCCCAGAGATTTAAAATCATGTGACTGATCTGAAGAATAGAAAGCTGCCTGTGGAATATAGGGAACAAGAGGAAGAGTGATGAAAATTAGACCAGAACCTGCTGTTTACTCTGGAATGCACCAAAACTGGGAAAGATCCATGCTAGGATGAATGGTTGGATGGATAGATGGATGAATGGATAGATACATGATAAAACAAGTTTGAAATGTTCATGGTAAAATTGAGGGGAGTCCATCAGTGGATAGTGACTATATATTTTTTTTCAATTTTGCTGACTATTTAAAATGTTTCATAATAAAATGTCACAAAAGAGAGACTGGAGAGGTGGTCAGAGACCAGATCATGTTGAGATTTGACCATAAGGAGTTTGGACTTTCTCCAAAAATGGATCGAAAGCCATTAAAGGATTTTAATCGGGATGGTAATATGATCAGGTTTGTTTTTTCAAAGCTCAGTCTAGCTGCTATGCAGGGTGGGGTCAGAGGGCCGGGGAGGAAATGAATAGAGCAAAAGGGGAATAGTTAGGATACCACAGCTGTACTCTAGGATGGTGGCAGCAGTAGAAGTGGAGAGAATTAGGTGACTCTGATACATCATAGAAGAAGGATGGATATAACTTACTTGGTGTGATAGATTGGGCAGAGATAGAGAAGTAGATGGAGGTGAGTGTCAAGGACGACTCCCAGGACTTTGCCATGAGACGGGATGCATAACGGAACTTCTCACTGACACTGGAAAAAGACTTTGGAAATTGATTAGTCTGAGGGGTGTGTGAGCCACTTAGCTTCACAGCAAGACCCTCAAGCAGTTAGATATCTGGGTCTAAAGGTCAGAAACAAGATCGAGACTAGATGTACCATTTGAGATGTCAGCAGCACATTAAAAGTATCTAAAGTCATGTGAATAGATGAGATGCCTAGGAGAAAAGCACTCCAGGGCAGAACAAGGAAACTTAATTTGGCTTGGCACAAAGAAATTGTAACAAAAAGGAACCCACAATGGAATGCCTTGGCCTAAACCTAACTCTAACACACGCTGAAATTATTCAGAGAACACTGTATGGCCATTTCTCAGCAATGGGGGTAGAATAAGAAGAGTCCAGTCTTGGGTGAGTTGAGTGCAGAGGGTCTCCAGACTTGAGTGAGATCTGTGTGATTTCTGAAATGTTACAGCTTCCTAGGGGGCACGGGAATAAAAGTGAGAAGGCAAAAGTCCCTGCTTCCTGTCCCCCACGCCCATTTCACACACTCTCAAGAGGGAAGCTAAGATGCGTAAAAGTAGGACGGTACATGAAAATGGCTTTTGATATGAAGGGGCTGGGAAGGCACTAGAAAAATAAAAGGAGCTGGTGTCAGATGATGGAGAGCTGCCTTGTAGTTCCTTAAGTTGCTTTGATATTTGTATGCAAATGCCAGATCAGAATAGTACTTCCAATGCATATGGATGAATGTTTGAGTTCTCTGCCGTTCTCAGAAAAATCTGAAATGGAAGGTGGAAAGAAGCAGCCTTACACTATTGTAAATGACCTTTCTGGGGATGGGAAATGTTCTGCTACCAAACATAATAACCAGAGTGCATTGAAAATCACTAGCGAGTATTCATTATTAGCATCCAGGTCCCCAGGGGCAATCTCCAGCCCTTTATGAGGGCTGGTCAGAAACATGCCAGTGAACCTGGGGTGAATAATATTAGGCCAGTTCTGTCAAAATATTGGTAATGCTCAATGAAAAGAGCATAGCTGTAGACTGACATTCCTAGACTCTAGCATTTGCATTTATGAAGAAACTGAGGGCCCCAATTCAGCACTTAGCCTAGGGAAGAGAACTGAGGTTTCTCAAGCACTGTCTATCCCAGGCATTTTCCTAGGTGTCACGTATATGTTTACTCATTGAATCTCCTTCAACGACCACGGGAGAATGGTTGCATTAGTCTCCTTTCTCAGACCAAGAAATTGCGAGCTTTGGAAAAACAAAGAGACTTATGGAAGGTCCCATACTTGTAAGTGGTGGTAAAACCAGCTTATAAGCCATGACTGCCTGGACCTAAGGCACGTGCTCTTCTCCTGCCCTGCTGCCTCTGGTCAGGATTTAAAGTCGGGGGAGATGCAGGTTATATTCTCTCTTTTGCATTTATCCCCATGGTGCACATTCAGTGCGGCTGGACTGACTTTGTCCATCTTTCTAGAAGGGCAGTGCACTTGTCTGAGCCTTCGCCATTGTCCCACAAGAAGGAAGTTGAACTTTTCCACCCAATGCCAGGATCATTAGTTGACCTTCTCCTCGAGATGTATTCTACTCTGTAAGGAAAGAAGGAAAATATTTATGGAATTGAGCAAATTGTGAGAATTAGCTGGGTTTTTATACATCAGTCCATATCCCTCACCCTTAGCATAGGATGTCAACAGTGCAGTTGCCAGGCTGTGCTGGGATGGCTCCCCTGGACCTTTGGGGCGCCCATTCTCCAAAAATGGTAGCAGCTCCTGTAGTTGGCTCAGGCAACAAAAGGAAGAGGTAGAAGCAGGTACGTGATGGCAATTTTCCTTTTCATATAAATGCAGAGGTGTGTGAGGCCTCGTTTTGGGCCAGAAAGGCTCGCCCATGCTGTTGGCCTTGTCCCCCATTAAGAAGATTGCTTTCACCAAACTTGTCATCTTTACCACCAATCTGCCTTCTTTTACCTCTCCAACAGAACTCTAGGATCAGGCTGAAAATCCGGATAGACCAGATCTGACATAGCTATTTCATTGGGAGCATATTGTTTTTACAAAACCACTAGGCTCTGTCTGTCAAATAAATAAATAAAATCTTAAAAAAAAAAAAAAAAAACCACTAGGAACTTTGTTTCAAGTGACCCAGGAACCCTTGAATTCTTATGCTCCAAGTTCACTGTGGAAAGAGTGGGAGATGATGATGGTAGGAGCTGCATGTGTGAAATCCACAGAAAACTCATTAGTATTAATTTTGGAGAAGGGGTCATTGTAACCGAAAGTGATAGGTGTGTAGGGGATTTGTCTTTGCTTGGGAAAAAAGAGACCTGATTGCTTCCAGGAAACATAGAGAAAAGAAGGGGACTCTGTGGGTAAGGAGCAAAAAAATGCACAGGATCTCAGGACCTGGAGGGACCCTGAAGGGCAGGATTTTGACTTAAGAAAGGGGAGGTCTGCTAGAAGAAGTGTGCCAGAGAGTACCTTACCTGCGCTGAGCTTGATGCTAGGGGACCGACAGCCTCCTCTTCGCCATGCATTGCAATGCTGACTTCATTGTTGTGAATCCACCAGGTAATGAACCTGAAGTAGTCACAGAATGGCAGGCTACCTCCTCCACATAATGTGGGGGGAGGCTCATCTCTGTGATGCTCAATAGATACACAAGTGGGCAGAGGGTAGACAAGCTGCAAACAACCCTCACAGATACCGCAGGAAGGTGCTGAGCACTCCCAGGTGGTCTGAAAGACAAAAGTCAGATCCTTAAGTACAAAATGTCACCAGAAGTCGTACCAAAGAGGAGAGCTATATAAGAAACTTCGGAGAGTTAACGTTGCTCAGAAGTCAAGTTGGGGCCGGGAACACCCAAGTTAGGAGGTCGGTTGGTTCACCATCGTTGTAGTCCTATCACTGTCTTGTCCAGTCCCCTGTCTAGGTCTTTATTTTAATCTGGCAAATAATACAAGTGTCTTCTTACTTGAAAGGACTCAAGCATTACAGAAGTTGACAAAGCAGGGGCGCCTGGCTGGCTGAGTCAGTAGAGTATGTGACTCTTGATCTCAGGGTTGCAAGTTTGAGCCCCACGTTGGGTGTTGAGATTACTTATATATTAAAAAAAAAAAAAATCTTAGAGAAATAGACAAAGCAAAGCATGAGTCACCCTCTATCCCCACAACCATCCCACTGCCCTGCCTGGAGTTAGCACTGTCACAAGGCTTCCTTGTGGCCATCTTTGGTTGTATTTTCATACACTTAAATATACATGTACACATAGATATTGTGGGAGGGATTGTTTGTTTGCATAAGTGAATGCATACTGCTTGTTCTGTTTGCACTTTGCTTTTTCTCCCACTCAGTGATCTCAGAAGATCTTTCCATGTCAGGACACCTACAGTTGCCTTGTTCTTTATAATGGCTACATGGTGCACTGTGGTATGAAGGTACCATAATTTATTTAGTAGTTCCCTGGTGGATGGATGGAGAGTATTTCTGGCTTTTTATATTACATACAATGCTGTGGTGACTGTCTGTCTGTCTATCATCTATCCATCCATCCATTGTTTGTGTTCAAAGATTCTCCTTCCTGATTTTACCATCTTTAAATCCAAGATACTGGTTCCTTTTTCTCCACAAAGAGGCAAGAAGGGCATTTTGGTCCTTCATTTCTTCTCTAAAGAACCTTGGATCAATCCCGTAACTGCGTGAACTTGCATTTCCTCATGTCAAATAAGGAAACACCTAGCATATCTACTTCTATGTGCCTAGCACTGTGTATTCTATAACCATTTTAGATTTGAGTGGATAAGTGTAAAGTTTAGTTGGTAGCGGTTGTAGAAGGCTTGTTATGTGCCAGGAACGATCTTCCAAAGTATTTTTCTAATTTAGTCCTCAGAACTCCAGAGGTTGATACTGTCCTTACCCCCGTGAAGTAAAACGTTGAAGCAGAACGAGGTGTCCAAGGTCACCCACTGGTGAGTGGCAGAACAGAAGTCACTTCCGGGTCTGCCAGACTAGTAGATGGACACACCTGTTTAAAACAGAAGTCATGATGTTGACACAGGGAAAAGAGGATTCCTTTTTCTACAGAAATACCATTTTGAATCAAGGCCAATAGAAAAGGTCCAATTTTTACCAAGATTTTGAAAATGAGCAGAGGGAACACTAGAAGGGGATGGAGCATTGTTCGGAGTGATGTAGAACGCACATCCAAAGACCTGGGTGTAATTCCCAGTCCCACTGTCATAATTAGTCACTTTTACTCTGGGGGCTTCAGTTTCCTAATCTCCTAAAATGAGGCTGAAGGTGGGGGAGGGGTGGCATGCTCTGTCTAGATTTTTCTGGCTCCAAGTTTCCATGACGCCCTACGTCTGTGTTTGACGCTTTGTGCCATTTCGGCTTCTGAAGTCTTCTTCTTAAGTCTGTTGTGACATCGTGCTCACAGGTGAGCGTGGGGGACACACAAACGCTGGCTTTCATCGGCCCCACAACTCCAGGCTTGGCTGTAAGAGCTGATGGGTCAGATCACCCTTCTGGCAAGAAGTCTCTGGTGCAGCCAAGAGGTGGAGCCAGAAAGGGAAGCATCTCTTTGCCAAAAGCTGCTGCAGATGGAGGAGCCAGTCTGTCTGGGAGGCCCATGACTTTGAGAGGAGCCATTTGGCAAAGTTGTTGGCAGGAGCAGCCTTGCAGCATGAGTGCTGGAGACTGTCCTGGGCTGGAGTGAACCGCGGATGCAGCAAAGGTGGCTGGTGGAACAAATAACCATCTGGTGAGCAGGGTGCTGCTCATCTCGCCGCGCTGACAGTGACAAGCACGTGCCAGTCGGTGAGGCCGGGCTCTCTGTGACACGGGCTGACAGGCACAATAAAATGTCTTCCCTGCTGTTGTACACTCCTTGTTGGCGACCCGTTCTGTCAGAAATCAGGAAGGCTCCCGTTTCTTGCACTACTCGAGGAAACAAAATCCATCCCGTCCAACAAAATTTCCTCCTGGGGTTTGTGGCCAGCTGCTGTGCTGGTTGTGCTGGGCAGCGAGGTGAAGGAGGTGAATGAGGTCGCAGTTCCTGTCGGATGTGAGCAGAGGAGACTCTGTCCTGCTCAAAACGCACGTCGTCCTCCAAGTCAGGCTTTGTGAGTCTGCACTGTGTTTGCGTCTCTGTTCCGTCAGGTGGCTGAGGTGGTGGAATCAGACCCCGCGTGGCCCTGGAATCGTCTCCGGCAGGGCTCGTGCTGCGGCCTTGGGCAGGTCACTCTGTCTCCCATTATTTCTTCTACTTAGAAAACATGGCAGGGGTTGAGGCAACATGCTAGCATCCTATTATTTGTATGTGAGAAATACATTCAAAAGAATGCCTCTCTTACTCCATGCTTTTGGGACCAATTGTTGATGGTCTGCTGGAAAAATGAAAGCTGAAAAAAAAAAAAAAAGTTTAAATGCTATTTTAAATAGTGTTGCCTAATTTTGATGAAGGGTCTGTTGCAGAATCAAGGCTTCATCTTTGAATGTAAGTCTGCTGACTGGAGCTTATATTTCTCTTGTACAAACCACACCCAAAATGACGAAAACCATGTTTGAGTTCGGTTTCCTTGAGGTGAATAACAGTACAAACATGTGAGAAGCAAACTTAACCACCAATCTTTCTAGAGTTTTTTATAACTGGCCCTGACCTTTTCTCTCTCACACATTTAACCCCACAGCTCTTTTTCATCTTTTGAAAGCATCCGACTTAGTTTTCATATGAAATAATCCTTTACTAACTTTCCACACCTTCCTTTTCATCACCTTCCAAGATATTTTATTCACTAGCATATGTAACAGGCATTATGAAATAAGGGACAAAACAACAGCCTTGTAGTAAACATGCGCCTCAGCTACGAGAAGCAGGAGTGTGTCTTTGTCCCAGAAACGAGCCTGCTAATTTAGCTGTGAGTAGAGAGCAGGCTGTAGGCCCATTTTACAGAGGCAGTGGAAAGCAGTTTTTTCATCCAATGAGTCTGATTCTTAGACGTCCATTAAAAGAGCTCCCATGGAGCTCCTGGGTGGCTCAGTCAGTTGGGCGTCCCACTCTTGGTTTTGGCTCAGATCATGATCTCAGGGTTGCGAGATCGAGCCCCCACGTGGGTCTCCACATTTACTGCGGAGTCTGCTTAAGATACCCTCCCTTTGTCTTTCTTCCCACTCAAACTCTCTCTCCCCATCAATCAATCAATCAATCGATCTTTAAAAAAAAGAAAAAGAGCTTCCATTTTTATCGGTGGTGAAGAGGAAGAGACACAGGTACTGAGTGTTTGCAGTGTACCAGGAATTGAGTACTGTTCTCTGTCCTCTATATAGTCTATATGATGTACTGCTTATTTGTACATCTTGTGCCTTATATTGGTGTGTATATGATACAGATCTGTGCACATATGTGTCTGTTTCAATTAATCCTCACATCAAACCTCAGGAAGTTTGTACAATTAAAGCTTAATTAGGTGAGACTTTTAGATCTTATTCACCATTGTCCAATAGTCATCTCCTAGCACAGTACCTGGCAAATAGCATCCATTACATGTTTATTAAGGAAATGAGGGGATAGGCTCCAATTTCACTGCTAATGAAACTGAGGCTTAAAGAATTTGTAGGATCTGCCCAGTGTCAATCATCAAACTCAGGACTTAAAACTCAAGTGTATCTGACATAAAAATGGATGTTCTTAAGAACAAATTTAGGTATGTTAAAATAATGTGTTTTTGTTTGGGTTTGGTTTGGGTTTTGTTGTTGTTTTTACAAAACTCTCAGACATAAGATTTATGTTAGAATAACTATTTAATAAGATAATAATTTGGTATCTCCACTTTGCACAAGTATAGGTATTCTAGAACAGGAGTTGATAAACTTTCCTATAAAGTCAGGTAGTCAACATTTTAGGTTTTACTAACCATACAGTCTATGTCCCAGCTACTGAACCCTGCCATTGCTGCATGTGGGCGTGGCTGTATTCTAGAAAGAAACCCTATAGAATCAAGTGCTGGCCCTTGGATGGTATTTTGCCCACCCTCCCATTCTAAAAAAAAATGTTTGGAGCCCAATAGAAGTTTAAAAAATGGTTGGCCTTCCAAGTGATTGGTTGCAGTTAAGTGCTAGAGAGAAGCTTTCCCAAACAGGAATGGCTTATGGTCAAAGTTGGGTTTTAGCAGGATTCTGATAGTGATGAGGAGTGACAAATGCTGTCTTCATGGGGTGGGGGGTGTCTTTTGTGACATTAGGAGACAAAAGTACGCCAAGGAGAATAGCATGCTGTTTGAGCTAGAGACTAGATATATTGTTATGTTCAATAGGCCATTAGAATCTCTGCATATAAGCACATCCCCTTAGGATGTCCCCCCAATGTTCACTGCGTACTCACTTAAAAATAATTAGTAAAGGGCGCCTGGGTGGCTCAGTGGGTTAAAGCCTCTGCCTTTGGCTCAGGTCATGGTCCCAGGGTCCTGGGATCAAGGCCCGCCTCGGGCTCTCTGCTCAGCGGTGAGCCTGCCTCCTCCTCTCTCTATCTCTGCCTGTCTGCCTACTTGTGATCTCTGTCAAATGAATCAATAAAATCTTTAAAAAAATAATTAGTAAAATATTTATTATATATGAGGCATCATGCTAAAAAAATACTAGGCAAACAGTAACAAACAAAACAAAGACTCTGGCCTCATAGAACTTGCATTCTATTGGGAAGACACACCTGAAATAAATACAAACATAAGCATATCAATGTAAATCTTATTAAATACTATGTAGAAAAAGAAAAGAGCTATGTTCACTGATGAAAGCTTGGACTACAAAGAAAACTGTAAAAAAGAAAATCAAATTTACCACTAGTGCCAGACATAATCATTACAAATATTTTCAATGGATTCCAGACTGTGTGTGTGTGTAAGAGAAAAGAGAAAGGGGCAGTGGAAGGATAATACTAGAATTATATGTAAAACGGTATCATATCTGTTGTTGTTTTGATTCTAAATAAAATTGTGGGCCTTCTTCTGTAACATCATATAGTTCAACCACAGTTTTGCCATTCATCTAATGTTGGAAGTTAGATTATTTCCAATATTTTGCTATAATAATTGTATGATAAATAATTGCATGAATCTAAATCCTTTCTAGTTATTTTTTTTAGAACAGATTTCTGAAGTCAAGATTCCTGGGTTAAATGATATAAGTAAGTTTCTAGATGCAAACAATTAAGTTTCTAGACAATAGTCACTGTGTTCTCTAGAAAAAGCTCTACTGAGGAAGACCTTTGCAGTAGCTGTGGCCTTTTCCCACCATTGCCACCATCTACCTCACATTGTCACAGATTTTCAGAGGGAATTTATGCAGGTGCAGATTAGAAATAAATTCATCAAGATATAACCACTGACGCTTAATATACTCCTTTGTCCTTGTCCTTCTCCAAAGCCCACATACATCTACCCAATCTGAGAGGGGAAGCAAGCTCAATTCTCAGCCTCTGCCATTAAATACATGGGTGAGTCGTTTGTTCTCTGGGATTTAGTTGCCCACCTATATTAAATAAAATGACTTTCATGGTTCCAGGGCATCCATTGTAGATAAGTATATGGAACCCGGTGACCCAGAAATGTTAATTTTCTTCAAACTGATAAGTAGGTGACTTCAAAGAATGATTGACCCATGACGACAACCAATATGGTTGTTTAATGAGCTAGCCCTCTCCTGGGGTTCATATTTGACATTTCTGAAAGCTGTGTTCCTTCTTTTTCTATTAATACTATGTGTGGTTGAATGCAATTTGAACCCAGGTAAATCCAAGGAAACTAAACTTTGCCTGTCATCGACTTAAGATTTGCAGACATCTCTAGTTCTCTTCCAAAAGTTGGGTGCATAATTTAATGAAATAGAGAAGTATAAATCTTATATACATCCATGGGATTGTATTTTTAGTGAGTGATTTTGGTCCTTTTTCAAAATAAATGGGCTGTCTGCATTTCAGCAGTTGCTGGGGATTGTAGGTGGGAGTTGATTTGAAGTCTGAATCCATTTTGCTTGAGTATTTGGGGCATGTTTCTTCCTGTGAAGTGAGATTACAAAGTCTTCGAGACATTTTTTTAATTTAAAATGTTTATGAAGTTTTAAAAAATTGAACATAGGTTGTGACCCAAGAGTTAGGCAGATAAAAATTGGAAGGTACCTAGCTGGCTGATGGGCTGGGCGGATGGATGGTCATTTGAATGGGTAAAGATTTGTGGTGGTCAGTAAGATACCCAGTTGCTTTGTTAAAGGGTTATAAGTATGAAAACATCTTCTAGAAACATCAAGTTTCAATAATAACTTGGAGGCGTAATTTTAAAAGCAACCTCTCCTTTCTCTTCTTTCTGTCTGGGAAGTCAGGGCAGGTGCGATGGGGTGCGAGAGTAAGTATTGATTAGGGCGGCACAGAGCCACAGGAACATGCTTCCAGGAAGTCATCACCAGCACCAGTTCAAAAAAAGAAATACAACGGAGCAGGGAAGAGCTGCACTGGAACCCTGAGCTGACAGAAAAGACTGGCACAGTTGAGTGCTCCCGACTGACATATCTTGCAATGACCAATACCTAATCCCATCCGCGTTCTGTAGGATTAGCCCGGCTGAAACTAACCTTCTATGCTTTGAAAGTCAGAGCCCTATGGTCACTTGAAAAGACGTAAGAAGGTTTTTCATGCAGTTCCACTTGTGAATGAGGTGTGTTTCCCTGAAGGCTCTCTGATCCCTTACAGGTCAGAGATCAAAGACTTGCTGAGGTCTCCCTGGGACCTGAAGAACTCTGTGCACAGGGATAAAAAAAAGAAAAACAGAAAAAGCAAAAGCACTCTGATTATCATATTGTGCTTCTGTTGCCAGCATGCTTACTCAGTCCCTGAGCTTCCTCAGCACAATTTGAGATGGAAATTTTCCGATCAGAATTTTTCCTATAAGTCTCAGAAGCTTGGATTTAAGCCTGTTATGTGGGCCAGGCTTCTTCTTTCTCCAGTTACTTGACAAGTACGTTGCCTTTGAGTCACTCATTTGGATGGCCTTGATCTAGACATTGGCATGTGCTGAAAAGGCAAAAAATGTTTTCCTGCTTGTGTTTGGCCCTTTAAGATTGGGCTGTTGACCATTTTGTCCTGTGCTTGTAAACATTACTGCTTCCTGTCTGTCCCCTCATTTCTTTGAGTCTCTCCTAACTGACATTCAAGTCAACCATGCGAGCTTGTGCTGAGTCCTCAGTACCGCCCACCCATCCCTGCTCCCTGCTTCTGGACATACAATTTCCCCTTTCCTGGTACCTACATGTCCCGCCTTGACTCTGCATTTTTCCCTGAAAATTTTTTTCTCAGTTCAGGTTTTTTTTTAAATCATAACAACAGTGCTGGGATATACAGGTATTATCCCCATTTCATGGATGTGGACACCAAAGTCCAAGTTCAAATAGCCTGCACATTGTCTTTCCAGCTAGAAAGAAACTGCTGGAAAACAGTCCTCACCCCTTCACTTCCTTGGTTTATCCTACAGAGGACAGTGAGCTGCTTGGCACACGGGCACTTTTTAAGTGGTTTTGAACTTGATTTGAGTTGGAGAGGAGATTGGTAATGTCTCTAGTTAGGACAGTAGCCAGGTGCATATTTACTCGGGAGTTTAAACTTAAACTCCATCGAGACATGTTCAAGCTAGGTTCTCCTACCCACCCCCTGGAGTTTAAAGATGCACTATATGATTTTTTCAATCACTTGGAAATTGTAGCAGCTAATTAAGATTATAGCCTATTATTCGGTCACTCATTTCATTGGTTCTTCTGATACTTTAGCAAGTATCAGTTAAGTAATGAAAACCTCACTCGTGCTGTATAAGTTGGTATGTCATGACCCAAGTACAAAAAAATATCTTGCAGTTTATTACCACTGGGTATGTGGGGTGGAGAGAAATAAGTATAAAAAAGACCATTAAACAATTAAAGGTAACCACATCCATGATGGAAGGGGTGTATAGATAGCATGATTCCTCTCCTATAAACTTCTGGGTGTGTCAATAAAGAATTCCAAGGAAAGAATGTCTAGTAGAATATGAATGATAGCTAGGTCAGGCTGATGAAATTTTAATTCTTCCTATTTTTATTTTCTAACATCTGATAATTTTCAGTAGGTATAAACATGGTTTACATAATAGGAATAATAAAGCTGTCATTATGGTGAAAAACAATTCATGGAATGTCTACTAGGCGCAAAGAACAAGTCTGTGGGTATCAGCGTAGTAAATATCCACCTGAGTTCTTACTTTTCCTTTGAAGTCACATTAATCATTCTTCAGAGGAAAATCGGTGAGAGCGCTGGAGGAGTAGTGGCACGTAAAGACTCTTAACTGTCGAATTTGGTAACAAGAATTCCATTCGAGTTCTCTTAGCTGTAGGTCTGTGGGAAGGGGCTTTGGCAGTGAGCTCGGCCCTTGGGTTCAGAGGCTTTGGTCTTGTGTCTAGGCTGAAACAGTAAAGGAAAGGTGGTATCTCTTACCTCAGCCAATCACTTCATAAGGGGGCCAGGAAAGGGTCTAGGTGAGTCAGTGAAAATCTATTTTGATGGTGGAAAAGCCATCTAAGAAAAAATGTCCTAGAGCCTGAGGGTCAGAGCACAGCCCCTTTACACACTAAGGATCTCGTAGTCTGTGTTTATTGACACAGAAGGTGGTTTTAATTACCCTGTAGGAATTTCTGGCATGTTTTGCCAAAGCCGGTCTTTAAATGTTTAATCAATGGAATTCGGACAACCATACCAACGGGAGAGGTATATGTATGGGGGCACTTGGTCAAGTGTAGTGTATTGCAATGTGGCTGCTAGTGATAGAACATGGGTGTGTTTTATCAAAGAAACATAAGCCTGAAAATACCAGCTTCCACCCACGAAATGATCTTAGCTTCAGAGAGTATGGCATGTTTTATGTCTGAGAAGTTTCAGTTTCCTTCCCAGCCATAGTTCTCATCTAAGCAGCTTCCACAAGCTCTGTTTTTGGTGTCTTGAAAGTAAATTTGGTAAGGTGATCTAGAGCCAGATTAATCAGCTTCATGGTCCCACACTAGTGACTTGAAAGAAGGAATGTGCCTTTCCAGGTATAGGTCCAAGGAAAATGTATGCTTGTAATCTTTAGTTTTACCCATGTGTGTTGACCTACAAAATATTTTAAGAAAAGAACTATAATAGGAAAAGGGGTATGATGGTGTCGCATCACAAAGCCATTTTAATCTTTCAGATAATTTCAGGGAAACCATAGTCCAAGATAAATGTAAAAGCACCAAAGAAATGTTTTCCTTGAATTTTTTCCTCTCTGCTCTTGAGTGTCTAGTTTGAATCCTCCCACTGAGACTGTAAAAATAGTCAATAGTGCTACATACTATCTTTGATTCATCTCTTCACACTTAACTCCAGATGGAATTTCTTTTTTATTCTCCTTGCATAAAAATGTCCTTCACACTATCCCCTTACACTGCTGTCCCAACTAATCTCCATAGAGGCCAAATGCTACTCTCTTATGTAGACATGCAAGGGAGAGTAAGTTGGCACCTTCAAATCTGAACAGGAACCCAAAGGCATCTTTGGCACAATCTACTGAGCCTCCCTTTGAGCTACTGAGAGTGTTTGTGTCCTGTTTAGTGACATAGTGGTTTGGTGATAATCCTTTTGGTTTGCATGGAAAGGCTTCTCAGGCTATTTCATACTCTGATGTTCACTGATCTGAGGATTTGCCAAGCTCATAGGTATGTAAGGCCAATGGAAATGAATCCCTCTTAACCATCACAACAACTGAGCAAACAGTTCCACAGATATCTTCGGTAGAGCTAACTATCAAGTTTAAATTGTCCCTCTTCCTTAGGTCTTCTAAGTTAGCCTGTTGGTGTGAACCAACTTGGTTTAACCAGGTTAATAGGTTGTAACTTAATTTTAGGCAAGGAAAGAGTTACATAAAATAGTAATGCCACCTGACACTTGTGAAAGGACTTTATATTTCTACAAAATATTTGTAATTGGAGAATGAGTTTCTTTTTTCCTCAATGTGAAAATGGCGCTCCCGATTTGCCCATGATCACCTAGCCGGTTTGTGATAGAGACAAGACAGAGGTGCAGAGATCTGATCCATAAAACCAAGCTCTTCCCCATGATGTTACAAAACGAAGTCAACTTTCATTGAACTCCCAACTGGAGGAATTTTGCAGTCTTGAGAAAAAGCATTCATTTTGCTGACTCTCTCTGAGAGATGTTGGCCACCTACATCCTTAACACAAGATTCTTTGGGTGGAGCAACCTGGCATGTCACAGCCCTTTGTTGGGCAATGGGTGTGGGGTATGTCTCATTTCTAAGGTCATTCATTGTTACTATTCCAAATGGAAGCGTCTTGAGGTCACATCCTGGCCACTGTCTTTGGTACAAGCCTCAGAGAGCTAAAGTTTGACATGTATGAAGATGTGGAGAAGGCAGTAAACTTAGTTCTCTTTCATGGCTGCATATGGCACCCAAATATGTGCCATTTAAAGCAAGCAAGAAAAGAGATGAGAAAGAATGGATGAATCACCCCGAACACCATTCTTTTGCCCCGACACATGGCATAAGGGCAGTGAAGCTACATTTACTGAGCGATTCTTACATGCCATGCTGTTTACTTCTTTTGCTTCATTTCCATTTAAATACGTGAGCAGTGAATTCTCTATGAAGAAGATGGGCTTATTACTTAAATCATCTAACCGTAATTGCTCATATGTAAAGTCAGGATAATACTAGCAGCTAACTTTCTGTGGTTGTTGTAAACATTAAGTACGATAGTTGTACAGTGGTTAGAAAGTACCTGACCTAGATTTAACATCAGTAAGTGGTTGTTTGGTTCTCTTTAGTATTTCTAGAAGCCCTAACTGGTCCTAAGTATTATTCCCACTGGGCCATACATTCTTTCTGCCTTCCAAATCCCTAGAATTCAGGGTTATACCAACAAATAAACTTAGCAGTTTGAAAACACTGACTCTGAAGACCCCTGGGTTTGTATTCCACCTCCACTTGCTAGCGCTGTGAGCTTGGGCCGGTTCTTTAACCTTGCTAAGCACGGGTGACTCCTCTATAAAATACAGATAACAAAGCTGAATTTCCTGAGGTTGCTGTATTCAATATGACAGTGTATGTGATGTAGTCAGTATCAAGTATGTAATAAATGCTACATAATGTTTGGTTGTATCTTAATTAATATTAGTTCACTTATCTCTATCTTAAAACAAAATCATTACCATCAAAAGGTGCTTGTTTTCATTACAAAACAGAGGAGAAATACACCCTAACCTTAATACCTGGTCTAGTATCAGTTCTGGATGGTGGTAATTGACCTCTTTTAAATAATAAATATCTCATATAATAATATATGGAATCTTATGAGAGTCTAAGCCAACTGCTGCCCTTTTCAGAATATGAAACAAAACATTAGGAAATGAAAATCCATTATCTACTCTATGTAGCATCAGTAGAATCATTTTTAAAGGTAATAGCTTTGAGATATTAAAAAATTAATGATAATAAATAAATTATAAACCTGTCTTTCTATATTAGTGGTATGTTGAAGCTTCTTGCTAAGGCTTATTTTGTTGTTGCTTTTCAGTCTTGTAGCTTTATTTTTAGTACTCCTTGTATTACCTTATTCATAGATTCTCCCACAGTATAATCCTAATACCTCTGGACACTGAGAGAAAGGGAGCCTCTTCTAATCTGGGATATGACCCGTTTCCGTTTCTGAATTCTTCCAGTTGCTTTAAAGTTCTGTGTACCAGACCCGTTGCTGCTAGCCCTCCGCTGGGAAGCCTTACCTCAAAAGCTTTGTATCCTTGCGTTCATGATCCCTCTTTAGCTACATGAGGGTCAGTCCTCCTGACAGCCCCCATTTTCCTCAAGACTCCTCACGTGTTTTCTGGCCCTTGTTTTCCACCTTAATGGTTACAAGAGCCACCCGAAGTGTTTGTTAAATGGAAATTGCTAGGCTCCTCCCAACGATTGTAATTGAAAAGGACTGGGAAAGAGCCCACAAGTTTGATTTCTAGTGGCGTCTTAGGTAGAGAGTCGCTGCTGCAGGTTGGAAGCGACGCTTTGGGAACCCCTGCTCTCCAAAAGCTGAAGGCAGCCCAATAACAGTGGGAGAGGCTGAGCCACAGAGAAGTTTTACAATGTTGGTTGTATTACCGTTATCTGTCTGGATTTTGACAGACCAGGAACAACCTCACCCAAAGAGGCTATGGGGGGACTTGGGGCGTGTGTAATGCACCTGTATGTCACCAAAAATTGAAGCATCACTTCCTCCTGGAGTCTGGATCTGAACCCCGTGTTTGTCACAGGAGCCAAGGGAGAACCCAAGACACAGAATAGTGGCAGAATAATGAAGCATGAATTATCCAGATGAAAGCTCCTATGGAAATAAAGGTATTAGTATTATTACTTATACCTACTATTCTTCATAAAAATAACAATATGAAAGTGTTGAATAGCTCCAGCCGCATAAAAATTGTTCTGGGGGACACAAATCAATTAACTCATGTTTTAAAAAGAAAGTGTAGATAATAAGCACTGTTTCTTCCTGTTTTCAGAACATGTTTTGATGAAATGTGTTGGTACAGAACAGTGACAAGTAATGACTGGTTAAAAAGCTAACCAGGAAAGAGGCGAGGCTCTGTAGGACTCGACCCGACTGTGTAGATGCCGGCGAAGTATGCAGACTGGGCTAGAGAATCAGACAGATGGATCAGCTGCTGTCACAGAAAAAGCCCTGGGCCAGGAGGTGAAGAAAGAGGCAAGGGCTTCTTACTCTGGACAGTGAAGAATGAAGCCTTACCAAATGGTAACTTTGAATTACGAAGGAAATTGGGAAATTACTACGTAGGAAAAACAGTAACTTCTACCCTGGAATAAATGCTTGGAGGCCTTATTAATGTGACCACGGGGCCATCCCACCTGAGTGGGATCAAGTAATGGGAAGGCTTCTGCCAGCTTTGTCTTCCTTTCTTCAAACTATGGGGAGAGACTGGCGAGCTTTACAACTTCACACGCGGCTGTGGTCTGGGGCCCTTCTGGTACAAAGGGACTCTAATTTTTACTTGAGAAAAAGAGTCATCCGAGAATTCTCTCCTGAGGTGGAGTTTGTGACCAAGAGGGATAGAAATCTGAAGTCAGGCCGAGGAGTAAGACCTGCAGAAGAGTTTCTTTTAAGCAAAGGTACGGGGAAAGAAGAGTTTCCAGGTGAAGACTTACTCTAGGAAAATGAATGATGTGGTCGAAGACTTAAAGGGAGATGAAAATGAAGAGCAGATGTGTGTACTTATGTATATGGATATGCGTTTCTGTATATTCTCCATCAGCCACAGGGGATGGGTGAGTCAAGTCAAGCTTTGGCGTCCTGAGGGAATTATGCGGCCTTAGCTTTATTTTTTTATACAGACTCCACACAGGCTATATCACTACTGTGCTTTTTTTATATAACAAAAGAGAGAGTAGGCTTTGTTCTCAAAAAATACCTTGTGGTGTTTGTGTTGGGAGGTAGTCTATCGCTCTTTCCTTGCTATCGAAAAATTCCACAATTTTCTGCGTGACCTATTTTAATTAAGAGTTTACATCTGTTGTGATTTCAATGAACCTTTCTTTCATTCTTACCAGCCAGGTAACCTTTCCAGTATGTTCTAATGCAGTTTTGATTGGGGGTCTGAGTTTCATTTGGTTTGGCCTCCGTTGCTGTTTTTAATGAGATAAGACTAGATAGACTTCAAATGGGTTTCCCTGGAGCTGCCGACCTTCATTCCCTCCTTGCCTCCTCCGAGAAGGAGGGGACGAGAGGGGTTGGATTACTTTGTTATCTTGGTCATGTTTTTTCTGACCTGTGTCATGTCAGACTCGAAAATTCCCAAAAGCACAAAAGCGGCAAGTGGGAAAGAGACCGTTCAGAGTCAGAATTTGAAGAGCTTGTTGTGAGGAAGACTGCTTTTTGCTGTACCTCATCAAATCCAACTGTTTCTGAAAAAACCTTTCCAAGTACAAAGACGGTGCCCTTTTCAAAATGCTGAGGGATTGGTAACTATGTAAGCATTGTGCATAGCTCTGTGATTGAGTGTGGGGCGTAAAATGAATGAATGTGCGTGTGTTAACATAATGTAAGCCTCACTTCAAGGCATTATTTTCTCAAGTTAAGCTACTTGCTTTGGAAATGGAATCCATTAAAATTCGGTTAAGATTGCCTTGAGTTTTCATCATAAGGCTAAGATTATTTAAAAGCAACGGAAGGCAAAAAGCCATGTATGATTGTCTCTGACTTCCCAAACAGTGCTCCAGCAAGAAATCGTACTGTTCGGTGTAGTGGCGGGCTGGTGTGAAAGGAGTCTGCCATCAGCCTTCCATTTACTAAGTATTCATTCCACACGTGTGTGTCTGGTGTTGTGCTCTGCCCTGGAATGCAGATGTGAGGTACACACAGCTGGTGTCTGCCTTTAAGGCACACCTGGGCCAGTAGGGGACCGAGGACCACAAGTAATGACACTGCAGGATGAGAAGTCCTGTGACGGGGATGGACAGGGAGCTGTGAGATGATGTGAGAGGGCTCAGAGGAGGGTTCCTGAAGAAAGACATGGCTCAGCTGAGACCCGAAGGACGAGGAGAGGGAGCAAGCAGGAAAGGCGTTCCAGGGAGGGAGAATGGTATGATGAGAAGATAATGGCTTTACCCTCCCTGAGTCATTGAGTAGCTCAGGAAATAGTCTGTCTTGAAGACTTAGTTTCTTTTTCTTCCTGTGGGGGGCAGAGGTGGTGCTAATGATGGTGGCCAAGATGGCAGCCATGGCGGGTGCTGGTAGAGGAAGACAGAAAGCATAGCAGTTAATCCTTAGTGAACACTTGTTGGGTAGCATGTTGAAGTACACTAAGCACTTTTGTTGCGTTCATTACCTATTAGAGCTCTACAGTCACCTAGTGAATGGAGGTACCATCATTCTCTGTGGGTCCCAACACAGATAATGAGAAAAGTGAAGCTGAGAAAAGCGAAGTAAGCTGAAGGTCACCTTGCTAGTAAGTGGAAAAGCCAGGGCTTAAAAACAGAAGTTGACTCGAGCTTGCATTTTCCACCATTACTGTGTTATTAATAATCTCACTTTTTCAGGGGCAGATATAAATAAAGATGAGCAGGATAGTTCATTTGAAAGAGCTTTTTAAACTGCGTGGAACTCTCGACTGTCCTTGCACGTGTTGAGCTGAGGCATGAGTCATGTGCTCAGGAGCTAGCCTAGATTGAGGAGTAAAAATGGCTTCAGCAATACATGCGCTGTCGTCCCCAGCCTTGTTAGCACCTCCTCTCATCCTTTGGCCTCCCCATGTTAATAGTCAAATCTGGCCTTCCCCAGGAGACGGCTTTTTGAAGCAACAGAACGTTAGATGAGATGGACCAGCGATTTGCTCCCAAACGGCAGTTGCTATGTTAGAAAGGCCTCAGCTATTTCTGAGATTGTTCATCTCTGTTGCTCACTCCCTGCCCCTCTGTGACTGCTCAGCACAAAATGAAATGGAGGCTTGGCCATGATCCAATTATTTTTAAGAGTCTTGGCTTCTAGTAGGGGTAATCCAAAGCCTCGACTGGACTTTTTGAAATTCTGGACTCCCTAGTTGATGTGTGCATGTGTATGTACTATATACATAGACCTACACACACACACACACACACACATACACCTCTCTCTCTCTCTCTCTCTCTCTCTCTCCCCCCCTCCCTCCCACCTTCCCTTTGTTGCCGAATAGCCCCTCTTCCTGCCCCTTGATATTTCTGACAACCCCCTATGTGCTCTCCGCCCTTATCTGCACTCAAATCGGCCACCATGTTACGAATTAAGGATTGCCTACACCAGTATCCCATAAGCAGGGTTGTGTTGCTCACCAATGTAACATTAGCAGTCATTGAGAACAACTGAAAATGGTCACAGAGGTGGTTGCATACGCAGAGCATGTCTCCACTACGAAAGCAATGGCCAGTTCAACAATGAACCCAAATCATGAATTCTTCTGCATCCCAGTTCAATTGCAGAGGCTAATCGTGAGTTTGTCTCTGGTCCCGCCTGAGGCCTGATAACGGGTTTCCTTTTGGAAGCTTGATTGAGCTGGTCTACAAGGCAAGACTGTGTAATTCAGATAGACCAGGGAAATGCAAACAGTTTCGTGTATTAATGGTCACTAATGACCTGTAATCAAGCTTTGATTTGTTAGGTTAGAAACAAAGATGCAATTAGTTTATTTGTTCAGGAGTGTAAACAGAAGAATTTATCAGTCTGCTGATTGTTCTTCTCGTTTGAAGACAATAGGCTAGAGCCCGAGTCTTGAGCCGTGGCTCTCTGGAGCTGCCATTCGTCTGTCCTGCGATTCTCCCAGTTTCCTGAGCAACCACTGATGCGGCTGTGGCCATTGTCAAAAGGGGACAAAAAGTATATGGTTCTTGGTGTCACTTCTCTGTGGCCTTTCCTCTTGATGAGCTAACCACTTCATTATTACTTTTCCTCTTTCTCTCCCCTACGATCCCGTGCTTCAACCCCCTCATTTTCTCAAAGTATCCTCATTCATCCAGCAATCTTTAACCCAGAATTGTCAAGGGCCAGTTATTCTGCCACTACCGGCCTAGGTCGCAAGGTTTGTAATGGTTGGGAAGAGAGCCGTGATTCAGTCTTGGTGAACTTTGCTATTTCTCCATAGATGTCCTTGGGATTTCTGTGCAACTAACTTTACTTTTTGAGTTAACGTTATCACTAAAACAAATGAAAAAATCTCTTGGCGTGAAACAGATGCTCTATTGAGTTATGTATTCTAGCGAATAAGGCCCTCTGATCCTTTTGGGGTACATGACAACTGGTAATAGAGATTTTGAGGGATTATAGTGACTCCTTGGGAAAGATCTACCTTGTGTTTTCCCTAGTTATTTATTTAAATAGGGGAAGTGAAAACATTTAAATTCTTAAGCGAGACTGGAAAGTTAAAACACACAAGCCTCGAATCCTTCATCAGATAAAAATTCTGTGATCTGGGATGCGTGGGTGACTCAGTGGGTTAAGCATCTGACTTTAGCTCCGGTCATGATCCCAGGGTCATGGGATTGAGTCCCACGTCAGGCTCCTTGCTTAGCAGGGAGCCTGCTTCTCCCTCTGCCTGCCACTTCCCCTGCTTGTGCTCTATCTCTCTGACAAATAAGTAAATAAAAATAAATTTAAAAAAAGGAAATTCTGTGATCTACTTGATATCACAGAATGATACCGATACAGGTTACCCCAGTAAGACATTTGGATTGCTTAAGGTCATGTTGAAACAATGGAAGTGATCTCACTCACATAGAACATGACTTCTTTACTTAAGACCCTGAGTCACACACTAATCCGAAATGACTATCAATCTGTGTTGTTAATGTCCTCCACTTAGAGTAAGTACCCTGGGTCTCTTACTCAGCATGTATCACAGGGTCTAACACAGGGACTGGCATGTAATAAACACGTTCGGCAAACATTTGTTGAGGGAAAGGCAGGCACAATGATTAGAGTTTGAGTCGTAGCATTTGGGATATCATGAAATAAAATTACTTGATAAAAATGATCTTAAGTATTAGGATTAGTAAAGAATCAGCACCACAGCTGAGCTTTTCTGTTTTTTACATCCCCTTTTATCCCTTCCATATAGTGCACATAATGCATTAATAAACTTTCAATTTCGGGGTGCCTGGGTGGCTCAGTGGGTTAAGTGTCTACCTTCAGCTCACTTGATCTCACAGTCCTGGGATCGAGGACCACATTGGGCTCTCTGCTCTGCAGGGAGTCTGCTTCTTCCTCTCTCTCTACCTGACTCTCTGCCTACTTGTGATCTCTGTCTGCCAAATAAATAAATAAAATCTTTAAAAAAACAAAAGAAATAAACTTCCATTTCATTGCCTTAATAACCCATATAATAAAACAATAAGAAATAAACAATAAACAATAAAACAAAAGAAATAAACTTTCATTGCCTTAATAACCCATATAATAAAAGGGACATCCCGTTCTTGTGGAAACTACTAAAGCCTAGCAGCAATATTTCCTGCCCTCATCACCAAAGTGACCTATCAAATTCCTGGCATGAAATGACCCATTCTTCAGCATCTAAAGCAGAGCCTTCACATTCAAGAAAGCCTCGACAATAGTGTGGGGATATAGGGAGGTCGTTTTTCATTTGTTTACTCAAGAGCTACGTATTGGACACTTACTTTGTGCCAGGCATGGGGTTAGGTGCCAGGGATCTGGAGTAACAGACCCTCTGGGGAAATAGATTAATCCAGAATAACCAAGATGTACATATGATTATAACTGTGACAGGCACTGCAAAGGAAGAGTTTGTGGGGCTGCAAGTGTGTGTAAAAGACTACTGGGCCGGGAGATGGAAAGCTTCCCTTGTGAAGGGGTGAGAGGATTAAATCCTAAAGCCACAGCAGGAGTGAGCTGTGTTGAAGAGGAACAAGAGGCATGATTCAGGGGTGCCTGGGTGGCTCAGTGGGTTAAGCCTCTGCCTTTGGCTCAAGTCATGATCCCAGGGTCCTGGGATCGAGCCCCACATCGGGCTCTCTGCTCAGCAGGGAGCCTGCTTCCCTCTTCTCTCTCTGTGCCTGCCTCTCTGCCTACTTTTGATCTCTGTCTGTCAAATAAATAAAAAATCTTTAAAAAAAAATAAATAAAATTTAAAAAAATAATAAAAATAAAACTCCATCTTTCTAAAAAAAAAAAAAAGAGGCATGATTCAGGGCAAGAGGATGGCATGACCAAGGGCCCTACAGTATTAGCCCAGAGAGTGTGTGTCCAGGTAAGCGAAAGACGCCCCAGGTGGCTTGGATTCTCACAGAATTGTCATTAGGCAGAAGCCACATCTTGCCAAGCCTTGACGGGAGAAGAGGACTCTGCTATTTTTTTTATCCTAGGAATAAAGGGAAGTGTTAAAACGTTGAAATGTAGGGAAGATGGGGAGCCGCGTTCCCACTTGTTTTTCAGAAAGATCATTCTGGCTGCCGTGTACAAAACAGATTGGAAATGCTCCAGAATAGATTTAAGGAGACAAGTGATTTGTTCATACGAAACTGACACAGAATCTGCATAATGTATGCCCATGTGAGGCCATTCCAGTGTAGAGCACGCACCCTTCCAAGAGATTGAAGATGAGCTCCGCCGTGGTACCATATAGACCTCTTCAGATTTCCTCTGTGTCCTGCACGCACACTCACCCAGACATAAATTAGCATCATTAATGCCGAGTGTCACATTGGAGCCCAGTTCCCCCTCTAGCTGATGCCCCACCTTAGCACTTTTCCCTTTGTACTTTACCCTTCGCCTTCAAAGGCTGTTCTCAGGTCTTCTTTCCTTCCTAGAAGTGCAAGATTGGTTTTTATGCTGAGCTATTAGAGTGATCCTCCACTTAGAGTCTAATCTGCCGTGGCTTTGTGCCTGTTTGTCAGGAACTTCGAGAATATATTAAGACATTACGCAGGGTGGAAGCTCTATTTTGACAATGATTATGCCTATTATCTATTTTAATAAATGTAAATTGCTGTGGAGAAACAAACCATTTTATGCCACTTGAATCCTTTTCAAGGAAGCCTGAATCCTTTTTGTGTAGCTTAGATGTATTGCTGTCATTTTCCCTTCACGGAGTTGAATAAATACACTTAAATCAGACCTTTGTTTGTGTACCCTCTTACACAGTTGCCCTAATAAATTGTTGTGATTTTAGTCTTTGAAATCTGTATTTGGTAACATTTGCAGATGTATCTGTATTCCCTTCCAGAATTCAAATTATTGGGACCATAAGTCCCCATGGGCATTATAAGTGACAGGCACTATCCTTGGGATATGGCCATGGATTAAGGCACCGCTATTGCCTTTATGAAGCTCCGTCATTTCTGACTGTTGGAGCAAGGCTGGGAGCTTAGACGATCCATGTGGCAATGAATTAGAGTTAGACACACTGGGAAGAACTCAGGTTTAACTTCATATAGATACATGTGATTACATGTAGAGATATTTATAAGTATGTGTATATGCATGGGCTTATGTACATACACCTGTTCCTTTGTCATTTGAGAGCACCTAAATGACACTCCCATAGCAAGAGGTGCAGCTAGCACTCACCTCTTTATTTCTTTTTCTTTTTTTTTTTTTTTGAAGATTTTATTTTTTTGCCCGAGAGAGAAAGAGAGTACACACAAGCAGGCAGAGAGGCAGGCAGAGGCAGCAAAAGAAGCAGGCTCCCTGCTGAGGAAGGAGCCTGATGCGGGACTCGATCCCAGGACCCCAGGATCATGACCCAAGCTGAAGGCTGTGGCTTAACCAACTGAGCTACCCAGGCATCCCACCTCTTTACTTCTAAAACCATTATCCAATAAAAGGAACCAGGAATCTTTCCAGAAGTGTCTGAAGCTAGGACTGGGGAAGGAAATCTATAAGATGAGGCCAGAGCCTTTTCTAGTGCCAAAATGTAAGGAAGTGCTTGGGGGGAAAAATGCATTAATGGGAATATGTTAAAGGGGACATCGATGGGAGTATGTCGAAGAGACCCGGAAGCCAACCAAAGCGTTCCTAATGTCTCAAGTGGAGTAATTCAAGGAAAAAAAAAAGGAGTGTTAGTAGTATTAGGTTATAAATCAAAGAATAAATAAATATCCACAAATCTGTACTAGTATCAATATATAATTGGATAAATTAATAAAGGACAGAGAAAAATCTCCAAATAAATTCTATAGATGACCCAGCCTCAAAGAGCATAGTGAGCGGGTGTAACTCTCCACTCCTCCCAGAGTGTGTGCTGCACATAGAGACTTCTAACAAAAGAGAACAGATTGCGTATTGCATGGAGCACTGGGTGTGATACATAAACAATGAATTCTGTTATGCTGAAAAGAAATTTTAAAAAAACAGCAATAAAACAGCTAGAATTGTTTAAAAAAAAAAAACAAAACACAGTTCAGAAGAGGGATCAGGAAGAGTAAACTGACTGAAGAGAAGCCTGACTAATGCTGCTTCAACTAAGTGATGAAAATCCACGAGTCGTCCTAAGTCATGATGGTCGTGACCCATGATGTAATGAAAATGGCGCCTTACCTCTGTGATCTTCATTTATGAGAGAAACACCAGACAAGTTACATTAGGGAGACCTCCTACAATATACCTGGCCATGCTCTTCAATGCTGGGAAGGTCACCAGAGGCAGGGAAAGTCTGAGAAACTGCCACAAACCAGAAGGGCCTAAGGAGACTGACAACTAAGCATAATGTGGTATCCTAGATGGGATTCTAAGACATAAAAACAACATGAGGTAAAAACTGAGGAGCTAGGAATTAAACTATGAATTTTCGTTACTAACACGTGTGGTCCATTAATGTGGTAACATGTACCACATTAACATGATATGGTTATAATAGACGAAAGTCTACAGGATGTATTCGGGAATTCCCTGTATTATTGGTTCACTTTTTCTGTAAGCCTAAAGCTGTTTTTTAAAAGTTAAAGAAGAAGTAGCTTATGGTCTAGTAAGCTAGTAGGCAATTGTAAGACATATTGGGAGGGTGTATAGGGTCCTTGAGAGAAACATAATGGGCTTCTAACTGATCTTTTATATCCTGCCTTGACCACTTTGGGCAAGTTGCTTTAACCCTTCTAATCTTCTGTTTTATCTTTTCTAAGATGGTGATAACACCTGCCACAAGTCAGAATAGGCTGTGAGGTCAAATTACAGCTCAAGTCCCCATCGACAAGCTGGGTGATTGACAAAACCTATCTGGGCACTAGTTCCTAACTCTGTGTGTTGTCCTGGGGGCAGGGGTATTGTCTGTGAAGAGCTTAGAACAAGTCTTGGCGCCCCGTGTTAGGTACATGTAAGCGGAGGCTGTCTTCTCACAGGTTCGTGGTGAGGACTCAATGGGACAATCAGGGAGCATGCTTAACACATGCCTGGTGTATCATAAGCTCTCTGTTGGTGGTGGTGGCGGTGGTGGTGCCAGCAAGGGAAATGTTCGTGGGGGCTGGGAGTTGCACTACCCATGAATCCTGCAGAGTGGTCTTCTCTGGTCCCTAAACTGGTAGCAGAATAAGTGCCGACCAGACAAAAGGAGGGCTGGCGGTGGGTGTGGACTCTAGCAGAAGGAACAAAGGTTCCCTAGCCAAAGGAAGCATGGCACCTTTCCAAACTTCAAAGATTTCAAAATGGTTGGAAATGTGAAATCTAAGGAGGAGGAAGAGGATAGGTAAACTGGGCCAGCATTATGTCTGGAATTGAAGGCTGAAGAAAGGATTTGCACTTTATCCTGGGGTCAATATAAGACTTGAACTCTAGAACAATCACTCTGGGTGTTTGAAAAAAAAAATTTACAGTGGAGATGGAAGACCAGTTAAGAAGTGAATTCAGTTGTACAGGTGATAGGTCATGGTGGCCTAGGTTATGGTGGCAACTCTGGAAGTAGGGTTAAAGGATTTGAAGGCTAACAATAGGGCAAATGCTGATCATACAGTTTTGTGAAGATCTGTTTCTACCAAGGAGTCACATGTATTATAGCATGTAATACCTGGATAATTTCTTGATATCTGCATAAAGTTAAAAAAAAAACATGTAGGGTGATACTATGAATTTTAGGTAGTGACTTTGAGATTTCTGCATGTATACACACCAGTATATACCATTATAGAGAGTTTAAAATTAAAAAAAAAAAAGCCATAAGCACATAATAATCACATTTACTCCAGAATGTTCTAGACCAGGATCATACAATAGAAATATATAGTATAGGGTCACTTGGGTAGCTCAGTTAGTTGAGCATCCAACTCTTGATTTTGGCTCAACTCATAATCTCAGGGTTGTAAGATCAAGCCCTCCCCAACCCTTGTGGTCCGTGTTCACGCTCATGAGTGGAAACTGCTTGGGATTCTCTCCCTGCTCTCCTTCCCACCTCTCGCTTTCTCTCTCACTCTCTAAAAAAATAAAAAATAAAAAATATATATAATGCAAGAGCCCAGATGTCCATCAACAAATGAATGAATAAAGAAAATTACACACACAGACACACACACACAGACACACAGACACACACACACACACACAATGGACTATAACTCAGCCATCAAAAAAAAAAGAAATTTTGCCATTTGCAACAACATGGATGGAACTATAGGGTATTATGCTGAGCAAAATAAGTCAATCAGAGAAAGACAATTATCAAAAGAATTCACTCATACAGAATTTAAGAAATAGAGGAGCATAGAGGAAGCGGGGGGCGGAATAAAAGGACAAAATCATAGAGGGAGACAAACCACAAGAGATTTTTAACCATAGGAAACAAACTGAGGGTTGCTGGAGGGGAAGAGGGAGTAGGGGGAATGGGGAAACTGGATGATGGGCATTAAGGAGGGCACGTGATGTAATGAACACTGGGTATTATATGATGAATCACTGAACTCTACCTCTGAAATGAATAATACACTGTATGTTAATTCTTGAATGTAAATAAAATTTGAAAAGAAATAGTGAAAAAATAATAAATTTTTCAGTAGCTATATTTTTAAAAGGTGAAATTAATTTTAATATCTTTAACCCAGTTTATTGAAAAATTCAACATATGATAGAGACAAAAATTATAAATAAAAATTTTAAATTAGGTATTTTATTATATTGTGTTTGTTACATTGTGTAAGAATGTGCATTAACATTGTGTAAATATCATGTATATTTTTTATTTAGGGCACACACAATTCAGACTAGCCTCATTTCAAATATGCAATAGCCATATGTGGCTAGTGTCTACTTTATTGGACATCTCTGGTCTAGGGCTTCCAAAATCTGACTCAGAAATTGTTTTTGGCTTTATGCTTCCTAAAGAAATAATTTTTAAATAAGTTAGTCAACATTTCTTCTTTAATACATGCACATGCCAACAGACTTTAGTGTACATATTCAAATAGCTTGTTACTTTCACTCAGCAGGTTTTTCCGAGCATCCAGTGGGATACCTACTCTATCAGCATGGGCTATGAATTACCCACTGGTGTTTTTTGTTTTGTTTTGTTTTTAATTTTTTATTTTCAACGTAACTATTCATTGTTTTTGCACCACACCCAGTGCTCCATGCAATCCGTGCCCTCTCTAATACCCACCACCTCATTCCCCCAACCTCCCATCCCCCTGCCCCTTCAAAACGCTCATTGTTTTTCAGAGTCCATAGTCTCTCATGGTTCATCTCCCCTTCCAATTTCCCTCAACTCCCTTCTCCTCTCCATCTCCCCTTGTCCTCCATGCTATTTGTTATGCTCCACAAATAAGTGAAACCATATGATAATTGACTCTCTCTGCTTGACTTGTTTCATTCAGCATAATCTCTTCCAGTCCCATCCATGTTGCTACAAAAGTTGGGTATTCATCCTTTCGGATGGAGGCATAGTACTCCATAGTGTATATGGACCCCATCTTCCTTATCCATTCGTCCATTGAAGGGCATCTTGGTTCTTTCCACAGTTTGGCGACCATGGCCATTGCTGCTATCAACATTGGGGTACATATGGCCCTTCTTTTCACTACATCTGTATCTTTGGGGTAAATACCCAGTAGTGCAATTGCATAGAGAAACTCTATTTTTAATTTCTTGAGGAATCTCCACACTGTTCTCCAAAGTGGCTGCACCAACTTGCATTCCTACCAACAGTGTAAGAGGGTTCCCCTTTCTCCACATCCTCTCCAACACATGTTGTTTCCTGTCTTGCTAATTTTGGCCATTCTAACTGGTGTAAGGTGGTATCTCGATGTGGTTTTAATTTGAATCTCCCTGATGGCTAGTGATGATGAACATTTTTTCATGTGTCCAATAGTCATTTTTATGTCTTCATTGGAGAAGTGTCTGTTCATATCTTCTGCCCATTTTTTTATATGATTGTCTGTTTTGTGTGTGTTGAGTTTGAGGAGTTCTTTATACCCACTGGTGTTTTAGTTATGAGCTGACCCCACCCCCACCCCCATGGTGTCTATCCTTTTTGGAGCTTGTGAGTTTGTGGAAGAGACCTGCAAAATAAAACAAAACCAGTAAAAGCAGTAATTGTAAATTATCTGTGATGGAAACACATGAAAGACTGAGATACTGGATAACCATGGTGGGATGGCTTTACAGAATCTCAGTTGAGTTGACATAAACTGGGAGATAAAAGATGAAAATGAGTCTTCCACAAACAAAAGTGGAGCAAGAGTAGATCAAGTAGAGGAAATGGCATGTGCAAGAGCCCTGAGGCTTGAGTCCCTTTGAAAGAATCCCAAGAAAATGAGAATGGCTGAAGGTTGATGAAGGGGGGCAGTGGTGGGAGAGGAGAGGAGTCTGTGGCAGTGGGGTCTCTGGGGACTTTGTGAGCTATAGGAAGAAGTTGAAATATTTAAGTGCCCTAAAATATCTTGTTTTAAAGGTTGATTGATTGATTTGGAGTGTGAGCTCTAGCGGGGGGAAAGGGCAGAGGGAGAGAATCTCAAGCTGACTACATGCAGAGTGTGGAGCCCAGCACAGGGCTCAATCTCATGACCCTGCAATCATGTGTGACCTGAGCCAAAACCAAGAGTAGGAGGCTTGACCAACAGCACCCCCCAGGTTCTCCTAAGCCTTTTTGATTGTGAAGACTGCCTTAATTTCAGATTACTCTGTAGATTAAAGGTAGAAATTCAGTCACGTGAAAGATAGAATAAAGTTTGTTCTATACATCTCACAGTGTTATTAATGATGGAATAAGGTGTGTGAAAGATCTGTAGAATCTGTATAATGATCTATAGAGACAAAATGGCGAAAAGAAAGATGTAGAGGTGCTAAACCTAGCTGGCTTTGTTGATCTCTTCTTTGTAATGGAATCGTATCTTTCAGTGCCAAGGGTGCTTTCTGAATGGCATGTAAATTTTTTTTCCCCCCCGAAAATGAGGTAGGCATCTAGGTCTTCTGTCCTGCCTCTGGTTTCTGGATTTCCAGATAAGTGGTTGGCCGCTCTTAAAACACATTTCTACAAAGCCATGGTGACATCCTGGTGGGTCCTTCTAACAGTTTATGTGTGTGTGGAGAAGGAAAAAATATCCAAGAAGGCCAAAAAAAAGATGATCTTTATTGTCTGGCATTCTGTAATATTTCAATATATTTTTGAAATCATTATCTCATGGTCATGATAGCTGTAAAGTTGATGAAGCAAGCAGAATGACCTCCAAATTATAGAAGAACAAGCTGAGGCTGAGAAGTAGAGGGTCACGTGGTCAGTTGTGGCCAAACTGGAGAGGGAGATTATATTTTCTGACTTGTACTTTTTCTCTCATGAGAGAACACCAAGGACTTTTGTGATTGTATAGCCTGTTAAGGCCATTCTTTTAGTAATGTATAAAATAGGATATGAGATTGTTGGGAATGTATTTCCCTTGGGACTATTTAAAACCTAATTTCCTGTACTCTATCAGTACAGGATAGAGTGGAATAGTTTTATAATCTACCTTATTGATAAAAACAATTTGATCGCAAGCTCCAAAGTAATGGGTTTATGTACTTCCCTAGCAAAGTGCTCAGTAAGACTACTCTCATTAGATAGCTAATAAAAAATGTTCATATTAAGACCCCAGTTGGCCCTTATTTACAGAGTCTGATATCCAGCAAATTTTTAAGCATTAAGATGGGGAAAAACTTGGATTTAAAAATTGTTTTAATCTAATATCCCAATTGAGAGTCTAACAGCTAAATCTTCCAACAATTAGTACTTGGCTGTTATAACACAGAAAAATATTGAAATATCCAAGTGTGTCATTTTTTTTTCTTTTGAGTTTATGGCTGGCATATAGCCATTTGGAAATGGTACAAACAGAAATTTGATCCTGGTAGATTTAAAATATGGATTCTTAAACTTTTTGGTGGGAGTGCAGGTTTGGAGGACTCACAATACCCTTGGAGAATTTGATGAAAGCTAAGGTCCTTCTCCATAGGGAAAAATTGCCAAGAAAGCCATGAACATAAAAGGGCCATGTAATTTCAGAGAAGTCATGGGTTCCCATGACATTCATCCCTCAATGGCTAATCAAGCATTTCACAATATTGAAGAAGGTCGAGGCAAACAATTGTGCAGAATATAACTGAGGCATTATTGTGCAGTACATCAAGGGGAGAATGTTGTACTCTGTGCCAAGAATGGAGTGTGGTTGCTATTGCTTCAGAATTTTGTGGTTAGGGAATGTGGATGACGTCCTGTCTCAGAGGGTTCACCTGTGAAGCTTGTCCAGTCCAAATAGGATTTACAATTTTAAAATCTTTCGAACATCAAAATCCTTCATTACTACCCTGATCTTATGTAACTTTTTAGCTAGCAGGAGAGGCAATACCAGATGTCTGGGTTGTGATCGCCTCCTGCTTATAGGGAATTTGGGGAGGTAGAAATGGGGGATTCTCAAAATTAGAAATTAAAAGCAGTGTAAAAACAAAACAAAACAAAAAAACCTGGCCAGTTTTCCTTCCTTTCTTTCTTCCTTCTTCTCATCTTTCCATCCTTCCTTCCTCCCTTTCCCTTTTTCCCCCTTTCTCTCTTTCTTTTCTTTCTTTCCCATTTCCCTGTTCTTTCATTCTTTCTCCTTTTCTTTCTTCCTTCCCTTACTTTCCTTCCTTCCTTTATTGGGGGAGGGTGGGAGAGAAACAGAGGTGGACTGAATAGTTCCTTTAAAAACTCTGCGATGATAGCTAAACCAAATATTTTTCATGCAGGAGTAGTTATTGTTGCCTTTTGGATGAGCTAGAATCCAGGTAGAAATTGTATTAGTGAATAATCATGGGGTTGGCAGGGGACAATCGGGATCCAAGAATAGAAGGCGTTATTGTGAGTAGATGGTGCTTTGAGTTTGGATGCATTCTGTCTTCAAAGAGAGAGTAGAAGACCTTGAGTAATTTTCCTTAATCTTCAAAAGTCATCTCAAATGCCACTCCCCCCCCAAAAAAAACACCTCACTATGTCAATCTCTTCTGAATCAACCCTATATTAGAGACTCAAGTTCATATTTTAATGCTTATAAAACAGCATATTGGCAACTTGAATTTAAAGCATGTTGGCCTTGTCTTTTCTTCTGGTCTGCTTCTAGCCTTCTTGAGGGCAGACATTATTTCCCCCAGTAGAGAGCAAGCTCTTTACATTTGGGGACCTATTTGTTCTTTCTTTACTTTGATCTCATCACAATGCCTCACACATTACAGGCAATCCACAGATGACTTGGAAAGAACAATTCTAACATTTCAGCCTTGTTTATTGCTCTGATTTTTCAGCTACATATACCATACTTACTATACTGCTAATGGAAAGAAAAGCAACTTATTTTTGTTTTGCATAAAACCAAGTTGAAGTCAAAATAGGACGATCGGAAGTTGTTAGTATCTGACTGATTTTTGAAGTCTCATTGTCATAGTTGATGGACTTCCCCTAAAGATTTGGGGGTATGTAAGGGGTGTCTAAAACTGTCTATCGGTTTTATTTTTGCTTATGTACTAGAGCCTGGAATTGTCTGTTGGTTTTATTTTTGCTTATGTACTAGAGCTGTGTTTTTATGTATTTATTTATAAAAATTTATTTATTTATTTTAGAGACAGCAGGATGAGGAGCAGAGGGAGAGGGAGATAAGCAGACTTCCCAGACTGGGGAGCCCAGGTAGAGAGCCTGAGGCAGCCCTATCCCAGGACCCTGAGAGCATGACCTGACCTGAAATCAAAAGTCAGACACTCAGCTGACTGGGAGCCACCAAAGTGTCCCTAGAACTCTTCTTCTAAATCAACAGTTAACTCGAAAGAGAAATTTATCCAGTTATTCTGAACACAAAAGAAAGTTAAGATTTGTTAAGCAACGACTACTGTATGGTTAAGAACTGAGCTTTGTAATTTTATATGTGTTATCTCATTTTAATTGTAAGAGCCCTGCAAATAGTAGTATATATTCTTTTCAGCCTACAGCCAGATTCAGAGAGGTAACTAACTTTCTTTAAGTTCTGTAAGGACAAAGTGCCTGACACAGAGGAGTCCTTCAATTAAATATTAAGTTCATGTGGGGGTACTCAGTGAGTCACCAACTGATCAAGTATGAGTTGGAACTCAAAGCTGTTGATATTTGAAACCCATCCTCTTTCCACTACTGTCCCTACTCTAACTAGACATTCTTGTAGGAGATAAAACAGAGCCAGCTTGCTAGTTTTTCTTTTTAGTCCTTCGCTCTTTCAGCTAAGGCTACTGAAGACTCAAGTTTTCAGCATTTGGCCCCAAACATTATTTTCCTTTGTCTTTGCTATTTGCCCAGAGATGAAGCTAAAGATAAGCTCGACTTCCTGGCGAAAACTCAGAACGATCGTGTTATAACACACTCTTCATGATACCCCAAGGAAACAAAAATAAACATTTGGAAAGAAGAGTGAATAAAGTTACAAAAATGGTGACACTATTTGCATTCTTTCTGCTCCTCTCCACCCTAGGGTGGGAGCTAGTGGCAGTCCAAATACAGCCAAGAAGTCAGCAAATTAGAACTTTATCTTGTTTGATCATTCCAGTTTGTAGACCTGTTTTTAATGGAATCCTGGCTCTCCAAAATGCTGATGACTAGCATGGTCAGCAGATTTAATAAGTCTTTTTCTAAGCTATAGTAACAATGAGAAAATACTAAGTTTTGAAAGGACAAACAAGCTCTAGTGCTTACATTTGATCTACTTGCTGACACAAGTACAAGCTTTTTAAAATATTTTAGAAATTGCATCTGTGTTTTAGGACTCAATTTGAGTCTATGGTTGGGGGCTGTTTTGTTTTTCTGAGTCCTTAGTGCCATTTGCTTTTCTGCCACCCCTCCAGCATCACAGAAATGTGATGCCTGTCTGCAGGAGAGAATTATGAAGGGCACGATTAGAGCCAGCTTCTAATTAGAAGTTAAAGGGCAGGAGACTATCAGATATGGAACACTCTTCAGGAGGTCAGCCTTTCAGGAGTGGAAGGGATGGTCCTGGGAGATGGTCTTTACACTGGGAGGATGGATATCCATTTTTCAGAAATGTTGAAGATGGGAGAAGACTGGGCTAAATCTCCAGTGCCTCTTCCCACAGGAGTTTCTCTGGTTCTCATTACCCAAAGTGCCCTTTGCCTTTGGAAACTGGTATTTTGGTTTTGTTTCTTATTTTAAGGAATCTTTACCTGGAGAGACAGAACAAAGGGCCAGGGGAAAAATACATAGAAAATGCCATGTAAGGTTTATTAAATAAGCTTATTAGTCTTCAGTACGCTAGTGTCTCCCTCTCTCTCTCTCTCTCTCTCTCTGACTGTCTCAGTCTCTCTCAGAATGGCATAGAGGGCAGACAACTGAGCCCTGTTCCCAGACCCACCTTAACTCTGTGCTATGGCTCACCCTAGAGTCTAGTCTACATTTCTCCCTGTCTCTAAATGTCTAAATATTCTTCCTTCAATTAGGTCTGTGTGCAGGTACCCCTCTGCTTCCCTTCTTTCTAGCACGATGATCTTTAGAAATCCTTAAATCCATGCTTTAGCTTACTCTCTTATTGAAGGGAGGTATTAGTGCCTCATTGCAACATCATTATAAATGTTAGAGAGATTGTATGCAAAATAACAACATGGAATCTGAGAAGTGGTAGGTGACCATTTTTATTTTTCTTGAATGTATTTATTTAATGGGTAAAGACATGAACACCAGAATGAGTGTATGCTAAGCTCATTGTTAGGGATACAACATAGAATCTTCTCACGAGGAGCTCATGAAACACTGAGAAAGACATTCTTTTACTGCAGAGTGAGACATGGAACTAGGGAGCAAACACATTAGGGAAATCAGCTCAGGTATCCAAGTCTCTCATAAGTCAAATCCTTCAATTCCATTTTCCTCTATTCTAGAAGCAATTGTTCCTTCTTTTGAACTTCTTAGTAGTATGCTATCCAGTAAGGTCACCACACATGTGACTTAGGGCCACTGTGATATTTGGTTCTTTTACTTGGGATGTCCTGTAAGTGTAAAATAAACACCAGACTTCAGAGGTGAGTGCCAAAAGAGTCAAATATCTCGTTAGTAATGTTTTACATATTGATTACATATAAAACAACATTTTATATACATCGTGTTAAATAAAATACAAAATAAATAAGATATAAAATTAATAAGAGGTAATACTAAGTTCCTCTGGACTTTTTCCTACTTTTCAATGTGGTTACTAGAAAATGTAAAATTACATACGTGGCTCACATTTTATTTCTATCGGACACACTGCTGTCCTAGTACTTCATTGTGCCACATTATGGCCACATCAATTTATTCTGCCTGCACCTATAGGACTCTAACATATTTGTTATATGGACTATTTTCACTTCTAAATTATAAACTCCAGGACACTATTTACCATTATTATTGATGCTGCTATTGTCATAGCACATAACACCAAGTCTTCAATACATATTTGATTGAAAGATAGGTGGAGATAGATTCTGAGGCCTCTGAACTTGAGAGAAACGTAGTCCTCCATTGTCTTTGATGCATAAGGCAAGTGCAGTGGCTGCAAACTGTCAAAATGTCACCCTACCTCACCATGATAGGATTGTGTCAATTACATAATAAAGCTCTAACCAGAAGACTAATCAATATGTCCTAATACTACATCTGCAGCTATCTCTGTGACCTTTGGCAATGACTTGTCTCTACAAGGAAGAGGTCTCAGAGTTCCACAGATATTTGTGTTTTGCAGATGACAGAAACCTGGCTGTCACTCATTAGGCAAAGCCACAGAACCTCCCAAGCCCTGCCTCCTTGAAAAGTCCAGGAGTAGGGAGAGCAGCAGCCTCTAAAGGATTCATCTCAGGAAAGCTGGCAAACAGTATTACCCTAGTAGCAAAACAGGGCCAGCTCAACTTTACAAAATATGAGCAGAGTACAGTTAGCTGGAGTTTGGAGTCATCTCTCCCTCTGACTCAGAACCCTTAAGCAAGGGAAACCGGAAGTTGAATGCAATTTTTGCTGTAGATTGCAATACTATTTATTATCTTGACAGAATAGCCTTATATTGGGTATTGGGCTATACATCAGTACCACAAGATTATGAGTGGACCTTTCTTAGCACATTAGCTGGAGACATTTCCCAGTGAAGAGTTTGAGAAGTTTGTGAAAACTCACAGCCAAACAATACGTCACAGCTAGTTCTACAGGGAGTTCATATTCCAAGTGGGTGGGGAGTGAGTTAGAATTTTTTTGCCCATTTGAGATCTAGCAAGTGGCATCTTGACTGCAGTGGATTTATTGACCACTGAATGGGCAGGGAGTCGGAGACAGAATTACTTGCTGGCCTAATAGTGAATTTCCTGTCACGATGTGGCAAAATAATAATAATAAAATAACAGAGTGTTTATGATGTGTTAGACATATTGTTGAGTGTTAAATATGAATTACTGCATGTATACATCACAAGCAGTCCTGTGGAGTTGGTGATATGGTCACTACTTTCTAACCCAGGCTTGGGAAGGTTTTGTTGCTTACTTAAGGTCCCATAGCTTATGCCTAGTGGAGCTGGGACTCCAACCCAGATCATTAAGCTGTAACTAACAAAATATACAGGCTATGTTTGAGGCAGACCTAGCAGCATCTGTTAAAGCAATATCTGGTGAACAGCATTAAGCAGTGAGGACATTCTGTCGGCCTTATTCACAAGTGATGATCCTGAACCAGTTACCTGCACTGTACTGCCTATACAAGCGAGGGAGCACAGGATGGTAGTAGACTCATAGGACTGGGACCTGAGTCTGGCCCTGCCAACTCAGCACCTCAGCACCTCTCTGGGCCTCTGTTGATTCAAATGTATACTACAAGGGCTACAATACACTGAGTTGTAAGGTTTTGAACAATGCTCTCATTCTCTAAGTCTTACAAACTTGAGGGGAAGGAGGGTTGTGAGGCAGTGGTCATTCCTCCCCAGGTTCAGTGTGGACAGGTGACACACCAAAGAGAAAGATCTTTCTTAGAACTAACAGTGCCTTGAGAGGGGACAGAGCAGGCCCATTAACCTGTGGAACTGGGCTCTGTGCTACCTGCAAAGCAGTAGACTGGGAACTCAGAACAATCTCTGAAATTTGTACTTGATTTGGCCACATTTCACAATTTTTAGTTTCTTGAAAAGTTCTTAAAGGAACTTTTTAGCATTACTTTCTCTCCAAATAAATGAAAAACTGTATACTATATTGAATGATTATTAGGTATTAAATATTCTACTAGACTATAAGTACAGATAGTAGATAGGTAGTAGATAGTACCTACTATCTACTATCTACTAGATAGATACCTACCATCTACAGTAGTAGATAGATAGTAGGTAGATAGATACTTAAGAAATTTTTTCGATCATCTTTTGTTTTTATATCTGAAGTCTACTTTTGGACCGCAAACCAAACCACTTCACCTTTCTGAAAACTGTGAAGATTTAGGACTTCTCATATGGAAATTCTATCAGTATTGTAGCACCAATTGGAGCTCTGTGCCTTGCTAATGAGACCTGAATAACAAGGAGGTTAGGTGAGTTAACTGTAATATTTATAGGTAAGCCTATACAATAGTACATTTCACCAAGAAAGACATGTAAAGCAGTGGTTAAAACCTTTGGCTCTTGAGTCAAATAGAACAATTCTAAATTCTAGTGCTGCCACTAATTTGTTACGACCTTAACTGAGTCACCATACTTTCAAAATGCCAATATCTTTATCTGTATGAAACATGAATGATAATAATGGGACTTACCTCCATAGAGTTAGCTCGAGAATGAAGTGGATTTTGTATGTAAAACACCTAATATCTTGCCTAGTGCATTCATTGCAAGCCCTCAGAAATGTTAAGTACTAACATTAACAGAAGACAAGCAATTTACCATCTATAGCAGGTATCTTTTTAAAAAGTCTAGATATCATAAAATCATATTTTACCAAGGAAATCATTAGACAAGAAGTTAATGTAACCAGAGAAGTAGTAAGATCATTTCCCCAGTGCTATTTTACAGCCGCGTTATTTAAAAACCTGGAATCTGTTTAGAAGTAGTAGTAATTTCTTAATCTTAAAGAGATAAACAGATTCATATAATAAGTTGTCTCTAATTTCCCCTTGGTATTATGTGAAAATACAGTTCTGCACATTGAATATTATTTGGTTCTTCGGACATTCACTATTGATTGCTAGAAGACAAGGGGATCAATGTTAATAAATGTTGGAAGTTGTCAGCTGTGCTACTCAGAGGAGACTAGGAGATGGGAGAGAGGGAAATAGAGAAGGAAGGAGAGGGAGGCATTACTTGCCTGACAGAGCACTTCATGGTCCATCTCATTACTTTCCATTCACCAGAGCTTAATATGAAAATGCCTGGGAGAATGGAGCAACTGTTTAAACATGTCATTCCCACAGTAGGTGAAGTGTCAAGATTTCATAACCATTGAATGCCCTGAAGTTAGACACTGCCTTGTTACACTGAAGGCAAAGTCAAGGTGGAAAATGCCATGTTTCTACTGCCAGTGTTCAAACAGGCTGGGGAATTTTGTATGACGGTACAGACAGGTTTTGTTTCAAGGCATCCTGAGAACTTAGCTTCCTCAGATCTTCGCATGTACTCTTGCTGTGACTACTGAAGGCTTAAAGATGACAATGAAATTATTAGCTAGTTAGTAAACATCGGGAAAGCAGTGCAGCCAAGTCTCCCTGCTGTTGAGGAATGTAGGTAAAAATCTCTTTGTAGAATGTGCTCACTCTGAGCCTTGCATGCTGCACACACCCATATGATATTGTCTGATGAACACGATACATCAGTGCTGAGAGTATTTGAAGGTGATGAGCTAATGTGGAAATTTTAGAAAAGATAATGCTAAAAATGAAGGAACGGTACTGCTAGAAATAAAGAAACAACAAGCCTGGAAATGAACTGAGAAGCAAAAGCAGCCTGTGATCTATCTGCTGGAAGTGTCTGGACTGTTTTAAGGAGCTGGCTCTCTGATATTAACAAAAGGATGACAGTGAAGAGGAACAGTATCTCTTTAGTTTGCAATAAGCCTGTATGGCATATACCTCAGTTGCTCTGTGAATTGCTAGTGTGTAGTAGCAAGTCACCTAATGGTCTTGGAAACAGTAAGTATTAAAGCTCTTATACAGAAGACACCATAATTATAATGTGTGATACATGCAGTCTCACTAACCAGGCTGGAAGAAGAAGGTTTAAGGCTCAGGCACTGTGGTTCTTCTTTGTATATGTTATTGCATTTAAGTGCCACATCAACCTTATTGAAAGGATGGGATTAGGATGGTGAAATCATGGGAGCTCATTCCCGCACCAGAGTTAGCCTGTGTCAGAGAGTGTATTGAGCATGGAGCATGAATTATCTCATTTACTTCACACAGTCCTATAAGGTAGATATGTTGAGCTTTATTTAACAGATGAGTGAACTGAAGAGTAGTGATCAAAGCCTCTCCCAGAAAGGATTCACCCCCAGATCTTTCTAATTTTTAGAAGCACTATACATGCAGTAGTAATACAGAGTACAAAGAAATCATAAAGAAAAAGAAGAGGGAAAAGGAGATGCATCTGTTGCGTTTGAATCATACACCAGGCACCGAGCAATAAGTTTTGCATGGAGTATCGTCTCAATCCTGCTCTTTGTCATTGATGAGAAAATAGCAGTTAATTGAAGTTAAGAAACTTACGCAGTTTTAAGCAATTAGACAGATGCAGACACAGACCGTAAATTCAATGCAGTGTGGCTCTGGAACCTGAACTCTTAATCAGTTTGTTTGTGTTAAAAATAGATTATCATTATTTTATGATGGACCATTTTTTATTTTAAAAATAAAGGAACTTGCCTGTAAAGTAAGGCTAGTTACCTGAATAAAATGGGGGTTCATAGGATAGACTGTGTATTCTTGATACAGTCTGAAATAGCCCAGATACCCAACTGTTTGAACTGGCCACATTTGTCTCTTCTGTATAGATTTGCTTTACTTGCTTACTTTACTTGTTCTACTTTTTGGACTCTTGCATGATATCTCTATGAAATATGGGATCTCTGTTGTATCTCTACAAAAAAGGGTGCTTCACTCTCCCCCAGCTTGCCTGGAATTTCCTCAAAGTGTGACAACAGAATGAGTTCTTAGCTGAAGCTGCACCTCTTGCCTTTAGTTGGTCTTGTCTGCATGAGAACAATGTGATTCTACCCCTGTTGCAGACCAGACAAGATTATGTGTTGATCCCCTGCCCATTTTTTAATGATATTGTTTTCCATTGTGTGTAAGCGTTCCCATGAATGTCCCTTTACTTCAGAAATCTAAAACCCCCATTTTGTGCTACTCCACCAAAATAGAGTTTAGCCAGTTTTGTTCAAATCACATATTTGAAATAGTTTTCCTCTTATTCACCTGACAAGTTATTATAAATTAAAAAAATAATAATAAAGGATTGTTGTCCCTTAAACTTTGGCCCAAAAGAATCACAACATGATGTTAGATGTTAGGTATGGTAGGTATGTAACTCTTGTCTTACAGTGTGTTTTCATACTGTCATTAAAATAAAGATAAAGATAAACTAAGACCAGAATCATGTTAGATCACACTAAGTCAATTTTTTTGAAGAAGGGGGGGGAATCTTTTCTTCATAGAAATCTCTGATGTGTTATTCATTCTGGTTTTTTGTTCCTTTTTTTATGTATGGGAAAACATTTTTGATTCAAAAGACTGTCCAGTATCATAGTCCTCTTTTTCCTTGAATAATTGCCAAATTGTTTTGTTCCTGATTTTCTATATCAGGAAACCGGATATCTGTGTCAGGATTTCATTTTAGTAATTGAGGTTGTTAACCCACCTGGATGTTTTTGTTTTTGTAACCTATGTAAGGAGTTATTTGAACAACAGAAACAATGATAAATCGCATGTGATTTAGAACCAGTCCTGAGAATTAGAAAGGAGAAAAAAAATTTCCTCAGAGAGTTTGGCTTGCAATAAAACAGAATTGTCGTGTTTTTAGTGTTGTCTGTTTTGTGTTGGAAAAAAAAAAATAGATCATCTTTTTGTCCATACACTCACCCTGTGGTATTATCTCCATCTGGCTGTCTCTACAGCCCTGGGCCTCTTAGCTCTGAGTAAGTGTGTACCAGCAGCTATTAATAGCCCAACTCTTCCACAGTCTGCTGTCACAGATGGAATCTGAGCTTCCAAAGACTAAGACCATAAAAACTCATTACAATGAAAGCAGTACATTCTTTGGCACTTAATGCAATTAAGTTATCTATAAATAAGGGGCATTTTTAAAGCAATGCATCAGCCCCTGATTTTAGTTTGTGGGTGTCACTTTTTGACACATAGGTTTCTTCCTTAGGATCCTCTTCCTTAGGATGTCTTGTGAATCTGTTCTATTAATCCAGACACTACATGTAAAATTGCGAGAGAATGTCTTAGTTTAGGGGGGAAAAAAAAAAGGAATACTTGAGAGTATAGTGGAAAAATCACAACAAAGCAAAGAGGGGGAAAAAGATTTAAACTAGAGAATGTGCATCATGGATTGCAGAATTCATGGAGATCTGCATGTCTGTGCCAGGAGAGGGATGGTCCTTAACCCCTTGAACCATGACCATTGCAGGAGCCAGGACACACACCATGAACGAAAGCCTCCTTGCCTATTACACACACACACACACACACCAAATATATCCCTGGAAACTCCCAATTCTTTTTCCCCTAAGCAAAGCTGAGATTGCTCTCTCAAGGAACTGTCTCAGTATTTCTCTTTAAGAGTATAGGAAGATGATGGAAAAAGAGATTAAAGTCTATTTCTGGACCTTTTTCTCCATGATCCCCTTGCTTTTCTAGTATTTACCAAGAGAATTAAAGGATTTATTAAATCAGATTAACTGCTTGTATCATCTGTTCTACACTGAGTAACATCAGAGATGCAGCCAGGCCAAGAAAGTAAAAACCCAGTGTTATGCTCAGAATTGATTCTTGAACAACACTTACTGTATAGACGAATGGGAGAGAGCTTTATTTTCTTATTGTGTGTTAGAATGTCGGTTCTATGAGGTCAGGAACATACTGCTTTTGTTCAATTGTCTAACCGCAGCATCTACTGCAGTAAATATTATTGAATAAATGTGTAAGTATATGGAGTTAACAACGTTTTGCATGCTTTTGAAAAGGATTCATACAAATTTCTTTTCAGCTCTGTGCTGAAGTACAATGCTTCAGCATTTTCTTGCTATAAAACACTGAGAAAATAATTGATTCTGGGTGCCCTTTCCCTTTTATTCCCATGTAAGTTTTTATGATTCATCATACCTTTTTAATATATACTTGGGAACCAAATTTTGAAGCACTTATCACCTATGGTTCTTTAAAAGTGATTCTCCTGTCGAATAAAATAAATTCATTTAGAAACATAATTTATCTACTTGAACTAGATTTGAAATTTCCTGTAAATAGCTCTTAGGGTCAGGTTAGGGGTGTGGGTTTTCAGTGTAAGATAATCCCTGTCAATTTAACTGGCTCATTTATTCAGTCCTTCATTTATTCCAATTACATGCATAAGCTCCTGTGATATGTTTTGCACAAAGGATACATTTTCGAGTATCATGTACACACACACACACTCACACACACACACTCACACACACACAGAGCCTCCACACTGTGGCCCTAACGGGATCCACAAACAGAAGGGGAGAAAACAGAAATTCAGTAAGCAGTTTCAGTCAAGTCTAGTTAAGTGCCAACTTCAGTTCAAATATTAAACCCCTACTATGAATTAGTCTCCTATAAGACTGGAGAAAGTATGAATGTTTTAATTATATCTTATTAATTAATAGGTATTAAATACATGAGAAGGAGAGCTACCAGGACAGTAGGTGACTTGTTGCATAATACTTGGTGTAGGCAGAAGTGATATTAATACAGACAAAAATTAAATTACTAGGAGTTGGAGCCATCTGTGGATATTCATGCAGGAAGGAGAATATCAATGGATCTTTAAGAATGGAAAGGATTCAAATAGGAGAAGGATTTGCAAAATAAATGAAAATTTAAAATATAATTATTGGGGTTGAGGACTTTGACTTCTGGTAGGAAAAAAATGAAAGTACATGTTATTTGAATTCCATGGTGATGCGGGGTAATAGCTTTCTTTTGGTTTGGTGATGCCGTATTGGTCATTTGTAAGTCATTGCCCTTGTGATTGCTGTTGACTCCCCTTCTGATTTGTTGCATCATATCATCAAGGGTATTTTTTACATCAGGTTAGCATTCACAAGGCAAAGATTACAGTAAATTTCTCCCTGTTCAAAAAAAAAGTGTTTTCATTATGGTTTCTAGTGTGTTAGAGAATTTATTCTTAAAAGTTCTGCTGTAGTATGAGACCCAAGAAATTCTGGCCAACTTCAAAGTTAACTTCTATCCAAAGGTTAAATAAATTCAGATTTAGGGAGCTGTGGACATGATGATTAAGAGAATAAGCTTTGGATTCAGAGTAACCTGGTTTTAAATGCTGACTCTGTCACTTTTCCTTTATTTGGGCAGGTTATTTAATTCAAGACGAGTTGCTTTATCTGCAAAATGTGAATGTTCAGATTAAATTGGGTAATCTGTGTATACATAGCTTGCTAACTGGGGCCTTGTACCAGTGAATGGAAGGAAGCACTGGAGAGGAGCTGATGTTGAGCCAGGAGATGACTAAGAGTTTGGACCTTAATTTTTCAGTGATTTAGTGGGGTCTGAATTTTATAGATTCCAACTTTTCTACCTTCTACTGAGTCAGTCTCTCTGTGCATTCTTTACTCCTAAGATTCCCCAGATATGACATGGGATCTGAATTTTCACAGACCCATTCTGAGTTGAAGGAGACAACAAAAGTTAAATTGTGATGACTGTGTTAAACAATATCTGTGATAGGGGGATTTGGGGGCTCAGTCATTAAGCTTCTGCCTTTGGCTCAGGTCATGATCCCAGGGTCCTGGGATGGAGCCGCATATCAGGTTCCCTGCTCAGCAGAAAGCCCGCTTCTCCCTCTCCCTCTGCTGCTCCCCTTGCTTGTGTTCCCTCTCTCGCTGTGTCTCTCTCTGTCAAATAAATAAACTCTTTTAAAAAAATCTATGTTACAGAGAACACTTTGTGATGTGATAAATGCTTATAATTTTATAGCATGTTGAAGAGCACTTTGAAATACACTATTGCATTTTGACCCTCCCCAGTAGTTAGCAACTGGGAGAATACTCTTTGCACAGAGAAGGAGACGGAGCACAGAGTAACTTAACTCAGCCAATCTACCCAGCTAGTAAGTAATGAAGCCTAAATTTGAAACCAAATATTCGAACAAGTCTGTAAGTATTCCCATGGGTTTTGAGCTTGCAGTTTATTTGGAGGTTAAATACGTACTTTATGGAGAAAAATGCAGGCACATGCAAATTAATATACCTCAATATGATTGTTAATAGCTGAAAAAAAGAGTAAAGTGAGAGACTCTACTGAGATAGCATAAATGAAACTACAGCTTTCTAGGAAATCAGAGTCTTAGGAGAGTTTGAGTTTTTGTTTTGTTTTGTTTTTTTCCCAGATAAACATGGACATGTGAGTAACTGGACTATGAGATATCATGTCATTTCTGAATATGTGTCTCCTGCTGAACCAAAGGGGAAAGAACAGCTTTTTTCAGCACCGGGGACAGCTCAGCAACTCTCCAAAGGGTTGTTCCATATACAGCATGAACAAAGTGCTGTCTGTTTGATAGCATCAGCTCTGCGAAGCCCAAGGGAGCTGACCTGACCTTGTAATGTTCACTCAGTGATGAACGTAAATTTAAAATAGCAGTAGAGTTGCATTAAATGCTTATTCAGGAGGTTTCATTAGTGTCAATAAGTATGACACATTTGAAATTATTGATTTTTTTTATTTTTCTCAATTTAGAATGAGGAGAGGCTCAATTAATTACTGTGAAGTGCTTTCCTACAGCTTTCCTTCCATCTCTGTTAAAGCCCATTTGAATAATTACCACAGTTGAGTTTCATGAGTCTACTTTTTTTTAGTGTAACCTCTTTTTTTCCCCTTTAACTCAGTGCTTTTCCCCAAACCCAATTATTCAATGAATGGCTGACTCCTCTCTGATGATAAGGACCAAATGGAAATCCATAGATGCTAATCCTATAGCTTTTGAAGAAGGGACCTAAGTAGCCTAAAAGCAGGCTCATAAATTAGAAAGAGTAGAACATAGATGCTAAACAAGCAATATCTGCACTAATTGGCCTTAGACCAAAGAGGTAGTCATAAGGTATATGAACAGAGGCAAGGTGAGTTCTAGGCACCAATTTGGACACATACCCTTTGATTTTTATTTTTTCATGTCATGAATCACTCTTTGATTTTTTCTAAAGATTTTATTTCTTTGAGAGAGAAGGGGAGGGATGGAGGGAGGGAGAGCATAGGGGGTGAAGAAGACTCCCTGCTGGGCAGAGAAGTTGTCAGGGGACTTGATTGAGGACCCTGGAATCCATGACCTAAGCCAAAAGCAGATGCTTAACTGGCTGAGCCACCCAGGTGCCCCTCTATTTTATTTTTTATTTTTTACTTATTTTTTTAAAGACTTTATTTATTTTTTTTATTTGTCAGAGAGAGAGAGAGAGAGAGAGAACATGAGCAGGAAGAGGAGCTAAGGCCGAGGGAGAAGCAGGCTCCCCACTGAGCAGGGAGCCCAATGCAGTGCAGGACTCAATCCCAGGACCCTGAGATCATGACCTGAGCTGAAGGCAGAGGCTCAACCCACTGAGCCACCCAGGCACCCTCTATTTGATTTTTTAAATTTACTTATTTTAGAGAGAGGGAGAGTATAAGTGGGAGGGACAGAGAGACAGGGAGAGGGAATCTCAAGCAGAGCATGGAGCCTGGCGTGGGACTCCCATCTCAGGATCCTGAGATCACAATCTGAGCTGAAACCAAGAGTCAGATGCTTAACTGACTAGGCCACCCAGGCACCTCTCTATTTGGTTTCTAAGGCTGGGATAAGAGAATGAAACAATGCTCTGAGCTTTTGTCATAGAAATGACCTCACATGCAATAAGTTCTTTGATCTATAGTAAATTATAATGTTACCAGATTTGACATAAGTATATATATCCAATACAAACCTTGCTTTCTGTAACTTCCTGTGGCATCTGATAAAGAAAAATTTGTGGTTCAGATGTTTAAAAGTGGAATTTGTTGGGAGAGGGCTTGGAGTTTGTGCCTGGATTCACTTCATACGTCACCAACCCCCAGAGATCCAGGAAAGAAATAGAGTCCCAGTCCTAGCCTTTCGGATGGTGCTTGCTTGCTTACAATCAAGGACCATTTCAGCATAAGCATGATTGAGTCTTTTCTGACTTTGATTTTTAAAATTAACCTGAAATGAGGCAATAGGGACTTTTGTTCTGCTGAGTTTTGTAGTCACTGTGCTAGGTTACAGGTAGGCTGTGGATGCTGTTATTTTTTTGGTATTAGGAGGAGAATTCAGGAGAACAGAAAGAAGGATCATCTCATCCTTCTGCTTGAGAAGAATGTGTTTTTGGCATGGCTAATTAAGTCACTTTTCAGGATTTTTAGCTTTCAAGTGGATTAGGTACCATAACATTAGAAATGAAGTTTCTGTATCATTCTAAAGTTAACCCTGAAACTAAATTACTTTAAAGGTCCCTCTTTCTCTCTTGATGCACATTTTGCTCTTCATGTGACAAGTCCTATAAGTTAACTCTCTGGCAACAAAGCAAGTCCACTATAAGAAGTGACCTGCTGGCTGTCAGATGACATCTCCAAATTGAAACCAGAACAGGGAATTGAGTTCCAAGTTGCAGAAGAAGCATGTGTGACCTTTTGGTTCAAGTGAAGGGAGTGTCTCCAAACAGTTTCCTTTGCCAAAAAACTCTGTTTTCCTTGGATATAAATAAAAACAAGAGTCCTTTGTTCTGAAAGACGTAAGAATTATGATTAGTGTTGGTTTACTTTTTCCTATGAGTTCATATTTTGGGGACTATATTGGTTTCAGTTACAAGGATCTTCTATCAATCTAGATTGTAAATGCATGGAAGGAACTTTCCTGATGTTTTACTGGTAATAAAAGAAACTTACGTATTTATCCATTTAGCTAGTATTGACTAAATACCTACTATGTACCAGACAGTGTCCTAGCTGTAGAGAAAGTGATGAACAAGATCAATGTGGTTTTTTCCTGTTATCATGGCAGGGGGAGTACAATACAAAAAGCAAATAAGAATTTTATATGGTGATAAATGGCAGAAAGAGATTAGAGCACGTTAATGATATAATAGAAACTATGGGCAGTGGAGAACCCACAGAAGATAAAGTAGATAGGGAAAGTCTTGACACTAAGACCTAAATAACGAAATGGAACCAAGATAGGTAAAATCTAGGGAATGAAGACTCTCCGAAAGGAAACAGCAAATGCAAAGGTCCTAAGGCAGTAATGGCCTTGGAGAGTATGAGGACCAGAAGGCCAGTGCAACTTGAGCCTAATGAATAAACAGAGTAGCAGAAGAGGTAGACAGGATCCAGACTATGTAGAGGTTTAGAGGCCATGGCAAAGAGGATGATTTTATTCTAAGGGTCGTGTGAAGCTATTCGCAGGTTTGGAAGCAAGGGGATGACATAATCTGATTTATGTTTTCCAGAAGATTTCTTTTTCAAATTTGTGTTTTCATTTGCAAGGCTCTGCTCTAATTTGGGGAGCCAGTTTTATTTCTGGATCTTACTGATTGGTTATTTAAGTAATTAATTTTCTTGTAAAATAAGGATGTTTTAGAAATTACCCAGCATAGTGTAAATGTCCGGACAGAGCTGCCACTTTCAGGTGCGCTCATTTTCTAAAATGTGAGAAGATGTTATACCTGTAATACAGCTTTTGAAGACTGAGTTCCACTCTCCCTTGAGCATCTGACTTTCTGTCCTGGGCAAAATTACTTGTGTTCTCCATCTGCATTTCCCCATGAGTGAAATGAGGATATTAGTACCTCCTTTGCTTGGCTCCCACCTAAATGTTGGGAAGCTCTGATGTGATGGTTATGAAGTTGAAGGGGCTGAAAGCTGTATCTACTCATGCAGTTAAACATTTGTTGAGTACGGGACATATGGCCCTTAAATGGTTTTAATAATAATGGTTGCCATTTTATTAACTTTTAACTGTGGTTTTTATTAATGTGGTCTTTTTCATTGACTTCTAATTCCAACCCTATCAAGTTAGTGATGGGATTATCTCTATTTTTATTTTGTTATTGAAGTATAGTTGACATACGGTGTTTTGTTACTTTTAGATTAACAACATCGTGATTTGATAGTTCTGTACATTACTCAGTGCTCATGATAAGTGCCGTCGTGGATTATTTCTGTTTTTCAGATGAGAGGATGAGGGCTCAGAGAATTTACTTTCCCAAGCTGGTAAGAGTTGGCTGGGATTGTAGCCCATTATCTTTTTGCCCCCAAAGCCCACGCTCTACTGCTGAGTTCTGCTGCATTTTAGGATTTCATTACCCAGCAGGAAGGGCAGGCTAACAAACCTTGTTGCTAGGTTGGGATATGCATGTATAGAGTGGTCTGACTGCATGGAGAAGGAAGGAGGGGGGACAAGTTCAGCTGGTTTCATAGAAATAAGGATAGCTTTGAACTTGATCTGGAAGGGTAAGAGCTTCAAGGGACATGATCAGGTGATGTGATAGTGAAGGAAGTTCATCTTAGAAAAGAGTATACTAAGGCACCAGGGGGGCCCAGTGGGTTAAGCCTCTGCCTTCAGCTCAGGTCATGATCTCAGGGTCCTGGGATCAAAGCCCCGCATCGGGCTCTCTGCTCCGTGGGGAGCCTGCTTCTTCCTCTCCCTCTGCCTGCCTCTCTGCCTACTTATGAGCTCTCGCTCTCTGTTGAATAAATAAATAAAATCTTAAAAAGAAAGAAAGAAAAGAATATCCTAAGCAGAAATAGGGAAATGTGAGAGAGGGGTATTGAATGTGGGGAGTGGCTGGCAAGTTAGAGTAACTACAGGATCTGTGCTCTTGTATTTCTGTGTACTTAGTGTTATCTGTGAGTATTTTTTTTTTTTTAATTTTTGGTGTTGGGAAGGGGGGAGAGAGAGAGACATGGAGGGAGAGGAAGCATATGTGTGTATTTTTAGGTCTTTTCCTGTCTTTGGATTTATATGGTGTGTGGCGAAGTTACATGGTATGTGACATGCTGAGAGGCGGGATGTGGCTGGAGTATGACCCTTTCAAAGAGATGAAATGACAGGTGGGAGGTCTGGGGGGAGGCTAGTGCACTCATCCAGGTAAGAGACAGTGTGTGGCCAGAATGAAGGCCGCTTGGGACATATATAGCGAACGGAGGAGATGTATGGAATGTCATTTTAGAAATAAGGTCAGTAGTGCTTCTGTCTACATCAAGGCACAGCTGAGAGAGGTGTGCAGAGTGAATCCTGGGTTTCTAGCTTGGCAGTGGTGTGCGTGCAGGCCTAGGAACCTAAATAAGAGAAGCGGGAGCAGAGGTAGGTTTGGAGAGTGGAGGAGGTGGTGGTAAATTTGGGACTAAATGAGTCTGAGCAGCCTGGCATCCACAGGGAGATGCCAGCTTTGCAGGTGGATATGGAAAGAAGATCCAAAGCGCAGAGAAGGTATAACCTAGAGCAAGAGAAATGGGGAGGAAAGGTCACCACACAGCTGGCCTTTCCCATCTCATGTTGCAGTGGTATGCTTTTGTGATCACGTTGCTCTTAATAGCATCCCGAACACCCACTGCATGAAGGAGGGTTTCTGAAGGAAAAGGTATGTGTGCCTCTAAGAAAACAAGCCAATTCACAATAATCCACAAATGAGCAGCCATGGCTGTTGCTTTTATGCTTAAACTGGCTGTTTGAGTCTACCCAGCATGTTTTTTCTTTTCTTTTTTTTAAAGATTTTATTTATTTATTTATTTGACAGGCAGAGATCACAAGTAGGCAGAGAAGCAGCCAGAGCCGGGCAGTGGGGTGGGGTGGGGGGGGTGGTTGTGAGCTGGGTGGGGAGCAGGATCCCCACTGAGCAGAGAGCCCATGAGGGGCTCAATCCCAGGACCCTGATTTCATGACCTGAGCCAAAGGCAGTGGCTTTAACCCACTGAGTCACCCAGGTGCCCCTACCCAGCATGTATTTAAGGCTTTGTCTCCATAATTCCTCACAGCAAATTCATTTCAGTACATATTTATCAAAGAAAAATAGTTAGAAAGGTAAATCTTATAAGTAAGAGTTATGTGAGTTCTAAAGCTAACTAGAGCTGGTTTTTAAGTAGTACATTTTCTGGAATAGTCTATCTCTCTCTTCTTTAGTAATCATGACAATCATGAATTGGTGCCTTTGGAATCAGTACATTCAAAGGCAGGTGCCATGTCGCTTTCCATTCTGATTCTACTATGGTTATGCCTCTGACTACACCTACCCCACCTGAGTTTTATTTACTTGAGATTTATTTCTTCAGACTCTGTCCATCTTCATGTTTTTAATCGTTTGCACAGACTATTCATGAAACCCAAAGAGAAATTGTTTGTGGAGATAAAATGTCTTCATCTGACAAAGCAGAAGAAGCAGGAGAGCGAGAGCCTGATGGTGAAAGTGATGAATCAGCTCTGATTTACAGATTTCTTGGCCCAAAATAGTTCATTTTTGAAATATATTATTCACAGCAAGGCCTGAGCAAGAGGAAGAATTAGAGCTGATTTCCAGCTGGAGATTTTGTGCAGGAGAAGAAAGCCTACAATGATTTGTAGGCACAACTGACCTTGGTAGGAGTGTTCGATTTTCAAATGAGGAGAAGGCCATCTGTTGGTTGAGGGTAGGGGGAATGAGGCAGGATAATTGCTCTTTATAGCAGACTGTACTTGATTCCTATTCAGAAACTTTGGAGGCCTGGTCTTATTCCTGTATACAGGGAAGTCAAACTCAGAGATTACATGCTTGGCTCAAGGTCACTCAAAGAATGAGATGGACTAAAACTCACACCTCCTGATTGCCAGGTCAGCCTCCTTTCCATTGATTACCTCTTGAGCAATGTTCGATTCCTGCCATTACTTGTTCTATGATCTTGGCCAAGTAACTTAGTCTGTCTGACTCTCAGATTTCTCATCTGTGAAATAAAAATAATAAACAGACTTTACTGGGGCATCGAGAAAATCAAATAACCTAAGATGCCTAGAGGATAGTGTGTGCGCATAGTAGGTGCTCAAAATATGTTTCCCTTGAAACAATGGGGTGGATGCTGATGAGAGTTCTCTGAGGTATTTTCAAAACAGGCTTAGTGGTTTACAAGTCTAAAGAATCTCTGTGTGAGATGATGGTGTGTAGAAAATATCCATCAACCAAGAGAAGGGAGAGAAGACAGAGTTGGAGGCTTTGCAAAAATTCCCATGATTTTTCCATACCTAATTGTCTTTTTTTGTTGTTTTTAAGCACGGATGGATATCCTCGGATTTCAATTTGTGTACTCAGCTTATATTATTTAGACAACATATGTACCATACGTAAGCATGCCAGATGCTAGGGATATAGAGCAGCTAAATAAGAAAGCTTCACTCCCTCCCCTCATGGAGTTTAAAATCTAGGGAGAAAGAGAAGTCTTGATCAAATAATCATAGAAGGAACACCTATTCCAAGACCAAAGGCTCCTTTCTAACAGAGTCATTGTAAACTGTGCTGGGATCATCTGACATAGTGTTGTGGGACCAGGGAAGACTTCCCTGAGGACGTGACCTTTAGGCTAACCCTTAGGAGTAGAGCAGCGATGCCAGGTAGAGGGAGCAGCGTAAAGCAAGGCCATGAGAAACACATGACTTTAGGGAAAAAGTTGTGGGACTGAGCAGCACAAACAGGTGAGAGGATGGCATCCCATGAGGCCACGAGAGAAGTGGGGCCCAGATCAGGCAGGACTTACCTAAGATCGAGGAATAGCTTTAAGCGATGTGTACACTGGTCAGATTGGATGATAGCAGAGCCCTCCAGGGGGCCATATACACAACACCTGTTGCTCTATCTGGCAGCTCCCCCAGTCTTGCAGCATCTCCCCTTTTCCTCCAAGGAATTGTCTCCTAGCTCGGGGGCGATGGGGAAAGATTTAAATAGTAATAAACCTGAGTTACCAGCAAAGGAGATAAGCTAAGTTCCTTATAGTCAAATATGCCGACAGGAATCCACCAACCAGGCTCTGCGTGTGCACTTGGTAGGTTGGGTGCTGATGGATTGGATGCTTTTAATATTTTCTGGCCGGCAGAGGGGAAGGTTGGGGTCTCCCTGATTCTTCTTCCATACTCCTTCCCCCTCTCTGCTTTTGTATGTTTATTTGTAGATTCATGTATTAATGCATGTTTGTTGCATAAATCGACCTGTAATCTAGTTGGAAATGGAGGATATGATATGTCAATAAATTATAATACAGGAGTGGAATAGGTGAGCACCCCAAGTAGGAGAAAGGGATTCGAGGTTTCAGGGGAAGAGAGGATCACTTCGTCAAGGAGACAAGAAGCGGGCAGTGATCGGGGAGGGTTTTGTGGATGAAGCAGCGTTTGACCAGAACCTCAGAGAATGCAGGAATAAATAGGCAGACGTAAGGAGTACCAATAGGTCAGGGAAAGAGAACAGTAGGAGTACAGGCATACAGAAAGTTTAGGATGCACGGAATAAACAGCCTCATTGAATTTTAACCTGTGTGAAGGTAAGTTCTTAGAATATATGGGGCTGGGGTTTCAAGTATGAGAAGACACAGAGGCTGCTGGATTCCTGTTGGGCGTGTGCTGGCTGGGAAGTGATGTGACTGGCAGGTGAGGAACTAAGGAAGCCCAGAGGAGAAGGCAAGATGGATGGCACCCGAGCACCAAGCTCAAGTCGGAGTCCCCGGGGCCCAGACCCTGCCCGTCATTAGTATAGCCTCAGGTACTAGTGTAGTCCTGAGGCCCGCTCTAGCCCGACTGTGTGAGAATCTCCGGGGAACATGTCCTGGGCAGCTGTTACTTTTTTCAGCTATCTAGATGATCCCAACAAAGTCTAGCATTTGGGAAGGACTCTTGTCTTCCGTTCTACACGCAGGCTGCTCAGAAATCATCAGGTCCAGTCAGATTGCTAAAGCACCAGCAAAACGAACTTGCTCTGCCTCTCATGGGTATGAACTGGGCTGCTTCACAGGGTTTTTGGAAGTTACAATGATCAAGTGTTGCTTTTAAAACTGATACTGAAATAAAATTATAATTATGAAGTGGCTGGCAGAAACATTTGACTGTTGATGAAAGAGATAAAGCCAAGCCTAGCAGAAAAGTGCGCCAAGAGTCTTCTGTATATAAGGCCGCACTGTGAACAGTGAGCACCATGGCAAGTGAGTTGGGGGTTGGAGGCATGTTTTTATTTTACAAGGCTTAATATATTTAAAATGAGTCTTACAGTAAGCAAATATTTAGTGCTTACACACCCAAGTTAGAGACCTTTAAGCAGCAACAGAGGACCTTTCCAAATTGTATTCTGTGATCCAGTTAAAAAGGGGAAAGACAGCCTCTGTCCTCAGTGTTGTTGACGAGGCTGTCCTAAGGGCACCTATCAGAGGTTGTCCAGGTCAGATGGTGAAATAAAAAAGGTCTTGGGCTTTCTGGTAGATGACATTGAGACCGTTTACCTTGAGAAAGAGGACATTTGTATAATAAGTACTTAAATGTCATTCTGATTGAGTTTTAGGATTACTCACAGCTGGGAGGAGGAGCCAGAACAGAAAGACCTTGACAGTCTAGATTGATGGGCCCAACCTAATAATAACATGAATTGTATGGGGATCAATGCCAATATCTTCCCTGAAGTCTCGAAGAGCCACCTGCATGCATGCGGGGAGGGGACTGGCCCTTAAGAACAGCTCATCAAAACAAGCCTCCAGGGTCTTAGTTAACATTAAGAGTGAGTCAAAAGAATGATGTGGCTGCCAAGAGTAGGGATATAATGTTTGGCTGCATTAACAGAGATCTTAGCGTCTGGTTTGATTCTTAACCAGTGGTATGCATGGAAATCACCGAAGAGTCTTTTTCCAAATATACTCATAAGTCCGCTCTCCCCCCTCACCCCACATCTGACTATTCCAAGCTAGAGGAGGTGGGGTAGGGACTAAACACGAGTTTTAGAAGCTCTCTTCCCATTGAGGACTCTGATTTTTTTATTTTTATTTTTATTTTTTTTGTATTAACATATAATGTATTATTAGCCCCAGGGATACAGGTCTGTGAATCGCCAGGTTTACACACTTCACAGCACTCACCATGTGTCCATAACCCAATGTCCATAACCCCAGAGGACTCTGATTTTTAAACCTTGACCTGGATCAAAGGAGGGGCCATCTCAAATTTTTTCATGTTAAATTATCTGCAATCTGAAGTTCTTAATTTCTGAAAACCACATTTAAAAAAAAAAAAAACTTGTGTTTTTATTCCTGATCATAGAAGTCATTTTTGGACAATATTTTCATTCCTATATTCTTTCTAATGCAGATTAGTTTTAATTAGTTTAAGTAAAAATAGGATCATGATGTATGCAACATTCTGTAATGTGCCTAGTTCTAATAGGAACATAAGTCTAGGCTTTTCATCATGCTTTTTAAGAGATGCATAAACCATCCGTGTTAGGAAATGTATCAAAAATTACCCATTTCCTATTGTATATTTGGATCTTTGCCAAAATTTCCCACTATAGTTAATAACAAGTACATACCTGTGCGGAACTCTGCTTTGAAAAGGAAACAGACAGTGGAATGGACAGAACGGTGGGAGTTTTGCGATCTTGACATAAGGAGCCGCTGAAAGAACTTTAATCTCGCAAAGATTTAGTGGGGCTAGAGGGGTGGTAAATATCTTTAAATATTTGCAGGCAAATCAAACAGAAAAGGAATTCAATTTGTTTTGCCAGCCTCAAAGGGACCATTGGGTAAAAATTGCAAGGAAGTAGCTTTCAGGGGAAGGTAATGAATTTTCAAATAATTAAGTTTTGAAGGTCCTGCCTGCCCATCCTCAGGGAGGCTGGAAGTTAGCATTCGTAAAGGCAGTAATTGACGACATTCACATTTCTAATTGAAGTGAGGAAGGGGGACAGAATGTAAAATGGAGTCACAAACTCCAGTGACCCAAGCAACAACTCAGCTGTAAACGGGTTTGTTCTGCTAATGGACTCTTCTAAAAACAATTAGAATTCAAATGCCTCTAGGTAGCACATTCACTCCCCAATTAGCCTCCGCCCACACCCCTCCTCGTTTCTGTTGTTTCTGTTACGTGCCCGCCTCCTGAAGGAACTTGAGGTCACCACTCCTTGTAGTTGATATTTAAATCCTTTGCTGGATGCATATCCGTCTTTCAGATGTTTCTCGAGCACCTTTGTGTGCTGAGGTTCTGAGAGATACTCTAGACGACAGTGAACCTGACGGCCTCTCCACCCACAAGCAGCCTACAGTGAGAGCGGGCAGGAGGGGAGTGGTGTGCCATGACTTGACTGGAAGAGGAATACAGGGTTTTAACTCCAGAAGGTCTAATTAGGACTAGTTATTGCTACTAACAGCGAGGTGTGCGCTGACTTACTGAGACGAGCTTTCATCCCCAAGATCTCAGGGAAATGGGGCCTTTCTTGAGGCACTGCCCTTCCCCCTGCACCCCCAGCAGACTAGTGCAGGCAGAGCCAGACGGCACATTTGTTGGGGGTGCTCTGGGGAAGATGCTGGCTCTGCCGGAGAAGTAATATAAATGGATCATGCTTGGATTCCTTGTAGAGAAGAACATACAAAGGAAGCAGGCAGCATTTGGAAAACTTGGTAAATTAGAAAGCTAAGATCATCCAAAAAACAAAAGTGGGGGGGGGGCAGAAGAAGGTCAAGTTCTTTTTAACTGTCTCCTTTTGGTACATATTTCAAAAGGGGGATGTTTTACCTCCTTTTTTTCCCCATAATCTTTTTTTAAAAACCTGTTATTGAATGCATCTTTAATATTAGACACCGTGCTAAGTGCTTTTTGTTCTTAATCCTCCTCAGGCTCTCCATTTTGTAGATGAGGAGCCAGAGGTTCAGAGAGTCCTTGTTTAGCAAGTGCTGGAGCCCAGGGCTTTCACCACCACAATCTGCTGTCCTCTTCCTGCCTTCTCCTGGTTGTGATGTTCTCTCCACTCCTGTCCCATCTAAGCTCCTGAGATCTTGCCAGGACTCTTCCCAAATGTTCTCTCCATTTCTGTCCTCACTAAATCCTGGATTCTGCTCTTCTTGCCATCTGTCAAGGCACCCTTTGTCCCATTTATTCTTGCTGCTCCTTAAGCAAGGCCCTTTGTCATTTGTTTGGTCATTATTTGGGAGCTGAATATCAGGCCACAGATTTTCTAATAATTGGAGGAGCAACAGAGCAGAGCGTGGAAAATGGAAGGTTTTGATTTAGAATTGGGAAGTGGAGTTTTAGAAGGAAGAGCTGTCCTGATGCTAAGTTTAAAAAATTGGGGTGCCCTGGTGGCTCAGTCAAGCATGTGCCCTGGAATCAAGCCCCAGGACAGGCTCCCTGCTCAGAGGTGGGTCTGCTGCTGCTTCTCCCTCTACCCCTCCCCCTGGCTTGTGCTCCTCCTGTGCTTGCTCTCTCGAAAAAAAAAAAAAAAAAAAAGTTTAAAAAATTGTCTTCCCATATGGCCTATTTCAATTCACTAAGCATCGGGCAGCTGCTAGCCCTCATTTGGATTTGTCCCCACTGAACAGAGCTACACACTAATGTCAAGCGGCAGTCCTGCTTAAAGGAGCATCTTGATTTTGAAATGACCCATTCCGAGGTACAAAACTACAGAAACCGGATTTGAAGAGGTTGCTCCTGAGGTTGAGTATGACAGAATATTCATCCTTAGTGACATTTTCAAAAATACATTCTCAAATAATTTAACACCAAAATTCTATTAAAGATTTTTTTTTTTTTAGAGCTAGAGAGAAGGGGGGGAGAGAGAGAGAGCGAGCAAGTGATTACGAGTCGGGGTAGAAACAAAAGGAGCGGGACCAGCAGAATCCACACTGAACATGAGCCCCATGAGGGGCTTGATCTCACGACCCTGAGATCACTATTCGAGCTGAAATAGTCAGATGGATACTCAACTGCCTGAGCTGCCCAGGTGACCCAACCCTAAAATTCGTGATGTAGAGTTTGAGTTGTATGTGGGCTGTGTATGTGTGTGTGGGTGTGTAAAAAGAGGTGGATTTTGTTTTTTGTGTTTTTTTTTTAAGAATAATAAAAATTTATTAGGCGCTTCTTATGCACGAGGCATTGTTCCATCTCTGTACTATTTGTTACACACATACACCCACACACATGGCCATATACTAGAGTTGATTAAATGTTGACAAGAGCCCCATGATATTAGTAGTGTTATCCTCATTAGTTCAATTCAGAGAAGATAACTAGCCCAAACATAAATAGCTACTTAGTAGAGCCAAGTCTCCTCAGATCTGCTGGACTCCAGAAACTTTAGCTCTAGGACATGCTAATGGGGAAAGATGTCATGTCGATGAGCTAGCAAATGGGGTTTTTATACCTTTCATGTCCCTTCACATATGTTTGGATGTTTTTGTTCATCCCATGAGGTAAGAGAGCCGGGTTTTGATTTTCTTTGTTTGGAGCAACAAGAAAACTTAAGGTACAGAGAGGGGATGAGAAATTCTACACATCACAGAACTAACTAGTTAGTAATAAAAGCCCAAACTTAACGCAGATCTAAGTTCCAGCTCCCCTCAGCACACTGATGGGAACACTAATCGAGGCTCCTGATGCCTTGGGTGACTCATCAAATTGGATGAGTCTTCCTCTCAACTTGACCGGTGACTAGAAATTCATTGAGTGAGTGTTCACTGAATTACCACTGAATAGGTTCGGGAATTGTGCCAGGCCTTAGCAGGGCAGTGATGGACACGTATGTCCTCCATTCCTAGAGCTTACCTTCTAGTGGAGAAATCAATTACATAACTCATTACTATAAGGTTTGATATCCATTAAGGGAGCAAAGACAGGAGAATGGAAGCCACATCTAAGATTTGGGGGAGTAAGTATTAACTAGGTGGATGTAGAGGTAGGAGACACAGGGTTCCATACAGAAGGAATGTTTTGAGCAGAGAATTGAGCCAAGGACAACACTTAATATGGACCAATGCAGAGACAGAAGCTGTGAGGATTTGAAGCCAACAACTGAGAAATGCCGTGGGGAAGCAATAAAGTCAAAGGGAAAGGTGCACATGAGGTTTGAAGACCAGCCAAAGGTTCAAATACTGGCTTCAGGGTTCACAAGCTGTGTGATGTTGGGCAAGTGCCTTGATCTCTCTTGAGTTTTCCCATTTGTGAAGGGACATGTTAACACAAACTTCTGCAAGGTTAATCATCAGGCTTGCAAATAATAAATACAAAACATCCAACACAGTGCTGGTAAAAGGCACCACTGCCCACCAGCTGCTCACGCCTAAACTTGCGAGTCATCTTCCATTCCAGATGTTTCCTCACCCCACACAATAGGATGGCTATTAGGTCCTTTCCATACTCTGCCAAAATACCTTGCAACTTCTTCCATTTCTCTCTGTCTCCATTCTATAGAATGGCATAAGTTCAAACTGCCTTCCTTTTCCACTTGGAATAGAACCCAGCGCTTACCCCGTCTCTGTCCTTCTGCTCTCTGCCCCACCCTTGGCCACCCCCCCCCCATCCATTCTTCACACCTCCGCTACAGTGATCTTTTTAAAATCAAAACACATGTCATCCTGCTGCTTTACATCTTCAAGTTACTTCTTGTTCTTAGTAGAAAATCTAAACTCTTTGTTTATGAGGTTGACTCAGCAGTATCTGGCCTCTGTCCACCTCCTGTCCACCTCTGTCCACCTCCCTGTCCTTGGTCTCAGGCTCTGCCCACACCAGCTACCTGCTTCATCCTTCAGGTTTTAGCTAATAGGCCACCTTCCCAGAGAGGATCTTCTCTGACCACTTCGTCTAAATAAAGTCTCCCCTGTTAATTTCTACCATAGCACTTTATTTCTTTACTCCCCAGCCATGATTAAAATTTGCCATTATCCATTTATTTGGGTGCATACTCGATTGTCTCGCTCCTTCACTAAGTTGGGAGTTCTGTGAGAGTCTGAACTCTTCTGTTAGAGGCCTGATGGATCATTGCATGTGTCTGGCACAAAATAGTCACGTGGTGAACATTTGCTAAATTAGTAGAGAAATGAAAGCAGGGAGCTCGATAAATAATAGCTATTCTTATTTATGAATACCTGTCATCTCTGACATCTTCTGGTTCTGAGTATTTGGTAAGAGTGTCTGTCCCCATTATTTGCCTCAATTTCTAATATAGAACGAGTGAGAGCCCTGTACAAAGCTTTATGTGTGGTAGAGAAAGAGAAGGTCATTCTTGGTCTGTAGGATCACTAGAGAGAACTGACCCCAAAACCCCCTGATATTGGATCCATATAAGACCCAATTTCTGGGCAAATCCTTGGTATATTTTTCTCCGAGACTCTGAGACCAGGGACATCCGTCACTGGAAAAGTGGGTGCTCATACATACTCTGCTGTTAGCAGCTGGCATTTCTGCCTCGAGGATTTTGCATTTACAAGGTAATAATAAAAGTGGTATTAGAAACCTGCAGATGGTCTGTCCGATAGAGATAAATGTTGATTGCAAACTCCAACATGGAAGTGGGATTGACTAGAAGTGTTACTGGGTAATTTAAGGCCCCATAGCAGGTGTCCCTGGAGATACCTTGGCCAGTCAGGTCTATTTTATTTGAGGGAGGAAATAAAACTCTGCCTGATTGGACTTTTTTCCCCCTGACAGAAATGAGTAGTTGTCACAATGAATCATAAAGGCCAAGGCTGCAAGGCTAGCAATGCACACCAAAGCCTCACGTCTCCTCTGTGGATGTGGTCTTTGAACTTGAAATCAGGGTCAAGTTTCAGGGCTCTCATCTTGTTGGATATACAAGGTCTTTCAGTTCTTCCCCGAAGAGCATCATACCCCATAGGGGACGGATGCTGAGATGACTTCCTGAGCATGCATTTAAGACTGTTCAGCCCCAAGAAGTAGTAAAATAAGGGACAAGGCCAATGATGGAGTAATAATTTTCAGCCATTTTATTTTCTAAAACAGTGCCATCCAATAAAATTGGCTATGATGACTGAAATAGTCTATATCTGTGTTGTCCAACATGGTAGTCACTAAGCACGCGTGACTACTAAGCAATTTTCTTAAAGATTTATTTCTTTATTAGAGACAGCGAAAGTATGTGTGAGATCAGGTTGGCGGGGAGGGGCAGAGGGAGAGAGAATCTCAGGCAGACCTCCCCACTGAGCACAGGGCTCAATCTCATGACCCTAAGATCATGATCTGAATCTAAATCCAGAGTCAAATGCTCAACCGACTGAGCCACCCAGGCACCACAATTGCTTGGCACTTGAAATATTTCTAGGGGAACTGAATTTTTAGTTTGATTTAAATTTAAATAGCATATGCTGCTCTTGATGATTGCATTAAATGGCACAGCGGTAAAATACTGTATGATTGGAGGGAGAGTATCAAGAATGGTGTGCTAGGTACATGGGAATACTTAGAAGGTGCGCTGGAACTGTTAACCAAGTAATTGGGAAGGGCATGTCCCATGGTGGTTACACGTGCGTGCGTAGTCTGGTGTGAGATATGGGTTCAAATCTCAGCTCAGGCAAATTCCTGCTGTGTGATCTTGGACAAGTTACTTAACTTCTCCAAGATTCATGTTTCTTATCCATAGAATGAAGATGAAAATAAGACCTACTTCCCAGGGCTGCCTTATGTCTTTAATCACATACTTTATGAGCACTATATGAACATCCTTAATACTACATATCTGGTACAATTTAGGACTCAGCAAACTTGGTATAGTATTCTTTAATATGACACACATCTGGATAGCAGTGTTGATGAGCTTTGTGATGAGGTGAAGATCCACAGAGAGAGCTGACTGGATGAGCATGCCCCTCATCCATGCATAGCAAGTTTTGCAGAATCTCATGAAATGGCCGCGTTTTGAAACTGCCCAGCTCTGGACCAATTATGATCGAATGATTGAAGGATAAAGCTAGAAGGGATTTTGAAAACCAGTGGTCCTGAGGCTTTCATGCACAAACAGCTGAGCCAGGTGTCTTGTGAAATGCAGGTCCTGATGCCAGGTATCAGGGTGGGGCCCGTGGCCCCCATGTCTCTAGGCCACTAGTGCCTGCAGAGGCTGCTGGCCAAGGGGCCATGCACAGTGTGTCCAGGTTGTCGAGCACCTGGAGTCTAGGGCAGACGACCAGTACCCTTTCTTTCCAAAGAGGACTTGGAGACCCGGAGTGGGGGGATTCGGGGCATGGGACCACTAGAAGTAGAACCAAAGCTGAGATGAAGCTCCCTTGTTTCCTGTGCCAGTGTCACGTGACCTTCCACACTTGCCTGGGCAGCTACTTACTCTTGCATTATCACACGGCACTCGGCACTTCATAAGCCATCCTTCAGTCTCGTACTTCCTTTTCCATTTGCCCACCAGGGATAACAAAGGGAGGAGATGACTCCTCTTGGTCACACTATTCCTGGTGGCGACTGGTCATGAAGCTGGAGCTAATGCTCACATGTGCTGACTCTCATCTTACGGTTCCTTCCGTTATATGCCAGGGCATCTGCGTCGCTCCCTTCTCCATCTGGAGGAAACTCCAGGCTTGGTATGTCTTTGTGGGCACTTAGGGGCCAGTTTGCATTTAAGATCCCCCTCAGAAACAAAACAAAACAAAACACCAACCAAAAAAACCAAAAGACAAAAAATAAAACAAAACAAAAAAAACAGAGTGGAAAGAGGTGTCTCTTCTTTGTCTTTTCTATGTCACAAACACAGGATCCTAGAGCATTTATTACAAGCTGAGCAGTGGCAGTGTGCTTAAGGCCTGTGCATAAGCCATTTCCTGGAGCGCTATGTTTTATTCCTAGACAGTCTGAAAATGAGGGGAGCTCCAACTGGGAAAGGTGGAAATGAAGCAGCAAACTCTCAGAGAAGAGGAAAAATTTCCTTGGTAGGCATGAGCGGCATGGCTTCTTAAAACAACTTGGTGAGGAGGTATTAAAATTTAGGGCAGTTACTGTCCCTGTTACTGGCTCTGGGTGACCCCAGATAAAGGGATGTGTGTGCATGTGTATGTACACACCTGTGCGTGTGTGTACATGTGTGCACAGATGTAACCCAGGCACACACCTAAATCTACCTCCTTCCTTTCCCATATGTTCAGTGGTCCACTTCGTTCATATTATCATTACATTCATTTCCTGAATGCTTTGTCAAGACAAGGGAAATGGCACTTGACCTCCCAGAGAACTGAGAAAGAGTTGGCTTCCCCACCCCCATGTGATTTCTTCATCAGTTTCAGCGGCCATGATTAGGGTCAGGCAGGTTTTCTGGGTCTTTGCCATCATGAGATTGGGATTCTAAGAGAGAAATGTCAAGAACTAGGAATTCAGATGCATCGAGTTGTTGATAATTAAAATGAATATGTGGCCTCCAACGATTGGGTCTGGGTCACAGATGGAGCCGCTCATTCTGGGGTCCCAGCTTGGAGGAGCTGGCAAACACAGCTTTTCCCTGGAGACGTATCTGTATGTGTAATCTGTTTGTTGGTATGTTTCATGAGCTAGTAAGGTAGACTTTAAATAAAAAAACACTTTAAAAACCTCTGCATTGGGACGCCTGGGTGGCTCAGTGGGTTAAGCCTCTGCCTTTGGCTCAGGTCATGATCTCAGGGTCCTGGGATCGAGTCCCGCATCGGGCTCTCTGCTCAGCAGGGAGCCTGCTTCCCTCTCTCTCTCTCTCTCTCTGCCTGCCTCTCCGACTACTTGTGATTTCTCTCTGTCAAATAAATAAATAAATAAATAACATCTTTTAAAAAAAAAAAAACCTCTGCATTTTTCTCCTAGTTTGTACTCTAGGTATATCTGGCTTACCGAGTCCCACAGCTGTTGCTGAATTCCTTTCACAGGTTAATAGCAATAGAGCCCTCACTGAGTCGGAGGGCTCTGGCTAGCGCAAAAATTCCATCTTCTGCCCAAATAGCTTCTTAACTAAATGGGGAAGATATTTCTGCTTTGAATTTGCAAAACCATTGATTTTTGCTGCAATTAGAGAAAGAAAAGCTACAACAGGCAAGATTTCCCCCCCCCCACTTTTAAAAACAGCATTTAAGGATCCCAGCTGTTTTATTGGGCTTCTCCAGTTCCAAGAGTAGGGGGGCAAGTGTTCGTTGAGTCAGCACGCTGTCATTGCTGGGTAAAGAAAAGAGTCCATCTGGTCTTTGGGAAGGTTTGCAGATGACTCTGCTCACATTACTCAGGGTCCCCAATTGGTTTCCCATGTCAGAAGAGCCATGGATAGCCCTGAGTGCAGTTTGACCCGCATTCTATTGACCTAATCGTTTGGCTAATCGCTGCCTGCAATTAAATCCTTCTTGATGCAGTAAAGTTAATCTCTTCTCAGCACATAAAATCTGACCCCCCACAGTTTGCGAGAGAATTGCTCTTGTTTATGCTGTCATCTTGGGACCCAACGGCCTTTTCTGGAGGGCCGAAGCTGCTCCTGGAGCTGGAGAAGTCACACACTCCCGGAATGAGAGCAGTACAATGCTGTGCTTCCCTCCCAGGCACCGAGCCCCCACCAGGTTGCCTTGTCCCTACTCAGCCTCATTTCTTCTCTGGTGCCCAGCACAGAGTGGGAGCCGCTGAATGAGATGCTTTTCTTCAAGCACGTTGCTTTGGTTTGTCGACAGGGTCATTAGTGCACTTGACAATGATTCAGTCAGACCCTTTTTGTTCCAACTTGAAAAGATTAGGGTAAAGCTCATCAGTAATTTCAAAAGGTCCGCCGTCTTAGCCGTACTTGGAGCTCAGACTGAGGGACTCCTCATGGCTCCTGAGCAGAAGCAATATTCAAAGGTTCATTCGTTCATTTGGCAAATACTTACTGGCAAGTCGAGGTGCTTCCAGTGGAACTGAGAAGGTGGTTGGTTGGAAGGGCAGTGGGTCAAGAGTCGAGGTGGAGGGGAGATGGCAGGCACCAGAACCACGAACTCCATGACCAGGTGGGCCTGGGTTCCAGTTCCTGTGCACCAGCTGCTCATCTTGACACCTGGCACAAGTTCATGATCTTGACTAAGCCTCAGTTTCCTTGTGATGAAGAAGAGATAGAAAGTCTATTTCACTGGGAGGATTCAATTAAAAATATCTTAAGATGCCTAAAAGAGTGCCTGGTAATGCTCCATAAATATTCGCTGTGATTATCCCTTTATTTCATCTTTACGCCAACTGTGGGAGGTACTTCCTACTTTTCCGCCCACTTTGTGGTTGGGAGAACTGAGTCAAAATAATTTTTCGCAGATCACATAATTTATAAGTGGCAGGCTTGGACACGACTGGGCCTAACACTGACATTCACATTCCTTATCATTACGCCGCACTGACTGGGCTAAGATTTCCTTATATTTTTAGGAGCTACATACATAGCTGGGTTTTGAGAAACCTAATTTGCTAGATTCGTTAATGGTTCCAATTAAGCCCCATGACTTAGCTAGAATATAACATTTTTTCGAACATTCATTCTGCTGTGGTTTTTTCCTCCCAATATCCAGTGAGTATTTCTCTTCACATTGAGAATTTTTATTAAATGCCTAATTACAACTGGTTGGATTCTCACTTAGAACAGTTCTCACTTCTGAATTTAAATTTAATGATGTGTTGAAATATTAATGACCTTTATCTTTAAAAGTGTCTAAATTGTACTAAAGTTAACAAATGTGGCTGATAATACCCAGCACTGTGTTGGGTATTACCCAACACAATCCCACACAAGGCATTTGCTTGGTCTTGCATCGTTCCAATGGTGCGTTTTATACAGCACTGACAAATACACAATGTAGGAAAGTTTGGCATCGCAAATTGCCTGGGGATTTAGTCTCCCCATACATGCTTTAAAGTGCTCTAATTCAGGCTAAATAATAATAGCTGTAAAGCATTCAGAAGGATCGACAATGCCAGGCATGGGTTCCGTGGAAAAACACGTGAGAGAGACAAGTAGCATTTAAATCATACGGAAGGAGCAGCCCATCAGCTAAGTTCATTCCTACTTTCTCTGTGACATGATCATTCCTCATGGCTTTGGCTTTAGCTCCATGATCATCTTGTTAATCTCGACAGTGAAGACAGAAGTAAAATTTATCTGAGTGTTGATTCTAATAGCCACGTTGGACTCCGTCCAATTCTCCAGAAATCCTTTGGGTTCAAAAGACTTATATAGCGGGTGCTGGCTTCTGAGCCTTGGGGCATAACATGAAGGTTTGGTCTCCTTTTTTCTGAGTATGCCCTTTGCTGAAAGACCTTGATACATACTTGTCCCACTCCCACCATGACTTGGAGTGTCCGAGATGAGGGACAACTGTTTACCAACATGCAGACAGAACCCTACTTAGAGGAAATCTCATGTCTCCTCTGGCTAAATAATTTGGACCATATGTTCAGGTCCCAAAGCTTGGGATTTTTCAGAGCAAGTTCAAATGGGCCTATTTGCATCACCTGGGGATATTGAAATTCCAAGCACAAGTTCATTTTCACATAATTCATTATCCTCCCTTGGATTTGGTACTTACTGTGAACTTTGGCAGCAGATGGAATGAGATGATGTTCCAGGAGCACTTACTAATTCTTTTGTGCTCACAAATACCCACAAATAGTGATAATTTCCACTCAGATGAAACTTCCAGGGCCAGGCAACGCCCTCAGGTACTCATTTGCCACCCCCTGTTGAGTTCTTGGGTAGAATCTAATTATCCAATCAACTTGGGGGTAGCTCTGCCAGATGTTGGGTACTGACCCAGACATTTTAAATGGGAAGAAGGATCTGATGCATTCCAGAAAAAAAAACAAGGGGGAACAGTCTTGGGAGCTGAGACTCTGGATGGGAGAAAAGGGGGCATGAACCCGGGGACTTGGGATTTGCAGTGAGTTCCTTAGAGCTGGTTGTTACTCCTGAAGCCCCAGGCATCGTTGGGCATTTGTCAGGGTCATTCAGGAAGGTCTAGAACACCCCCTAACTTCTGTTAAACACCAAGGACCTCGAGAGATAAGAACCAGTTGAGGAACCAGCTTTAGTTGGTTCACAGTGAAAACAAAATGACAGAGTTGATGTGAATGATGGACGCACACAGCTGCTCCTCCATCTTGTTCCAGCACAGTTAAGTGAGGCCGCTTCCAAACTAGCTGGTCCTTGAATTTGGGCTTGTCTACAGAGAAGTTATTGCAATTATAACTTGTCATTAATGAAACGTAGTCCAAACATTATGGTCATAGCTGGGGTTGATGAAATGTGGATTCTGTAGCAAGGACTGTGTTCAGCACCTGTATCCCCCTGTCCTCCCCACATTAATTATAATGGTCCCATTTTATGGATCAGTGAATGAAATTCAGTTTTACTCCATAACTGCCTGGAGTCCCGTAGCTAACATGAGGCAAAGGCGGGCAGCCTGATCTCATAGCCTGTGCCTTTGCCCAATGTCCTCAGGGCTGAACTTGACTTGCTGATGGTGACCTCCCCATCTAAAGGAATCTGGCCTGTTCCCATTTCCACTCAGGGGTTTCAAAGAAGGGGCCCATTCTGGGCCCTGTGTCATACTCACCTTGTCGCACCACAGCTGGTTGGACCAGAGGGAAAAGACTGACCAAAAAAGGCAGTCAATGGGGCGCCTGGGTGGCTCAGTGGGTTAAGACTCTGCCTTCGGCTCAGGTCATTATCTCAGGGTCCTGGGATCGAGCCCCACATTGGGCTCCCTGCTTAGCGGGGAGCCTGCTCCCCCCCCCTTCTCTGCCTGCCTCTCTGCCTACTTGTGATCTCTCTCTCTGTCTAATAAATAAATAAAATCTTAAAAAAAAAAAAAAAGGCAGCCAATTAGTAGATTGGCTCATGGCCTCTGATGTGGCCTAGTACCCATCGCCCTCCAGCCCCCTCCCCCACAAAAAAACCAGCGTTAGCTAAGACTATCAGATTCCTTCTTTGGGGAATTTAGACTAAAAAATGCCACCCAGGTGTTTAGCTTTGAGAGCTTAGGATGAAATGAAGCCACAAAGTTAAGTCAGGCTGTGACACAGTCAGGCAGGAGGGAATGTGAATAAGCACTTGGGGATACAGTCCATATATATACGTATAGTCTCTCTCTCAGGTGCATTTTGTAGGGAGAGCCTCAGAGAACACACAAGAGCGAAGCAGAGGGGTCATGAGAAATGGAACAAGTAGCCAGTGACCCGCGATGTTTTCTAGTTCCGGTCCACGGGAATCCTGTTAATATATAACGTGAGAGTGAAGTGGGATAATTAATGTAAATGACCCAACAGATGCCTGATGCATAGTTAAGTGATCGATACAAGTCAGTACTATTCTGATGTTTATTATTATTGTAATTTTGATGTGATTTGTCTTTTATTTGGAAGATAAAAAAAAATCCTCTCATTCCTGGTTTACGAAGGTACATACAGCTAGGGAGATGAAAAGCCATATTCTTTCTTTTATCATTGAATTGGATTCTTTAATTGTTATAATTTATAATTCAGATTTCAGCTTATGATTATCTTAGCTTCCTTTCGGATCGATTCCATACCCACTAATGAACTATCATGTTAGAGCAATGGGGAGCTATTCCCATAATCTGTTTTCCTCCAATCCCCCTTCAGATGCTAATGAGAAGTACCATGGAGACATCAGCCATTAGTATACATGGGCTGGTATAAATCATGGACTATGGATCATTGAGCATCTTTGTTGTAAAACAAATGGCCTGTGGTCAGTTAATCATACAAAGAAACATCTCCAGGGCCTCCTGGCTTTATTCATAACCCCTAAATCCGGTTGCAGTTTTATAAACAGAACATCTGTTAAAATATGCAGAAATTACAGTCACAGTCATTAGCAGGAAGCTATATAGCTTTGGCAGATTTTTTTTAAGCTTTTGATGGTAATCTCCTCTGTCTGTGATTCATGCTTTATTCCCATTCTTGCTGAATCGCTTTTGTTCCCCTCTGTTCTTCTGGGTTATAGCACTTTTCACCCAAGACGGAAAAGTGGGCATGTGTTGTTCCAGGCTTGGCTGGCACTGTGCCATTCTGCAGCATGGGAGAGTAACTGTAGCCCAGCCTTGCAAAACCTCGTATTTCGGGGATGCAGTATGCATTGCCTCGAGCAACCTGAGGGGTGAGAAATCCCTATTGGTTTCACACTTGTTTTACTGGCTTTGGACTTCCATAGCACTGGCATTTAACAAAAGTGAGCAGAACTCCCTACCAGCACTGCCCCAAATTTCTCATGTTCTCTTACTTTCTCCTTATGCTCCCCATCTCCCCTGCCCCCCACCCTCACTCTTAGTTAAAATTTTTACTGTGTTCATATTTAAATTGGCCTGGTAGACTTAACCTTTAAGACAAAGACCAGAAGAAGCTTGGATAGCCAGGGAACAAGATTTGTCCTCATGACCTAGATTGGCCCCCTCCTTGTTCAGTGAAGAAATCATTATTCCACCAAAGAACCAGAGAACAGGTAAACTTACTTTAGCAATGGCTTTGTTCTGTCTGCCATGGGATGGGAATCAGCAACCACTCCCTACGGACATTGAAAAGTCACCTCGGAGTACTGCGTGTGTCCATCACCTGTCCTTACACATAAGGTTTTATGAAGTCTCAACGTCAGCCTGGTTAAACCTGAATGGATCTTTCTTAATGGGCCCACAAGGAAAAAGAAGACAATGTAGGAAAGCTGCTAAGAGAACCAGCTCTGGGATCAGACAGACACGGATCCGAATCCCAGATCTGTCAGTCATTAGCTGTGCGCCCTCGAGGAAGTGAGCTGGTGAAGCTGCAGTTCTCCACCAAGAACACCCATGCCCGCTTCATAAAGTTGAGAGGTACAAGGAAAACCCAAGCAAAACCCCTAGCCACGTGCCCGGCACATTGTCAATTGCCGAGTAAATAGTCGTTTTTTTACTGTTGTTGTTTTTGTACTTAGTACCAGCACATGGTTCGATCATGTTAGGTGTTGATTTTAACCTCACTAGAATTTTCTGGAGTACTTACCTAATTAAAAGCACTCATTTGCTCAAGAATATTTCGCAAGCATCTGCTCCGGGCTCAGTGCTCTACGGCCGGGTGTACGGCCTGTGAAGGTTTCTCCTTGCGTCCATCTGTCTACAAGGAGCTCCTTGGACCAACCCGCAGAGCATGTGTTGGAGGGAAGATCTCAGTCAAGGACCAGGCCAGTTGTGGATAAGAGAAACAGATGACCAGTGGGGAAGGCTTTATGTGGGAAAGTAGGGGAAGTCCAGGTTACAAGAGGCATGACTCATCCCTCCGATGGGACATCCTGGACCAGGAAGTCTCCATGGAAGATGAAAATCTGAAGCGGAATGAGACAACAGTGAACACAGGTGGGATAACAGAGGCAAGGAATGGGCCAGTTCACCTTCTGAGGGAATCATAAAGGATTGGAAGGGAAAAGCCCATCAGAGGACTGAAATCAGGCTCCCCAAGCTCCTGCAGAAACTGGGGGATCACAATGGAAATCTCCCAAGAAGGAGACAGAAAATCAGAGGAATGCCTGCAGAGGGCAGGGGGGTCACAGAGGGGAGGAACCCCCAGAGAACGAGGGCTTGTTTGTCCGTTTCCAGGCCTGCAGCCCAGAGAGGCCTGCGCCCTAGAGAAGCACTGGTTCTTTTCTGGCATTCCGGCATGTACTGGTGCTTGTGGCTGAGCGACTCCTGCCACCCTCCGAACTCCAGGAACTAAGCCCCCGCGCGTCTATAGGCAGCCGCTCTCTGAGCTTTCCCAAGGAAAATTGCAGTCATGCGATGGAGTCCTCAGTGCCAATTAAAGGGTCAGGCCCTGAAACAAACAAATACAGATAACAAAGATGGGGATAATGTTTTAAAATTAGGTACTTGGGAGTCACCCATTAATTTGGAGCTCACAAGACAGTGACTGCGTGTTCAATAAATACCATCTGATGACAGTAACCCAGCAGAGAGGTCTCTGTAAGCATGCTGGGCCAAATATATCCTGTGATATCACACTCACCCCGAAGGCAGCGTCTTTGAGCTTTTCAGCTCTTAAAACATGAATCCCTTCTGGAGGCCAAAAAGATGGGCATCATTGTCCTCCTGCTAATTGTACAGAAAGGAAACAAAAGCAAGAGAACTAGTTTTAGAAATTAGGAGGGTGGATTCAGTATACACAGACGCACTGTGTAAGGTTCAGTATGCTCACAACCACGGCATAATTAGATAAACTGTGTAAATACCCAGAGGTGGTTAGTGGTGTAGCTCATGGAAATGAAAAAATTAGCAATAGTGGCATGGATTTTTTAAAAAGCAATTATTTACATTCTGTGATGACAAGAATCCACAGATGGTGCACCTTCAAGTTCTGGGGTATCTTGAAACCCTTTGAAGCCTGGTTGTATTCACGCTACAGATAATAGCTGCTAGGATGTACATGAGAGCCCTTTACTCTATTGATTGCAACTGGAACAGCACAGGCAATTGTACGGATCGTGGTGCATCACCTCCATGCTACAGAATGTAGCAGGGGTGTTGAGAGCTAACAAAGGATTTACTCTGAAGACATTCCCAAGAGCTGACTGGCAACTTCCACTGAGAAAGATGGAGCTCCTCTGGGATAGGGGCACAGGTTGGTGAAGACACATTGAGCCCATTGCCAGCAGCTCTCCATTAAGTCCCTGTGTCTACTCCAGAAGATCAGAGTAGACCTCGGCTAATGCAGCAAGTGCAGGGTGAGCACTCTCATTGGGGATCCGTGGCCTGAGTGAAATCTTGTGCTTCTTGGCCAGGCTTAGGAGCTGAAGGACCAAGAATGCCTTCTGACCATGCGTTGCACCAACAGAAGCTTGTGACTTCGTTCGTTTCTTTTTCTACCCTGGGCATGTGGATGGGACTACCCAGATGATATATTTGTTCATTTGCTCAGCACATTCTTATTAAGCATCAGCTATGTCCTTTGCTCAGCATTTGTTGGTAAAAGAGTGTGTTCCGTAGGTTATCATTATCTTGAGTTCATTGCCTGTTTCCCCCAAGGCATTTGGCACAGTATATGACACGTCAGGGGCACTCCCTGAAGAGAAAAGGAAAGAAAAAAAAAAGTACTCCGTCATGTGCAGCTACCAGAGTGGTCAGATGCCAGGGAAGCGGCTTTGTATCTCCCAATAGCCTATACCTTCTCCCTTAATAAAAGTGGCATCGTACATGGTAAGACCAGGTGGATCATTTCAAGTTCTGCTTACTCCAGGGGTCTGTCATCATTTAATGGCTTCACTAAGGGATAACCAGTCACATATAGACTTGGAAGCAAATCACTGGAGTGCACCCACTTCCCCGCACATGTGTGGACCCATCGTGAAGATGTCCTTTGTTTTTTTTCCATTCCTCATTTGGTAAGAAGATAATGCCACTACATTTCTTTTTTTTTTTTTTTTTAAAGATTTTATTTATTTGACAGAGAGAAATCACAAGTAGATGGAGAGGCAGGCAGAGCATGCTGAGCAGAGAGCCCGATGTGGGACTCGATCCCAGGACCCTGAGATCATGACCTGAGCCAAAGGCAGCAGCTTAACCCACTGAGCCACCCAGGCGCCCCAATGCCACTGCATTTCTGAAGCCCTCTTCCGATGTTAGATCACTACAGTGCCACTTTTCTGTGGGTGGTGTTATCCGTCGGCTGCCAGACAACTGAGTGCCATAGCAAAATGCCCAGGGGCCGAGCTGGGGAAGCCTGTGTGTTTCCCAGTGAGCATGTGCAGAGAGAAAAGCAGTAGTCCCTCATGAGGCAGAGGATGTGTTGTGGGTTAGACACTATGCTAGTGATGTTTTATGTGTTATCCTATCTAATTTTCGTAACGTTCCTCGTGAGGTGGATATTCATACTAGCCCCAGTGGTAGGTGAAGAAACTGATGATGTATTCACAGCCATGTAGCTCAGAGTTCACAATCTTAATCACGAAATTATATTGCTGTGCAAACGTCTAATATTGCGTGGTTAAAAGAATGGACTGTGGATGGACACTTTGGTGGATGGGAATGAGAACTTATTCCTTCTTGCCCCCATATTTTCACTTGCACAAAAATGGGGGGGGGTGGGAAAGAGAAATCGCTGTTTGTTGGCTTGGTTCTCCCCCTTTATAAACTAGTCCCATTCTATTTGATAGCCTCCCAATTAAACCAATAAATGGGATGAATCAGTGGGTCTGAAATAAAAATGAAACCACCATATTAATATGGTGATTAGTCACATCACCAAAATAGAGACAATTTGTATGGGCTGTTGTCAAAGCCCTAAGTAGAAACAGAAAGCAATAGGATGTGCAAACATTTGGTAATCATATTCAGTATTGGAGGAAATCATTCCTGCAATTACCTTTAGATTCTGACCAAATGGGGAATAAATATTAGCTATATTCCTCGTGTTTTCCTGGACATACTCAAATGCTTGCAGAATTACTGGAGTTCTGTGCATTTCTGAACAACTTTGTGCTTATCTGTTTGACCAGAGGTAAAAAGGAAGTGGGCATTCATACCAACCCACTTATATTTATAGATCTGCTTTGGCAGTGTTTTATATAAAGTGCAGTCACTCGCTTACGGCCTGAAGCTAAATGCTATTACACTTTGATTGTAACTGCCATTGGGCTAGAGGTCCAAGTAAGCATGGGGTTCCACTGACAAATGCACGGCAAAATTTCTCACACATCTTACCTTTTTTCAATGCGTGTTTAGTAACAGCCCACCCTCTTCTGTACAAAGTTCAGGCACTGGTTCATATACTAGCATGAATAAGTAAAGAATAAGATCAGTTTTAGATCAAGTAGGAAATTGACTATTGGTTAACAAAGTGAGACTAAAGAACATTGTGAAGAACTTCGAACTATTTCTCCAAGCTAAGCTGTTTTTTTCCTGTTTCTGGCCTATATGTGAAGCTAAAATGAAGTGAAGTCCAATCTTATTGATCTTTTGGGTGAACAGCTATTGGACAGAGATGAGCCAATGTAGATTTCCTATGACAGTGTTCCTGAAAATGGTGTTCGGAATTTCTTAAGATGCTTGTCGATATGAAATTCCCAAGCTCCATTCAGTGTCTACTGAATCAGGTCTATAGTGGTTGCCTAGTAACCTGTTTCTTTTCAGGTTCACCCAGCTGAATCTGACTAAGTATGAGGACCAGTGAGCAAACTGGTCTTCCTGCTCCTGAGTCCAACTCTTTCCTTTATCTGGGCATTGTATTTGTAACCCATTCTAGCTCTGGAGGCAAGACACTGAATTCTTTTAGCTTAGTGGGCCACTTCTTGGTCCTATGCACTTTATTTATTGCTAATCTTAAGCGTCTACCAGATGATTAAACAATTCCTCTTGGGAAGAGGTAGCAATATTGAGTAATATTTAAGAGCACAGATTCTGGGGCCAGACTGCTTGGGTTTCGGTCCCTGCGTGCCAATTTAAAGCGTTGATAGACAGACGAGCATTTGTGTTCTTGGCCAGGTTGCTGTATGATCGTAACATCTCTAGACTTCGACTTCCTTAAATGTAAAGCGAGGGTAGCCGTAATAACTGACTTTATAAGGTTATCTTGGGGATTAAATGAGTTGATTAAAAGGCTTGGTCCTTGGAATCTGTTCTTTTCATCTATAACTGCTCCCTTTGTTATTTTGTCCAGTTTTCTGGCTGAAAATGCGACCTAAATGCTGACAGCTCCCAAATTTTGCTCTGTAGTCCAGTCCTCTCCTGAACTCCAGGCTTACATATCCAACTTTTTGAGACTCTTTACTCGGATGTTTAACTTAAACATCTCAGACTTATTATTTTCAAATTGAACTCATGATCACCTCCTGAACACACCTTTTCTGCCTGCAATGGTCCCTTTTTCAGGGAAATTGGAAATTTCCTCCTTCTTCCCTGGGCTAGAAACCTCGTAGTCATTCTTAATTCACACTCCACATACAATGCATCGGGAAATCCTACTGGCTCTATTTTTAAATTCTGCTCAAAACCCCATCCCTCTTCATCATTTCCACAGCTCCCATACTGATCCAAGCCACTATCATGCATTGTGTAACAGTCCCTTCCTCCCTCCTTTGCCTCTGACACCCTGATCTGTTCTCCATACAGTAAGCAGTTTAATCCCCATAAGAATTGAGGCCAGATCCTATCACCTCTCTGTTTATAATTTTCCAAAGACTCTCCCTTTCACTCAGTATAAGAGGGTCCCTACGGTGGCCTGGAAGGCCATTCATCATCGGCTCTAGATTTTATTGACTTATCATCGTGATTGTTTACTAAATATCCCCTTCCACTAGAATCGATGCTTCAAGAGGCTATTTGTTCATTCTGTTCATTGATATACCCGTAATGCCCTAAATCATTACATGGCATATAATAAGTGTCCAAATATTTGTTGAATGAATGTATGCATAAACAATTTGGACTTGATTAGAACATGGTTGCTAACACCCCACAGGGTTCTGCCTTGGCTCTTGGGCTATTTAATATTATTTGTCACACTGTTGGCTAGGAATATTTTGGTTCATAAAAAATCATAAAAATCATTTAAAAATCCTACTCAGATTTTACCTGATCACAAATTTGGCACACACAAATGAGAAGTTCAGAAGAATACTAACTTCAGGTAAGGCTTGATCCAGAGCTCAGCCATGTCGCCCTGGATTGACAGTCTCTCTGCTCCACTTTATAGACCCAGCAGCTGTTTGTAGGCTCTTTGTTTGTGGTGGAAAAAGGACTGATGTCTTGCAGGGTTTCATATGTCCTTAAGTCCTTAGGAAATGTATCCTGACCTCTCCTTTAATTTGTTTGGATTCCATGGCCAGCCCTGAACTCTATTCCACTCTATTCCCTGTACTCAGTAGGATGGACAGCCTAGTGGACTCAAGCCAGTTAGAGCCTAACTCTGAGGGAAGGATGAGTACCACCCACATGCCTTGAGGGTGACAAGGGGGAAAGCCAGGGGACTGTTGGCAGAAGAAAGGAGAAATGGTTGATGGGGAGACAGCCAATGGTCTGGTGTAACAGTAATGAGTACATGCTTATTAAGTTAAATATGATAGCATAAGGTTTGGGGATTCAAGCCAAAATAACATATGGAAGAACTGATGGATTTCTTCATTCATTCAAGAAGTGGAATAGCATCTGCAAAAGCACAGAGGTACGAAAATGTTTGACATGTTTGGATTGCTGTGAAGAGTTGGTGTGAAGCGAGTGAAAGTAATATATTACAGTCTTCTCAGTGCAGCCGCAGAAGCCTGAACCTCACTCTCATTGGTCCAAGTTGGAGTATTTTTTTGTGCTTGGCCCAATCACTGCTGAGAGGGGGACGGAGAATGCCAATTAGCTCAGGCCTTAAAGGCACACACATACACACAGCAGATTGGATTAAGAAAAAGAAAAAATAGGGCTTTCTTAACACAAGATAGGGAAATTGATGCTGAGAAGGTATCAGAAGCAGAAAAAGATGAGTAAATCCTCTCCGAATAGACAAATTGACCAAGATAGATCAATACGATATAGTTACAATTTTAAAGTTACGTGACATTGAATGTGGTGATAGTGTGAGATACAGTGTAAGAATTGTAAAACTCCCTGCTTATTCTTCTTAAAAACACCATTCTGATGACACTCATCAACTACTGAGTTATGTGTGTGTCCTTCCAAGGTCATGAGCAGAGAAACAAGACCAGAACGACAGGTGACTAGGCCTAGTTGAATCCTCTCCTTGAAGGCAGCTTTTTCTTTATTTTCATCCTGGGATTTAAGGGATACTTTGAGTGAAAGAAAGAAAGTCTAAATGTTAACTAAATTACAGGATTGGTTGTAAATTTTATCCTTGGTTCTCTGTTTGGGGATCTAATCAAGGAATCCAGGAGTGAAATTTGAAGGTCTGAGCCTTCTCCGAGAGTCCGTTTTATTCATCCCCTAAGACGCCTCTCCATATTCTTCTCTTCAGTGCCCAGTGGAATATGGTATGGACCACCATAGTATAATAGTCGACCCTTCTTGGCATCCCAGATTTTTCGAGAAGGAAATGTGACTGTCTGATAGAGGGTGTTGATGGCCGGTGGAGTGGGGAATGTAAGCATTAACACATGAGACTTTGTCCTTGGGAAGAACCTTCAGGCCTGCCTTACAGCTCTCAGAGCAGGTGTGCTTGTGGGTGAAAGCAGACACCAGAGTGCCTCTCCGTGCCTGTTCCACGCCTCCATCGTGTGCTCACCCCACTTTATGCTCATTTCTGTTGCCCTGCTGGCATAATTAAGCGCTCCCAATGCCGCTGCCCCAGTTTTTAGTCCGTGGGTATGGAGAGCTGCCCTCACCCGTGCCAGCCCCCAGCATGTTCCCTTGTTAAATTATGCATATGCTAATGAAGTGTGAAAATCAGCCAAATAACAACTCTTTCTAATCATTTAAGGTCCCAAGAGCAAAGGAGCTTTTTTTCTCTTTCCTTAATTTTGGGGTGGTTGTTATGATTTGCAGCCAATCGGAAGCACAATTCTCTGGGTGTTTCTCCTCTCCCAGTTCCCTTCCACAGAAATGAGGCTAATTGGCATTCTCACTTCTACCTCAAGTGAGAAGAGTCTTCTGGAAAACCAGTGACCTACTGTGCCCTTTTCATTTGCATCTGGGGCTGGATAATCCATAGTTTTACATGCATACACAGAGCAGTCCCGAAGGGCAATTAACTAGACTAAATTATTTCCTGCCCCCTGGAGAGCCAGTGTTTGAGAACATCGCCCCAGAGATGGTGCGTGCCAAGGCCCTTGTGTTGTGATTACATTTTACCTTTATGTTCCAGTCATCAGCTCTGAGTCTTTGCCAGTCCACCCGTTATTCTCGCAGTCCTAGTCACGTTCTCTGACTTCCCGATCTGGCCCCTGCCTGCCTCTCTGACCATCTTCTACACCTTCCTCTTCATCACTTGCGTTGTGCCACCTTGAGTCCTTTGGATGAAGCTCTTTGCTCTTCTTGGAAAGCTTTATCCACACATCTTTTTGCAGCTGGCTTCCTCCCATCCTTCAGGTCTCAGCTCACTTGTTGCTCTTGAGAGAGGCCAAACCTGACCACCTAGTTAATGCTAAATCCCATCCATCATCATCATAGCTCACCCCCTCTTTATTCCCTTCAGAGCCCCGATCATGGATTCTATCCCATTCCTTAGATTAATTGCATCTTTTTCCTTGAGGGGAGGGGACTTTGACTCTCTCCTTTGCTACCGTATCACTAGGGCCCAGCACTGGTGAGCCCGGCACACCAGAAATGGGCAATGAATGCCTTTGTTTAAATCACTGGTGTTTTTCAAGTATCTCTGAGCAGCGTGAGAACATGTTGTACGAGGTTTTGTTTCTCTGGCTGTTTTATCCTTGATGGCTTGTTCCTCCAAGGAAGGGACTTGGTTATATTCATCTTTGTTTTCCATGTCAAACATGCATGTCAGTTACGCTGTTAATAGAGACTGTGTTGCTTGACTCCAAAATCTTTGATGACAGTGAGTATTTCGCTGAAGGTTTTATAGAGAGATTGGGCTGGGGAGGTACATCACACACCCCATCATCTCTCTTCTCTCTCCCAGTGGCTTGCTCCTGTGCCACTCAAGTTTCTGGTATTTTCTCCCTCCTGCTCACCCACACATCCACTCAGAAACCCTCTCTCCTCCGCTTTTGTTCTGAGAAAATCAGCTCTTGCCCTCAGATTCCACCGTACACAGCAAAACAAGTCTCCTAGTCATCTGAACAGCGGCCACCTTTTGTTCTTCAAGCACCCTCCATAGGGACCTGAGTTCATTCCAACGTATTTGAATGAATAAATCATAGCATAGATGTTATCTCGGTCCCAACTGATCTGAGCCCTTCTTTCATTTTATTCATTTATTCAACAAATACTTATTAGTGTTTGTGCCAGGTGCTGGGGAGACAACAGTGAGCAAGATTGATTTCCTGATGCTAAGGTCTCTGGGAGAAATTCAGGAGGATGAATGAACATAGAGGTTTGTTTGAGTCTGAACTTCAAAGTAGAGAGGTTTGGCTCTGCTGTTGCAAGAGATCTAATTGTACACCAAAGGATCGGATTTAAAGAATACCCCTTCAGCGACAATCTTAAAGTGCTTTTTCACATCACCTAATGCTAAAATTGTAGGTTTTTCTGTCCAAACTTGACCTCCCTACCTTGGAGAAACATTACCCGTACTTTTTTTGAATGGGGTGTGCTGAAGGAAAAAAACGAGGTTTGCTGAGTGTGGAGATGACTCTCACCTCTAAAATTTGAACAGAGGAAGCTGAAGCTAAGCTATTTTTTCAGAGCTTTGCAGGGTTTTTTTTTTTTTTTTTTTTTTTCTCCAAGACACACAAAATAGCTATCTAAATGCAAGGGTCCCTGCGTGTAGCTGAACCACACTAGGAAGCCAGAGACAACTCCCAAGATGCTACCACAACAGCCGGGAGGGCAGAGAGGGACAGATTCCTCTTACCAGCTGGAAGAGCCGGCCTCTCCCAAGTCTGCTCAGTTTTAGCATTGCCTCCTACAGCAGACACTGGGAAAGAAGTGTGCTACCCTGCTCCTTACAACAGTGACTAGACAGAGGGAGAGATGGAGTGGCTTGTTTCTTGTTACTAAGGCAGTACAATCACAGCTATCAAGGTTTGAGATTAAAGATAAAGGCAGGGGTCAGAAACTGTGGGCACAGGACCTGAACTCTGCCTCTGCTTAGGTGTGGCCCGTAGAGAGTTGGCTCAATATTTAAATATTTTTTAATGAGTTGCTAATATTTAAAAGTCACAGTGTTAAAGAAATACCCATATTTCCATCTTCCCTTGAAAACTCTGATCCTCTGGCCACAGTAAGCACACAGATGTTTTGGCCCACAGTTAGCTGAAGAGGGACAGCAGGTGCCCTTCCGTAGGTCAAGTCTGAGGACTCGGGGCTGTCCTTGTCTCCTACCAGCCTGCTCCACTCCTAGAAATGTCCTGCCTGGCATCAGAGCTTGCAACCCCCAACACACACACATGGGAAGGCACCGTTCTTGTTTGATTTTTGCAGACATGATGTTCAGTCCTAGACCTGCTAGTAAAGAGCCAAGTGGCCTTGGACAGATTGTACCCATGCTTCCGTTCCTCATCTACAACATGGGGATTTGTTATAATAAGGACTTCATAGAGGTGTAAGGGAGGAGCAAAATAAACCCTGTAAAGCATTATGCATTAGACTGGGAGTATGATAAGCATAAAGTAAATATCAAGTGTGATTATTGTTAGTTGGACCATCAAGAGAAGTCATCTGAGATGGTTGAATTGAAGAACATTAAAAAATACATATATTTTAGAGGTTCTATCCTCTTACTGCTTTCTGAATACTTTTCTCTATCTCTGAAGATGGATCTCTCATAAGAAGGGACTTGCTAGGTTACACTAGGAAAGTGTGTCTTTCCTTTTTTCTCTGCCATTTGGGGGCTGGGGGAGGAGGCAGGGGAGGATGAAACCAAATCATGCCCCGCCAGATGATACTGAAAAGCATTGACGTGGGTGAAGAAATAAAGCCATTTGTTAGGAAGAAGCACCCCCGTGCACTAAAGGGTTGTAAACTAAGCTCAGAGGAAGAGGAGGGCAACATGTCTGTTTTCAGTTGCCTGTGAGTAATCTGGACCCCCAAGAAGAGCCCTTGGGCAGGGATCAGCAGCAGCTCCACAGGTGGGTGGAGCCATGTGGCAGCGGGGAGTTTGGGGGAAGTGGTGGTGTCTTCCTTATCAGGATGTGGGATAAGCAGAAAGGTGCCTGGCTGACTATCTCCGAGAACACTGAACCTGACAACCTGTGTGAATCACAGTAATGGATTTAAAGTAGTGTTCACTGAAATGTGCCACAGAAAAGTGGGGAGCCGGTGAATGGGAGTGGGCGCCGTCCTAGTAAAGCTCAGAAATGGCTCTGGTGAGGGGACTCTTCCCAAAAGTATTCTACCCGGTGACGGGCAAGTTTTGTCTTCTCTTGGCTTCTCTCTTGGCAATCCTAATCAGTCATAAATTTTACAAGTTGATTCTCCAACCCCTTTGATGCATTTCTGAATTTCTAACTTTGGTATGTCCATTCCTAAAATTTCATGGTTCTGACTTGTCAGTATGTCTAAGACTGAACTCATCGGAAAATTGGTATTCTGTAAAGTTAAGATAGTAGAACCTTCTCTTATGAGATGGAGATAGCTATCTTCATAGAAAAAGGAACTGTGTTTTAGTATCTACTTGGCTGTCATTTATTAAGAGCTAAGAACTAGGAAAAAATAAATTATGTTCATGTTTATCAATTGGACCTAGCACTTATTAATAGTAAATTAAGAACATTGCATATATTTGGAATCCCAATTCTGAATTGATGTTACTTCTGATTTACCATCATCAAGAGATATGATATTTACTAAAGATGTGAAGAGGATGAATAAAATTATAGTGTAGGAAGTGTCCTAAGGAGAGTCATCTTGAATCTAGCAGTACTATTAGTGCAACTATGTTTCTTAATTAAGATAAGTCTGAAGAGGGGTTCCTGGGTGGCTCAGTTGGTTAAGCGTCTGCCTTTAGCTCAGCTTATGATCTCGGGGTCCTGGATCAAGCCCCGCATTGGGTTCTCTGCTCGGTGGGGGGTCTGCTTCTCCATCTCTTTCTGCTGCTCCTCCCTGATTGTGCTTCCCTTCCTCTCTCTCTCTCTCTCTCTTTCTCTCTTGCTGTCTCAAAAATATAAATAAAATCTTTGAAAGAAAAAAAAGATAGGTCTGAAGAATTTTCATAGCAGTTTTTCAGGTTGATATGGAAACATCCTTGACATAAAAGCAGTGATGACATTTCTTAACATGGTTACATCAAAATTAATTTTATTAGGGGATTGAGACTGTACTTGCATTTTAGTCGTAGTTCCTGAGATACTATATGGAATTCCAGACAGAAAGGCAAACAGACAGAGAGATCAATAGATCAATTCACTGATCTTCACTGAGAAAATTTTCTTTGCCATAATTCCATAAAACAGACAAAACTGGAAGTTGGATGCAACTTGGGAGAAGACTAGACTGAATCATTCCATTTTCTTATTTTCATTTAAAGGAAGGATAAAGCCTATTGCAGATCATCTTCCATGATGGGCCAAGTTCTGTAGATCCAGAAATTATTTGCTGAACACGTACAAAGAGGCACATATCAGAAGATTTGTGCACAGACTCCTATCTTATTTCTGCTTGATAGTCTCTTGATGTGATGAATTATTAATCACTAAGGCAGAAACACTGTGTCTTGATCCCTCTGTCCCCAACCAGATAATGCCAAAATTTCCCAAAGCCCTGAGATGGAATTGATGTTGAGTCGCTCAAGTCCTTGGTCCTGGGAGACTTCATTTCCTGTTCCCAGGAAATCATCACACCTGCTTTCACAGAGCCTGCAGTGTTTCCAGTGGTAGCTTCAGAAAACCTTCATTTCAGTCCTGCTGATAACACAGTGCAGCCTGTGTCCTAAATTAAACCTGGGAATGAGACTATGACCATTCGCGCATCTGTAATCAAAACAGATCACAAATAGTCATGATATATTCTTCTATCACTTGGCTTCCAGTAGCTGGATAGTATGCCCCTATATAAATGCCCTTAAATTTATTAAACCTGGCTTCTATTCTTAAGCACTTGGTTGTTTCCTTTGTTTCCATATTTTAACCTTTACTATATCTATATCATTTTGCCTATTGGGGAGAAATTTCCTAAAAGCTGAATTTGTGTCAGAACGTGTGATGGCAGTTTTAAGGAATTTTTTCTTTATGAATATATTACCTTAAGACCCTGTTGTATCCACATTTCTATCACCCTCCCCCTTTTCTGTGTCTCTTTATCTCTTTCTCTCCCTCTGTCCCTCCACCAGGCACGCGCGTGTGCGCGCGTGCACACACACACACACCCTGTCTCTCCTCAGTTAAGTCAGGCATTTGATGTAGGGAAATGTCGAAGCTGTTCAGGTATACATGAAGGTGGTCAGCATATATGAAGCATTTATGAACCAGCTCCATGGGCGGGGGGGGGCGAACAGACAAAACAGCTATTGAGGTGTTAGGTTTGGAGGCTCTTGTACCTTTTACTACAATGTGATTTGTGCAGTAAGTGCAAGATTTGAAGGAGTAAAGGTAGTCATTGGCAGGTCAGGCTGCAGTATTAATTGCTTTGAGCCTGCTCTTTGCACTTGGTGACTTTAAGTTCGTGAGAGATCACAGGTATGCTTTAGGCCTATAATTTCTTTAATGAAAATTTCTGCATCCTGAGCATCATTAATGCATACTGAAACAGATATCCTAACAGCAGAGGAGGTATAAAATGGTATTTTTGTTTTGATTTGAAGAAGCATGTTAAAACCATCAGTGGCTATGAAAGAGAGTCCTACTTTGGGGTGCCTAGGTGGCTCAGTCATTGAGCGTCTGTCTTCGGCTTGGGTCATGACCCTGACGTCCTGGGATCAAACCCCATATCGGGCTCCCTGCTTGGCGGGAGCCTGCTTCTCTAGTTCCCTCATGTGTATGTTCCCTCTCTCACTAACTCTGTCATAAAAGAATAAAATCTTTCAAAAAAAAAAATTGAGAGAGAGGGAGCCTTATGACATTGGATGGTGAAGAATCTGCAGTGATCCAGAATTTACTTCATTCTCAGCATTTTCCTTCACCCTTTATTTGAACCTCAGTTGGATTTGACCTGGCTCACATGAATTGTTTTCATGGAGGTTATTAGGGCAACATTGATTCTGTGAAACACTGAGGTAAATTGAAAGGAAACTTCTTATTTCCATTGGTAATAATTAAACAATGTTTACTCTTTGCCTGAAACTTTTTAAAATCACACTCCTATGTTCTGTTTCCAGGAAAAATGCCTTGCCTGGGTATTATATAGAGCCAGGCACTCAGATAAAATCAGAAACGCTTGCGTGAGCTTCTCTTCTCCAAATATCCAGATGTTTGCGTTCATGCAGACTAAACGTCCAGGTGGTCAAATGACGGCACATATTTGGAGAGCTGGCATCAGACAGGCAACCGTAGCGCCCGAGCTTTCTTCCTGAAGCGTGTAACTCAGTGGACGCACTTTCACATCTGCTTCTGATGTGACACCAAGAGAGAGAGACCGAGTCATGTGCTGGCTAAGAGCAGGGTTTCAGACTTCGGGCTGGATCCACATGCTGACACGGCCATTACTAGCCATGGGATTCAGAGACTGGTTTACTTAGTGTGTCTCTGTTGGTGTCCTCACTGGTAACATGGGGAGAGGGATACATAGATCCGGGTGGTGGTGGGTGTGTGAGGGAAGTAAGGCGATGTGAAGAAGCTAGCACAGTCCTGAGCAAATATGAAGTTCTGTCAGTAGGGTAAGTTGCACTTCCTGTTGTCATCAGCTGGGATGTGGATGAGAACTAGAAGGAAGGTGGCCCACCCCGGGCACTGAGGACTCCGTGCTCACAGAGCTATCCATACACTCCTCTCCTTCCATGCAGCTCAGCCAACGTGTGTGTGTTGCCTTAACCACTGAAAATGAGATGGGATATACGTGACTGCAGAAATGAATGAATGAATGAGATGAACACCAACGGAGCATCCCTGTATTCTAGGTAGTGTCTGAGGTAGCCTCTGAGAAACAAGTGGAGAGAGAAAGAGGAAGAGAGTTGTCATGGACAAGCAATTGGGAAAGAACACCCCACCAGAGAGAATGCTAACACTAAAGGCAGAGTGATGAATCCTCTCTTTATCTCAAGTATTCAACAGGACTTTGCGATGCTTACCAGACACCAGAGCAAAGCTTGGGGTGTTTGAAGGGCACGGGGACCAATCTACAGCATAGGATGGGGAAAGGAATATGCCAGTGATAAGAGGAGACTACCTTGTACTTCGAGTTTGGGGTTTATTCTGGAAAGTTGAGGGAATTACCTAGGCTCTTGGACATGCAGCCTGTAAAGTTTCACCAGCGCTTGCTACCAATCCTTTCCACCCCTGGTGCCTGCCAGAGTCGGGCAGTACGCCATCAGCCAAGCTTGGCTCTTAATTTTAAGAAGGTAGAGATTATCATTTGTAGTGGATCTTATTGTTATTTTTCTGATTATATAAATGTCCGTATTTTCAATAATTCAAAATATAAAATATCTCACAATGAATTCACGGACTTATTCATTCAACAGATATTTTATTAAACCTGTAGTTTTCCAGATTAGTGGCCAGCCACTATTCCCAAAGATAATGAAAACTTTGTTTCCTCCACAGCTCTACAAAATGTTCACGTAATAGGTCCAAAATAAATTGTATTTCCATTGTAAAGGAAAAAAATCCCCTCCTGTTACGTCACTTCTTGGAATTCTCTGTTTTTAAGAAATAATTAGATCGAGTCCATTGTTGGAATACATAAAAACTACCTGATTTAATGTCCTCTCTAGCCAATCTAACAAAACCCAAAATGTACCCCCTGTAACTGAGGAGCAGACGTGCCTTTTGTCTTCAGCTTTGTCCAGAATGCTTAGAAATAATCCAGGAAATCACACTATCTACTGCAGACCCTCGACTGCGCAGAGGGAGGGAGGCCCGCACTTGCCTTCCGCAGACCCTGCAACGTTTCCAGCGAAAGCGTCTGAAAATCTTTATTTCAGTCTCGCTGATTATGCGGGGCAACCTGAGCCATAAATTGAACCTGGGGATGAGACTCTGACCAAGGGTGCCTCCGTGATGTTTATGAGCTATAAGGTCATTGCAGGAAACAGCAAGGAACACAGTTGTAATAGACTGTTGGCCTCTAAGGAAATTATTAATTAAATTTTATCTCTTCCCCGGCATGCTTCAGTGCCAGAGCTATGAGTCTTCAGACCTGGGGAAAGTACAGCTCGGTAATAACTGGCCTCGTCGTCGGGCTGGAAGTCATTTAGCATGTTCCTTTGTCTGACACCAGTCATGACCTGCCGTGTGGGATGTCAGGGTTTCTGCAAATGCCAACAGCGCGCCTCGCTGTACATCAGGCCCAGGGTTCAGATCTCATGACAGAAAATCCACGAGTCACCGGCGAGCGAGGCAATCCATTTTCTGGAAATGAGAAGTGGGCACGGTCCCCTTTCCAGCACGCAGCCCCTTTGGTGTCTCCAGTGTTCTCTCCAAAAGAGCTAAAATCACTCTGGAAAGACCAAAGGAGGAGCCGCTCGGGTGTTGTTGGGTTGAACCCAGCTAGGTGCAGTGCTCTTTTTGAGTCTCTGACTTGAGGGAGACTCGAGTCTCTGACCCGACGAAGAGAATCCGAGCTGAAGTGGCATTTCCTGTGACTTTCTCGGAGAGATTTCCCAGCTGGATAGGCTGGGCCCCTGAATCAAGTGACATTCTTGTTGTTGTTTGCGACGGCTTGCTGTGTCAGCCAGCTGTGTCCATCCTGCCTCGCCCTGGAGCCCCCACGTGAACTGTTTGCTGATCAGCTGGCCGCCATGCTGAGGACCCACAAAGCAGACTGGAGTCCAGCTCTGTTTTTCCATAGCTGGGTGGCCCTGCCCCTCTAATGGGGATTTAAGCGTCTTCATTCCGGGCAAGACAGCAGGTGGAGAATGCAAGGCACAGATGTGTTTGATTAGATGCTCAGTTTTCCATATCGGCCTTCTGTGCCCAGCTTTGTTTTTGGAAACCTTTGTCGCTTGCCTCCGCTTTCTCAGTTTGAGCCACGGACCCATCGCTGTCCATCTCCATCATCTTTGTTCTAGAAGACTCATGAGGAAGTCTGGGAGGAGTGAACATTTAACTCCGAGAGACGTTGATGGAGCGTGCGAAAGAAATGATGCTGTATGCCATTAGTAGCACCAAGGGTGAGTGAGACACAGTCCCTAGGAGGAAGGAGATCAAGAATTGACGACACTGACAATCTCCAGGACAGTCTGTGCTCCAAGGGCCTCCCCACAGGCTGCATGTTTGAGGTCGGCAGGCCGTGAGCACCTCACCTTCCCCTCTTGGTCACAGCCTTCCTGATCGTGTTGTGCCCCTGGATATTCTCCTTGGAAACACTCGAGGGCAGACATTGAGGATTAACAGAGCCTTATTTGTTTTCTTTCTTTTTTTTTTTTTGTTTTTGTTTTTATTTTAAGATTTTATTTCTTTATTTGAGAGAAAGACAGTGAGAGAGAGAGCATGAGAGGGGAGAAGGTCAGAGGGAGAAGCAGACTCCCCATGGAGCTGGGAGCCCAATACGGGACTCGATCCCGGGACTCCAGGATCATGACCTGAGCTGAGTCACCCAGGCAGCCTGAGAGCCTTATTTTCTTCATTACAGTTTCACAGAGGAATCTGGTCCATTCTGTAATTAAGAACTATTTTAAGGTGATCTGCTTTATGAAAACTGATATGCTCTTGGGACATTTGGGGCAGGGGAATGATAGCAAAGAATATTTTCATTGGGGCTGCCACCAGACTAAGATAGTAAATTCTCACCAGGAATGCTGGAAACTGTAGGTTTGCCACTGCCTGAGGAAGAAAGAAATAATTTAAGCTTGACAGTTGTATACAATTCTTATAGAGGCTTAGGCTCTCAAAAATGGAAGGACTTTGAACACTTACCTTGTCCAACACACTGCCATTTGTATAAATTCCTTCCAACATTTTCCTGCTGAATGATCATCTACTTTTTCCTAAATGTACCCAGTACAGGCAAGTTTAATCCCTCATTGCAGTGCATTCATTTTTTAAAAACATTTAAGTACCTTTCTTATTATATTAGACAAAACTGAAGAAGTCAATTTAATCATTTAAATTTTCCCTGTTATATTAAGCAAAAAAAAAAAAAATAGGTAAATTCTAACAAGTAAAGGTTACTTTTTGTTTTCTAAATTATGCATAGAAACATTGCGAATGGTTCTATATAAGTAACAACATGGTACTATTCCTAACTTTAGCCGTGCTACTTGTAGATTTTTTATTTACTTTTTTTTGTGGCAAACAATATATAACATAAAATACACAAAATTTGCCACATTAACCATTTTTAATTCAGTGGCATTAATTAATTAATTAACCTTCATAGTGTGTGTGACTATTATCAGAACTATTTCCAGAACTTTCCATCGTCGCAAACAGAAACTGTGTACCCATTAAGTGATAATTTGCCATTTCTCCCCCTACCTAATCTTTGGGAACTTCTAGTATATTTTCTGTCTCTTTGAATTTACCTATTCTAGATGTTTCATAAGAGTGGAATCAGATAATAGTTGCACTTCTGTGTCTGACTTCATTCCTTTAGCCTAATGTTTTTGAGGTTTGTCCATGTGGTAGCATGTCTCAGCATGGTAGCATGCCTTTGGACAGCTGAATAATATTCCATCCACTCATCTGTTGATGGGTCCTTAAGCTGTTTTCACCTCTTAGCTATTGTGATAATGCTGCATGAACATGGGTGTGCAGTATCTTTTGAATCCTTGCTTTCAGTTCTTTGGGGTATATTCACCTAGTAATGGAATTGCTGGGTCCTATGCTTTTGTGGATATCCAGTTTTCCCATTGCCATTTGTTGAAAAGACAATCTTTTCTCCATTGTGTATTCTTGGCAGCTTTGTTGAAGATCACCGGATCATATGTGAGTGAGTTTAGCTTTACGCTCGCTATTCTGTTCCATTGGTCTCTATGCATGTTTTTATGCCGGTATCAAATTACTACAAATTACTGTAGCTTTGTTAATATATTTTGAATCAGGAAGTATGATGCCTCCAACTTTGTTCTTTTTTTCTTAAGGTTTTATTTGGCTGTTAAGATTTCTTTGGTGGGGGGCACCTGGGTGGCTTAGTGGGTTAAGCCTCTGCCTTTCGCTCAGGTCATGACCTCAGGGTCCTGGGATCGGGCCCCGCATCGGGCTCTCTGCTCAGCAGGGAGTCTACTTCCCCCTCTCTCTCTGCCTGCCTCTCTGCCTGCTTGTCATCTCTCTCTCTCTCTCTCTCTCTGTCAAATAAATAAATAAAAACCTTAAAAAAAAAAAGATTTCTTTGGTGGTGTCATATGAATTTTAGGATTTTTTTTTCTGTTTTTGTAAATGCCATGAGAACTTTGATGGGGGGGATAGCAATGAATGTGTAGATCTCCTTGGGTAGTATGGAAATTTTAACATCGTCTTCCATTGCATGAATACAGGATATCTTTGCAACTTCTTCATCTTAATTTCTTTCATCAATATTTTGTTGTTTTCAGTTATTAGTCTTTCACCTCCTTGGTTAAGTGTTTTATTAATTCTTGTGCTATTATTAAAGAGTCATTTTCTTAATTTCCTTTTTGGATAGTTCAGTGCTAGTGTGCAAAAATGCACTTTTTTTGCATGTGTTGATTTGATACGTTAAAACTTTGCTGAATTTGTTTATGCTGTAACAAGTTCTTTTGTGGTTTCATTCAGGGGATTTTTTAGATATAATAAGTTGTCACTATATAGATATAGTTTTGCTTCTTCCTTTCTGATTTTTCCTTTTCCTGCCTAATCACTCTGGCTTGGACTTCTAATGCTATATTGAATAGAACTAGTGAGTGGGCGTCTTTGTCTTGTCCCTGACCTTAGAGGAAAAAACATCAGTTTTTGTCATTGAGTGTGTTGTTAGCTGGCAGCTTTTCATGAGGCTTGGACAGTTCATATGAATTTTAGATTACAAAAAATACCACTGGGATTTTGATAGGGATTGCACTGAACGTGTATATCACTTTGGACATATAGACTACCATGTAGTGGTATCATCTGAACAATATTGTCTTCCAAACCATGAACGCTGAATATTTTCCCACTAATTTTGGTCTTGAATCTCTTTCAGCAATGTTTTGTTGTTTTCAGTGTACAAGTCTTGACTTGGTTAATTTTATTCCTGAGCATTTTATATGCTATCATAAATGAAATTATTTTCTTAATTTTCTTTTGGATTGCTTATTGCTAGTATATAGAAATACAACTGATTTTAAAAAAAGATTTATTTATTTTAGAGATAGAGAGTATATGTGTGTTGGGGGAGGGGCAGAAGGATAGGAAATCTTAAGCAGACTCCATGTTGAGTGTGGACTCCCACACAGGCCTTATCCAATGATTTTGAGATCACAACCTGAGTTGAAACCACGAGTCAGATGCTTAACCAACAGTGCCATCCAGGTGCCCCAAAACAACTGATTTTTATGTGTTGATTTTGTATTTTGTAACTTTGCTGAATTCATATGTTAGCTATGACAGGTTTTTTTCTATATTCTTTGTGGGGTTTTTTGTTGTTGTTGTTTTTTCTTTTTTTGATAAAATATCTTGTCATGTAAGGGTAGAGGTAGTTTTACTTCTTCCTTTCCAATTTGGGTGGCTTTGATTTCTTGCCTAATTGCTCTGACTAGAAATTTTAGTGCTGTGTCAAATAGAAGCAGTGGAGTAGACATCTTTGTCTTGTTCCTGATCTTAGGCGAAAAGCTTTCTGTCTTTTACCATTGAGTATAATATAGTTAAAGATCTCTCATATATGACCTTTATCCTGTTAGGGAGGTTTTTTATTTTTCTATTTTTACTTTATTGAGTATTTTTCTCATGAAAGGGTGTTAGATTTTATTAAATGCTTTTTCTGTATCCATTGAGATGATAGTGTGTGTTTTTTTAATCACTGTATTAATGTGCTTTATATTGATAGGTTTTTAGTTATCGAATCATTATTGAAATCTTAGAATCAATCCTACTTCATGGGGATAAATAATCTTTGTAAAATGCTGCTGAATTTTCTAATATATTTTTGAGGATTTTTACATATATTTCTAAGGAATATTGGTCTGTAGTGGTTTTTTTTGTTGTTTGTTGGTTTTGTTTGTTTTTGTAGTGTTTTTATCTGGCTTTGGTATCACAATAATACTGCCTTCATAGAATAAATAAAGAAGTGTTTTCTCCTCTTCAATTTTTTTGAAAAAGTTTTAAAAGAACTGGTGTTTATTCCTGTTTTAATTTTTTGGTAGAATTTACCAGTGATTTTGTCTGATCCTAGACTTTTCTTTCAGAGGTTTTAATTCATGATTCAGTTTCTTTGTTACAGGTCTGTTCAGATTTTCTATTTCTTTGTGAGTCAGTTTTAGTAATTCATGTGTTCCTAGGACTTTGTTCAGTTTTTTAGAGAACTAAGTTCTCTGAGTCTCCAGTTTGCTTGTGTACAGTTGTTATTAGCATTCTCTTAAAATCCTTTTTATTCTTCTGAGGTCAATAGCAATGTTAGTGCATTTTCTTTTTATATCTACCATCATGAGGGAGTTTTTCCTTGAGTTTACTAAAATTTAATCTGAGAAGCTTTTTACAATGTAGCCCTGGATCTCAAGCTGTGTTTTTTAAATTCAGTTTATGACAAAATGTATTACTGGTAGTAATGATAAGAGCAATCCTAGCTAACTTTTAGTAAATTCACTGTGTGTGAAAGAGATTGCAAATATCATCATTGTTAGCTTTTCTCTTAGTTTTTAGAAAAACAGAAACACAAAGCAATTGTCACTCACCAAGTTAGAACAAAGATCCCAGAGAATCAAAAAATGAGATTTCATCTTGCTTATGATTAATCCAACGCTTGAGTCCACAGAAATCACAAAACCTACAAAATGGACTTTTTCTCTTATGTTGACCTATAAGTACTAAGATATTTCCTCTTGTGGCTGGCATTACTTGTTAACACACATTGCTACAGATTTGTGCTGCGGTCAGGGAAGGAGGAGACATTTAAGGGAAAAGATGGTCTATGTAGCAAGGCTCTCCCAGGTCCTAGGAAGACAGATTATCTGGATGTTTCACATTTAAAAAAAGAAATATCTCACAAAAATTAAGATTGGCTCCTGGGGTTAAGATATTTCAGGCAATGCCAGATCAAGGAGAGACAATTTTCTGTTTAGTTGTTTTATTTTTTATACACAGGACAGGTCTTAGATCACCTGACACAGAAGCAAGTGGAAAGGAAGGCAAAAGAAAGAAGGAACTTTGCTAATCTTTGGGTTCTTTCTGTCAATTGAGTCCATTCACTCTGTGTTCTTTCAGACAACATTTCTTTTTTAAAGTGAGCCGTAGTGGATGTGCTAATACAAGGGGGAATGTGCTCTGCTTGCCCTAGTCAGCCAAACTAAAGAGGAGTTGCAGAAGCAAGACCATTCTCACGGTTGTAATTCGGTCTGGATTATGTCAACTGCAGTCTGAAAGGGAGTTGAACTCTGCTTTGTGCAGACCTTTTGAAAAGAAGAAATGAGAAGTTAGAAAAGACACCACCGCCTTAGAATTATATCAGACATATTAATCATGGAAGGTCCAAAAGGACTTCCTAGAATACAAGCGATGGCACACAGAATGGTCATTCCCCATAATCCATTGTGTTTCCCAAATTGCTCTCCATCAGCTAGATAATACTGTTTAATCCCTTATGCGGATTTAGAATTCCATCAGAGGGAAGTAATGTGTTTCTGTTCTGGAGGTTTGCTATGGTAAATGCATTGCTGGATTAACTTTATCTTCACTATTACAGGGGTCTTTTAGGGGCTAACACGATTTTAAAATAAAATAAAACAAAAACTCTTCTATTCGAAAATGCATTTTCCACCTCTGAACTCATCCGTGGTGTTTACTGAGTGATATCTGACATCTGAAAAGTGGAAATCTTGACCGTTAGAGGCAGAGGAGCCTTAGCAGTAAAGGGACGGACAACCAAAACCCTTATGATCTGGGATCAGTCTAGTTTGAGGCCCAGATGAGGCTTTCACCCTTATTCCTTATTCTTTTGTGTATCAAAATAATTTTCTGATAATGAGCAAGATGGGCTCTTCTTCCATTTTTGTTGCTGCAGAGGCCTTGGATCAAAAGAAAGCTCACTGCAGCTCTAAATAAATTAAATAGATGACAGTGATGGTGGTGGAGGGAGGAAAAATGCCTCTCTGTTTCCTAAGAGTGGCCCCTGAGGGGTTCTGCAGGGCGGGGTTTGGGGTCCATTACTAGAACACATTCTACTACAATGAATTCCAGTGCACAGATACATTCCCATCCAACGAATTCACACAACACCAAAGAATATAGACCAAGAGATTAATATCCCTCTTTTTATCTCCACTCCCTTCTCCAGAGCTCATCATTATGGATCCTCTCTCTATATATTTGGGAATAAAAACATTTATATTACTAGTTGATGAATCATTTTAGGATGTTTAAAAATGCCTTCTATATGCATTTAGCTTCATAGGGCAAGGGTTTTTGTGGGTGTTGTTGACTAAGTTAGCCCCAGTGCCTGGAACAGTGCCTGACAAACAGAATAAATGCCGTCAGGCTTAGGGACTGAATCACCCCGCAGCTTGCTTTTTGTATCCGGCAGCAGCTCTTGGTGGTCTTTCCAAGCCGGTGCAAGCAGAGCCATCTTCCTTTCTTAAAGATGGCATTGTATTTTGTGGTATGGATGTTAACATAATTTAACTCCTGTGGAATAATTTCCTGTGAAGTAATCGAATTGTTTCCAATAAACAATTGGAATAAACAATTCTGCAATGAACGCCCATGTAAGTGACCCTCTGTGTATTGTGTATAAATGACTCCAGTGCTTCTGTACAGTAGCCTCCTTGAAGGAGGATTTCTGGCTCAGAGGTTATATACATTCCGCATTCATGTAGGTGGGTCTTTGAATGTCTCCTTTTCCTGGCGGTTGGGAACACAGATAGAATTCAGCTTGCATATTATTTATGGGCCTGAATACAGGTTATACCATCTCTACCGCTATCCCAGTGGCTAGAACTCAGTTGCGTGGCCTCTCCTAACTGCATAGGAGACTGGGAAATGCTGATAGACTGGGTATCCAAGAAAAATGGAAAGATCGTTTGGTGAGTTTCTAGCATGTCTGCCACAGCAAGGGAATCTGAAACATGTTTGTACCTAATCAGGTGCCCAGCTAAAACTTGATTCCTGTTGCAGAAGGGAAAACTGAGTTTGCTAGACAATGGTTCATCTATCACTCCTCCACTGACATCTGAGTTTGTAACCTCTCCTATAAATCATCTCCAGGGCAATCCTCTGTGTTTAAACCACATGAATCTTTCCCAAAATTCATATTGAACTGCATTTTACCCAAATCTGAGTATGCTTCAGGTCAACAGGTTCTCATGTAATTGACCTGAAAATGATTGACAACAAAAGATAGGTCTTTAAAAAAAATTAGTAGCACCGGGTTTGTAAGGGATTTACTGTGTTCAGTGATCAGAAGCTGAGACCTTATCATCTGTCTCCAGGTTGTCAAGCCACTTATCATGGCCTTTGAAATTTATGTATTGGTGCTGAGCGATGAATGAGCATCAGAGGGGTATTTTACTCCTCATTCAGTAATCCTGACCATTGACGATGGCCAGACCATGAGATTAGACCTGCCCCTAGAATTCTAGCACTGGGAGCTCTAAGTCTAAGATACAAGGTTATCTCTGAATGTCCTCCTCCTTCCTCTTCCATCTGATGTTATCGCATAATAATCTAGCCAGAGGGAAGCCATTGGTATGGTTTCTATTTATTTGTATAATCCTTTACACAACAGGAAGACCTGTCTGTGGCTTTTCAAAATGCTGAGAAGGGAGCCCGGTGGAGCATGGATGGTCCATCATGCATAAGTGAACTCTGATTTTGATTAATAAAGAATGCCACTGTCCATATGGGACTTTGTTTCTTTTGTGAAGGTAAACAAACAGCTTGTTCTCTGTAGATTTGGTGGAGAGCTGCAACTGGAAACCTCTGTAGAGATTTGCTGCAAATGTCTACGACTGCTTCATCCTCCCTGGGCTGCTCCTTGTCCCCCAAACACACTATGCTTCCCTGACTCCTGCCAGTGCTGACACCTTTCCTTGACACGAGCTCCCATGCATTCTCAAGTCCCAGCTCAAACAACACGTCCTCTGTGTTGAAACCCTCTACGCCCCACAGCAGGTTTATGTGTTCCTTCTGCTCTGGCCCATTGCCCTTGACATTTCTCTCTCTCACTGTTGCAGTGCATTGTAGGAAATTTGGAAATACAGAGAAATGTTAGAGAAAAATGACCTGTTATCACACCACCTAGTAACTTCTGTTACTATCTTAGTGAGCACTTTTCTAATAGATTTAAGTATGTTTCTATGTCCAATTTATTAAGTATGTTTCTATACAATGTGCATATGTATGGCTACAGTGTATATACTATAAAAATGATTTCATACAGCTTTTAAACTTAACAGTATATTGTTAAAAAGTCCACATATTATTAAGAATTCTTCTAAAATACAATGTTTTTTACCCTTCTGTCTTACAGCTAGGATAATTTTTAAATTACTCTCTGTTTTTACATCTAGGTTTTTTCTGGTTTTTATTTAGGCTAGTATAAATAATGCTGTGATAGCCACTCATTTGATAAATCTGTGTGTATGTGCCTGATTATTTTTCTAGAATTAACTTTTAGAACTGGAAAAACTAGGTCAAAGATAATGCATGCACATTTCTCATGCTTCTGATGGGTTTTGCTAGACTTAATTATAATGCTTAATACTTAGCCGATTGAAACCATTGTGTTTTTACCTGGGTTGTTGTTGTTTATTGTTTTTTTTGTTTTTTGTTTTTTGTTTTTTTACAATTTCCCCTTGCCTCTAATTTCTTTTAGACCTAGGACTCGCTCTTCTTTGTATTTATATTGTCTGAAACAGTACCTGGCCTATAAAAGATGGCCATAAACACTGAGTAAATGAATGAAGAGTAAAACTGGTGACATGTGGCTTGTGACACTTGAAGCTTAGCCATCAGCTAATACAGCGCCTATTTAAACCAGTTTTCCCTGAGGTGTACTCCATGCATTCATTCATTCAGGAGATAGTAATTTGCGTCAGCCACAGTCCTGGACTGCAATGATGGCTGGCCAAAGTCCTATCCTTACTATGCTTATGAATCTAGCAAGGGACTTGGATAAAACAGGCTAAATAAAGAATAATGACAGTTGGTGACAAACATGCAGGAAAAAGCCAGGATGCTGTCACGGGACAGTACAACTTTAGTGTGCCTCATAATCTGCTGGAGGGCTTGTTAATACACAAATGACTGCTCCCCCTGCCCCCAGAGTTTCTCAGTCAGCAGGTCTGGAGCAGGGCCCGAGAACTTGAGCTTCTGACAAGTGCCCACTTGTCAGGGGACCCCACTTCACAAATTCACTGCAATAGGCAGTAAGGGATTGAGAAGGGTAAGGGAGAGGGTTGCTCCTTTGGTACTTGCAAAAGCTTTGTCTGAAGAGAGAATGGCTAGGTGGAGACCCGAAGGACAAGAAGCCATAAAGTCTCATATTTCAGACTGAGGCAAGAGCAGATGTCTAGAAACAGGAAAGGTTTGTCTGGTTTAAGAACTGGGAGGAGGCCAGTGAGGCTGGAAATTACCGAGGGAAAGGAATGGTCAATGTCAAAGTCACGGGAGTGGGCTCAGTGTCAGTGGTATGGGATCTTAGGGGCGGTAGAATCGGGTTTGCACTTCACCTGAATGCAGAGGGAGGTCAACGAGGGTTACAGAGAAGCAGTGAGACACAGTTCACGTTTTAAGGAGCTCACGCTGTAGAAAGGAGGAAGGGTGGCGAGTTAGCAGGAGTAATGTTTAAGAGACTGGAGTCGGAGGCTGCGACCATGAATGTGGGTCTCCCCAGGGAGTTTCAGGGTACACGGTGAGAAGGGGATGGACTAAAGCTCTGGTCACCCCAAAAAAGTTAGGGAAGTGTTGGCTACCCCAAAATCGGAACCAGTTTTTAACCCTGGCCTTTTCAGAACCCTTAAAATGGAAATGTTCACTGTGAATCCCTAAGAAGAGAGATTTTTGAGAGCACCTCGGGTTGTAAAGTGCTTCCCCAGGAGTCCTGGCCCAAGCACCCACCATTTCAAAGGTCCTGGTGCTCTTCGGTCCTCGGCCACGGAGCGGTTGGTGGGATGGTTCCCTGGGTCCCACCTTAGGAACGAGCTGCGGAGGCGGGCGGTCAGGTTTCCCGGCCAAAGCTGGAGACGGCCTTCGGGGCATGAGGCCAGGACCATCTCTGACTTGGACTGCTTGTCCCCGGGGAAGTATGAATTCAGTGCAATGTGCTTAGAATTTTGATGTCTGAAGGGTCTTTGAGCTGTTCTGACGGGAGCAGTGCGCATGAGGGTTCAAGTTTCGAGCGTATGTGACGCTTCCCTAGTCTCTGAAACTGAAACCAGCCTCTTTTGTGGTTGCCTCCTCACCCTAAAGGTTTTAGTGAGCTCCCAGCGTGTGTACAAAGAAACTCAGGAATCCCCCTTATGTGTGCCCTTCCTACTTCTGCTCAGCTCTGCACGGGTACCCTGGGGCAGAGGAGGGTATGGAGGCTCTCCCCAGCGGAACACAACTTGACCATGAGACTGGCAGGATTTAGCTCTCCGAGCCTCTGGTTTGTTTCTCCAAACTGGAAATAATAAAACTCAGCTTCAGAGGAGCGGAAGAGGATTAATGAAATCATTCAGGTAAAGAACTTCACACATTAGCCGTAATAATAGTAGCTCTTGTTATTGGAAGGAATGACATGTTTTCCACTTCGCTTTTGGTCAAGTGTTAACTTGGCTCTTTTCAGCGGCAGAAAGCCCCAGACGCCTTTTCTCCTGCCTGTCTGCTGGTCCTTAAAGGAGTGATTCACAGCTCTTCCGTGGGGTGCAAACTTGCAGGGAGCGATAGTTCTGAAAAACCGTTGTTCCTCTAACCACATGTTCACTTAAAGACGTGTTCTCCGGGTTTTTTCCAGGCATCCTGTTTTACCCTAAAAGGACTACCATGAATTTTCTCTTTTGGTATGAAATGTGATTGTTTCTTTATCATCAGCAAAAATCCATCAAAGACTGCTGTGTGAGAGGGCAGTTCCTCCTGAGCTGATGGTTACCGTGTTGCGGAAAGAGCAAGGAAAGTCTTTCAGGCTCCCTCTTTTTTCCTCATTTCCTTATTAGTGACTTAATAATACTTCCTTTCATTCAAGAGCACGTGTTGAGGAACCACCCTTTTAATTAGTCCTCTCATCATTAGATGATGACAAATGGGGAGTCTAGAAAGATCTGCCCCGAAGAACAGTCTGGACACTCTGCCAAGATGACTGTTGGATTTGTAAGGGAGGACCTGAGAAAGAGTGTTCCGGTTGATGCTGTTCTGTGTGTCAGGGTGACTTAATTAAAGTCTCCCTGATGGCTCTTGGGGAGGAATAATGAGTTGCTTTTATCAATTTTTTTTCCAGACACTTCCTGTGGTACAAGGTCTGAATTAACTCGCTCCTCTATAAATCTGATGAGGAAACCAAGTTCTAAAAATAGTCTGTGCACTGTGGGAGGAATCTGGATCCAAGCCTAGCAGCCAGCATTCTAGATGTGAAGAAAGAGTTTCAGGTCTTGATGCTGTCACTTTGGGCAGAACGTAACAAGGGGACTGTGTTCTGCAGGTTAGGGTAGCACGTGTCTCAGCACTAATGTCGGAGGCCTATGTGATGGGACGGGGGTTACTTCTCATACTGTGGGGTTGATGTTCTCTCTATGTTCTGGGCCCTGCCATTCGATGCAGGCTCACCTTAAGGCTGAGAGGAATGAAGAAAAGAATAAATTTATCCTACCTCTCTTATGCTTGGGAAGCCTCTTTGTGAGGCTGTTTTTAACAAAATGGGAGTAATTCCAAAAATTATCCTAGTACTAGGTGGGAACAAGCAGTGCCTCCTCGTGGGTCTCCTGTGCTCCCTCTGGCTAAGGAACGTGAATGTGTTCAGATATCATGTGAAAACTATGTCTTTTACTTTATGAATGTGGACATTGTGGATGAACAATGACTATAATTTACAACCGAGTAACCTTTTAAAAATTAATCCTAGTGGCACCCAGGTGGCTCTGTAGGTTAAGCAGCTGCCTTTGGTTCAGGTCACGATCCCAGGGTCTTGGGATCGAGCCCTCCATTGGGCTCCTTGCCCAGTGGGGAGTCTGCTGTTCCTCCGCCCCGCCCCCAGCTCTTGTGCTCTCACTGGCTTGCTCTCTCTCTCTCCTTCTCAAATAAATAAAATCTTGAAAAAAAAAAAATCAATACTAAATTTTCTACAACAAATGAAAAGTTCTCATCTATTTAGAACGTAATAGAGGATGTGGATTTTGATACGATAGTGTATATGACACACTTTGCATAAAAATCTACTTATTTCTGAAGCCCTATTTACATCTCTCTGTTTTCTACCGTGAGTTTTCTACTCATTAGCTCTTCTTATATTGGAGAAGAATGAATTTAAATGTGTGGTAGTAAAATAGGTGATTACCTGGAGTAACTTAATATTTTATTAATAACTATGAAGATCTAGGATGGTTTAGGTAGGAGAGTACAGACATATGTGTGTGTATGTTCAGTCGGGTGGCTATGTGTCCCTCTCTTCAGAGGACTGGAGGAGATCCGTACAGACAGACCTCTCCTGGCTGGCATGGTCACCCCCCTCCTGAGATTACAAGGACTCGAGTTTGCTTAACCTGAGCAGACATCAGCAGGGCCGGAACCCGTGGCCTCCACCTTCAGCTCCACGTTATTGAGTGGGGATGGATAATGGAGGGTAATGAGCTCAGTCCTGCAGACACAGCAGAGATTGTGATGAGGAAGTAGGGAGCACAAGAGCACCGAGAGAGGTCTGCTTAAAATCACTTGTCCGCGAGGGAAGGATTAGAAATTAGAAATTATCCTTGCTTGTGTAGTAATTGCCAACTTGGGCCACCCAGAAGAGGCTGTAGACTTGTCTTCTTGCTTGGTTTGGAAAGGAATGAAGGAATAACACCCTAACTACTCGTGCAATAGTAGCTTTTCCCATTCCACCCTGAAGCCTAAGCAATGTGTCCAATGCAAATCTGTCCTTGAAAAAAAAAAAAAAAAGATTTTATTTATTTATTTGACAGAGAGAGAGAGAGAGAGAGAGATCACCAGCAGACTGAGAGGAGGCAGGCAGAAGGAGATGGAGAAGCAGGCTTCCCGCTGAGTGTAGAGCCCAATGTGGAGTTCGATCCCAGGACCCTGAGATCATGACCCGAGCCAAAGGCAGACGCTTAACCCACTGAGCCACCTAGGTGCCCCCTTACATAAAATTGACTGTACACACCTTCTCAGAGTACATTCCCTCCAAAATGGGTTCACAGGCCTTTTGTGACCTGGCAGCAGCCTCAGGTCCCAGGACCCCACACAACCCCCCTATTGTCTCCATCTGTCTTTTCTTCTTCTTCTTCTTTCCTTTTTTTAATTTATTTGACACAGAGAGATCACAAGTAGGCAGAGAGGCAGGCAGAGAAAGAGGCAGGGAAGCAGGCTCCCCGCTGAGCAGAGAGCCCCATTCCAGGACCCTGAGACCATGACCAGAGCCAAAGGTAGAGGCTTAACCCTTTGAGCCACCCAGGCGCCCCTGTCTTTGTCTTCTTTTAATTTGGAATGCCCTATCACCCTTTCCTCTCAAAGCTGACTTTGTCCTTATCCTTTATATGCAAATCAGCTTGCTTCTTCTCTGTGTTGAGCTGCTTGCCCCTCTCCGTGCATCCGGTCGCCTGGTACATTCTCTCCTCTGTAAGTGTCGCTTCAGAATTTGGTTAAAATGATTTATATTCTTGCCCCTTGTCTCACCCACCTCTGGGTCCTCAGCTCTTAACTGAGTAGGTAGCACATGGTGAGTGTTTAGCAAGTATACCTGACACAAAACTATGAAAGCCTGCGTTGGTATAGCATTGATTCATGTAGTTAGTGAAAGATTTTCACTGCATTTGGCCTTGCCTACTTCCTTATGAGAGGCAGAAAAGCTGTTCTCAGAAGCTACCATGTACTGAACGTCAGCGGGGAGCCAGGGCTCAACATGCACTAATACTCCCCGAATTGACAAAACAGCCTTACTGCTCTTGCCAAATAAGAAAACTGAGGCCCACGGAGGTCGAGAAACATTCCTAAGGTCACAAGCTGGCATTTAAAGAGCCTGTGTTCCTTCGACCCCGCCACATTGGGAATCCCTCCCCGTGTGCATTCCCATTTATAACCTAGTGCCTTTCCCTGCCTGTGCCCTGGAGCCGTTTCTTTTTCTACCTTCATGTTTACTTACTAGGCTCAGAGCAGATCACGGAGCAAAAGCACTTTGGATGTTAGTGACAAGGGCGTGAATCCAGAGTTGAAGGCTAATGTTTTAAGTGAGTGTTCGGTTCAGGTTGTATTGATTTCTCCCCTCTCCACTTTGTTATGGCCAAGTGCTCTGGGCAGAAATCTAACAAAACAGGCTCACAGAGCTGCTCTTGGGGCCAGGAGGGTCATAGGTCACTGCACTGATGTGTGGGGAACATTAGCCAAATGACAGCGGCTCAACTGAAGAACTTGGAGTGACTACAGTCAGATGTCGGTGTACTCCGCACATGTTACTTATTACCTGCCAGCCTGGGGTGGCGCAGACCTGAACTTGGTCTGCTCTGCCTCTTACACAATGGTGCTGTTCACCTAGGACTTCTATGAGTCCAAAGCCCCTTGACCGCACCAGTTACACTGCATTATCATTTCTTGTCTACATGTCTCTCTTCCCTCCAAGGAGTTTGGGTCTTCTGTACCCATTCATTCAAGTCACAATGTTAAGCTTCACTGTCTGTTGGGTAGAGATGAATGCCAGAGATTCATCTCTGGTATTAGATGATATAAAGATGAATACCAGATATAGAGATCTCTGATGAAGACATGAATACCAGAGATTCATCTCTGATACCCATCTCTTTGATGGGTAGAGATGAATGAGACCAGAACTCTGTCCTAGAAGAGTTTGCAGACATGCAAGAGACAACTACTAAAAACTATTAGGAGGCTCTGAGATATTTCATTCATCTGGGTAGCCCCAGATTTTAGCCTAGCATCTGGAACCGTGAGTTCTGAATGTTTGTTGAATGGTAACTAAATGCCTAGAGCTGTGCTAAATGCTTTGCATTCATTCCTTTATTGAATCTTCACAACTCTTTATATAGAGCTGCCAGCACAAGTATTATCCACATTTAATAGATGGAGAAATTGAAACATCCAGGAAACGTTTGAGCAAATTCAGGGAAAGTCAAACCATTGTTGAGTGTTACTGCTCTTCCTAAAATCTCCTATGAAAGATGATTCAGTAGACTGAAGTGAACTCTTCTTGGGTTTTAGCCAACATCATTAACTTTTTTCTTTAATATTTTATCTATTCAAGGAATTCTACTAGTCCCAAGAGCGTGTTGTATGAAATCATACCATTCCATTATGTTTAAGTGGCCATTTGGAGTCAGAGCTGTTTAAGAAGAACCATCAATGATGTCTTTAGATTGGAAAGTTTAAGTCCCAAGATAAATTGAAATTACATTGCCTGTCAGCACCTCGTCTGCCCCCTCCCTGCCACAGGTCCAGGACTAGCTCTTGGCAGAGAGTTCAGAGAAGTTTCTCCTCTGACCTCTATCTTAGATCAGTGATTCCCACCCTCTTTCTCCCTCACCAAGCCGAAGCAGTACTACTGACATTGAGCATCATGCACTGAACATCCCCTAGACCCCGAGCTTTATGCTAGGAGCTTTCTGCACATTTTCATATTACCATAATCAATATCTCCTTTTTCATGGATGGGAAAACTGAGGTTCAAAGAGAGTTTGGACATGGCCAAAATTTGAGCCCAGATAATCTGACAACACAGTCCACACTCACAGTTAGTACACTCTAAATATTGCCATCAATGTCCATGGCAGAGTTCAACAATAATTCTTTTTTTTAAATTAACCATAATGTGTTATTTGTTTCAGGGGTACAGGTCTGTGAATCATCAGGCTTACACAATTCACAGCACTCACCATAGCAATACCCTCCCCAATATCCATAACCCAGCCACCCCATCCCTCCTACCCACCTCCAGCAACCCTCAGTTTGTTCAATAATTCTTTAGGTATGTCTGTTAGGGGGAGAGAAGTGAAGTTTAAAACCCCCCACCCCCTTCAGGGTGGTTCTAATACACTCCTCACTCACAAAATCACAGCAGAGTATGCAGATCATACAGACATTTTCAAGTCCATCTCAAGTTCTGAGGTCTGTCCTGACCCCTCCAACCCCTTAGTCTCTTCCTCCATTAAGCCCGGAGCACATTGAGATGAAATACTTAATTGACAGCTCACCGTATACTGTCTTACTACTGCTCATCTTCCACCTGGATATCTTGCTGTTTTCAACTAGACTAATTTGCTAGAGGGCTCAGAGTTCATTCCCTCCCATATGGCACCTGCTGAACACACTATAGGGCATAGACACTTAATCAATGCCCCTTGTTTCCTTAAAGAGTGGCAGGATAGTTTATTGGACTCTGAAGGCAGATAGACTCTGTTCTTCACCTGCTAAGTTACAATGGCTTGCGACCCAGTGAAAATTACAAAATTTAATTTACTCCCACTCTAATACAGGGATTAAAACAATACCTTACAGACTTGTCAGGAATATTAAAAAGGAACAGAAAATGCAGTTGGCATAGTTCCTAGCACATAATAAGCTCTCAATAAATAGTAATTATTAATGTTGTTATTACAGAGTAGCTGAATTCATTGGGTGTTTGCTCTGTGTTACATGCTGTGCTAAATGCTTTGTATGCAATTATCTCATTTAATTTTTTCATAGTGTACAAATGATTTGTCAACTTCAAAAAAAAAAAAAAAGCTCTTCCTTTCTTACTTTGACCCTAAAGTTACTTAAGAACATTGGTTGTTCTGTCTTCATAGTCCTGTATCAGGCCAGACAGGCATAATAGGTGTCATAATACACTCTTGGTATTTCATGGGAACTGTTAGACTTAGCACAGTAATTACTAATGACAGCTAAAGCACTGGAATTGACAAATGTTTTGCTTTCTTCTGCAAGTTAAAGCAGATCCAAATTGGGATCCCACCCTTCCCGCTCAAAGATGTCCCTGTCCCCTCTCCCTCAAGTCAAAGAGAAAGTGAAGATAGATCGCCAATCAGAGCATCCCACATGCGCCCTTCAGTAATGAGTATTGCTGTGCAAAACAGGATGAGAACTGCTGGTCTAGGCACGCGACATAGTATTAAATCTTTTAGGACTCTGAAAACACTTGTAAGGCAAACAGAGTAGAAGCTGCTTTGCTCAGTGTGGTCTAGACCACTAAATTTAACCACAAGTTCTTGAGGATGCTGGTTGGTTTATTTTATAGAAAAATTAGAGCAGGTGGGGTTGAGAAGGTCTTCTCCTGTTTTTGTTTTTTCCTTTGAAATCAATTTGGTGCTGAATTAGAGACAAAGAGTTTTCTAGCTGTGCTGTAGAAAGTGTGCTTTGATGACCGATAACAGAATCCTGCAGAGTAGAGGATTTTTAGGCCTGCGAAACTAGGCTGTGTGATACCACACTGGTGGATACGTGTCATTATGCATTTGTCCAGACCCATAGATTGTATGACACCGAAAGTGAGCCCTAATGTAAACTATGGACTTTGGGTGATAACGATGTGTCAGTGTAGGTTCATCAATTGTAACAAATGTACTACTCTGCTGGGGCTTGTTGGTAATGGGGAAGGCTATGCATGTGTGGAAGCAGGGGGTAAATGGGAAATCTCTGTACCTTCTGCTCCATTTTTCTGTGAACGTACAACAGTCCTAAAAAAGTAAAATCTAGTGGCACCCGGCTGGCTCAGTCAGTAGAGCATGCAACTCTGGATCCCAGGGTTCTAAGTTTGAGCCCCATGTTGGTTGTAGAGATTACTTAAAAATAAAATCTTTTAAAAAAATAAAATCTTTAAAAATAAGTAAAAAAATCTGTTTCCCAAACAAAATAGAAATATTGTCCAGTTAAACATAGATGTATTGACTATCTGCTACGTGCCATACTACAGGAGACATTCAGAGAACACCAAAGTAATGAATTTGTACCTGTCCTTGGTGAGAAAAACAGGTGCATATCCTGAGTAAACTGGGCTCTAGGGAGACAGATAAACAAGAATAAAAACTGCAGAAATTTCAATAAGGGTTGTAGGGAGATGCATGTAGAAAATGTTGAGAGTAGAATGAAAGGGGGTGCACCTAATTTGTCATGGAAGGTAGAGGTATGGGAGGTTTTCTAGGGGAGGTGATACCTGAACAGGGTTTTGTAGGATGAGTAGGAGCTTCCTAAGCCTACAGTGGAGGAAGGTTGAAGGTGGGAACCGTTCTGTAATTGGCTGACTCTAACTATGTTGGTAAGATGCCTTTACATTTAGTTTTAGTTTTCTGCAGTGGATAATTCTTTCTTTCAGGAGCATTAGGAGATCGGCTTAATTAATGTTCATAAAGCTTTCAGTCATCTTTGGGGAAAAGGTGAGGTATAAGGGAAGTGTATTCTTTATTATCCTTGCTTTACCAGCATCTCATCACATAAGGAAAATTCCCTGAAAGGTCATTTCTAAGAAACAGTGTTAGTCTGGTGGCTCCTAAGCCTTATGTAACATCCCGGAACAATGCAAGAGCAGGGGAAAGAAAGTGACATCAGCGTGGAGATAATAATGAATTTAAATCCTAAGCCTTATTGCCTTACTGCAGCTGCTCAGGATGAGACAAGCTGGAAGTTTCTAAACTTAACTCTGCCCCTGCCTGGAAGCTTCTAATTAAAAGTTTTCAAATAAAATCAATAAGTTTTGACAGATAAAAGAGCAGATGGCTTGAGGAAGCGAATGAAAAGCCCGCACTAGGAAAGCATGGGGCTTTAATTCCGTTTGAAAACACACTCCATGCAGGAGGAAGCAGAGCTCCAATGTGGACATGCTTAGGAGACACGTGGCTACTGGGCCCAGTCCTATCCCAGATTTCACTGTGAAGTTCTAGTGTGTGGCACAGCTAGCCCCTCCTGTTGCTCCGAATCCACAGCCGTGCAGCAGGAGAGATCATCTCCACCCCACAAACAGGGGTGTTCATTTGTTCCCTAGAGTGGTTTTCGCTCACTCTTGTACCTTTCTGCTGTTCACCACATGTGTACTGAGCCCCTCCTTCTAGCTGCTGTTCCTCTGCTGGGTACTGGGGATGCGGGGTGAGCTGAAATCAGACCAGGGTTTGTTTGTTTGTTTGTTTTTCTTTTTGCTTTTTCTTTTTTTGCCTCCTACGGAGCCAACTTAGTGCCAATCTAGTGCAACTCATTAATTAGTGAATTGGCTAATTAAATACAGCAAGTGAAAATCCATAGACTTTTAAAAATGTGGTGTATTTGATATTATTTGATAATGATGGTAGCACTGTTCTGTGTTTTATTAATTTGATCTATTATTTGAATATACAGCGTAGTTCATCCTCAGGACAGGGGGATGTTGATAACTTCCAACGAAGAGAAAACAAATTGAAAGGATGAGGGTTGCCGTCCAGATTTCCAGAGCTGTTCCGTGGCAGAGACGTGACTCAAACCTGTCACCTCCAAAGCTAGTTCACGTGCTCTCTTGCTGCTGCAGGTTGAACCTTCTGGGCAGTCATTTGGAATGTCCGTCATCTGACCATTGTAAACCTCGCATCCAAAGAGAATGCTTGTATGAGCAATTCTAGAGAATGCTGACATCCCTGGTGTTGATATTGAGAGGTGGGGGGGGCGGCCTACCAGGCAGAAATATTGCATAAATGGAACTATGATGTGGGCAAAACTAGCTGAGCCGTTGTGTCACGATGCAAGCTCTTTGTTTGTGCCGGTCTGTTCAGCTCTCCCTGAGACTTCCATGTCCTTCCTCCATCCTTTCATTCGGACATCGCTCTGCCCACATTTGCTCGGCTTCAGCGCATGGGAGCATTTCCTTTTACCTTGTAGAAATGGAAGTCTCTTTAGGTTTCCTTGGGCCAAAGAAGCCAAGAGGAAGTCAGAGAAAAGGGTTCCACTTGGGTGCTGATCAAGTCATGGTTATTTTAGAAAGCTCCTTGTGTTTTGATCCCACCGGCAAGTCTAAGTACCAGGGTAATTTGGGATGCACGAAATAGCCCGACATTTCCTCCTCCATGCCGCGTCTACCTGCAGTGCTCCGAGATCCCTACATTAAATTTGGGGCACTCCAGGGAGATCCATATGGCCTCTTTGCACAATACATCACTGTTAGTGAAGTCATCTGTGTTTTCCAGGCAGCACTGCATATCTAAAAGCAGTGCCCTCTTCAAAGTTCTCCCAAGTCATGCTCCCTTTTCCCATTCACTCCATCGTTCCTGAGAACTCTGTTGGCGCTTTGTCCTTCCCGGCTGGCCTGTGTCTCTTCTGTTACTCTTCTGTTACTACTTTAGTCTTTCCATTCCTCCATCCCCACCGCACACAATGCCAGGGCTATCTTTAAATCTATGTGTATATTTGTAATAGATAATTATATATGTAACCATTATAGATCATAAATTTGCACTAAATGTCATACATGTATCTGATAGACGTAGAACCATGTGACTTAGTTGCCTTCCAAGTGTGGCTGCCGTGTGTACACAGGATAGGACCACAGCACTTGACCAGGGCCGATGAGCCCTACCTACCTCTCAGACCCACCTCACTCTTCCCTCCTGCATGGCTCTCACTCATGAGTTCATGCCACCAGGATGGTTCTGCCCCCCCCCGCCGCCATGTCTTGAAAGACTGGATTTTCACATTGTAAAATCAGAGGATACCATGCTTCCATCCGGCCTCTAGCCCTCACTCTAGCTCACCTCCCCAGTTTTGTCTCTCCTACCACTTCATTAGCCTTTATCTCATTTTGGTCTTATCGGGACCTCCTCCACCAGAGTGTAAGCCTTGTGAGGAGAGGGACAGGAGGAAATGCATCTGGCATATCCTTCAAGCTTGGCACTGTGCCCCTCAGTGAGCTGCTCACTGATACCCCGAACGGATGAATGACGAATGTGTCTCGCGTCCCATCCAGCTGTGACGCCACTTATCGTATACACCGTCACAGGAGACATGGTGACAAAGCGTTGACTCTAGAGCACACATTCTAAGCCCTCTGTCTGAATCCCCCGTTTAATTTTCATGAAAGCCCTATGAGGATGGTACCACTATTGTCAGCCCCATTTTTCAGATGAGGAAACTGAGAAGTTAAATCATTTTACATATCCAGGAGAGGAAACAAAGCTGCTGGGGACTGTGCAGCTGGAGATCAACAGAGCCAAGACTCGCATGCAGGCATCTGGCTCCCGAGCTGCTGAGGGGCCCTCCTGGCTTCCTAGAGCAGAGTCACATATTTCATTTGAGATCATGGAAAGAAACTTGGAGCAGGCTGCAGCCTGGGGAAATTAACCCATCTCACACCTGCTCCAGCGTACTCTTTCCCAGGCTGGGGAAGCTCAAGCTGGCGTCATGAGCTCTTTAGTGTGTCCCTATGAAAGGGAAACCAGAGTAATCTCTGCAGATGCTGGGATTGAAAGAATCATTGTCCCCTCATCAGAAAAGCATAATTAAGAGCCTCTCGGCCTATTAAATGAGGCGGTGAATGCTAACACACTTTGTAGAGTGTAAAACGCTCTATAAATGTTAGTTATTCTTATTCCTGAGCTCCATGGGATGATGGCTTATGTTCTGGAACTGCTGGTTCAGAAGGTTTCAGTAGTAGTCAAATCTACCCAGTAGTCAAGGAAAGGAAATGCCTCCTGTGTATTCCCTCCTCTCGTCCTGAAACCTAAACAGGAATCCATTCTTCTCCTGCATTTCCAAAATCCGAGATATGCAAATTTTAAATATGCAGGCTGCTTTTAAATGATACATGAAAGGGATTTTTGAAATGAATGTGCTGTGATTGAATTTCTGGTCAGTCACCCACAAGGCATTTTGCATGAAGCTCTGGACCCAATTCCACTGAAAATGCATGAAGCCTTTGGAGCCTGCAGCCATTCTAACCAGAGACAGGGATCAGGGTCCTTACCACGAAACTTATACTGAGTGGTGCAGATCCCCAGGCTCCAAGTTGAAAAACAAATGAACACAAGCCTAAAACAAATCCAACACAAAGTTACTTTAAAAATACCTTTTGTGCAACCTGGGCCAGACCATAAAACCCCTTTGATTTTAAACTGCTTGGTAAGACCAGCAAGTATTAATATATAACTTGGCATTTTCAGTGGAGGTAACTTTGTCACTTCTGAGAGACTCTGGCTACTCTTTGAGAGTAAGGGTATTACTGATCAGTGTTGTCCAAATGAAGATCTTTTTGACCTGGTTTCCCAATAGATAAGAAATACAGGTAAAAATAATCATTTAACATACATGACTTATGCCAAGATGATTTTTTAGAATAACCGACTGGAGGGGCGCCTAGGTGGCTCAGTGGGTTAAGCCTCTGCTTTCGGCTCGGGTCATGATCTCAGGGTCCTGGGATGGAGCCCCGCATCGGGCTCTCTGCTCAGCGGTGAGCCTGCCTCCCCCACTCTCTGCCTGCCTCTCTGCCTACTTGTGATCTCTCTCTCTCTCTGTCAAATAAATAAATAAAATATTTAAAAAAAAGAAGAAGAAGAATAACTGACTGGAGTTGGCCCGCTTAACAAGGTTGAAGAGCCCCAGTAATCACCTTGCTTATTATTAAACAAGTTTGCTAAGCAATCTTATTTCTTGGAGATGATCAAAGGTAAGCCTCAGACTTATCAGACTTGCCATGACATTCCAAAGTGGTGCAATTTTGAATTATATTTCCTCCTTTTCGGGATTTTAGAAAAACTCAGCCAGTAGCATTTATAAAGTCTGTACAACAAAAACAGACAGAAGAGGTGAAGCTAAGTTCCCCTGCACCCTCCTAACCCCATCCCTCAGAGGGGACCCCTGGAGTCACTTTAGCATATCTCTTTCCAGAGCTTTCTCTATTTGTCAGGTGTTTGTCTCTATGTGTACATGTATTACACTGAAACAATTTATGCTTATATAAATGGCATTGCTAGTTGTCGACTGCTGCCGTAAAACTTAATGCTTCAAAATAAGGCTTTTTTTTCTCTCTCTCTCTCTCTCTCAAAATAAGGCTTTTTATCTTCTGTGTTTTCTGAGAGGGAGCAGGGGTGGCTAAGCTAGTGGGTCCTGGAATATGCTGTCTGATGAGGCTGTAGTCAGGATAAAAACTGGGATGACAGTCCCCTGAAGGCTGACCTGGGGCTGCAGGAACTGCTTTGCTGGTGGCCCGTTCAGAGGGCTGCTGGGTGGAAGACACAGCCCCTCCCAGCCCCATGGGCCTCTCCATGAGGCTTCTTAGTGTTCTTACAATATAGTAGCTAGCTTCACCTAGAACAAGTGAGAAGAAACCAAGAGAGTAGATTTGATCAAGGAATACCCCGTGACCTAGTCTTGGAAGAGGCCCATGGTCATTTCTGCCATATTCTATGTATTAGGGAGTCACTAGATCTGGCCCACGGTCAAGGAGAGGCTAATCAAGCTCCAGCTGCTAAAGGAGTAACAGAATCTCTGCACGCATCTTAAAAACCACCACAGACAGCACATAGGATTCCAAAATTACCTTTTTTTAAGTAATAATGTGTGTTCTTATAGTCAGATTATATATACTGACTCAGCGTATGTGCCGATTTACTCTTTCAACAGCTGTGTGCTAACCCACTATCTATGTAATCCTTCCCGTCGGGACACACACCCCTTGAGATTGATCTCATATTTTCATTCCCATAGATAAAGCAATGAGAGTGCTTTCCTAGTGTCTCTTTAGTACACGTCCCGGGATTTCACAGTAAAAATTCACTGAAGTAGAATTAGCAAGTTGAAGTGTATGTTGACTGTTGCTATCAGAAAGGCCTCCAGAATGACTATTCTGATTTCCAACCATTCATTCCTAACAGTGGGGGGACGGGGGCTTGTGGTAGAACATTATTAGGTCAAATAGCTTAGGGGACTTTCTAATTATTTTTGCCTTTTTTGAGCTTGGTTTTGGAAGAGGCCTGAGACTTTTCCAACTTTGCTCATGATTACAGCCTCTCTGCTTGAACTCTGCTTGATTTAAACAAAAATACAGGAGCTCATCCCTCCGGAGACAGGGAGGCTTAACTGTTGTTTACAAAGGACTCAGAGGTTCTCAGGTACAAGTTGCCCCTGGAGAACCAGGTTGATTATTGTTCATTCAAAATGACTTCCTCTGTTACGGTAGCAGCTGAGAAATCACATGCACAAGCCAGCATGTGGATTTCAATGCAAAATTAAATGCCATTTTAGCAGCAACTATTTCTGGACTTTGGCTGTGCCTTTTTATTGCAAGTTAGTGATGCAGAAAATCACAGAATCCTCTGAGTCCTTCCACCATGTAACTTAACCTCCCTTTAAACCCAAAAACCAGACTGACTTCCTTCTGTTCAAGCTTCCAAGTGTCCTTTGTTGGCAAGAATCATTAATTGCAGCTTCCAATCCTGATCAATAATTAATATTATCAATAATTAAGAGCAGATGCCTACCTACCCTGGGACAAGTGAACCATGTGAAAGGATTTGGTCTGATTTATTTCTCTTTCTTTACTGCCCAATCATGAGTGAGAATGGTTGGGCAGATTCAAAATAGTGTATCAGTGAGGCAACTGTCATTCATTCAATCTATATTAATTGAGCCCCTACTGTGGGTCAGGTACTGTGCTGTTTGGTATGTGTATGTAGGAAGAGTGTTAACATGATTAATACCTGCAAGATTTTGAGATCTCATTGTAATTATTCCCGGATAATCTGTGCATCTTAGGTATCAGGCACTGTGTGTGGCTCTCTATAGACATGAATGCTTTTCATTCTCAATAGTCCTGTTGAGCTAGGTAGCATTGCCATTTTTCAAATGTCACAATAAATGCAAAACCCTAGTTCTTTCATGAGATGACTGCTCATCTCCATCTGGGTTCCTAACCCTGCTGAACCCTAGTGTATGAGAAGGTTGGACTAGTTCACCTTTTGCCTCGATGTGGTTGTTTTGTTTTGTTTTGTTTGTTTGTTTTTCACAAGAAGCTCCGTGAAAATGCTATAGTGACAGCGTATGCCATGCTTAGAGATCGCTGAGGCCTCAGTGGCCACTCCTATAGATCTCCTCTCAGAAGCTTCCCCTGAGCTCCCTGGCAAGGTTGGATCCCCAGAACACATGTGGTATCACTTCCCTCCTGAATTCTTGGCACAGTGGAAGCCCGCATCTGGGAGATTGTTTGCTATTGTCTCCATCAGGGTGCTATGAGCTCCGTGGGGCTGTGGTCTGTGCTTTTCTCGCTCATTTCTGTTGCTGCAGAGCCTGGCACAGATCCTGGATGGAATCATCTGTATTATTTAGTTCATTAACTAATTGCTTTACTAAAGGCTTGGGGAGAAGGGGGAAGCCATTCTGACTAAACCTGGAGACTTCTTTAAGTTGATTCACACCTTCCAAACCTCAGTCAGCAAATATTCTTTGACCATGTCCTTTGGTGACAAATTAAGAATGGAGAATGTAGCAGTAAACTAGATCTGATCCTTATTCTCCTGCATTCTGTCAGGGGATCAGATGATAAATTAGTCAAATTAAAATGAATAAGATAATTTCAGGTATTTCTGAGTGCTCAGATGAAAATTAAACTGAGAACAACTAACAGGATGGGGTTTAGTCAGGGGAGAGTCTCCAAAGAGGACATACGGCGCTGAGACCTGACCTGTGGTAAGGACCCAGCCTTGGGAAGGTACAGGCACAGAATTGTCTTGGATGCTAGTAAAGGTATGAGTTACTCAGGGCAGAAGCCTTGGTGTCATCCCTGACTCCTTCCTCTTACACTCCTGTCATCTCTGTCTCCAGGGTGTCCCAAGTTGGTCAGCTTCTCCCTGTCCTCACGGCTGCCACTCTGGTCTAGCCCATTGTCATTCTCACCTGGAGTGTTGGAATAACCTCCTGTCAGGTTTCTCCGCTTTCACGTCCCCACCACTGTCTACTCTGTATAAGTCAGATCAGATCACTGCCCAGTTCACGTCCTTTGGTGGTCCTCCTCACCCTGAGTGTAAAATCCCGGGACTGACTGCAGCCTCCTGTCATCTCATGTCATCTGGCCTCCTCTCCAACCCCATTTTCTACTGCTGTCCCGCTGCAGGCACACTGCCTTTCTCGCTCCTCCAGGAACAGGCAAAACATGTTCCCACCTCGGGCGCTTTGCACTTGTGGTTTCCTCTTGCTGGAAAGCTTTCCCCCACCTACGCTGTGCTTTTGTGGTTTGCTCCATCACTTAATTCATGTTCTGTTCACATATTAACCAGAAGCCTCTACAACCCTTACTGGAAATGGTCATCACCATTCTTCCCTATGCTTCCAATTTCCTATGTTTGTAACTTTGTTTCATAGAACTCCATGTAACAGAGGGGGCATGTTATATGTGTTCTTCTGTCTCTGCTATTAACAATATAGGCCCCATGGGAGTGGGAAATGAATCTGCCTTGTTCACTTTTGTATTTGCAGTACTTGGAATGGTGGTCCTCGACCACTTTTTCATGGATGGATGGATGGATGGATGGATGGATGGTTAGGTGGATGGGTAGATGGATGGATGGCTGACAAAATGCAAAAACCATGGGTCTTGGTGTGTTGGAAAAACAGAAGTCAGGAGAGGGGAGAGAAAAGAGGAGACCAAAGAGGCAGCCTGGGGTCAGACCCCACAAGACCAAGTAAGTGATTTTAAGAAGCTGGGAATTATTCTAAAATGATCAAGAGGCCATTCACACCTGGAAAGCTTTTGCTTTGTAATTTCTCCAAATGACATTTGGAGAAACATTGAACTGTATGACCTCTTTATTACCTTCTCTGGTGCGCAGAAATAGAGCTGTGCTCTGCTCTTTGATCCTACCAATGTTTGCTGGAGGTGCTATGGTTGAAATAGCGCATATGGAATCAGTGACTTTGAGTGGCTGTGTAAATTCAGTCCCCCGGGGAGCCATCCCTGATCTCGTGGAGAAGAATTAAGTGTCCTCCCGTGTGCTCCTGCAGCCCCCGCTGATACCAGAGCATGAGCTGTTGCTTTGTGGTATTTGTCTGTGGGTCCTGCTGCCATGTCAGCTCTTGAGGCTGAGCACATTTTCTTGTTGGCTCCTCCAATTGAGAAACCACAGAAAGGCCACTGGTCATTTGGATCCAGCCCACCGAGGTGTGTGTTTCACCTGTTTTGTTTTCATTTAATCCGCAGGGGTTGTCAACATTTTAGATTTTTAAGAAATGGATTTTCGGCTTCTCTTGAAAATTTAGAAGACATAGTAATGTTGTTCCCATGTTCTCAACAACTAGAGGAATAGAACAGCAGCAACCCTGGCCTTAGGGGGCATGCTTTCTAAAGCAAGCCACCATCTCTACCTCTCCCTATTCATGTCTAATGCTGTGGTTGACAATTTCTTGTCATCTAACATTGGGTTGAGCTATTGTTTTCATGTGGGAGGGAAACAAAAGTCTATATCCTGTTTGTAGGCAAAGGAATGATATAGCATGTACCTGGTACATGGGGCCCTTTTGGGCAATGGAATTTGTGACCCTGGTCCCAAAGTGAACAAGTGTTGTACTTGGGTATTTCAAAGCATAGACCTGGACTACTTAACGCAGTAAAGATGTTAACTTTCCCCACATTGGTATGTAGGGGAAATCCTGCCAAGATTTTTTGTACATACAGTCTGGATTAATCTGCAGAAGAATATCTTGAGTATAACAAACAAACAAAGCCAATCCCAAAGTCTTAGGTATGGTATGATAGACCTCTCTTTCACCCCCTGGCAACCACTCCTCTGTTTTCCATGTCTTTCATTATGTCATTTCAAGATTGTAACATAGATGGGGACAAGATTAGTGATTACCACGGGTGAGGGAGAGGGAATTGGAGGGAAGTGGGTATGCAGCCCTAAAGAGGCACCATGAGTGATCCTGGATGTACTGGCAGTGTGGTCTGTATCTTGACAGTATGGATGTCCATCTCTGGTTGTGATGTTGTACTATAGTTTCACAAGATGTTGCCATTGGGAAGAGTTGAGCAAAAGGTACATAGGACCTCCTTGTACTGTTTCTTAGGAAGTAAGAAATGTGAATCTACAGTTAGCTCAAAATTAAAAGCTTAACGTATAATACAGGTTGTAGAAATCTGCCAGCCTTAGATGCAATCCCTGCTCTGCCACTTATTAGCTAAGTGACCCTGGGCAGTTAGCCCCCCTGAGCTTCTTGTCCTCATCTGAAAAATGGGGATCATAAAAGTCTCATGTTCGTGTTGTTTTGCAGATGAATTGAGTGAGGTCATACATCTATGGAGCTGAAGAGCTAGCGTGTATTGGGCCTGCAGTTAAGAATCAGAGGCAGGGTCCCCCGTGGTACACTTCAGGGGAAACCAGGGCTCGTGTCAAGCAGAATCGGCCTGAGTGTCTCAGTCGGTGCATGCTTAGTGTTGCAGTCATGGCTCTCATGGTGCTCCCAGGCCAGGTGAAATATGCCACACTTCTGTTTATTAACTAGTTTGTTCCAGACTACTTACAAGTATGTGCAGCCTAAAAATTTAGTAACTGTTTTTTGGGGGGGGGGGGAGTACACATAAATTGAAAGAAACTATATTTAATTTCATCCAGCAATTGTGTACAGCAACATATATGTCCCCGTTGGACTCCGCTCAGCCTCTTAAACCTCAGAATCAGATTCAACACCGCCACCCTTGGTGTCTGTTCTGCCTTGATCTTGATGCAGTACTTGGGTTTAATCACATCAGCTGCCAAAACCAACTTTGCAAAAATACGATATTATTTAAGGGGGGGAAATAGACACTAATGTTGATATAGTGAGTTTCCTTATGCTGGTTCTTACAGTGTCTGACAGATGTTAAATATTGCTGTTTTTCCCTCAAAATTTAAAATATCTCCCAACACCCTTCAAGTGTGCTTTGATACCACAGGGCACTTCGGTTGCATAGATGACAAGCTGCGAGCATAATGGTTCATTATGGCGTCTTTTCAAAGCAAGGCAGAGGAGACCCGAATGAAACATTACTCTCCAGGCTCTTCCCAGTGGGAGTGAGCCACCTGCTACTGGACATACTTGTGTCCCCAGGACAGTAATCTTTAGGGCACAAGAGTTATTTCCTCTGACTCAGCCAAGGCAGAGGAGATGATTACAAATGGATGCTGGAGGGATACCTGGGTGGCTTAGTCCGTTAAGCATTTGCCTTCGGCTCAGGTCATGAGCTCAGGGTCCTGGGATGGAGCCCCATATCCAGGTTCCATCCTCAGTGGGGTGTCTTCTCCCTCTCCTTCTGCCTCTCCCTTCTTCCTGGTCGGGCGTGTATGCGTTCTCTCTCTCTTTCAAATAAATAAATAAATTCATTTTAAAAAAAGAAAGAAAGAAAAGAAATGGATGCTGGACCCTTTTGCATGCTCTCTCTTTCAGATGCACTCTGTCATGCCGGGCTCATTCCAGAGATAGTAAGCCATTCAGGAAGTTCCTGTTCTCTCATAATTAAATTCTAATAGAAGCACCCAGAAGGTGACAAGTGTAGTCCTAGTCAGGCCTGCTCCCCAACCCTTGAGTAGTGGGTATTAAAATTCATTCCACAGACAACAAGCCGCATGATGTTACGGAAACCTTGCAGTCAGGAGACCTGAATTTCAGGCCAGACTCTGCCAAGTACGCTTGTTAGGTTAGCCCTCCAAAGCCTCAGTTTCCATTGTCTGCAAAACAGGTGTTAACTATGTGCATAGCGCCTTTAGCCAGGAGCTAAGGATGTAAATGAATGTAAATTCAGTCTTATGACCCCCCAGTAACAAGCACTTCTATTTGCCATTTTTTAAATCACTAATTACCAACCCAGTCTGTTTTGTCCAAGGATAAAAAGATTTCCAGACAACAAAATGCATTTGTCATGCTTCTCAGAAGAGGGGGATCTATCAAGAGGTGGGGGAAGGAAGAAAATTCCAGAGGGTTATGTAGCTGATGTTAATGAGGAGCTTGGGAGCATACCGAGTGGTACTGCCCCCGGGAGCCGCCTTCTCCTTTTGCAGACAGGAGAATAAATTCTTTGAGAGCTAAATTGATCTGCTCATTCCCTGTTCCTTTTTTCTCTCCAATATATCACTTAAAAGAGATCAACTTTCTTCTTCTGATTCTGGCTGTCACCCCAGGGGCTGTTTTATTCAGCTAGTGCCGGATGCGACTTTTTTTTTTTTACTCCCAGGCCAAAAACCTTTCCAAAGTCAAAGTTAATATTTCTTCACAGATGTTGTGTCGTTCCTGGCATCGGTGATAGATGTCGCTTTGTCGAGGTGGATCTGATTGGGATCTCTCTCCAAGAAAGTGAGATGATATGAAAGACCATAAAGCAGCTGTTAATTTCCCTCTCAAAGTGAGGAGGGTGATGCACAGTGGTGGAAAGCCACTCCCTGGGTCCCCAGCCTAATTGTCTTGATTAACACACTGCACGGCCATCACAGGTGTAGCACGTAATAGCTCTATAAGATTTTCATAGCCAGGCCCATTAAAATCTGTCATTGAGCCAAGAACTAACAGTGTGTGCATCATAATGCCAAAAGTCAGAACGAGTTCTCTAAACAATAACTGCAGTTTATGGTTTGAAAGCACATTTACCCTTCCTTTACTTAATTTTCTTCTCCCGCGGAAGGCAGGCAGTTGAGGTGGGGAACCCAACGTTCGGAGAGGTTTAGGGGATTTATCAATTACAGGACACCGAGTTGTACCAGACTGCTCAGGACGAGGATAAGTCCTTAAAAGAGTTTTCTCCTGCCCATATGGCGGAAATTAACATACGTCACTTAGCAACTTACAAAGGCTTCTGTAGTCACTTTTTTCTTTTTTTTTTTTTTAAAGATCTTATTTATTTATTTGACAGACAGAGATCACAAGTAGGCAGAGAAGCAGGCAGAGAGAGAGGAGGAAGCAGGCTCCCCACTGAGCAGAGAGCTGGATGCGGGGCTCCATCCCAGGACCCTGAGATCATGACATGAGCCGAAGGCAGAGGCTTTAACCCACTGAGCCACCCAGGCGCCCCTGTAGTCACTTTCTTATCAGGTCTCCCGTAAATAGCACGGTGAATCTAGCCTTTATTATTTTTATGTGCACAAAGAAAAGCTCAAAACCATGGACTATTAGTTGAAGTCCTGTATTTCATTTTAGGTTTGAAAAAGCTTTGGGAGAGGTTCTGCCACTTCCTCAAGGGCATTTGGCAGGTCAAGGGTGAGAACCCAGGCTTACAGACTCAGACCCAGCCTTCCCACAAGGTGTTCTTGGACACAAGGTGCACTGTAGTTAGGGGCAGATGAGACAGTGTAGTTTATATTGTGCCACAAAGACACAGGTGCCTCCTATGGTCATGGTGCCCAGATCTGAACCACTGAAAGGTTTAGGTCAATGATTGCTTTTTCTACTGAATTGGGAATGGACAATTCATATTCTAAACTGAACATAAACTTGACGCCTAGTCTCTTCACTGCCTGATCTCTGTGGTGCTGACCGTGTGTTTGCTGAAGCTGCCTTTGTTGGTTTACAGACCACCCGCCAGAGAACCAGCAATGCATTTAAAGAACCCGAGTGGCCGGGAAGGTCATGAAGGCAGAAGATAAATGTCTTAGCAGGCAAGACAGGCAAGGAAGTTGATAGACAGCCTGCCTATGGAAAAAAGGAGCTCTAAGATATTCTCCATAAGAACCACAGTTTTTGCAGTAAAATATGGTGTTCTTTACTTCTTAGAGATGAGGAATGAGGAGGAAGCCCTCTTTGGCTCGTCTGATGATTTTTGAGGTAAAGGCAGAGCCCCTGAGTACCAGTGAGGGCCTGGCTCCTGTCCCAGTCCTGATGGAGCACAGAGGATGGCTCCCTGGTGACACGTGTGCGGGTAGGAGTGGAATTTCACATTTCTCACTGCTAGAAGGGCAGTGTTTTCCACCCATTGTTCATTCTGAAAGCTCTCTTCAGCCCCAGCCTGTGTGTTCTCACTGGAGGAGAGAAAAGAGAATGAATTCTGTGTTCCCTATCGTGCACTGAAGCCTAGAGCCAGGTTCCTTTAATCTAAAGAGCCAAAAATGATGATTTCCTCAAGAGCAAATGGCTCCCATTGCCTCTTTGGCTGCAGTGTATCCGTGTCTGCTCTGCCATTCCATCCTGAAATCTGGGGTGCTGCGAAACTAGCCAAGTACACGACATCCCAACACAAATAGCTTCTTTCATTTAAAAAAAAAAAAAAAAAAAAAAAGAGTCACAGTTGGAGGTGGGAGAACAGCCTTGTGTTCTGTACTATTTTGTTTTAGATTTTTAAATATTATAGAAAGGAAGAAAAAGCTGGTATCTATTTGTGCAAATACATAGTATTTATTTATGAACGAGTATATGTGTCTGTATACAGGTAAAAAAAAAAATTGGCCATTTTTATAAAGATGTTCTCAAGCATGATATGAATAAATCTCCACTTGGCTTAGCTTAATGTAGTCGAATTGATTTCTGCCTACTAACCGGTGGTTCCCTCTCAGTGGGAAAGACTCGATAAGCTCAGTTGGGCCCACTTTTGCACATCATCGGGACTGGTTTAATCTTGGTAATCCAGCTACAGATCACTCAATATGGAGGCAGCCTGATGGGCAGCCATGTTGGCTGAATGGCTTGGTGGCCATATTTAGGGCACATTTTAGCTTATGATGTGGTATACAGTTCCTTATCCTTTGGGCTTCATCGTGTGGTGTCTCTTTTCTTCCTGGTCCCGCGAAGGGCCTGTTGGAATGAAGCGTGGAAAAATCAACGTGACAGAGAAGAGAATGGAAATAAGTTTGAAGCAGTATGAGAAAGGAAATTTTAAAAAATTGAAGCACTATGGAACCTTAGGGTTTGGAGAGGTTTGGATCAGATTAGGCGTGGGGGAGCAGGCATTTAGCCCAGAAGTAAAGAATACCCGCGGAGTCCCTGGGTTAAAATCCATACCATCCCCCTCTCATTAGGCACACAGGAGCTGCCTCCCGCTTTTCTTCTTTGAAAACAGTGTCCTCCTCTATATCACAACTGGGAAGAGTCCCAAACATGGTTTCTTCTGATAGCTTTGTGGGAGAGTTTTATACATTTTAAACAAAGTCACACGTGCAGATATCCTGTGAATTCTACTTCACACCCCAGTCCCTTGCAGCCCAAGGGTTAGCGAAAACCCCACTAGAATGTGTACTGTTGGTGGGGAAAAAGGAAAGAGAATTCTTCCTCCATCGCCCAGTCATTCATTTCTTACCAATTAATAACTCACACCAATCTTTAGACCACAGGTTGCTGTTGAAGAGGATTCAAAGATAATATAAACGAAATGCTTAGAATGAAACCCAGTTCATGTAGAACTGTGTTAATTTATGAGACCTGCTATGACAAAGTACCATGAACTTTGTTGAAGCATGGCTTAGACAATGGAATTTATTATAGTATGGTTCTGGAGGCTGGAAGTCTGAGATCAAGTGTTGGCAGGGTTGGGCACTTCTGAGGCCTCCTGTTTACTCACTTCTGGGGACGACGAGCTGTCAGTCTCTGGCATTCCTTGGCCTCGAGATGCCTCATCCAATGGCTCCTAGTTAACACAGCGTTATTCCTCTGTGTGTATCTTTCTGTCCCAGTTTCACTTTTTTATAAGGATACCAGTCATATTGGATTAGGGCCTACCCTCATGATCTCATCTTGACAAATGATATCTACAGTGATGATATTTTCAAATAAAATCACATTATGGGGGTCAAGACTTGAACATACGAATTTTCCAGGAGTCAAATCAACACATAACAATTACTATTACTTATTATTTGCTCATTACCATTGGATTCTTAGCTTTTCATGATTTCTTCTAAACTGTGGATCTACTCCCTCTATACTACACATTAAAATTTGCAAAAAAAAAAAAAAAGAGGGAAAGAGAATGAGGAAATTGGAATATCACCACATAGTGTGAATATCTTCTGGTTGCACTGGCTGAAAAATTGTGTCCACCGTGTCAGGACATTTGTGGTCCTGATGAAAGGAACCAGGACCATGGCCAGGCCAATCCAGGAAGGGAGCAGAGCTGATCATTAGTTACACCCAAAGCCGCCTGGAGTTTTGGCAATCTCTCCAACCTTAAGATTCTGGTATCTTCCCATAGTGAGCAGGCAGCAGCCTGCCCAAACCTCACCAGATGGTGTGGAGTCCCTCGTGCCACTGGCGTCATGCACATTTTAGATTTATTAAAACGCCCATGAAAAAAGAAATCCCCTTTGGAGCAATAAAGTCCCCAATCCAGCAATTTCCTGCAGTATCATAACAAAGTTCCCCCGGCTGTTGTTGAGATGGTTAGCCAGTAATTCTTCAAAACGGTTTTCTTCTGACATGTACACAACATTTTCCTTTGTAAGAACCTGAAGGTTTGATTCCTCCAGAGCCCATTACATAGACAGATTGGCCCCTGAGATAATTACAAGAAGATAGTCTAATGGGCTCGATTAAGGAAATCCCATTACCTCCATGAAGAATCACCAGTAAAATGCAAACCCAGGCAAGTCTCCCTCCACAAAAAAATACAGTTTCTTACCTAGAAGCATAGAAACAGCTTTCAGTCCACCTGTTTATTTTTGGAAACTAGGCTGATATTGATCTGTCAAAACAGGATCGTGGAACTAGAGTATTTTTACTCCACTCGGTTTCAAAAGAATTTAGGATGACATACAAGGGTGTATCAAATATAACATTTTTTTTAAATATAACATTTTAGAATAAATTAAAAGTTGGGTGACTTAAAATTGTAGTCTTGTTATTGGAAGACAATTTTCCAGCACAGGCAGGACTGGGCAGCTGTAGAAAACCCAGCCCTTCCCGATCCTACAGGATTCTCGAAGCCCTGGGGATGGCTCACCAGCCCCTAAGAGAGACAACGTCTTGGGTTGTTATTAATACCCTTAGCTATTGATTCCCCTGGCATCGAGATGGGTAAGAGGGTGAAGAATTCCCAGGTATTTAAGGAAACAGCTGACTACAAGGACGCCATTAATGGTTTCATCCTCTTTTCTCAGAAATGTGGAATTTGTATGGGTACGTAACATTGTCAGTTCATAATTTATACTGCCTTCCTTCCCTTGCCACTGTTACCGCCAACTTCAGATTTTAAGCGTATTTTTAAAAATGTCTATGAAAATGTTTTGGAAGGTGGGAAAAAATCACTTTTGCTAAATCACTAAATGAAAAGTTAAGAGGATGTGTTAAGCTTACCTCTGCCCCATGCCCTCTTAGTGTCTACGACACGTGTGTGTGTAGATAGATAGATAGATAGATGGAGGGATATGAAGAAAAAGGTTGCTTGCTAGTTTCAAACCTTCCTTATTGAGAGTGATTGACCATTGACAAGGTATTTTCAAAATCCAGATGGTGAGCATAAGAGTTACCTGGGGAGTTTGTAAGTTGCATATACAAATTTTGGATTCCTTAAAGAGTCTGATTCAGTAGAACCAGGGCCTGACTCAGGAATCTACATTTTTATTGTTTGTTTGTTTGTTTTTGGTGATTATGGTTATGGCCTGTGAAATATTAAAGAGTACTCTGCTATCCTGTGACCACCATCACCATCATCGTCTTTTTTTTTTTTTTTTTTTTTGCATTTTTTTATCCTACCATTCTTCCTTCAAAATGGAATTTTGAATTCCATTCCATTTGAATTCCAGGTGTGATGCCTATAAGAGGAAAACATGGTAATTACTTTTCAAAATGTTAGACAATATAAGAAAAATCAATTTTTGCCATTGAGACAGAATTATTGTAAAATTTTAATGATACCTAGCAAGAAATTGTGTGTGTATGTGTGTGTGTGCACGCATGCACGTATGATTGCTATTATTTAAAAATACTGTTTTAAGTTTGCAGACCCAATTTGATGGAAGAGAAAGGGACAGAGGTGGATTTCACAAGGTCCTTTCTCTCCCAGTAATAACAACCAGTACCTTATCTTCCTTGGATTTCAGGCCTCTAAGGGCCCTTCATTTACAATGGCAGTTTTCTTTAAGGATTGGGTAGCTATTGATTGTTAATTCAGAAGACATGAGGGAAATTGCTGTACTGTCTCCAAGATTCTTCTCCCTTTTGTTGCACACATCATCTTCCCACCACGGAACTGGTCTCTTTTACCTCTTCTCCATCTTCTCCACTTGGAAATTCACATCTGCCCTTCATTTTGCTGCCTTTAGTGTGAGCTGTCCTTGAGCAGGTGGCCTCTGAGAGGTCTTCCAGAGCTAGAGCAGGCTCTAAAACCGTATTTCCCAAGGTTCTCCATTTATTCAGTGCTTCATAATCATTGGGAGGTCTTATCCCACTGAGAATCTCAAGAAAGTGATGATTCCTCAGTCCCTAAAACTTGTACATATCTCCACCCAAATTTTTACACCTAATTTCAGGATCTCAAGCAATCTAAGTTAAGGACCCCTCTGGTTATACCTCCTCAGCAGACTGAGTCCCCTCAAATCCACCAAGGTTCCCTACAGATATCACTCATGAAAGTAAGTATTGAGCATCAGTTATCTAGGAGGTACTCTACTGGGGCACTGGAGATACAAAGAGATAGGATCCTTGTCTTAAGGCTGTCAGTATAATGGTAGAGGTACATAGACAAACAGTGGCCACAGAATGTGAGAAGTACCATGATGAAACAATGCAAGCATTCTAATGTTCTTTAAGCACAATTCTCATTTCTTTCCCTAAACCCTGAGGTCTCCTCTTGATGTTGTCCATGAAGATCTTCCTCATGAACCTCAAGCTTACTTCTCTAGTCTCATATGGACATACCTCTTTCTTTTGCCCTGCCCTGGCAATTCATGCTCCTATCACATTAAAGTCTTTATTGGTCCCCAAAAGTGCCCTGCTCTGTGGGTCTTATGAGTTATCCCCTCTGCCTGGTGTGCTTCACTCTTCCATCCTTTACCCTTTGGTCAGGCTGACTTTTTTTTTTTTTAAGATTTTATTTATTTACTTATTTATTTGAGAGTGAGAGAGACAGCAAGAGTGAGGGGAAGGGGAGTAAGAGAGGGAGCAGAAATTCGCTGGTGAGCAGGGAGCCCAACATGGGGTCGATTCCAAGACCCTGAGATCATGACCTGAGCTTAAGGCAGACCCTTAACCAACTGAGTCAGCCAGTTGCCTCTGGTCAGGCTGACTTTGATTTGTCCTTTGCCAGTAGACTTTGGATGCTTTCTCCAGGGAACTTCCCCTGATACCCTCAAGTTCAAGTTAGATGCTTCTCCTACCTGTTACCATAGTACTCTGTAGTTACCCTTATTTTTGTGTCTGTCGTACTATGCTACATTTACCTCCTAACCTGTCTGTATTCCTCATCAGACATGATACCCTCAAGGGCAGGGACTAGCATTTTCTTAGTTCTAGTGATACTGGCTAATGCATAATAGTTAATAAATTTTTGAATGAACTAATTTACTAATGAATCAACTTAATAAAAAACTCTCAACAGAATTAGTTATAAAACTTTCAAGTAGATGTCAGAATGGAGAACCCTCCTACCTCTTTATTCTCTAAGAAGTGCTGTCTATAATTAGAACTTCAACAGTGTCTGACCAAGCCACTCTTTGTCCATGAGGAATCTGACTCTTGGTTACTTGGAACACACAGAAGCAGGAACAAAGCTGGGCCAGTTAATTAAGAGATGATCACACGCCATTTACTTAGCACTCTGTAAAATACTTTGGGGAGTAAAAATTTATGAGTTCCTTCTTTCAAGAACCTCATGCGAGGGTCGCTTGTGTGGCTCAGTTGGTTGGGTGACTGCCTTTGGCTCAGGTTACAATCCTGAAGTCCCAGAATCAAGTCCCGCATTAGGCTCCTTACTCAGCAGGGTGTCTGCTTCTCCCACTGACCCTTCCCTCCCCCCATGCTTTCTCTTTCTCTCTCTCTCATTCTCTCCCTCAAATAAATAAGTAAATCTTAAGAAAGGGGAAGGGAAAAAAAGAACCTCATGTTGGGAACACAAGAGCTCCCTGTAAAGAATCTTGATAGTATATAACTTACTCCCAAATTGTGAGCTCCCTCTGCCCGTGCTCTTGTGTGCTCTCTCTCCCCTCAAACAAATAAATAAAAATTTTTTAAAAAGAAAAAAGAGAAAGAGAACTCACTAATATTTTTTCATTCATTACATTTTGAAATCATAATAGTTTTTAAAGATTTTATTTATTTATTTGATAGAGAGAGAGAGCAAGATAGGGGATGCAAGCAGGGGGATGGAGAGGGACAAGCAGGCTCCCCACTGAGCCGGGAGCCTGATGCAGGGCTGGATCCCAGGACCCTGGGATCACGACCTGAGCTGAAGGCAGATGCTTAATGACAAAGCCACCCAGGTGCCCCCAAATCATAATATTTTCATGAAATTTGGTCAATTAAAATGTTGAATTCTACCTGTTTTTTCTTTTGAATATTGCTACTAGAAAATTTAAAATTATGTATGTGGCTCCCATGACTTCTGTTGGGCAGTACTGGGCTTGAGAATAAATAAGTTACTGATTTTAAAAAAGCACCAATTAGAGATGCCTAAAGAGACCCAGAGGTGCATCCTATGGGGTTGTGACAGAGCAGGGGTGGGAACACAAAGCTGCCATCCTGATTTCATAGCCCCGTGGTACCAGAGCCACGACATTCTAATCCACTGTAGCTCAAATACCACTTGTGAAATGTCCCCACCTACACACTTAGGAAAGGGGGTGGTGCCGGGGTGGGGGAAAGCTGGCAGAGATGTCGTCCCTTCCCACAGAGGCTGCTAGGGCTGACTTCGTCATTTGGAAGCCGTATAAAAGCAGCGCACTTTAGACAGATGAAGTTTGGATATCAGGATTATTCTTCCTGCATGATTTGGACAGGATACTTAACCTCCCTGAGCTTCAGTGAATCCATTTATAAAATGCCAATGATAATAGTACCTGTAAGTCTGCTCAGGCTGCCATAACGAAATACCATAGACCGGGTGGCTTAAGCAACAGGAATTTATTTCTCACAGTCCGGAGGCTGAGAAGTCCAAGGTTGAGATGCTGGTTGGTTCACTTCCCCAGCAAGAACTCTCTTCTTGGCTTACAGGTGGCTACCTTCTTGCCATGTCATCGTGTGGCAGAGAGAAAGCAAGGTCTTTGGTGTCTCCTCTCTCTCTCTTTTTTTTTAAAGTCATTTTATTTTATTTTTCCTTTCTTCTTTTCTTTTTTAATTGATGTACGGTTGACATACAATGTTACATTAGTTTCATGTGTGTAACATAGTGACTTGACAGTTCTCAACTCTCAACATTATGCTGTGCTCCCAAGTGTGGCTACCGTATGTCCCCACACAATGCCGTGACAGTACCACTGACTCTATTCCCTATGCTGCCCCGTTCATTCCCATGGCTTATTCATTCCATAACTAGAAGTCTGTCCCTTGCCTTTCCCCTTCCCCCTCTTTTGCCCATCCGTCCACCCTCATACCTCAGCCAGCAACTACCAGTTTGTTCCCTGTAATTATGAGTCTGTCTCTGCTTTTTTGGTTTTTATTGATTTGTTTTTTAGATATGGTATTGGTCTTTCTCCATGTGACTTATTTCACTTAGTATGATACCTTCTAGGCCCATCCATATTGTTGCAAATGAAAAGATTTCATTCTTTTTTTGTGCCTGAGTAATAATATTTCAGTGTGTGTGTGTGTGTGTGTGTGTGTGTGTGCATGTGTATTCCCCCTGACCCTGTGCCCATATCCTACCCTGCCCATCTTTTTAATTAGATTGTTTGCGGTTTGGGGGTTGGGTTTAGATAAGGTTGACCTTATCTAAACTTGACCGCTCTCCAAAGACCCCACTTTCAAAGTTCTTCATATGTTTTGGATATTAACCCTTTATTGGATATATCATTTGCAAACATCTTGCCTCATTTGTTAGGTTGTCTTTTCATTGTATTGCTGGTTTCTTTCCCCATACAAAAGTTTTTTATGTTGATAGAGTCCCAATAGTTTATTTTCGGTTTTGTTTCTCTTGCCTCAGGAGACATACCTAGCAAAATGTTGCTACAACAGATATCAAAGAAATTACTGCCTGTGCCCTCTTCTAGGATTTTTATGGGTTCGGGCCTCACATTTAGGTCATTCACCCACTCTGCGTTTATTTTTGTGTGTGGTGAAAGAAAGTGGTCCACTTCCATTCCTTTGCATGTGGCTGTCCAGTTTCCCCAATATCACTTACGGAAGAGACTGTGCTTTCTTCTTTGTATATTCTTGTCTCCTCTGCTGTAGATTAATCGACCACATAAGTGCGGGTATACTTCTAGGCTCTCTATCCTGTGCCAGGATCTGCTTTCTCCTCCTGCCCTAATCCCATCATGAGTGCCCCATCCTCATGACCTTATCTAAACTTGACCACCCTCCAAAGACCCCACTTTCAAATGCCATTAAGTTGTGGGTTAGGGCTTCAATGTAGGAGTTTAGTTCATAACAGTAACTGAATCACAAGATGGTTGTGAGGCTGGAAGGAGTTAATGCACATGAAGAACGGGGCATGGTGTAAAAACAGTCCGTTGCTGGTATTGTCGCTGCCACGTCTCTTTTGTGTAGTGGTATATCTTCAGCTCCAGAGCGATATCTGCTGCATAGTTGGTGTTCAATAAATATTTGTTGAATCAATGAAATAATGCATCACCATCACATCAAGCAAGGACTAACTATTCCATCTGCTGAAATTCCAGGGTTACCCAGTAGAATCCTTCTTCTGTCACCCTCAAGGCCTTGTGTCTGAATGTAGGTTTTAGTCCTGGCCACGCCTACTGAGAATGGGCCATTCAGATGACTAAATTGACTCGTGCATTGACGTTAATGCCCTCCAAGTTGACTCCACCCCAAGCCCACTCCTCAGCCAGCCAGCAATGCTCATGGCTCTGTTTCCCCAATCCTTTCCATCTCTCCACTATATCCATCTGCGAGACTCCTTTTCCCCATCCAATTTAATAGTATAAAACCTGCTCTGATTTAGAATCTCTTTTGCAGCTAATCGAACCTTGCAGCTTTCTATTAGCTGTTCGTATTTGCTCTAAGCCCAAGCCGAGGCGTCTGGGATTATTATGTAATAACTTGGGCTCATTTCTGGTCAGTATATACCATCCCTTCTCATTCCGCAAATCCCCTTGGGGTCCTCTTTCTGTTTGCAAGGGGTGAGAGAAGTGGTTGGAAGGGCTGTGGCTGGGGGTTTGGGGATGGGAAGAGTGTTTGCTATGAGTTATTATCCCACACTTACCAGTATTAAACTGGATTTGACAACCCATAGCCTAGGATTTAAATGATCTAAATCCTCTTCATTTGGCAGCCTAGGCTCCCTTACTATTTATTGTGCTACCCAATTTATTATCATAGGCACACTCGGAGGCTTTGGTGTGTGGTGCTTTCACAGACAAGTGATTTATACAAATAATTAAAAAGATGAGAGTTCCCAGCCATGAGATCCAAAGCTGCTCCCCCTTTCCCTTACCTCTCTCTAGTTCGGTTCACCTCTCACACGTGAACCCTTGGCCCTCTTATTTTTTCTCCTTGGAAGTACGTCCTCAGCTTCCTTCGGGACCTGGGAAGGAAAGGCAGGGAGCAGGGAGGGTAGTGAGAGCTGTGATCTGATTCCAGTGATCGGTATCGGGTCTCTAAATGGGAGGTACTGTGCAAACCCTCTCCATGTATTGTAGGATTTCCATTGTCAAACCAGGCCTTTGAGATAGGAATTGATTTTCATCCCATGTGTCAGCTGAGCAAGTAGACATGTTGCATCTCAGTCTCACTAGAACAGGCAGAGAGTGGGAGAAAGAAGGATTGGAGGCCAGGAGGAGGGGGTAGGTTATGGCCACGGGATCAGGGATCAGGGGGAATACTGACACCAACACCAGGATAGCATGAAACTTGGATAGGATACCAGGATAACATGTACTTTGAAGTCAAGCAATTCTGGGAGTGAGAATTCCAGCTCTTTCACCTATTAGTTGTAGAACTCTGAGCAGGTACCCATTCTGTGCCTCAGTTTATTTATCAGTAAGATGGGGCTGGTGGAGTACCGACATTGGTAATTTGGAAAGCAAATGAGATATCACACTCAGAGCACTTAACACATTTCTCCATCTGTTAAAAGGGGGATAATAATAGTACCTAATTAATTTACCTTCCCAACAGCCCTGTGAGGTAATATGTATAAATAAAGCACTTAAAATAGTGCCTGGAAATGCTTATGGAGGTTAGCTGTTGTTACCACTTCTCCTACTGCTTTACTGCTAGTCCCACCATCACCACTACTATTACTACTATTGTTGTTGTTGTCATGATTCAAATGAAATCCGATACAGAAGATCAGTACTATCCAACCAGTATGTTGCAAAGACCTTGAGGTAGACCTCTGGAAGGCAGCATTCCGCCATGATAGTAATTATCGCTTATATTACTATGAGACCAAGGGTGTTTGCGTGTGTGTGTGTTCCTGCTTTACTTTCCCTGCCCTAGATCTACAGCTGCCCTTCTCAACCTGGACGCCAACTCCAGGCTTGACCAACAGAGGTTTGCTCTAAAGGTGTAGCCCAAGCTTAGAAAGAACAGTCTTCATTCAAGGACTCTGTATCCTATCATCTTGTGTCTCTGGTCTTAAACCTTGGTGTGTATACTTTATTAGACCATATGTTTCTTGCTGAAAACCAAATGTTGATGGGTGGGCTCTAGAGAAGTTATTCCTTTATTTAAAATACAGGGCAAAGTGGCTCTGTTGGGATCATCTGCTGCATTGAAACTAGATAGCTATCCCCTCCTTCAGTTTCATATCTTGCAAAAATACTTGTTGACATTGACCTCAAGTAAACTTTAGCAATCCTCTAAATGCTATTATAACTTTTTGTACCACCCAGCCCTGTGCTTTGGAAATAGAATAAATTTTATCCTGTGTTGCCATGTAACTTATACTGAATGTGCTACGTGCTACTTGTCTATAGTCTATGGATTATGAAACAGCAGCCCCATTGATGTACATTTGTAAAGGTAGCAGTGCCAAGGGTTCACAGTGGCCTGGAAGTCCAAATCAGACCTAGATTTTCTCCCATATCCTATACGTAGAGCCAAGGGTAATGCAGAATAATCCAAAGTGATTTTTATGGTATGTGTATGTCAGTAATTCATAGGCACTGGACAGTGCTTTCAACACAACTTGGCTTTGTGGAAGCAGTGAGCAGAAAATGGGCTTTAGAGACCATTTTCGTTGGTTAACTGTGTGGTCATGAGCAAACGCTGTACCTTTTTAAGTCTCGATCGAGTTCCTGAGTATGTGTAGGAGTAGAACCAATCTTACAGTACTGCTTGAGGATGAAATGAAAGGACAGATTTAGACTTTGTAGCCCCATCCCTGACGCAAAGTACTCAAGTGTTAGCTGTTGTACTTCCTCTTTTATTGGTTTTCGTATTTCTGAACTTCTTTCTTTTTTTTTTTTTAAGATTTTCTTATTTATTTATTTGAGAAAAAAAGGGATCACGAACCTGGGGGTGCAGGGGGTAGTGTGAGGATGGAGAGGGAGAAGCAGACCCCTTCCAGCAGGGAGCCCCACACAGGACTCGATCCCAGGATTCTGAGATCATGATCTGAGCCAAAGGCAGCAGCCTAACCAACTGAGTCACACAGGCACCCCCTGAACTTACATTTAGTAAATTTTACGGATGTTGTCTTTACTGGTAATTATAGCCTGATGGTGGTGGTGGTGTTAGGATGCTGTTACTGTGCAAGGTAATGATCATCACTTATTATTCTTGTTTTAGGGAAGCTTTTCTCTTTCCCCTTATATTTCTGCAAGGCTGCTCGTCGTTCCTCATTGCAAGGCCTTGAGTCGCTGCGGAAATTCCGAATCCCTCCTCCTTTCTATTTCTGTCGGTCCTCCCTGTCTGTCAGCTGTCACTTGGTTTTCACTTCCTCTGCAGAGGAGCGGGAGTTTCTGTGAGTTGGGAGCTGAGAGCCCGAGGCATCCCACAGAATATCGTCGCTTAGCGCTGCTGTGGCATTTGTGTCAAGCGGGACTTTGCAAACCTTTTCATGAGTGTATGTTTGTTAAAACTCTTTTTTCTCTTGTGGTCAAGAGACATTATTGAAATTCTGATTCTCCTACTGAGCCCTGCGCTGCCGACTGGCTTACCTCTGACCTTTCCCCATCACTGAGAAGCAGAATAAATGAATGATGATTTCAGCTGCCTCCTTCTCTCCCTGCGAAATGAATGAGTCAGCATCAGGGACCCTTTCAGGAGGCCTCAGTCATAAATATCCCTGCGATCCATCAGAAATCTCCACAAAAGGTTGTTTTTAAAGAGTAAATGAGGAAAAAGTCCTTGGACCTTATCTTAATCATCACATCAGTGGGATATATTTATGGTCCTAACTTCGGGGGGGGGGGAGAAAAGAAAGCTATAGCCAACGATATGGACAGATGAGTTGGAATCCATTGTGAGATGATAAACTTCTTCATGGAGGAACGAAAGACAAAAAAAATCTCAATGAACATACCCAGTCTGCCCCCACGTCTTTGTCCCTTAAGTCCCATTTCTTCCTCTGTCCTTCTAACCTTTATTAAAGACTCATCAGATGCCAGGCCTGGTGCTAGCTCCTTTATTTGCATTATCTCACTGAATCCTCCCCACTAAGCTATAAAACAGGCAAGATTTTCTTCACTGTTTACCGAGGAGGAAATTGGGACTAAGAGTGACTGACACTCCCAAGATCTTACAGTTAATATGTGGCAGAACTGTGCTTTGACCCCAGATCCATCTGACTTCAAAGCCCGAGCTCTTAATTACGTGGTTATCCTCTCTGGGAGGCCAGGGAAAATGAAGAGGGAGAGGAGAATATTCAGAAATGCGAGTTGACCTTCTCTCTGCTATCTAAGATGCTAATTATTTAGCAACAGATATAGTACGGTATAAAGTCTCTGGCAAAATAATTTTATTTTTCTGCCAAGTGCTATAAAAAGAGAGTCCCTAAACAGATACCATAAGACCCTGCAAAGTCCCAGCAGCAGACTGTGTTCCTGGGGAGGCACGGAACATCAAGGACCCAGCCATGCTGCGGGTTTTGCCGACGTTTACAGTGCCCGGTAATTGCGACGGTTACATATACCCGAAAGCGCCGTGTTTTCCCTTCATCCATTCTAGCGAACTTGGAGCACAGTCTGCCATCAGGGATGCCTTTCTGATATGTATGATATTTTATTTATGAGAAGATTAGCAAAATATGATTGTTGGATTCGCTAATAAAGAGGCAATTCGAAAAGGAGCCAGCTGGCATGCCACATGTAGCTCCGGCAGGAAGACATATCTAATCTGTGTTTTTCACTCCAAACTCACACCTTGGAGGCGCCTAGAGCTTTCTCCCTCCCGCTTTCCACTAAGTGCCTCAAAGACCTCATCAGTTTCTTCTGAAAATGCAGGGACTCTCCCTGCCTACTTTTCCTGATCAGACTCCCCACGACTCTTCAGGCTGTTCTTTCTATGATGAAAGTGAATCTTACACCCATGTTGGAGATGACTTGGTCCGGTTGGGAACGGGAGGAGAGCAGTGTTAACCAACAGGCTCTGGGGTCCAACAGACCCACAGGGATCGGTTAACTCTGATACACAGGGTGTGGGAAGAACATGATCTCTGAACCCCATTCTGTGCCTTGGTGAAAATAGACAAACACACTTCGTTTCTCACTGCCTAATGAGAAGTAATTCTTGTTACTAACCATGGAAGAAGAGTCTCAATTTAAAATGTTCCATGTATGGTATGTGAGTCATGCAGTAGGACAGATAACGCTGGAGGTCAAACTTTTTTTTCCTTCCTCATTTTGGTCTTCAAGAGATAACAGTCACTAAATCAATGTTTCTGTCTTCCATCTTTGTTTTCCTTTTGTTGGGAGTCATTGCATTTTTTTTTAAGTGAGTTATTTTGTAATAGTTAAAATTATAAATACTCGGCGCACCTGGGTAGCTCAGTGGGTTAAAGCCTCTGTCTTCGGCTCAGGTCATGATCCCAGGGTCCAGATCAAGCCCCGCATTGGGCTCTCTGCTCATCAGGGAGCCTCTTTCCCCCTCTCTCTCTGCCTCCCTCTCTGCCTACTTGTGATCTCTGTCAAATAAATAAATAAAATCCTAAAAAAATAAATAAATAAAAATAAAACGTAGTTATAAATACTCATTACAGAAAACTGAGCAATTTCTCTCAATGAAGCAAAAGCAAAATTTAAAGCTTTAGAATCTTGCACTCTGAACTCATACACTTCCTGTCCTTTTTCCTTTTAATGGGTATGTTTACCACAGTTGAGGGATCCGCACTCTTTACAATAGAAGGAAGTGTCTCTGAGCTAATATACTGAGAGCTTGTTCTAGCCACTCTTTTCTCTGGAGTGAAATTTAGTATATAGTTAGTGAATCTTGTATTTCCTCAAAGGTACTTTAGAAAATGAGTTCCAAAAGGACCCCTAACCCCCAGTCTTTTGCCGCTTACTCTTGAAACATCTCCTTGAACATAACCAGTATGTTAGAGTTAGAAGGACATGGAAGTCACTTCGTTCACCCATCTATTTAGCCACAAAATATGCTTTTCTTTTTGGAATCTGAATTTTATATAGCCGTCCAGGTGCCCTACAGATTGCCCAGGATTTATGAACATAATGGACTTGGGTAATTTACATAGCAAAGATAGACTAACTACCTTTCTACTAACTACTAACTTCATAGTTTTCTTAAGTGAGATTCCAAGAGTCTGAGTCTGATTCAGAACCCTGTAGTTGTTAAGACACTGACTAAAGGATCACACTGTCCAGATTTGAAGCTTGCCTCCACTATTAAGGGGCTTTAGGATGTTAGGCAAGTGACCTAGCTTTCCTCAGCCTCAGTTTCTTTCTATGTTAATTAAACTAATATTACTAACTTGTAGTTGTGTTGTGATGATCTAGTGAATTCATGTATATATGGTGCTTAAAAGAGTATCTAAAATACTGATGAGTAAATATTAGTTGTTGTCACTGCTCCCAGTAATCAAGAGTGTCTGTGTTTATACTTGGCCATACCCTCTTCCAAGGGATCCCCCAGAATATCTCTCTTGAACTCTGAACTTTCTGGAGGCAAAAATTCCTGTGCTCAGTTCTGTCCCCTTCTATACCTGGGACACTACCTGGTTTGGCAGAGGTGCTTCCTAGTTGGCTCAAATTGGCCAAAATCCCAGTTTTCTCCGGTTATTTGATGCCTAGGTATGACTTGACTCCAGACCATGTGGGGTGGGTGTGCAATGGTGGAGAAGGAAGTCTCATTGGGTGGTACTACTCTTCACCCACCACCAGCCCCCCAATACCAATTCTTCTCTTTAAATCCCAATTGTCTCAAAATTGAGGAGAGACCGTGAAACCAATAGCTGTTGGTGAGATTGATTTCTCATTTTATACAATTCCCTCTTCCTCTGTTGCAGCAGCCTGTTGATGATTCACAGGGGAGACCTCGGTGCCTCAGAGTTACCCATTTATAGTTTCCTTGTCCTCATCTGCATTCCCTCAAAGGGCTGTGTAGGCACAAGGGGGTGAGTGGGGAAGACACAGGCCCCGCCCTTTTAGGGTCTGGTGGGGAAGCGGTACAGTAGATGTTAAGTACTAGTGGGACTGGTTCTTGGGCAGGAAGTTCAGAGTGTCTTGGGAGAGTCCCCTAACCATTTTGAATGGTAAGGAAGTTCAGGTATTTAGCTTTGGTAGAAAGCAAGACTCTCCTTAATAAAGAATAGAGTAGCGAAGGTATGCATTCCCTTGTTCTATGTGCTTTTGTATTTTCTGTTCTGAGAAGAGGGTAGTACATTAAAAATCAGGTTATTTCCTGTAACTCGGTGTATTGTGGTCAACTTGTACCACCTTCAACATATGGAGGAATTAAGATAATTTCCTCTCAAGACAGGCTTTCTAACATTGAGATGCAAATATGCATATCCAAGCTTCCAGACACTTCCATCCGATTCCCTGAGACTTGTTATTTCTCCCTCTGAAATGTCTTTTTTTTTTTTTTCTTTCTTTCTGAGAGTGTAGTGGAAGAAAGATAGGGTTTCTTCATGCTGTGTTTTTCTTTCTATTTTCCTGATAAAAGTGTATCACTGCAGAGGAACTCAAATCTAATCTTCAGTATATTTAGCATGAAAGCAATAAAAAGCATTAATTCACTCCAGAAAGAGCGAAATACAGTTGAGTACTCAAAGGAAGAATCACCATGGAAACTGTTTTCTTGAGATTCTGTCCTCTCCAGGCTCCAGGCACGACTAAGTGAAGAAAGGAAGGCAAAGGGAAGAGAAGAAATACACTGCCCTTTCTGTTGTCACTAAAATGCTGTGGAGGAATTGCCATGAATTATTGATTGCATGAGTAGAAGTATATATGAATTAGAATTATTAAACTGTTGTCTTTTCGGTGAGTAAGAGCGCACAGAGAACATGTTCCTCACTGTTCTCCATTCCTTGCTGTCAGATCCATCTGAGCAATCAAAGAGCTATCCCAAGGTCAAAAGTTGGCAGAGAAGCACAAGGAATTACAATGATTAAAGAATTCTGGGAGCCAGAAGTAAAGTACAATGATTTTGCATACAACTCCCATATACACTTGCCTTTGTGTACCATGTTAGGATGATTATGGTTTCAGAATTTTTTCAAAGATATTAAATATGTAAAGATCAGAGACCCGCTCATGCCTTTGGGACCATGGTAATGGGATGTGATGGAATTTCCCAAAGGATTTCTTTTGGATTAAATTCATTCTGTGTTGATGTGCACTTGTATGCCTCTTGTAATATGCCCACTTTTCTTGCCTTCTCTATTTTAACCAGTCCATAGGTTTTCTTCCCTGAAACTATATATCTCTGTTTAATAACTCTGGTAAGAACTGCCATATGTTCAGTGCTTCCTATGAGTCAGTCACTGGGCTGAATCTTTTGCCTGACACTATTAAGAGCATGGACTTTTATTTGGGTAGGATTGTTCTTATTTGGCAAAATGACTAATCCAGTGAGTGTTCACTAATAAAATCATTATGTTCTTATGTAATTCTCACAACAACCCTGATGAGAAAGTCCCCATTATATAGATGAGGAAATAGAGTTTTTGTGACAGCAGCTGCATATACTCAATCACAGAGCCAGTAAGTTTCAAAACCTGGATCCAAAACCTGCTGAGGGTCTGAGCACATACATAGGCCCTCAATGTATTCAGAACAAGTAGATATTTAGAACCCTGAATACCACTGTACCAGGTATTATACTAAATACAAAAATTGGAAATAAGATAAAGTCTCTTCCTTCAAGTTGCATACCATCTTCAGGAAATGTTGTCATGTATGAATAACCAGACAAAGTAATCAAAGGTTCAGAGATGAGGGGGATTACTGAGATTCATGAGGAAGATTCATTCTGGTCTTTTCCAGAATGAGAGGCGCTGCCAAAAGGTCAAAAGAAAGGAAGAGAAATGAACAATTTGGATAAGGCAGCCTGATTTTAAGCATAGAGGTGGGAGTGAGTAACAAGAGTTTGGGGACCTGTGTGATTGCCAGGGCCTGTGTTTTAATGAGGAAGTTTGAACAAGGAAGTTGACAACTTGAACAAGGAAGTTTGAACAAGGAAGTTGACAACTCCTTGAACTCTGGAGCGAAGACGTCCGCATATTATCCTGTCAACGCAGTGAGCTTTCAAGGGCTCTGTTTATTTATACTAAAGCATTAATTACTTAGATTAGAGCATTGGTTACTCATGTTCAGCTCGAAGATTTTTACATTATACACCCACATCACCATGACCAAGGATCAAGGTATAGGACACTTTTGGGACTCCATGCCCCCTCTGACTGAACTCCTCCCCATCCCCAAGTTATTATCACTGTCTGACTTGTCTGTGAGTGTTCAAGGGAAGTAATAAAAAAGCAAATGGCATGGTAGAGGTTTAAAGACCGGATTAATGACTTTCTAGGATGTAGCATGGACCATGAAGGTGAGAGATGTTAAAGCCAAGAGGGTATTATAAGGTTCACAATCCCTCCTTCCCTCTGTTCATTCCATTCAGAGTGTGTTGGACACCTACTGTGTACCATACCCTTACTTCGGGAATACCACCATAACCAATACACTCCCTCAGTGAGAAGACCAACAAACTGAGACACGGTTACTTTCCCTCATAGCAAGTACTGAAATAGGAGGAAGCGCAGGCTGCACTTCAGATGGGCACCTAACCCAGAGTAGGGAAGTCAAAGAGGGCTTCCTGGAGGAATAGATGCCCAGACTGAGGCTTGAGGACAAAAGGAGGTGAGCCAGACCAGGGCGGGGATTGAGAGGGAAAATGGTCCAAGGGAAGAAGGAGCATGCACAAGTAAACAAAGAAGACAGGTGGCCATGTTGAGATAGAGGCTTGGGCAAGAGTAGAATGGTCGCATTCAAGGGGCTTTTCAAGTGAGAGAAGTAGCCAGACCTAGTAAATGTCACACCAAGTCTTCTCAACACCAGCGTGTCCTCCTGGTCACCTGATTGCACAACAGTCAGTATCTATAAGTGGGAACATTTCAGATGATTAGTGTGGCCTGCCTTGTCATTGTTACTTTTATTGTAAGTAGCCCACCAAGTTGTCCGTCATTTCTCTCTGAAGCTGAGCCAGAAAAACCAGTCAGGCAATGAGACTTCCAGCATTTTCACCTCCTTCTTTAAGATGAAGTGAGTTTCTTAGGTTTTTTACATTCCTTATCTCCTTTTTTCTGGAGTAGTCTAAGGCGTGCTGACTTGCAAGGCCACCCCTCTGCCCTGACTCGTCCGGCAGGCTTCCTTGCACAGCCTTGAGCAGGCTACCAGGCATGCACCTCTCTTTTCCTCTTGTCTAGGAACAAGTGACACAGCAGACAGAACGTGGCCTTTGTAGCCCTCCAGACCTGACTGAAGGCTTAGTCCTGTTACTGACTCTCCTTGTGACCGTGATAAGTTCATGTTTCCGAGCTTCAGCTTCCCTGTCTGGAAATAGTAATATCCGCTGTGTAGGATGTGAGTGAGGAAAATGTAGTGCAGCTAATCCCCTAGGGCAGTGTCTAACACATAGTAGATCTTCCAAAAATGTTATGCAGACCCAGTAATGCAAAGTGGATCAGAGTACAGGTAGACTGCCTATGCTCCAGGGATCTGCCAAAGCCTGCTGGGTTACTCTGGGCAAGTCACATAAGCTCCCCATGCCTCAGTACTCTTATCTGTAAAATGGGGATGATAATGACATCTACCTCATGGTTTTATTGTAAGGGTTAAATGAGCTAATGCATAGAAAGTGCTTCATATAGTGTCCAGTGTGTGTGCATGTGTGTGTCTGTCTCTCCCTGTTATATCCCCCGTTAGTAGTGTTGATGTTAGTGTTAGTAATTATTTTTGTATAGTACTTGGTCATATGTTTGCCTACCTTGTAGAGTGGTTGCCAAGAGCAGCTAATGAAGAGGTACGGTGGCTTAGTGCCAGACACAGTGGGTCCCCGATAATGTTTGTTGAATGAATGAGAACAAAATGCTTCGTTCTGAATGTTTTCTATAAATGTTTCATCTTAATGATCAGTGGGAGCCTCCTCATGGAAGGAAGAGCCAAAGCGGTTCACAGGGTGGCAGCCTGGGCTCAGGCCTGGTAGATTCTGATTATGTCAAACAAAATACATTCAGATCAGTCTGTTTGGCGCCATTGAAATTGTGCCAATGAGCAGCAAATTGTGATTTCATGTTGGGGGAGTGCCAGAATCCAGATTTACAAATCAAAGCAAACCTACCTGTTTCTAGTACCCTCTCTCTCTCTCTCCTCAATGGGTGTTGCTTATGTCTGAAAGAGCTTCTGGATGTTTCACAATATCAGGCCCCAGATGTTTGAAAGACTTTAGCAGACAAGGTAATCAATCCATTTGGTGGCCAGATGCTGTCTGAACATTTTCCTGCTACAGCACTGTGAGTTTCTAAATTCATTAGAAACATAAATTAATTAAATCTAATCAACAGTGGGTGATGCAGAAGATTAAACAGTGAAAAACAAATACATTTCCAACTGGGTCATAACAGATGCAGAGAAAAACACTCCACTTTGGAGGTGAAAGTCAAGTTAACCCTTTGTATAATATTCTCAGAAAAACCTTGGCCACACCTGAGACCCCAGGGGAGCCTCTGGTTCTTCCCACCTAAGTCTGCTCTAGTGGGTTCAGTGACTTCTCAAGAAATAAACTGTGAATTTCTCTGAATGAGAAGGGTCCTAGAGTGGTCTTACTTAGTTAGGCATTCATAGGGGAAAAATCTCCACCATGCTTTTATCATGAAGGGGATCTGGAAGTTCTGCAAGTCACATGCACTATGCATGTAGCAGTAGTTCCCAGGAGCATAGCATAGTCAGATAAATTTTTAAAATAGAGAGAAGCCTCCTTCTTCATTCCATGCTAGAGAAAGTTACCTGAGTTCAGCGTTCTTGTTTATCAGAGCTGAATCCCCAACACCAAGAAGAGTTTCTGGCATGTAGTAGGTGTTCAGTGAATGTCTGTTAAATGAATGGATTATGAATGAACTTGTTTCCTACAGATTTCTGACTTACTGATTTGCCCAGATGTGTCCCCAAGATGTGAGATAAAGTGTGAGCTAGTTCCCAAACGTATTTTGACATTTTTCACCCATGGATCAGAATCTTGAGGGACTGAGAACCCATAGGATATATTTTAGAAAATTTGGCTCTAAAGCATTATTGTATAGCACCCCTAACCTTTGTCCCATATCTTTTACCCTCAGTCTAAATGGAACTGGAGAAGACTCGGGGTGAGTAAAATTGTGAATTTATGGGGCCAACTTTTGGGAGGGAGGCTGTTCTTTAAGGATGTGCTCAGCTCCATGGAGAGGCCAGTCTTTAGCTGTGGAATTGACTCGTTCCACACTCTGTTTTGCCAGTGTAGACAAATGGCCTCAGGCTCAGTAGAGAAAGGGGTTGCTTCCTTATCTGTAGCCTCATGGAGGTATCCATTTCCAGAGAAAGCCCGCAAGCACCCGAGACCAGCAACGGCTAACTCAGATGCCTACAGGAGCCAAGTAACATCAAAAATGAAGGCAGAGCGGCAGAGAACAACCTTAGGAGGACAAAGGGGAGCTGACAGTTGGCCTCAAGGTTGGGGAATGGTAGGAAATGGTGGGAGATGAGGTCAGTTCAAGACCTCGCACCCTTCTAAAAGGAGGCAGCTGCTTCCCAGCCCACGCCAGGAGTGGCTGTGTGGGGATGCTAGTCCAGTGGGTCCAATCTATTGATTTCTAAAGAAACTGAGAATCTGCATTGTTCATACACAACTTCCTAATTTCTAAATGTAAGCATCTCATTCCACAAATGGGAGATCATCATGTGGACTAACATTGTGGTGTCGCAAGAAAAAAACCCCGCTGTCCAGATATGACTGTACACTGCCGTTGGTGTTCTCTGGACTCTTTGGCCCTGTGATGCCGAGTGTGGGGCCTTGCTCTGCTTCTCTGGGATCCAAGGTGGCGATCCATGTGGAGCAATAACACACGATCCTAGCTATCGATCTAGATGCCTACGGCATCCTAAGCCTCATGCTCAGCGCCGTACCTTCCGTAGTTAGTGTTTTTAACATGCTATCAGAATGGCACCCACATCATTTGATTTTACAGATAATGAAACTGAGATTCAGAGATTTCAGCTAACTTGTCCAAAGGCACGTCTGTCATAAATGGCAAAGCTGAATGGGGTCTCTCTGACATCAAAAGAGATGTTGGCCACCACTCATTATATTACTTTGGGTAAAGCATTATTCTAATTCTTATTTAGTGCTTGTGTGTGTCTATGCTGAGCGCTTTCCAGAAACTGACTCATTTCAGCCTCTGTATAATACCACCCCCATCGCACAGATTAAGTAAACGGTGGGGAAGAAAGGAAGTTAAGAATTCTGCCCAGCGATGCTGGCATTGAAAGCAGGGCGGGGAGACTGCTGTTGACTCACAGAATGGCTTCTCAAAACCACGCCCAGGATTAGGCACAGAGTAGGTGCTCAGCGAATAGTTTTCCCTTGACAGCAAGCCTCATTTTCAGCTGCGTGCACTGGGGATCCTGAGCCTAAGGCTGTGGCTGGTGCCTCTGGGTAGCCGGCTCTTTCCAACCCTTTATTCCGTGTGACTCCCCGTCACCCGTCACTCAAGCAGCCTTCACTCTGTCACTCTGCTAACTGCAGGCATACCAAGTGAAGAGGGACAGGTTCTGGAAGCTGGCTTAGTGGCTAATAAACTGTCTCATTCAGGAAGTCCTGCTCGGCAATCGGGCAGTCCAATTCAAACCGCGTGTGTGACTGAAATAGTTTACTGGGTCAGACTTCTTGGCGAAGAAAGATCTTCCCACCCGGTCTCTGGTGTTCTATCCTCTTTCTTCCTGAAGACTGAAGAGGGTGGAGACTGGCTTAGACAGGGAAGAATTTAAGAATCAGAAGGGTGTGGATACATTTTATGGTGCGTGAGTTTTCATGTGTGTGATTAGCTTAGGAGAATAAGGCAAATGGAGATCTTGAAGAGAATGAGGGAGGCTCATTCGGTTTTTAAATGTTCATGATTGTACAGGGCGGCTACACCCAATGTGACTGAAAACCAAATGTGTCTGTGGTGTGTGTATGCGTGCTTGCATGTGGACAAGAACAGTATGAGAGGGTAACTATTAACAAATATTCCAGAAAAACCATACTTTCACTGAACATCGATTATGTGTCAAAGATGGGGCTGCGGGCCAGGAATAGCAAGGTGAAAAAAATAACTTGTGATCCCTGCCTCAGTGAATTTTACAGGCTTATAGGGAAGACAGACATTAACAATAAACCCCCCAAACAAATCTATAACGAGGAATTCTTTTAGATGCTTTCAAGGGAAAGAAAAGAGTGGTATAGAGCTGTGTAGAGTGACTCTGATAAGGCTGTCAGGAAAAGGTCTCAGGAAGTGCTGGTTAAGCTGAAATTTAAAAAATTAATAGACACTAGCCAAGGAGAAGGGAGGAGGGAAAGTAATAGTTCAGGCAGACAGAGCAGCACGCTTGAAGACCCAGGAGTGGGAGGAAGCATGGCATTTATGAGATCTGGAAAGCAAATTGGTGGTGCTAAAATGTAGGGAGATGGGGGGTCAGGGAGTGGATTTAAGATGAGGTTTGAGTGGCTGAGAAAGGCCAGTTTCTACTGTTTCTACTGTTTCCTTAATGAGAAATTACCAAAAGGTTCAATTTCCTTAAAATGGCTTCTGGTACATTTTACTTTTGATTTAATTTCAGGTGAAGATTTGAGATTGTGGCCAGTTAAGTCTGTATCTTGTGTGTTTAACGGTTTTATTTCTTCCATGACTTGATAAAATAAATTTCATACTGTGGACTTTGCAGGAAATAATCAATGCATTCACAATCAAGGCTAAGAACCTCTTATGGTATGTGTTGGATAGAAAGGAATTTTGCTACTGCATTTAACAGTTACTGGCTCTCTCGTGCCCTAAGCTTTTCCATACTCCCCCAGGGCAATAACTTAGATGGTTGGAATCAGTATTTGAAATGTCCCCAAAAGTAGAGTACTTACAGACATGGAAATGTGTTCCTTATTTCCACTCCTCTACATCTGCTGTGCTTAGAGAAAGTGCTTCTGAAAATGGGCTTGGCACTCGATTTCTCAAGTACTGGGTTTATTTCAAAGATGTCCCAGGCCATGAACCTACAAGTCCTGACCCTTTTAAAACAACAATAATAAGCTGTAGACAGAAATGGAGCATGTGTGACTCTCTTTTTAGGGAAGAACTGGGATATGCATTGCATAGGCCAACATTCAGCTGTCCCCGTGAGAATATTAGAACTCCCAATGGGGACTGTTTATATCATCTGCACTCTGAGATCTTAAATACTGATAAAGATGCTATCTGTTAAGGAAATAAATGGGATTCTGTCTTCAAGGAACTTATCGTCTAGTTAAAGAAATATCACACACACACACACACACAGAATACCGAAGCATCTATTAACATTCGTACCATAACCCAACAGTCATGCCCAGTGAGAAAACGCTGAGTTAGTCAAGTTTTACATGGCATTTATTGGTAGAGTCAAAGATGGGTAAAATAGGAACTGTGCCCTTAGTGAAATAAATTTAATTAAGGAGAGAGAACGAGTACATTCTGTTATGTAGCTGCATAAGTGGGAATAGCTACAGAAGTACCTTTGGATGGTCCAGAGACTTGGGGGGAGCTGCGTGGGGGAAGGGATTATGTTCCAATCAGGGGGAGCCCATGGAAGGCGTCGCAGAATAGATGACATCTGAGTTGGCCTTAAAGGATTCGTGTGTTCATTTTTTCATTCAGCCACTAAACAGGTATTTTGTGCAAACCTCCTAAGTGCCAGTCCCTAAGCTGTGTCCCTAGACTAAAATAGGGAATAAGATCTTAGCCTCCAGGGTCACATGTGTCAGCAGGCACACGCAATGGAAAGAAGGTCTTGGGCAAAATGAAATTGCTTCACAGGCAGTTAGCACAGACAGCATTTGCATAGGGTCCTGGAGTTAAAGTTGTTAAATTGCTGGGTGGGTGACAAGGAGTACAGCCGATTGATGGAAAAGTTAAGGCTGAACCCAGAAGTTCCACTTTGCCAGGTTAAGAAATAAAGCCCGTAAGTATTGTGAGTGGAAGATGAAGACAGGATGGCGGGGGGGTGGGGGGGAGAATGACCCACAAAAGCAAGGAGAAAAAAGAAACAACAGAAGGCAGAGGGAACAGAAGCAGGACGTGAAAGGCAGGTGATGAATGCAGGCTCTGGGACCAGAGTTGGGTACCAATCCCAGCTCCCCTATTAGCCTTCTGGATGTGGGCAAGTTATTTCATGACTCTGAGCCATTTCCCCATCTGAAAAATGGAAGAAGAGACTGAAATCGTGGCGTCCGAGCGACGTTTCAATGACATCACATAAAACACACAACATGGATGCTGGCCAAAGAAGGTGTTCAATAAATGAGCCTGGAAATAGAGATTAAGGAAGAGAGTTCAGGTAAAGGGTCTATTACTATGCCTGGCACATAGTAGACCAGATCAGTAAGTCCTTGTTTTGAAGAAAAACTGTGAGAGAGTGGTATATTTCTGAGGCTGAAATATCTCAGGGCCAGGCGAATAGCTGGTTAATTTCAGAAGGTCTTTTGTATGACAGTTGTGATCCTCTCCCAGCAGCCACACCGTAATAAAGGAAGGTTCAGCCAGAAGAGTTTTCCATTGAAGACTGACTTCCTGGCAGGGAGATCTGCAAATCACTTGGAAAGTTCCTGGCACCGTGACCTGGGTCTGGCTATTTGCAAAGTGTCTATAAATCTTCCACAGGGCCAGAGAGAGTGTGGGTTTTTTCTTTTTGCTCTGACAGACTTGTTTCTTTCTGTGTGATATTAGGAATGATGGGGAAAATCACCCAAGAAAGGCCATGAAGAGGTCAGGCTACCCATGTGCGAGTGATCTTGAAGTTGACTTAGCATTTTAAAGTATACACAGTTGAGGGGCGCCTGGGTGGCTCAGTGGGTTAAGCCTCTGCCTTCAGCTCGGGTCATGGTCTTGGGGTCCTGGGATCAAGCCCTGCATTGGGCTCTCTGCTCAGCAAGGAACCTGTTTCCCCCTCTCTCTGCCTGCCTCTCTGCTTAGTTGTGATCTCTCTCTCTGTCAAATAAATAATTTTTTTTTAACTTTAAAAAAAAAGGTATATGCAGTTGAGCAACCTTCTATCCAATCTGCAGACAGGAGGTAATGGACCTGGAGCTGTATTGCAACAGAAGAAATAGAGTCCTTTCTGCTCCTGGCCTCGGAAGATGAAGGAAGGAGGGAGGGATGGAACACAGAAAAAGAGAAAGGGGAGGAAGGAAAGAGGAAAAAGAGGGATAGAGAAGAGGAGAACAAGCAGGAAGGGAAGAAGAAACAAAAAGAAAACCAAGACATTATTCTTTGATTCAGGGTGATCACATGGACATCTGATAGGTTGGTCTGTGGGAGAAACTCTTGCAATATTAAATGCTTTGAGGGTCCTGTTAAACCTTCTATGAAGATAGGGTTTTCATAGCATTTTTCTTCCTAACCATCTTTTGCTGTGGGTGGGAATTGAACCAGGGATGATTCGATTTCATCTCTCAGTGGTGGAGCAGTCCTGGGTACGTACTAGTTTATTCAAGCATGCATGCCTGCATTCATTCAGAAGTTCAGCCTTCTCTCTTCTTCACCATTCATTTTTTCCTAGCTGCTGAAACTTTCTCATTAGCATATACACATGCTGCTGCTTCTATGATTAAAAAAAAAAAAAAAAATAGACGTCCCTTACCATCTTCTGCCTCGTTCCTTTGCTAGGCTTCTCAGCAAAACTCCCTGAGGGGTAGTGTCCTACTGTAACCCTCTCTCATTCTCCTCCTCCCATTCACTCTGAAACACACTCCAAGGTTCCACCAAACTCACCCCCACTGATCCATAGAAACCCCACTTGGCAAGGTCAAAAGCGACTTCCAAGGTTCAAATCCAAAGGTCACTTAAAGGCTTTGCCTTGCAGATCAGCAGTGTTGGGCATGATGGATCTCTCTCTCCTCTGAAATTCACTGGCATCCACGACTCTCAGCTTTTTTTGATCACTGTCCTCTCTTACCAGCTGCTCCTTCTTCACTTTTCCTGATTCCTCCTCTTTTCCCAACCTCTTAGATATGGGAGTACCCCAAAGTTCAGCCCTTGACTTTCCTCCTAATTCATACACTCACTCCCCGAGATCTCATACAATCCCATGGCTTTAACTATCATCCGAAATGTTAATGAACTCCCAAGATTTTATCCCCAACTCAGACCCCCTCCTGAACTCTAAACTGTATTTCCAATGAATCTACTCCGTGTCTTTATTTATAAACCCCTCCTACTTCACATGCCTAAAATGGAGTATCTGGTCTTCCCCTCAAATTGTTGCTTCACCCACAAACTTCCCGTCTCAGCGAAGGCAACTGTGTCATGCTAGCTGCCAAGGGCAGAAACCTTGGAATCATCCTGAATCCTGTCTTTCATACCCACAACCAGTCCCTCTGCAAATGCTGTGAAGTCTACTGGGTCAGTACGCATCCAGAATCTTACTGCTGCTCTCCACCCTCACTGCTGGCCCTCGGTCCCAGCCACCCCCACCTCTCCCCAGGATTACGGCCATACCCTTCCAGAGGCTCCTTCAGCCCTCTGCTTTCTGCCCCCGGTGATACTTGTCGCACATCAGACCATCTCACTCCTCTGCTCAATCCTCTCCGGCAGCCTTCTGTTTCATTTTTTTCTCACTTTTTAAAAAAAATGTGATCAAGGGGACATAACCCAAAATTTACCATCTACCCATTGCTGTGCCCATTTCACTTTTAGTAAAAGCCAGAGTGCTTGCTGTGGTCCTCAGAGCTTTCCGGTGCCTGAGTCTCTCGTTTGTCTGATCTCATTTTTTCCTCGTTTGCACGGCTCTGGCTAGGCAGGTTTGTAGACACATGTAGGTTTCTCTCTGAGGATCTTCTCCCTGTCTGTTCCCTGTGGGCAGGAAGCACTCTTCCTTCAGACACCCACATAGTGATCTCTCTCTTCCCTTTCAAGTCCGCTCAGGGAGGCTTCTCACAATCACTGTATTTCAAATCTCAGCTTCCCACCTACCTCCCAAACTCCTAATGTCCCTTACTCAGCTTTTTGTTTCCCAAAGTACATGACATACAGTGCAATTTATTATAACATTGACTGTTGGTGTTTTTTTTTTTCCACAAGTAGAATGTAAGTGCCAGAAGGACAAATATTGTCTCTATTTTATTAACTGATGTATACTCAATACCTAGAATAGTGTTCAACACATGTAAGATGTGGTCCCCGATTATTTTTTGAGTGACTAAGTGGAATTATGAATAAATCTATCGACACTTGGTATTTCTTGATTTTTCTACATCTTATATTATTTGTTGATACCTAAATTGCCACATGAACATGAAATCAAATATAATAAATTTTATAAATATCCAGTTTTCAGTGGATATAAAACAGCAGTAAGAATATACCATAGTGCTCTTGCCTGAAGAATATTTATTAAGTTTTATGTCATGCTGGTGATGGACATCAACACTAGCTTAATTATGCTACCTTTTACTGTTTAGCTATTATGTGTTAAGTATTATATTCAATGTTTTAAAATAAACATATCCAAGAGACAGTAATTTTTTAGGGGGGGAGGGGCAGAGGGAGAAAGCGAGAATCTTAAGCGAGCCTGCACAGAGCCCATTGTGGGGCTCAGTCTCACAAGCCTGAGATCACGACCTGGACTGAAATCAAGAGAGACACTTAACCAACTGAGCCACAGGTGCCTCGAGAGTAATATTTTTTGTTTAAAAGATTTTATTTTTAAGTAATTTCTATGCCAAATATGGGGCTCAGACTTACAAGCCCAAGATCAAGGGTCACATACGATACGGACTGAGCCAGCGAGGCACGTTGAGAGTAATACTTTTTTATAATCTTCAAAACACCACAACACCTAGCCAGGGAGAGAGAGAGAGAGAGAGAGAGAGAGAGAGATTGAGATTGAAGAATGGAGGGAGTGGGATGGGAAGAGAGAAAGGATACGAGAGAAAGAAAAATACTGATTCATAGAACTGTAAATGGCACATTTGGTTCCAATACTTTCTATTTTCTTTGCTTAGACCATTGAAAAATCATCATTGTATAATACCTTGTAAACTGGTAGCAGCATCTTTATTGTGTTTGACATAGAAACTTCACGTTTTAGGAGGAAAAATCCAAATCTTGTCCTGCTGCATTCTTCTTTCATTCTTTAGGCCTATCTAGAATTTAGCGCATGGACATATTGTATTTATTGTTCAATTTTTCCTTCAGAGAAAAAGATTTTATTTTTTTTAGAATGTGCATGCACACGAGTGGGGATAGGGGCAGAGGGAGAAGTAGACTCCCGATGGAGCAGGGAGCCCAAGGTGGGGCTCGATCCCAGGACCCTTGTATGGTGACCTGAGCTGAAGGCAGCCCGCTAACCAACTGAGCCACCCTACGCGCCCCTAGGAGATTTCTTGAATGCAGGCATATGGATGACATGTGAGTTACCGTAAGTTTCAGTAGCGACTTCCTTTTGCCTTCTAGGTCAAACAATAGGGTTCTTACTCCCTGGCTCTAAGACTTCCATTATAGGGTGTTTGATGAACAAACTCTTTTCCATTTTTCAACTTTTTAAAAAATATTTTTATTTTTTTAAGGATTTTATTTATTTATTTGACAGAGATGACAAGTAGGCAGAAAGACAGGCAGAGAGAGGGGGAAGCAGGCTCCCCGCTGAGCAGAGAGCGCGATGTGGAGCTCGATCCCAGGACCCTGAGATCATGACCTGAGTCGAAGACAGCAGCTTTAACCCATTAGGCCACCCAGGCGCCCCTCAACTTTTTTTTTTTTTTTTTTACCATATCCCTGTTTACACTGCTTCCAGTCCTCTAGGCTGAAAGCTTCTTGAAGGCAAAGACCATATGTGTTCTGTTTATAGCATATACCTGTCAGCCAGCCCAATGATCTACACATAGTAGGTGTTGACTAAATAGATTCCATGCATTTCAGACCTATTTGCTCCAAATCCACTTTGGGTGTGTCATTGCTACCTCCATGCCCTCTCCCAATACCCTCTCTTACCAACCTATTTGATGTTTTCTCTTCCTGTGATTCATAGGAACATGACAACATGACAAAGGCTTTTTAGGATGAAACCTGTTCTTTACTGATCAGTCTCTGTGGTTCTAAAGTCATAAAATACTCACCCCAAACTAAGAACATCCCATTGTCTCACACCCCGGATAATAGGCTTCTTACATTCTTCCAACATAAATGTTTTGTTTGTTGACACTTTGTTTAGGGTTATTCTCTATATGGTGGCCCATTTGGTGTTGATTCTTTGTAGCTCTCATTCAGTGATAGATTAAAGAAAAAAAATGGAGAAGCATCCATCACATCTTAAGAGTTCCTTATGTTCCTTATGGAGTTCACAATTCAGTAAGTTCCTTATGGAGTTCACAATTCAGAGACTAAGAAAGACATTTAAAATGGTCCTATTACTGTTTTAAGTCCTAATGGTAAGTGGTGAGGTTGTTATGAAGGAGAAGAATGGGGAGCAGTGGAGCATCCAAGTAAAGGAGGCTGTCTGGGTTTGGGGAGAAGTCCTGCAAGGCTTCCCAAAATAAATAAAATTGGAGCCAACACACAAACATGTGGACATTTCATTCCCACAAGGCAGGTGCAGTATCTTTCTGACTTGAGAGCCTCTGGCACAGCAAAATTGTTGACCAAAGACATGCCAAACAGACTCCTCGTCATGTGTGTTTGGGTGGCACATTGCCTGCCCCAGATCATCCTGTAGAGACCCACAGATGTGATTAACTTTCTTATTTTGGACCCAGAGTCCCACAGATTTTGGGGTCCGTGCTAGATGACCCATGTTGTGAGATAATAGAGCTGAATGACTGACAGAGTTTGCATTGCCCAAGCAGTTAATTACTCCTATGCTTTCTGAGAGAGTGGGGAACAGATGGTAGATACCTTGACAGCAGATTCCACTATAAACCATGCAGGCTTGTAGGCAAGTCTGGACAGCTACCAATTTCCCACTGGATTTTTCTGTCTTTGGAGGACTTAGAATTTTTAAAACTACTTTGCCTTTGGGCAGGTCTTGTCCCAATGATAGGAACTTTCTTCTTAGCTTCTGTGTGGTAGGAACCTATTTTGAATGAAAGGCAGCCTCTATCAACCCACATGTTTTGGGTCGTCCCACACCTAGTTAGTGCTGGGGATTTGGTCAGTGTGGGGAAGCTTTGTGCATTTTAATAGAAACAGCATGGCATTCATTACTCACTGGCTTCCCACCATCTGGATTTTCACAGCTCAACAAGCATGGTGGGCTTTCCAGACTTAACCGGGAGAACTTAGCTCCTACAGAGAGCATGATTCGGTCCCTTTGAAGTCATAATTTTATGATGGACCCCATGATCAATTGAAGGCGGGGGGAATGCTTCTATCTCAATAGGCTTCTTTCGTAACTGAATGGCCAAACTAGTAATGTACCATTTGCACACAGGGAAAGGGGGGGAGAAACAAACCACCTCGATGCTGGGAACTAAGCAAGTATGAACGAACACTGGTCACGTAATAAACTGACATGAAAATGTGTGTGTGAGAGTTGGTGCACAGAGGCTGCAGGACCAAGAATCTTTTTTTTTTTTTCCCTCCCAATTCAGCTTACATTAATAGTCTGGCCCTGTGCAAAGTGCTATGAGGAAAACAAAGATGGAAAGACATGTCTGTTAGTATGCATTTAGATGCAAATAACAGAAAATCATTCTGGCAGTGGCTTTTACCGCTTGGTATGTATTATTTAACAAGCTCAGACATAGGCTCTTCCTGAGGTAGGTTTTGCCGTTCAGTGATGTCCCCAAGGACATTGTCCCTTTCTTCTGTCATATTCAACCTCCTGCCCTGTCATCTCATGGTCGCATGATGGCTGCCACAGCTTCACATATCACAGCCACATAAAATCATGTGAGAAAGCAGTAGTATGGGGGCTCCTGGATGGCTCAGTTGGTTGAGCATCTGACTCTTGTTTTGTCTCAGGTCATGATTTCAGGGTTGTGAAACCGAGCCCCATGTTGGGCTCCACGCTCAGTGGGGAGTCTGCTGGAGATTCTCTCCCTCTCTCTGCCCCTCCCCCCTGCTTATGCTCTCTCTCTCTCTCTCAAATAAATAAATCTTTAAAAAAAAAAAAAAAAAACAGCTGTACACAAGGAGTATATCCGTATAGCCGGAAGACCACACCTCACTTGCTTCCTCGCTTTTATTCAGGGAGAAAAACTTCTTCCCAGAATCTCTGCCTCCTTGCCCCCCAGAAGACTTGCCTGTGTGCCTCACAGACCATCTTTCATTCCCATTGCCACCCCTAGACACAAGGGAGTCTGCGAAGCAAGAATCTGGATTTTTCAGCCTCTGCAGTGGGCAACAGGCAAGGGAGAAAGACCGGGTAGGAGTAGCTAACCGAGAATATCTGTCCTAACACCCTGCTTGCTTGGTCTTCCCAGGCAGGCTGACATTGAACCCATGCCCATTGCATAGGAAGCACTGTGCTTGCCATTGCATAGGAAGCAGCACTTGTGAAAAGATTTTGGGTTGGGGACTATTGGACCCTTCTACCTGCTTTCTTTGATGTAGGAGGAATACCAGCGCCAGACGGAAGTTAAAACCAATACACACAGAATTCATTACATTCAAATGAAAGGAAAAGAATTCAGGATCTAAACAGTAGGCACTGGTCCGGTGACAAGGGTCTCAAGTCTGGATCAGTCAGTGAGTGTGTGTGATACACAGAAGGTCAGAACTGCAAGCACGTGGCCTGTGTACTGGCTCCTTCCGTACCCACACCAGACATTCACCAACTGATTGCCACCATATCCCACCAAGCCCAGCTATGATACCAGAATCTTTCTCCCTGGGCAGCTCTTGCCAATAAATAAAACTGGTGAGCAAAATGAGATCCACTTGTTTTCACTGTTCAGTGCTTGGTATTTATTACTGCTGTCACTAGAACTGAGCTACAGGAATGTGAGAAATACACCAACTTAAGAAGCTAATGCTACTCCCAAACGAAGGACTGAACACAGTTCTGTTTCAGTACAGAGCAAACGTTGACTCCACAGGCAGAAAACCTCATGCATAAGCCAAGTTTGTGGTGCGGGCTAACAAAGGCATGGTGGTGAGTTTTGTTTCCTGCCACTCTGAGGACACAATTTTCAACAGTGATAATATCTAAACAGTAAGATTAAAACATGAAATCTTTGACTCTCACTAGTGAGGAAGGAGCTTTTGGTTCCCAACCGAACCCTATCCATAGAGACCAACAGTATGAAGCCTCTGTCCTTACATAATGGTTTTTAACATTTGGAAACTTCTCTATCATGGTTGGGCATCATGGATACACCTCTACATGCATTGGTCCAAACTCCAAGAGCTGTATGGCACAAAGAGTGAATTTTACTCTCTGGGAAATTAGAAAGAATTTTTTTTTAAGTCTACAGAAGCACTGAGATAAATGCTAAAATGTTGTGTTCAGTTTGAAAACCAATGAAAATTTTTCACAGATTAAAAATTATTCAAGGTGGATAGTCCAGATAAAAAAAGTTTACAAAATCCTGGAAAACTAGAAAAAAAGATTATAATAAGTTAAATCATTCACATCTTACACTAAAACATCATTCTGGACTCTGGCTGACAGACTTCGGTCTGGGATTGCGTGTGTGTGTGTGTGTGTGTGTGTGTGTGTACTTATAGGAGTTAATTATTATTTTCCAGAGAGTCAGATTGTAAGAGAAATTTCATTTTATATTTTAAGCATCATCTTGGTATTAAAGGGAGTTTTAATAAGCATATATTGCTTTACCAGTTAAAAAAGATATATTTTAAAATGAGTATACTTTTTAAAAATGGCAGTCATTGCATATCTACTGTTTTATTGCCTGATTTTTTTTTTAAATTTTAGAGTGTATTAAAATTTTCCAAGAACTAGGCCATTTTGACCCAATCCCAGTAGCCATACTTGGGCATATCCTGTATGGCCATAACCAGACCTCCTTTTATCCCCCTATTTTGATGGAAACTATACTCCAACACACCATTTCATCAAAACTTAACAGAGAAAATCCTATCTGAGAAAAACGGATGCTGACTTTGGGCTGTGAACCAGAGCCCAAGAAGGAGGCCACAGTTTTAAGCAGATGGAAGGAGTAATTTTAATACCTGCTGGGAGCCTGAGACTCCCCTGTTTGTCTAATGAGCCACAGAGTCACTGCCAATCTAACTACAAGCCCCTAGGCAGTGACCACAAGGGTATACATGCTGCCCCCTGTCCCTCGCTGTGCAACTCAGGACCCAGTCCCAATTAATCAGAACCCTTCGCCCTGCACGTGACCTCCCAAATCCCTCTCAACACAAACTTTCCAGCCACCGCCGTGTTTCACCATTGTCATCCACTGTGACACTGGTTTCCCTCCTCTTCGATACAGAAGCAGACAGATCTGCCTAGAGCCCAACTTACCACCCAGAAGACAGCCCAAGTACTGAGTGGACAGAACTGGCTAGCTGACCTCAGTAGAGTAAATGACTTTATAGGATTACCTCCCAAATGTTTCTTAGATGAGAGATAAAACATTTAATGGGCTCTGAAGGCTAAATTGCATTACCTTCTCATCTGCATCTGTATGATTGATGCGAAGAGGCCAGTGCTCCTGACCTGGTCAGTAAGACCTTGTCCCACCGAGGCTTTGGCTTTAGGTCCTCTCCAGGCTTAAACTGAGCCAGAATTTTATCGAAATTGTCACCCTGCTCTTTGGATGGTACTTCACCTAATCGTTGTGCTCAGCCCAGGCGTTGCTTGGACTCCAGTCCCTCATGGAGCAGTGAGAGACTAGGGCATGTGCTGCTGGAGGTTCCCTCCATTTCTTCAGCCTCATCATAGGCATCTAAGGGCCAAGTCAGTTTCATTATTCAGGTAAATGGAGACTTGATTATGAATTTACTAGTCTGGAACCTTTGTAAGATGCAAAGATTGATTTAGAAAGAAAAACTCAGGCTTAGCGGTGCCTACTGAACTAGAAATGGGGTTACTGGGCTACCATCTTGTGGAAATGAAATCAGCACACAGAAATGTGGAACAGGGCAAACATGCTACCTCCCAGGGTTTCCTTTTAAAAAATCATGTTAACTACATTTGACCTCCATAACTGCTTTTGGCCTCTGGTTTTTGTTTGTAGTCAAAAACATGCGCTACATCTACATCTCTACGGAAAAGACGGGAAAATGCCCCAGTTTACAGCTTCTTATATAACAGTGTGATTTCGCTTGACATTTGATAAAATGAGTTGTCATGTACACATGTCATTTAAAGGTGAATGTCCTATTGAACTTGATGAATTGATTACTTTTGATCGTGATCTCAGATGAAGGTGTTGTGGTAGGGCCCACTCGTTGATGGTTACCGCCGCGTCTTCTCTATACTCAACAAGAGCTATTTTATCTGGAGCGTCCTGGCTTTTCTGACTTCAGCTGCTCTTCCCAGAGCCTGTTGCAGACAAGAGTATTTGTATCAGAAGTTTGAGTGTCTTGAAATTGGAATGGGGGTGATTCATGAGGTTGGCATCAATTATTAAACAGTCCTAGATGAAGATCTGCAGAGATGGATGGGGTGTTAAGGCATTCTGGTTGCACCTACGGGCTTAGCAATGATAAATGAGTCTGGAAACATGAAAGTTCCAAACAGGTATTAACTGGAGCCGCAGTGGCCTGTGCTTTGAAGGGAGGTAGACAATAGCTGGTGTAAACAACCTAACATACACACCACCTGAGTGACAGGATTATAATAAAGCTAAGGTCTTGGCAAGAGGACTAAAGAATTTGAGAATCCTGCCATGCCAATCAGCCTTTCTTTCACAAGTTTGTTTTTTTTTTTTTTTTTAAGGATTTTATTTATTTGACTGAGAAAGACACAGCAAGAGAGAGAACCCACAAGCAGGGGGAGTGGGAGAGGGAAAGCAGGGAGCCTGATGCAGGGCTCAAGCCCAGCTCCCTGAGATCATGACCTGAGCCGAAGGCAGATGCTTAACGACTGAGCCACCCAGGCGCCCCTCTCTCACAAGTTCTTGAGGGAGGCATAGCACTAATAATTACAACAATTGGAAAATAAATGGGACATTTTTAGGAGCAGGGTCATGCCTGGATCACTCATAATGCAGAGTTCTAATAACATGAGGTGGGATCATGTGGCTCAGCTGTGAGCTTGAGCCCTACCTTGTTTTGACCTGTGTACCCCCAAAAAGGAGAGTGATGACATTTTCACAGAGAGTCAGGACAAAAGGACAAATGTGTATGTCATCTCTGCGGGAGTGGAATTTTGTTTCCCTTGGGGTAACATTTTCTTGGAAACTGAGAAAAAGGCTGACCTTGGGAAAGGTACTTAACTCTTCCTTCTGATACCCAACTTCACTAAAAGGGAAGGCCCATCTTTCGGTTCCCAGTGCACCTTCTAGAACTCTGGAGCCTGTGTCAACAGTGCTGTTAACAGGAAGGGAGTAGACTGAAGTTGAGCCAGATGTTGGCCCCAAAGACCTCAGTGTGACTCTGGTAATGAATATACGCAGCCTCCCCACCCTTCTTTCCTTCAGAGAAGTGTTTATGTCTTCAGCAGTTTGAGAGCTTTGCCTCATGCAGAGGTACCTGACAGAAGCCTAAAGTGAGAAGAAATAGCCACGTCCACGTCAGCTTCTGCACAAATCAGGAAGCTTCGTGAATAGCCCCGTTGCTCACCACTCACCGAAAAGCCAGAAGCAGGAACTAGTGTTAGAACTGTATCCTAGCGCTCAAGTGCTTTCCCAGGACATTCTGAGACAGCGGCAAACTCTGAACAGCCTCTTCTCTCCTCTTTACCTGAAAGTGCTTTGCTAACATACATACACTCCAACAAAGGAAAGTGGTCTAGTAATTCACTTGTGGTGCCGGCTTTCCAGCCTTACTGGGCTTGCGTACTCCGCAATGGGCACTTGTTACCAAAATGGGCTTCTGAACTTGGATCAGGAGCAGAGTAACCACACAGTTTAGATTGTGTTTCCTTGAAGTTGCATTCATTCAGAGGAGGCTCCCTGAGTGGACAGACTAGAGTTCTAGTTGAGATCATCAGTAAGGAATGGGGTGGCCTTTTCTGAAGAAAGACTTGGTAGACCAGAAGTCATAGACTCGTGACTCACAAAACATATTCAGCCCACAGTCGAGATTATTTTTTTTTTAATGTCATGGCTTTGAAAAAAAAGTTGACAATATGTAAAATTGAAATGATTGAGTATAAATATTATTTTTAAAAATTTTTTTAAATGGAAAAACCCAACAACACATGAAATATTTCATTTCCACAATTGGTGTAAGCTGAGTAGCCTAGCCACTTACCCTTAAGAGGGGCCACAGGCTTTCTACCTCACTTGAGGTTGCTTCACACCCTGACACCCCATGGTTCTATGGGGCTTTGAATTTGCTGCCCCTGGGGTCAGACATCTAAGAGGCCAAAACAGGAAATCATGAATTGTTCTTTTAAATGTGCCCTGCTTGAAAGTGGCTGTGGCCTGTGCCTGCTCGTTTTACTTCTGCACAAAGAATGACCATTGGAAGCATTTTCACATATGGAACAGGGTAATTCCATGCAAAGTGGAGAATTTTACACAACTTACCTGAATAAACCAGTCATACCAAAAAAAAAAAAATCCTGAAATGATATTGAAGTGAGATTTGAGATTTGAATTATTCAGGAGTAATCGCCTTCTTTTTCCACCTCACTGTTTCCCCTTTGCTTTCCTCACATGGACATAATCTTGAGAATGTTCTTCTGTCAAAGGCCATCGTCATAATTCCCCTGCCTCTTTTTTTTTTTTTTTTTTAACTCATTTGTACTCTTGGTAGCAATTGTTGGAGCCCTGCAGGAGAATAATTGCAGAGGAATTAACCTCTGACATTTTTTCTAAAAATAGCCCTAATAAATCCAATCATAGGTAATTTACCTGTCCGTGTTCCTCCAGGGTAACCAGGGTTGAAGAAAGACCTGGCAGGCTGGCATTCCTTCAGCAATTATCTGTGATCTGGGTTCTGGCGCCTGTGTATTTTCTTCGTTCTGAAATACAGAGTACAAATTGCCCTCTCCCCTCTGACCTCGTGACCCTGTTTCTCAGCACCTTGCTCCTGGGGTTGGAATAAGGCTGTGCTCTTCCAGAAGGGTGTGTTGGGCTCGCCAGGGAAGAGGGAGCGTGGGTCAAGCTGCATTTGTGGGGACCCTCCTGAATTCCTGCCTCCTAGTGTCCCAGTGAAATCTTCCTGCTCCGTCCCTACATTTTCCACGTCTGAGCTTCCAGGCCCCCCAAGCCGTGTGCATCACAGTCCTCAGCCCGAGTCTGAATAGCCATGCCTGAAACCTCTTTGGGGAAGTGTCTCTGTGTAGAAGGAAGGAGAATGCAAAACTCCTGGGTGGGTAAAAGATCCGTAAGGGGTAGAAAGTCTCAAAAAAAAAAAAAAAAAAAAATTGCCATTTCCTGGAGCCGTTAAAGAAATGCGTTATCTCTTGCCCCTAACAAAAGGGTCTGCGTGTGTTTTTCCCTTTTGTTCTCTCCAGATGTTCCACCCTGCAGTGTGGGCATCTCGGAAACTGACTTTCTCAAATGCCACTTCTCGTGGCGCTTAAAATACAGAGCATCAAATCCTTGTAAATTCCACTGCAGAGACAAAGCCTAGAGCCCTTCAGTGCACAGAAAAGTATATCTATTATCTATCGTTTCAAAGTAAGTGTGCAGTTACTTTAATTGCCTTTGTCTTCTCCTTTTCAGCTGACATTATCTCTACGGTAGAATTCAACCACACGGGAGAATTACTAGCGACAGGGGACAAGGGGGGTCGGGTTGTAATATTTCAACGAGAGCAGGAGGTAAGTGGCAGTGAATGCAAAATGCCCATTTTCTTCTCTTTTTAAAGGAGGTCTCCTACTGTTCCTTAATCCTCATGTGTCGCCCTTAACCTTGCTGCTTTGCTAGCAAACTAAAAACTGCCAAAAAGTCATTAACATCAACAGTTCCACATTCAGGCTCCTAAAAGCACCTAATAATAGAGCCTTTTCTGGGCATGGCCTAATCTGGCCCAACCTGGGTGTTGCACATTCAAAATGACCTCACTTTCCATCTGACCTGTGAAATTCCATGGCTGTTTGTTGAGCGGAGAACTCCTCTTTGAGTGGGATTTCTCTTCCAGCCATTGAAATAAGGTCCTGATTTCAGGTGATCCTGCAGAATATGTAGGAGGGAGAAAAACAAAAAAAAACAAACAAACAAACAAAAAAAAAAACAGCTCTTTGCAAACAGATGTGAAAAGGACACCTGGGGTCTGTAGAGAATATAGTGTTAGCTCATCCTACCAAAGGGAGTGAGATCCTACCAGGTGTCATCTCGACGATGCACGTGGCCAGTGCTTTACTGCAGGTGTCACAAAGGTCCCTGGAGCTCCATGCTGTGTGCATGCTGACCAGGAGTTTGAACTTCCAGTGAATTGAATCTCAAAAAGCCTACTTCCTACTGAGACATGGTTTCCACTAGGAATTGTTTCTCTTTTTCATATAAATTGAGTTTTTTTGGTGTCTGCTTCTGTTTTTGTCAGAAGGGAATTTCGGCCCAATCTGATTTCCTTGGCCTCCCCTGGCATGGTCCCGGAGCTTCCAGCAGGGAAGTGTGTGTTCTAGGACCTCTCCCATCTGTTACCGCCTGCCTCTCAGATTCACCAGGCCCAGGGCAGGGGGAGGCCCATTGCAGGAGGAAGTTTTCACAAGAGACTTCCCGAGCAGTTGAAAGCCTGATTTGTGCCTCAAAGCCATTTATGTTCCCCCTCCCCTTAAAAAAAAAAAAAAAAAGGAAAGCCTCATTTAGAGGTGATATATTTGGTAATTGCACATTATTTGCAATTAATTTCTATAAGGGCATCATGATCCCTCGGGGTTCTGTATAAATTCAAGTGTTCAGCATTAAATCAGGCACCAGGCCTATTCCATTGGCCCTGGAAACACGAAAATGTGGTTGGCAAGTAGGAACTAATAGCTCTTCGTGACCTGGAATTTTTCCTGCTTTTCCAGAGCTGCCGAGTGCTAATTGGTCTGGCACATACTACACACACTTGACAATCTGATTTGGATGGTAGCAAATCAGCATTCTTATAAATTTATTGTTAAGGTGGACTGGCTGTCTCCGTAGTATAAGCAGGATATCAGCATTTAAAGTCCTTTTAAAACTGATTTTCAAAAACCTTCTTCTGTTTTAAAAGAAAATCCAATTAGGTCCATAGTGACGATAAAGAAGAACCACAGCCACTATTTAACATAAATTACCCTTGGCAGCACATTGCCCATCTTAATCCGTGCCACGATTTCCGGTAGCTCTTATAGGTTTCACCTGTTTTAATTGACTGACCTCTTTGGGAAGCCTGAGTCAGTAGTAGAAGGGGGACACATATTCCAAGGGGGGATGGTTTTGTTCAATAAAAAAATAGACGATGAAAGGAGCGTACAGTTGGGTGTTCTGCTCTGTGGCGAGACTTGGGGTTGGAATGAGCACAAAGGCTGAGAAGCAAAGCCAGGGAACAACATGGAAGTCAGGCCTGCTTTTGACTTGTGTGAGGCACGTTCTACCCCTGGAGAATTTGCTCCTACGACCCTCAAAATATGCTCAATACAGACCATCAGCACCATCACCCACCAAATTGAGTACATGGAAACTTGGGTTTGGATGTTCAATATCCATCCAGAAATACGATTTTTTTTTTTTTTTAATTGAGCCTTTTCTTCAGAATCCAGCTTCTGCAACACATGTTCAGTAAGACCTGAATTTGAATTCGTGAGCACAGTTTTGCAAAGCCTGAATCTGGAAGCTCTTGGTGATAAGGTCCTAAAACACCTTGAATAAAAACTCCCTCTTCTTTTTTCCCTTCTCCTTTTTCTTTAACACCTTCTTTGTCCTCCTCTCCACCATTCTTCTTACCCTTTCCCCCTTCCACAGATCCTTTCCTTTAAGTTTCATTATAGCATCCTTAATGTAGTTCCCGCTGTGGGCACTGTGCATAAGGGAGCTGGGGGGAAGCAGGGGCGGGTGGGAGGTTGGGAAGAGTCTAACAGTCCTCCCAGGGACTCCGGTGGCATATCGGTATTCATGTCTGTTTTGTCACCCATGTCAGAAGAAAAGGGGAGGAGGGAGAGATGTGATGACCGAAACTGCTGTGTATAAGCTGTGTGACCTTGGAGAGGTCATTTTAGTACCTCTGAGCCTCTCTTGTCCATTTCCCTGCACTGCCAACCTCTCAGAGGTTCTCTGAGGATCTGGTCAGATTTTAAAAGGCCAGCGAAAGGTGCAGATGCCATAGCTTTGGAGTCTTTATGAGGGATTAATAGAGGTATGGACTTGGGTGTGGGGTGGCTCACTCCAAAGGGTGTCCAAGACATCCATTAGGACATAGAAAGAAAAAATTAGAATTTCTAGTGATATGTATTTTTAAATGTTCCTATTTTAATATCTATCCCTCTGTGTATGTTATATATACCATATATTAGTGCAGAAGTTCATGCATATAATTTATAAATAAATAGTTTTATATTGAAGGTCCCAGTGTTGACCAACAGGGGTTCATGATCAAATGCTGGGGAGGCCAGGAAGCTAAGCTAAACTTGTTACCTTGGTTCTGCCCTCATTCGACACTGATGGCCTGCTCATCCCATCCCAGTGACTCTATCCCCCAAAAGAAGGAATTGGTGAATTTGTAGTTGGCTTACGTGATTTCATCTTATGTGTGTGTGTGTGTGTTTTTTCCTCTTCCTACAGAGTAAAAATCAGGTTCATCGTAGGGGTGAATACAATGTTTACAGCACATTCCAGAGCCATGAACCCGAGTTCGATTACCTGAAGAGCTTAGAAATAGAAGAAAAAATCAATAAAATAAGATGGCTCCCTCAGCAGAATGCAGCCTACTTCCTTCTGTCTACTAATGGTACGTGGAGGTGACTTTGCCTGTTTGGTATTTGTAGAGATAAAATCAGCAAACCATGTATTTTAATCTCTCTGGGGCTCAGTTTTTCTTATTACCTTGCAAGCTGTTGAAAAATTTCCAGACTGCGTTTGCAAGATGTCTACCCAAGTACTTGGCCCAGGGTAGGCTCCCAGTACATAGCACTTACCCTTTTCAAAAATAACCAATTTATGACCAAATTATGTGAGAGACCCATTTTCTGTAGCTTTCGCTAATGCAGATGATTTCTAGGTGTTTTTAGAATATGACTTCCTTTCTTAAGATTTACTCAGTGTTCTGCGAAGACATTTCAGAAAAGGAATATGCCATCCCTATGAATTTGGCATACAGAGTAGGAATTATTAATTCCTGAATATATTTGGGGGTTTGTAAAGGAGATGGCCGTGTCTCTCTTACACCATCAAGTTCTTGACCAGGAGCACAGGTCAAGAAGAGAGGGGGCCCTACCCAAGGATAGACCAAGAAGTGATTTCTTTTTCTCTCCCTCCCTCCATACTCTTTCAATACCATTTGTTGTTTTAGGGGGAGTTGATAGAACTAGGTCGGAGAGAGAGAACATAGAGGGTTGGATAGAGATTCGTATTAATATGGTAAACCTTTATACAGTGGAATGACCTACCCTTAAGATTCATTAATACCCCTGCTGAAAGAAGCCATCTATACTCAGAACAGTTCAGAATAAAATCATATGCTAAAGGGTGCTAATTGACTAGCGTAACAATTAAGAAGATTAATGTATAAAAATTGAAAACCCTTTATCAAGCAAATAAGCTGAAGAATGCTTCATTTCATCCTACATGTGAGTCTGCCTCGGAGGAGGAATATACATTTAAATATAAATCAAGAAGCTAGGAATTTGCTTTGTACTGATCCCCAGTACACATGTATGTAATATGATCAGACATATATTAGTGTTCCTGAAGTCAGAAAGGAAACACACCGCAAGATTTATCATGATTAATTTTGGATCGTGCATATTGAGTGTCTTGTAGATTTGCTCCCTTTACCATTTTTCACTTTTACAACAAATTTTATTTAACTCTTCTGAAAAGAGGGGGAGAAGTTTTTAACGTATATGAACCCAAACTCTCTTGATTATAAAGCCAGGGTCCAAGTCTAGACACTCGCACTTCTTTTTTTTTTTTTTTTTTTTAAAGATTTTATTTATTTATTTGGCAGAGAGAGATCACAAGTAGGCAGAGAGGCAGGCAGAGAGAGAGGAGGAAGCAGGCTCCTGGCTGAGCAGAGAGCCCGATGCGGGGCTCGATCCCAGGACTCTGGGATCATGACCTGAGCCGAAGGCAGAGGCTTTAACCAACTGAGCCACCCAGGCGCCCCACACTAGCACTTCTGAAGTAGCCACTTTGAGGCTATCCACGTGGCTTATCTCAACATGACCAGATCTCCACTCATCTGTTTTTCCAGATTCTCAGTAATTTAATTCCTTCCTCAGAACTGTCTGTATTGTTCACTTTACTTTTCTCACCCCTGATTTCTTGAAAGCCACACCACATGAATGTTTCCTCTTTTTTTGTTTGTTTCGCTGGTGAATGCAAAATAGGCTCTGCCTATCCAACCCTTTAGAATAAAAGAGACTTCTGATGATGTTGACTTAATTGTTTCAGGCAGAGGTAAAGTGTCTGATTATCTGCTCTGGCTAGCTGACTTCATATTACGAAATTTACCCTATTGATTATTACTATAGAATCCAAAGACTTATTAACTGCTTTGTTGGGGGGGGAGGGGGATGGAAATCATTGAAATGCAATGAAGATTAATTATATAGCATAATGTTCTGTTAATTGAGTTTTTAAATAGTTTTTTGATTAACAAGGATATTATCTTCCCATTTGGGATGCTATTTCATATGCCAACAGCATCTCAAAATGATTCTTAGAAGAAAAATTCCCATGTTCTTATGTGATTTTCTTTTTTGTACTAATATTGAGGTTGAGAATTCCCCTTAAGCCAAATAGGTTAACATGCAAAAATTAATGAAAGACAATTGGAATTACTGTACAAAAGAGAAAATGAAGATAGATGATAAGATTGTGTTTAAAAGCTGCCACAAGTAATGATAAACTACTCAAAGAGTCAGCCAGAAAAAAGAAAAAGTCATTACTCATAGTAACAGCCACATGTTCCTTACACTTTTTTATCCACAAAGCTTCAAGATACTAAGTCAAGAAAAATTGTGTGATAATAAAGTCGAGAATGACTCCAGGCAACCTAGCCATAGGGAATTGGATTGAATTCGCCATCAATTATCTTTTCTAAAAAAAAAAGTGTGCTTATCTCATTACAGTTGGGTGTAGTTTTTATGTTCTGCTGGCATATATTTTCAACTTTATCATTTTTCATGAAAAATAAAACCAACATTCCATTGTGAATCTAGACTTTGAAATTACTTGCCAGGTGAAAACACATTGCTTTACCTAGCTTTCTCCTTCTGTCTTAATTCTTTTAACGAGAGGGAAAGGTGTACTTGATTTATTCTGCGTGCTACTGAAATAGTATGTGTTCATAAAAAACAAATTAGAAAAAAACAGGGAAGCAAAAGGAAGAAAATACAATGTTTACACCTAGAGAGAACCAGTATTAATGTCTTTTAAAGAAAAAAGCAGAGATGTAGATAAATGGATAAATCTTTTTGCTTCTTAACAAAAATGAGATTAATCTGTAAGCTGTTCTGCAGCAAGATTTTTTTTTTAAGATTTTATGTATTTATTTGACAGAGAGAAATCACAAGTAGATGGAGAGGCAGGCAGAGAGAGAGAGGGAAGCAGGCTCCCTGCTGAGCAGAGAGCCCAATGCGGGACTCGATCCCAGGACCCTGAGATCGTGACCTGAGCCGAAGGCAGCTGCTTAACCCACTGAGCCACCCAGGCGCCCCAAGATTTTTTTTTATTTAATAATATAACACTTAACAGGAATATCTTCCTGGTTGTTAAATATTCTTCTAAAATATCATCACATTTTCAGTGACTGCATAGCATTCCCTTGTATGAGTTTTCCATAATTTACTAATAAATCTCCCTTTATTTGACCTTTAATTATTAACAAATTCTTACTATTTTAAAGTAGATATTTATAGGAGTAGATGTTAGTATGGATAGATATGATTAGGAAAAAAGCATATTATAAACTATGCATAGCACATTACATATATTAAAAAGTGATATAATTGCACACACAAATATAATGAAAGGATGTATACAAAATTTTCCTGATAGTGTTCTTTGTCTAGAGGAATTGAGAGAAACGTTAATTTTTTCTTTTTTCTTTTTTTCACTTTCGGGCTCATTTTCATTTTTTGCAATTATATTTGCCACTTGTGTAATACAAGAAGAAAATGAGAAAATACAAAATCTATATATGCAGTATTGCTATAGGTTTGTACCCCACCCCCAAAAAAAAAATGCAGAGGAAAAAATACAAGTATCTCTGTGAAACATTAACAAGGATTGTCCCTGACCAGAGATTATAGTTGATTCTTTTTTTTTTTTTAAGATTTTATTTATTTATTGGACAGAGAGAGATCACAAGTAGGCAGAAAAGAGAGAGGGGTAGCCTCTCTGCTGAGCAGAAAGCCCGATGTAGGGCTCGATCCCAGGACCCTGAGATTATGACCTGAGCCAAAGGCAGAGAGGCTCAACCCACTGAGCCACCCAGGTGCCCCAGATTATAGTTGACTCTTACTCTTTATGTTCTATCTGTGGCTTCTCTATTTCTCTGTGTGGCAAAGTATTGTTCATAATAAAAACAGAAGAGGAGAATCGCCTTGCAAAGTGGACAGGATATATTCCAAAGCCCAGCAGTAGGAAATATTGGGTGTTAAACATCACTGATTTGTGTTGTTCTGAGTCACAGCTGACCGGTCACTAATCCAGCCACTGTATAAAGCAGGGCTTCTGTTTCATTTTCTCACCCTGAAATGCAGCGCCTGTGGCCACAGGGCATCCAAAGAGTCCAGACTGCAGGCGTATGGACAGGAAGTGCAGAAATTCAACTCTGGGACTGGGGAAGGCTCCCCTGCCTTCTGTCCCAGTACAGGCCAAGGGAGCACACAGTTCAGGGCACACACACCTTACACTTAGCAGCCTGGCCGGGTCTGCCAGCACAGGTGACCAGGTGGAGTCATCCCCAGATAATAGGAAACAGGGGCACTGACCTGTTAAAGTAGCCAAATGGTTGCTGAAAGCCGACTTCGGGATGGGGTGCATTTCAGACCTCTGAGGGCCAGGCCTTTGGCAAGGAGACATGGAGAAGGGGGGTGAGGGGATGATGGAGAAAGGGAACCCTACTAGAGGCTGGGGGAGAGGCGGCTCATCTCCCCACAGTATTGCAGAGGAAAAGGGATGTGCTGACATCACCACAGGATAAAACTGTCACGGTCACAGAGCAACATGTTATTATCAGAGAATAGTTGCCCCCTTTGCAAATTCTAATAACAGCTGCCCTTTGTCAACCGTTGTTAGCAGGCCACCTCTGTGTTCAACACTACATGCCCAGTGTTCCATTTCGTCTTCCTGAGAGCCCCGTGGGGAAGGTGCTGTTTTCCCCAACTGACAAGTAAAGAAACCGAGGCATAGAGAAGTTAGGTGCCTTTATTTATAAGGTTGAAATATTTGGGACATACTTATAGTAAAAAGTCATTTGTTGTTTCTCTGAAGTTCACACTGATTGGGCATTCTGTGCTCTTTTTCCTGATAAACCTGGTGCTCCCATTTGTCACTTGAAGAAACTACACACCTGTTCCGTGGGAATCCCTGTCCTTGGCCATGTGGCTGGCTGGAGGGGGAGCGAGGGTATGGCCCAAGCTTGTCTGGTTCCCAAGCCTACCCCGTGCAGTGCAGGCACAGAGCGAGATACAGAGGAGGAAGGTGTTCGAGTCCCTGCCTCCTACAAGAAAACCTGGAACGCGTACAAGTAATGAATGCAGGACCCGTTCAGGAAAGCCTGCAAAGGCACGTGGCCCACACCTACAATCTGATTGGCCCAAACACATTTTCTTAAGAAATGCGATCGAAAATCTGCAGGTGGGGCGTGCCATCTCCTGCCACCCAGAGCCCTCAGCCCCTCTCACTCGTTCCCACTGCTACCTCACCCCCATACCCACTAGAGATCTTGCCCTGCTTTATTGCTTTGGCGAATGACAGGTGTCCGCCAGTGATGGAAAGTGCTGGAACAGCACACGGGGGAGAAAGGCAGTTTCCAGCTGGGGATTCCAAGGAGACTGCAAGGGGAAAGGAGCTTTTGGATGAATGTTCTTACCATTTGATATCTCTGAGTACTGCTAGCAAGATGCACAGTATAGGCGGTACTCACTCGTTCACGCACCTAATAGTTATTGAACATCCACCGTGTTCCGGGCGCCGTTATACGTGCTAGATGTGTAGTAAAGGACGAGACAGAATCCCTGGCTCCGGCGAGCTTACATTCACATGAGGGAGAAGAAACAAAGCCATTGTCACATAGTTAGTGGCAAGACGAGGCCCTAAAGCCGGAGGAGCAGGCGAAGAGAATGGGGGGGGCATTCTGATGCAGGTTGGCGCAGAAAGGCCCCTCTGGGGGTAGGACATGAACAGAGCAGAGTGAAGGAAAAAGTCACGTGAAGAAGAGGGTCGAGGGCTTTCCAAGAAAAGGCAGAGCTAGTGCAAAGCCCGAAGCAGGAGTGGGGACAACGGGTATGGAGACTGTAGAGAAGCCGTGTGGCAGGATCACAGGGTGAGGGTGGCAGAGGGGCACACGGTGAGACCAGAAAGGGTGAGGAAGTGTGGGTCACGAAGGCTCTTCAGGTCATGGCCGGGACAGTCCTTGCTCGGGTGGGACACGGAAATGGAGGTACCTACCTCTCGGGGTTGTGGTGAGCATTAAATAAATTTTCCATGACAAGTGCTAACAACATAATGACACAGCTAGTTCTGTATATGTGACCGCTCTTGTTCACTGTTTAATAAATATTTTTATTGAAAATAATTTTATTGAATGAACTAAAAGAAAATATAAGCTCCAGATTTTATAGGCCATCGTCAGGAAAACCATTGGTCTAGGCACAATATATGGTTTTGTTCTGAAACATGAGCTCTGCCTCCAGACAGCATGAAGTGATGCCCTGAATCCCTGACGTGACCAGCAGTTCCTTCCGTCCTCACCCCCACCTTCCCCTGCGTCCCCCGCCCCACCCCTCCGCACACACAACTCCCTGACAAGCTGGTTTTCACTGTCATTTGGTTTCCTCTGGCTGCCCTCCACAGATAAAACTGTGAAGCTGTGGAAAGTCAGCGAGCGTGATAAGAGGCCCGAAGGTTACAATCTGAAAGATGAGGAGGGCCGGCTCCGGGATCCCGCCACCATCACGACCTTGAGGGTGAGTCCCCGGGGCAGTTTTGGCCCCTGTCTTTCGCTTCTCTTGGCCACCGGGCACCAAGGAAGGACTCACCGGGGTGGCTATGGGCTGGGTGCTGCTCTCGGTTGCAGCCGTCATGTGTGAGTGAAGGAGACAAAGCAGAGGGAGGAGGAGGAGCACAGGTCTGAGCTCTGATGACTGCAGAAGCGTGTCCTTCCTTTATGCCCCCAGGACTGGCCACGTGGCCACTGTCGTGCCGTACTGTATCCTCAGCCTCTGTCTGCTCTTAGTATCGAAAATGTTCTGAGCGTCTTTTGTACTCAGGGCGCAGGGGATGGGACTAGCCACGTGGCAAGTTGGAATCTTGTGATTCAGAATGTGAACTTGTGAATGTAATGGGCCTGGGTTTGAATTCTGCTCCTCACCAGCATCTCGCGTGATCACTTTAACCCGTTGGAACTTTGGTCACACAAGTTATTTGTAGATTCTCTGTCTATACAGCAAACCTCATACTTGGCTAAAAATGTGCCGCAATTGGAAAGCCCTCCTTCCATGGCCGGTCTTCAATACGTGATCTCGCCTGTTGGTCTAAGTGGCTCCCTCCCTGCCCTCCAGAAGTGCACAGTCTGGTAAAGAACAGATTTGTAGGTCTACTATAAAAATACTTATGGCACAAAATAGAGTAAGATAAATGCAGGGGAGTGTCAGAGCGAGTTTGGTCAATGGAGGAAGAAATTATATTTGGCTCGGGGAGACTAGGAAAGGTCTCTTAGGAAAATGGTGTTAAAAATGGATTTCTAAAAGCAAACTTTTAAGGGAAGGCTCTCTGGATACAGGCTAGAGTGGTTCAGGACTCGGTGGTGAGTGGTTTGGGATGTGTTTAACATGAGAGGTAAAGCAGACACATGCTGAGACCAGCCCTGGCCCTGAGGGGCTTTCAAAACTGTGTCAGATACGTGCTTTCAGATACCAGCTGCTCTACTGAAGACCAAAAACCGAGAAGGCACAGCGCAGCCCATGTGCGGAAAAGAGGTTGTCACTCGAGGTTTAGAAGCAGATACGGGAGCTGAATGATCAGTGTGTGCCCATTAGCTCACTTGTTTATTTGTTCGTTAATTCCTTTGTTCCTCTCTTGATGCAGCAGATGCTTTTTTCTTTAAGATTTTATTTATTTATTTTAGAGAATGTGAGCAGGGGGAAGGGCAGAGGGAGGAGAGAATCTTAAGTAGGCTCCCCGCTAAGTGCAGACCCCAACATGGGGCTCAGTCTCATGACCCTGAGGTTGTGACCTGAGCTGAAACCAAGAGTCAAACACTTAACTGACTGAGCCATCCAGGTACCCCCAGCAGCTGCTTTGTGAACACAGGCTCGTTGCTGGCCACAATGCTAAGCTGTCTGGTGCTTACCCAGTACTCATGGGTACCTGGTCTTCGGTCTTCTGAGCAAATAAACATTGACTGGCTCTGTTTCCTCTTGTCGACCTGTGCCTCCAGCCTGAAGAATGGCCGTGCAAATCTTCCGTATCAGGCTGGCTGATGCTCTAAAGGCTTGGGGGTTTTGCAGAGCCAAGGATAGAGTAGTGAAGAGTCTGGAGACTGAGTCAGTCTGTCCTGGGTCAGAACTGTGGCACCATTGCTTTCCAGCTGGGGACTTTGGCCATATTAATTAAAGTCCTTGTGCCTGCCAAGTCCCCTGTGCATTATGAGGATTCAGTGCTTCCTGGGATTTTTGTGAGAAATCCACGCTGTCTTGTGTGTGCCAAAGTGCTTACCCTTAGAGTGTCTCACTCCCAGAAAGCACTCATTAATGTTTGTCCCCTGCTGTTGGTATGATATTATCTTCATCATTATCATTATCATAGCTGTTATTACTCCCTACTGATATGAGAAAGTTCATATTCTTTTTCTTTTCATGTACTTTTTATACTGTTGTACTCAGCCCACAAGCAAATCACTGATACCTCGTGAAAGGCAGGCAATCTGCTGACTGTCCAAAGGGAATAAGATCATCTTTGGCCCCGTGGAACTTAGCAATCCTGTGGTTGCCACTGGGGGGTTCACACCATGACCTCCTGCCCAGATGTCACCTTGTCTTTGTTTGCTCTATGGACAGACCTTCTCAGATGCCATCTGTAGTTCCTGGTGTCCCTGAGTAATGAACCTGTTCTGTTTCAGTGCTAGGATCCTCAGCTTTTCAAAAGAAGAATGTGGCTTTTTTTTTTCTTTTTCGCAGAAGAGATAGGATTTTGTACCCCTGTGGTTGGAGCTCAGAGATGTGGCCCCTGTGATGAAGAGAAGGCCTGTGTGTATGTTTCCCTTAGAGCAGAGATGTTGAGTCGGGTTCGGTACCCATCAAACATGGAAGGAGGCCTTGAGGTGTGGTTGCAAGTTAGAAAACCCTAATTCTGGTTCTTGCTTTTATCTTAGCAAGCTGTGTGACCCTGGGCCAGCAAATCACATTTCTTCTGTCCAAGCTCAGTTTCCAGGATGCCACACAGAAGACTGAACAGTCTGTGCTCTTGCATCCACCGTGCGAGGTCCAGATTCCCGGGACCTGACCCCAGTGATTTCCCTTCAGCAAAGGGAGGAGAGGGAGGAGATCCAGCGAGATCTACATGTTTCACACAAGCCCGTTGGGGTTGAGACAGGGGTCTGTGGTCACTGGATTTTATCATCTCTAAGACTCCCCTGAACTATCATTTTATATGGGCCTCTGCTACTTTTCAACCATTTCAATCGTCACCACATCAACTTGAGAGACTCATTTGCTATAATAGTGTAAATACCCGTATTTGATTTCACCCCATCTACTTTCCTAGGCTTTCCAGTATCCTACATTTCAGTGTAATCCTCCACACTGCGGCTTTCTTTGGACGAAAATACTGAAAAGGCCAGCCTCCTTTCCATTTTGATCCCAGTAGTAGAAGAAAAAAGACCACAAACAACCCTGACGACCGTAGATTCAGAACAATGACTCCAGAGAATGAGCTGACATGATATTAATCAGACTGTAATTTACTAACATGCTCCTCTCTCGAAATTTGCATTGCCAGCACTGGTGGCGTTTTCCCCCTCCCTGTCTTAGGATTACTTCTTGCTCACTTTTCATACTTTCCAGTTCTGTGTGGGTCTTGAGAGTGAGAACATTTAATAATCCCCGACAGCTAATTAATCCTCACTGAGTAATGAACCTGTTCTGTTTCAGTGCTAGGATCCTCAGCTTTTCAAAGCAAGAATATGGCTTTTTTTTTTTTCTTTTTTCGCAGAAGAGATAGCCTTTTAAATCCAATCACTCATTATCCAGAAAGGCTATGAGAAGCATGCTTCTATGAAAACCATATTGACTGCTAAGTATATAGCATTCAAAGCAATAATCATGATAATTTAATAAAACCTAGTGCTGTGAAGTGCCATTTATATCACCAATGTTTTCTTAACCTAATCCCTTGATTTACCTTCAGAACAGCCGGGGGAGGGCCAGAGAAAATGCTGGTATTTAGTATTTATTGAGCATTTATTATATCCCATGCATTGTGCCGCACACTGTGTCTGCATTAGCTGTCACCCGCGGCAGAGTTTGCTATCAACTACCCATTGTAGAGATTAGGCTCAGAGAGGTTAAGTAATATGCACAGGGTCACATAGAACTAAGAACCAAATCTTGATCTCCTTTGCCATGGACCTGAGCCCTTAAACCTGGTGCAGACTCAGAAAGAGAAGTGACTTGCCCAGTGCCTGCCAACTGGTGATTCCAAGGCTGGGACTAAAAATCAAGAGCTATCACTCTAACACTTGAACACACACTTTGGAGGATTTGAAATGGCTTTCTTCCTCATTAGTACCATTATCATTCCAGATCAGGATGCCTGTCTCTCTCTCTCTCTACCCATTCCACCTTCTCTCCTACCCCCACATTCATATACAGTGGGTTTTCAGATCCTTGACCCCAGCGTGCAGGAGCAATGACCCTGGGGTCTTCAGGAGTTCTGCTTAGCAAGATTCCCCTGGCCTTCCTGTCCAGCTTCCCAATAGCAAGATGTAAGCAGCCCTCAGAGCCCTTTCTAGGCAACAGAAACTCATAGTTGTAGTAACTTCATCAGCCTGGGATGAGAGCTGGGTGGTGAGAAATCACACTTAGCATATTCCTCCCGGCAGGAGGAGCCTGGAGTTATTATTTGCCTCATTATGGTTCTCTGCCAGTGCCCTGGGAACCTAGGCCAGATTGGAATTTGTTTTTTAACCAGTTACAAATGTAGATATCAGAAGGTGTGATCTCCCACGCTGTGACTTGCCAAAAATGAAGGGACTGTGATGAATTCTAGTTTTCTAATGGATTTTACCCAAATATTCCTTGCACCTAATATTAATAGTAATAATAATAATAATAGCCATGTTGATTAGGTGCTTACTCTATCCCAAATGCTGGATTTCCTTAGATCATGTAGTTCTAAAGTAACTCTGCCAGGTAAGTTCTCTTATTCTCTCTGGATCATCCAAAGCCTGCCTTCCTCTGAGAAGCTCTCCTAGAAATTCCCTAGGGAAAATCACACACTGGGGTCTTCCCTTTCACCATCAGTGGCCTTACCCTGCTCCTTCTCACTGGTCTATATCCTTGCCTGAGATGTCATCTGTGTATTTGCTGCTGGCCCTCCACCTCCCCTCCACCTCCGGGAAAGCAGGAGCCACACTGGGTTTTCTTCCCGCAGCCCCAGCACCTAGAACTCGCAGGATGTGGTAGGGACACATATTTGTCAAATGAATGCATTACACAGAAGTGGAAACAGCCTTAGCGAGGGCAAAGATTTTACCCAAGATCTCATGGCTAGCAAATAGAAGAACTGGGATGCGAACCAAATCTTTCCAATTCATTATGATTCCGTTTAGCTTCTGCCTTCTAAGAGGATCTTCATTCATGATCAGAGAGCAGGGGAATTTCATTCTTTGTGTACCTTGGACTTCTTCAGCAGAGCTCTCTTAATGCATGAGCTTTACTTTGGTGGAAGAGGGGGGACGAAGGACTGAGGGCTGCAAAGGCTTTTCTGTCACAGGGTGGGCAGCACACAGTGGGTCCACTCTTTTGGAAAGATGAAATGACCTGCTGTTTTATATATGAGCTGGATGCCGGAGACTGAGTCCGTCTTCCTCTCAGCCTCCAGACACACACACATGACATTCTGGACTAATATTTTTCCATGTTCCATGATGTTTGCAAATGTTGCCTATGGCTCTTTGGACACACGCACAACGCCCTCAAACACCCCCCACCATCACCACCACCTTAAGGGCACCTTGGCCCATTAGCAAGAGCGTTTGCCAGCTCTGAACTGGCAAGGGGTCATTTTGAGGATTGTGGCTAACAGGTCACGGCTTAGTAAGGTTGATTAAACAGACTAGCTCTTTTTTCAAAAGCGATCCTTTCAGTGAAACAGCTAGCGGAACTACCTGAACTGTTTTCTAAAGAACTGATTAAACACACCAGGGGGTTAAGTTAAGCAACTGCTTGTATTCAGCCTTTCCTAGGGACCGGCTCTGGGCTGAGCGTGTGTAATGCATGCTTTACAATTCTTCCTTCATTGCAATCCTGTGACTTGGGCATCATGCCCGTTTTACTGGATGTGTAAACAGAGGCTCAGGGAGGTAAGAAGCACTGGCTTAAGGCCCCCACAGATAATAAATGACAAAGCCAAGAATGGAGCCCAGGTCTCTGTGATTCCAGAGGTCCTGATTTTCCCCATTACTCAGTACTGTGTATTGTGTGGCCCCTGATTGAGACTACAAAGGGGAATGGCATCTGACATGTAGAACTTTTTACTGTATTCTATCCTATTTGGTGAGTGCCTGCTGTGTGTCAGGTATGTACTGCCAAGTGGATCTCCCAAAGATGAGTGAAATGCCCTCCCTTTCCTCAAGAGGAAGGTGGGAACAGGATGCAAGTGCCCGTAACCAAAAATTAATAGAAACGGTGGTTCTTAAATTCAGAATGCCTCATGGGCACCTGGGAGGCTCTGTGAGTACAGTCCCTTCTCTCTAGGGCTTCTGGCATAGAAGGTCTGAGTTGCACCCAGTGAATCTTTGGCCAGACCCCTTCTGGAAAACCCCCAGGTGATTCTGGTGCATGCGGTCCCTGGGCCACTCTTTGAGAAACACTGGAGAGCATAAGGGTCCCGAGACCAGCACAGAAGTTTGCTGTATCAGAGCAAGAACAGAGGGAAAGGAGCTACATGCCTAGCAAGGGGTTTCCAAGATGCATCTTGCAGGATATTTGATCTTTCGTGCTGGGGATCTCATTGGATGCCCCCACAGATCCTGGGAGGCAAGTAGAACATGAACTGGTATTTTCCTCTTTCTAAAGGTACAGATGCAATTATCCCCATTACAAAAGGGGGAAACTGAGGCTCTGAGAAGCAAATATTTGCTGTCTAGACACAACCTTGCACTTTCTCCCTGCCTCTACGGTGCCCATGGACAATGGGTAACCCCAGGTTCGGGGAAGATTACTGGGTGAGTCAGCCCAGCCCAGGTTTTAATTTTGGCTCTTATGCTTTGATGCCCGAGGCCTCTTAGGACACAGATACAGCCTTCCCCTACCCATTTTTAATTTTTCTAGGCTTCATTTTGTGATTTATTGCTGTGCTGGGACTTAATATCCAACCCTTTCACAGTTTCATCTTTCCTTTCCTTATATTTGTTGCAAACAACAATGAAGTGTTTAGCTACCGCAGTGAAAAATCAATCAAGCCTGTTCCATATTCACAGGCTTGCAGTGGCCCCCTGGATTAGATTAACTCCGTGAACGTGTCACTCTGGTGTGGGTAATTTCTCAACCTTCGCTCCGTCCCTCCCCCTCCTGCCCTGGCGGGTGGATATTGAGATTTCCCATTGATTGACTGCCCCAAAAGAGAATGCTGGCATGTGATGTGTGTAACTCAGCGGGACGCACATAGTCTGTGTTTATGAAAATAAATAATAATTTCTGTTATCATTATTGATTGCCATCATTATCTGATTGTATCTGTCTGTGTCATGGGGTTTCGGTTATGGGATCAGAAAGCTCTCCACAGGAACCTCGGGCATGACCCTCCCCGACAAGCCTCTGCATTTTGATGCTTTTCGCCTCGTGGGATGAGTGTTGGGGATGTCTCCGTCCTATTCTTTGGCCAGTGTTTGGTGAAACAATGTTAGCTGTGTTCAATGTGAGGCAAAGGAACTAATTCTGTTGGAATAATAATGGGAGGAGCCCACATTTATTGAGGATTTGCTGTGTTCTAGGGACAGTGTACATATATTGCCTGATTTTATCTTTGAGATAAAGCCTTTACTGAGGGACTGAAATAAATCTCATTTTAGAGATGTGAGAACAGGGGAGCCTGGGTGGCTCAGTCAGTTAAGCGTCTGCCTTCAGCTCAGGTCATGATCCCAGAGTCCTGGGATAGAGCCCCGCATTGGGCTTCCTGCTTAGCAGGGAGCCTGTTTTTCCTTCTGTCTCTGCTGCTCCCCTTGCTTGTGCTCTCTCACTCTCTCTGTCAAATAAATAAGTAAAATCTTTAAAAAAAAAAAAAAAGAGAGAGAGAGAGAGAGAGAGAGATGTGAGACCAGAAGTCAGAGAGGTTACACAATGTGCCTAAGGTCACACAGCTGGTGCATGGTAGTGTTTGGACTGGAATTCATGTTTTTACTATCCTCCCTCTCATATCAAAGAGCATATCTGAGGACGCCTGGGTGGCTCAGTTGGTTAAGCAGCTGCCTTTGGCTCAGGTCATGATCCCGGCGTCCTGGGATCGAGTCCCACATCGGGCTCCTTGCTCCACGGGGAGCCTGCTTGTCCCTCTGACTCTGCCTGCCACTCTGTCTGCCTGTGCTCACTCTCGCTCTCTCTCTCTCTCTGACTAAATAAATAAAATCTTAAAAAAAAAAAAAAAAAGAGAATATCTGGTCTGTTCATCTGAATATACAATGTAAACCATACTGAGTCAGCAGGAACTAGAGGACAGCCTGTCAAGGAAACTGTAGAAGCTGCTTGTGTCTTGGGCACAGGTGAGTTTCCCATGTGGTGTTGGGGGAAGGAGGAGCAGAAAGGATGCCTGGAACTAGGTCATGGTTTACCAAAGCTGGGTGATTATCAGACTCTGGGATGGCTTCAATCGTTCCCAGCTCACTGACTCAGAACGTGCGGGAGCAGAGCTAAGGGACCTTCCCGTACCTCTCAGCTCTATCCCAGTCCTGAAGACCACCTGGATTTGTGAGGCATTGGCACAATGATGACCTGAAGATCCGCTCCAAGGGGAAGGTTCTCTGGTTTCATTGTTAAGTTCTTTCTTTGACTTCTTCCTTCCCCCTACCTCAGGGTACTACATAGAGTAAGCTGAGGGCCACCTTATTATCAAAACGAAGTTGGCGCTAGAGTGAGTGATCTGATTTGGAAGTAAGCTTCCGCAAGCCATCAGAGTTTAGGTTGCATGTGAGTGGTTCTGCCCTTCAAAACTCAAGTTCTTTCCCCATCCTAGTCCTTATGGAATCAGCAGGCAGCCCACCTGATGGCCAGTGTGCCCTGAGAGAGAACTCTTTTGCAGACACTCACTAAATACGTACCGTGTGCCAGACTTTCTGCTGCGTACATTACAAACACCATCTTCTGCAGCCCTGTGGGGGGCGTGCTGTTGTCATCCCCATTTTACAGATGAAGAATTTTACTTCAGAGCTGAAATGACTTACCCACAGGCTATAGCTGCTAAGTGGCAGTCTCATTTTAACCACATTCTCAAGGACTCCGAAGTCTCTGATCGTAACACCATACGGCAGGTCTCCAGGAAAGGGAGCAGGCCACACGTCAGCCATCATCGGTAAGGTGGAAATCACCCCTGTTAATAAAATAGAGTACTATGCCAGCAGTATGTGGCATGATGCCATGTGAACAGTGGACGGTCAGCATTATTCCCTTTCTCCTCTCCCCTCCCCTCTTGTCTGTCACCCGGAGACCAAGAGTTTCAGGAAAAGTCCGATGAATATAATTGTAAAGATTCAAAGCAGTGTGACGTCAGGGGACCAGCGATCCATTGTGCCTGATTTTGAATTTGTGTTTGTACTGACTCCAGAGCTGCCTCAGATTCAGAGTGCATTCTTGGGCTACAAAATATTTTCTTTCATCTGAAAGCTGCCTTTGTTCTGCTGCCTTTCCAGTGTGGTAATCAGATCCAGTGTTAATGTAAATATAAGCAGAATCCTATACCTGGTTTAAGATAAAGGTCACTTTGTCTCTTGCTCTTACCCCCTTTGACGGTGGCCATGGCTTCTTGGATGTGATAGGAACTGGTAAATATAACTTCCCATACATACACTTAATAGCGGTTGGGAAGCTGAGAAGCCCGCTAATATTAGAAAAAGAAAAGAATCCTGTTAGTGAAGAAAATCTTGTTGTTTCCATGGCCTCTGATGCGGTTTATCTTCTCGTCATGAGCCAGGACTGTATTCTAGACTGCAATCTGTTCTCTTCTTGACGTCAGCCATTAACTCGTGTGCGTTTCAGAGGTGTGGTAAGGTTGGCCCGGCCAGGCCGGCTGCTGGCCCTTCCCAGGCCCTGCAAGCAAGGGTCTTGTCCCTGTCTCAAACCTAATCCACACGGACCCAGATGGACTTTTCTCAAAAGAGAGGTTATCAGTATAGTTTCACCCATCTTTTCCTTTCAAGAGCTAGTTCTCTGTATATTTTTACAGTAAGCAGAAAATCCAGGCACAACTGGATGGTTTAAGGAGAAAAGGGCCTCCAATTTCTGAATTTTTTGGTGGAATTACCTGAATTAGGAGTGTGATGAGAAATAGACTGTCCCCAGACCAGGTCCTGGCTCTGAAACGTGAGCTCACTGTTGCTGCGATGAGAGGGGTGAGTCCCATGCCCCGACGTGACTCCTGCTAGGGTCTGCGTGTGCGGGCATGCATGGCCCAAGAAACCTTAGAGCGTTCACAAAGCCAAGAATGGAATTGTCTTTGTCTGTCAGTTAGACCTGCTGAACCAGAGATCAGAAATACTACCAGCTCATGCAAAGAACTAATTTGAAGCCACAGAAGAAATTCTAGGGCTCCTGCTCATTACCCATAAAATTTTTGTAGAAGATAATGAACACAGATGGGTTTCAAATCAAGTTCAGGAGAAGACAGGATCACTTTGATCCTTGTATGTTGCAAACCAGGCTTTACCTGATACATTGATGTAGCATTTTCGATACCTGTCCTTATCTGAGAAAAAGATTTTAACTATTTCCCTAGAGGTTAATGTATGAGAAGGTCCCTTTAGGCGGGGGGGGGGGGGGGGGGGGGGTTGGCTGTGCAAAGGACCTGGTTGGAGGAAGACATTTTATAAGGGTACTTCCATGTTTAGAGGAGATTCTTATTAACAGAAAAAAATATTTAATACTTTGGATTCCTTAGAATGATTGAACTGGAAGGAAAAGAACTTTCTACCTAAGCATGGTAATTTGCTTGAACGGAGGAGAATGGGGTCACACCCTTGTCGTTTGTTGTGATCCAATGGACTTCTGTCCTTTACCAGAAAAATGTTAAAGGCAGTGATAAAAACACACAGGCATTCACTCTCACACCTTTCTTGCTCAAGAGTATATGAGGGAAACCCCCACTTACACACATTTAAACAAATTTATTTACTTCAGGGTTTCTTGGGACCTTGAATATACTGATAGAGGATATCAGACTCCAAAAAAGATACATGACATGCGATATTTTCCACTAAACTTAGCTGACCACGACCAAGGGCATCACATGAAAAGCCCTTTTCTCGGCTCATGGGATCACTTTTCTTTATGACATTCTCCTCAAAATGTGGCCTTTGGCCCAGTGCCAGTCTACAGATAAAATACCAGAATGTGAACCATCCTATCACCCAGCCTCTGCCTTGTTCAGCTGACACTTTTATTTTCCAGACCAGGACTTTCTCAGCGAAGGAAGCGATGCAATGATTCTGTCTTAAGCTCCTTATCTTACCATCGACCATTAACAAACAGCTTGTGGTACTGTTACCTCAAGCTGCACAGCATTCGACCTCACTCGGGGAAATGCTGGCTGAAGAACTGGGTCAAGGAAGAAGGCGTTCACCTGGTGGCATTTTCACTCTGCTCTTCCTGCCTTGCCATCTCAGAATCACATTGATGGGGAAAGATTCTTCACTTTCAAGGTCATTAACATGAACTAAGCACTTAACAGTTCTGGCACAGCTCCAGGCACCTTGCCTACTTCCCCGTTGAAGCTTCACCTGAACTCCAAGAACTTAAGACTGCTCTTGCCAGGGATACCTGGGTGGCTCAGTCTGCTAAGCAATTGACTCTTGGTTTCTACTTAGGGTGTGATTCTCAGGGTTGTGAGTTCGAGCCACGCATCAGGCTCTGCCCTCCACACAGAGTCTGCTTACAATTCCTTCTTACCCTCCCTCTGGTCCTGCCCCCACTTGCTCACACGTGTGCTCCCGCTCTCTCTCTCTCCAAAAACAAATAAAATTTTTTAAAACAAAATGAAAAAACTGTTGTTGCCATTTCAGATGAGGAAACGCTTAACAGTCTGTGCAGGGTTGCTCACTAGCAAGGGACAGAACCAGAGTTCATCCTAGACTCCTCCCTTTTAGCCACCATGGTATCCGGCTTCCCCAAAATCCAGGGTTCTCAACCATCTGAGCCAATGGAGGTTTTATTCACATTGTCAGAAACCTCTTGCAGCAGGAACGCTGCATTAGCTGATCTAGAAACCATCCCTGTTCACAAAAGTCTCCTTCTGTATAACTTAGCATCTCTCTAATCATCATTTATAAAGGGAAGGTTGCACATCCATGGTCCCAGATAGACATGGCTGCCCTCATGGGGCTGACGGTCCATGAGAAACTGGGTGGTTACGCCCCTTTGTCTGATAGCGAAACGCACGGACTTGCATCCTTGCCCGATGCTGTAGTCGGCCCTGCCCGAGCTCCTCAGCATTTGCTTCTCTGCTCTGTGATCCCAGTTCCTTTCATTATTTCAGGGTCCAGAGTTCTGCAACTTTGAATTAAATAAGGACATTGCCTATTGAAAGATTTTATTTATTTGACAGAGATCTCAAGTAGGTGGAGAAGCAGGCAGAGAAAGAGGGGGAAGCAGGCTCACCGCTGAGCAGAGAGCCCTATGAGGGACTCGATCCCAGGACCCTGAGATCATGACCCAAGCCAAAGACAGAGGCTTAACCCACTGAGCCACCCAGATGCCCCATTTAAATGCCAAAATATCTCAACACAAGGGGAGCCAAATTCCTCCAATTATTCCATTGCATTTGCAAACAAGCAGATGTATAGAAACATGTGAGAGCTTGATTTAAAAAAAAAAAAATCATTGGCTCTCCAAATTTAAAGAGCATCTGAGAAAAGTATTAGGGGAGGGGTAGTGAGGGGAGTGGGGGGACATAAGATCATCAATGAGTTCAGGAGTTGTGAGGTTAGATACGGAGACAGAACTAACCAAAGACAGCCATATTTGGTCCCCATTGTTGTTTCCCACAATAAAGTCATCCCTGCACCTGAACCCACCGTTGACTGTCACATCAGTCCTGATTAAATATACCTTTGCCCCATGCCATGGTCAAATCAACTAAGAACAGATGCACCACCCGGGTCTCACTAAATCTACAAGTATTTCTTGAGTCCCTACTATAACCAGGCCTTGCGACGGGCCCTGGAGTGGCAGCCGCAAACATGAATGACCCGGTTCTTGCCCTCATGGATCTTACAGTCTCTTTTGGTCAGAAAGGAAACGGATCAAATGCCACCCCCGCAATATGAAACTGACCCCGGGTGGGGGCTGCAGAAGAGAGGTGGACGGTACACAGGAGAACAGACGGGAGACTTTGATCCATTGGGGGAGAGCAAAGAATAAGTTCCTGAGCAACTCCTAATTGAGCTGAAGCAGGAGGTAGGTGAGGCGAGAGGGAGGAACATTGCAGGCGGAGGACGTGCCTCGGGCCAAGGCCGTGAGGAGGGAGGTTGCCCAGGTGAGCAGGGGATGGAACAGGCCAGAGTTTCTGGAATCCTAAGCACGAGGAAATGTGTGGTGACAGCACGGCACAGGTGACAAGGCAGGCAGGTCGTGGCCAGATGTGCTGGGTGTCACAGACCTTGCTCAGGGATCTGCTCTTCCCTTCCAAGAGCAGTGCGTGCCCTTTCTTCTCTGCACTGGTCCTTTTTGGAAACAGCCCTTCTTTGCACTAAATGCTAAATGTTCGGCACCCAAGACAGACATATATACCACTGCAGAAAAGCTGTCGGCACAAACCAGGAAGTTATTGGCAGATGCAAAGGGTTTAAATGGAGGAAGCCGGCGGCATCTTGTTGGTGTGGCCCTGTCGCCCTCCGGCCTCTCGCTGGCCACCGTTTTGATACATGTCAGGGCGTGGCCTCCACGGACCTTCTCCAGTATGAAGGCGTCCTCGCTCCAAGGTGAACCCTCCCATGAGTGATTGAATTGTTTGGAGGGTCATAGAACCTGACAGCTCCCTATTACACAAAGGAAAAGATAAGCTTCCGATTAGTCCTGGGGCTGGAGGAAGCCAAGACAGAGTGCACCTGTCAGAACTGCTTACGACATATAAATCATTACCTCAATTTTCCATGCAAGAATTGGACCAGAGAGAAAGAAGTGACTGAGGTTGGTTAGCAGTGCAGAACCATTTTAAAAAGCTCTTGACTGCCTCCAAAGCAAGATTTGCTCTACTCTCCATGCAGAGAGAACAGGGCCTGTGCCCAGAGGAACAACAGAGACAAATGCCCACTGGTTCCAGGAAGGGGCGATTTGTTTCTCTGGCATTCACTAATGGCTCTTACCACCCATCTAACAAGAGCGGCCACCAAAGCTTTTCCGCACTCCAGAGGGGGAGCCCGTTTGGTATTATGCGTGTTTTTTGTGTGCTCCTTGATTTCCCTACTGTGTCATCACCATAGCGATCATGGTTATTGTCATCATTTTCCTTCTCTCAGTCACTGGCCAAAACTCTCCAAGAGAACCAGGGACCGTCTGGGACTAACCTCCTGTCCCACAGTCCAGGATATCAAGGTGTATCTAGGAGCAGAAAACAACCTAAAAGAAAAGACTTGAATGAAGGACAGCAGATCTAAAGGTGTTTGGTAAAAATTGAAAAGCCTGAAATGATTGGACGGTACCCAAATATTCATTTCATGTTGGGTTCTATAAAATACCAGAGAGCTAGCAGAATGTGGGAACCTTGGAAGGCTCCAGTGGCAGAAACCCCAGCACTAAGGAAGCCCAGACTACTGACTTGGGCAGCAGACCTTAAAGGAATGCTGCCTTGTGAGTCTTCTGGGCCCCGGTAGACCGAGGGGACACACCTGTGAGGGAACTCCTTCATTCTCCAGTTCCCCAGGCTTTTGAAAGGGGCTTTGGTCACTGGAACCTGCATTCAAAGGGAACCCGTGGTTTGTCGGCTCTGATATTCCTGTTGCCAGTGATCGAGGAACCTTTCTTCTTTTGCGCCTTCATGTATTTTAAAGAGAAGCATATCTTCAAAATCACAACACAGCCCAAAATGTGTTGGCTGCCAGTTAAAATTCCCTAGGACTTAGAAATGCAGTCTATTTTCTCTGAACAAACCCAAAATATGAGTCAAGACAGTACACAGAGGGATGTGGGAGCTGAGCGAACAAGTCACATGGATACTTTAAAATAAAACAGAATAATTGCTTGTTTGTTCAGAATGTGTGAGCAAAATGTTCTTGTTGCCAGAAGAAATGTGAGGCCGACTTATTTCCACTTATCCTCTGGTAAGGGAGGGAAAGCCCACAGTTGGAACTGTTGTGGGAGACAGTCTAGTAGAACAGTTACAAGAGTTTAGAGAAGAACTCCGGATTCGAATCCCAGCTCTGTCTTTGTATGGCTTGGGGCCTTTTATTTTATTTATTTTCAAGAGCGAGTGTGCGAGCCAGCTGAGGGAGGGGTGGGGGGAGCAGCGCATGGCAGAAGGGGAGGGAAAGAGAGAATCCTCAAGCAGATATCCCGCTAAGCACAGGGCCCAATGCAGGGCTCAATCCCAGGACCCTGTGGTCATGACCTGAGGCAAAATCAAGAGTCAGATGCTTAATGGAGTGTGCCACCCAGGCGCCCCTGGCTTTGGGCCTTTTATTTAAGTTTTCAAAGTATTGATTTTGCCCTCAAGGGGGGCCTACATCATAGTACTTACCAGCATAGGGTCTGGTTTTTAGTATTAATCATTCAGTACTAGGTAGCCAGCTTCAGGTTGGGAATTAGGAATGCTCAGTACAGAGATACCATCAGTAAACCCCAGTTATTGTTTTGAGATGGGAACATACAGTTTTGAGAATAGGTGGGAAAGGAAAGACTTCTAACTGGATCAAAGGGCCCAAGGTCATTTGCCTAACCCACATCAACCTCAGTATTTAAGATTCTTCAGTGGATGTTCATATCCCTGGCCTAAAGGACATTTCCATTAAAGATTCAGAAATATATGAATACATACAGACAGACGGACTCTCACTGGGAAGGAAAAAAAGAAAAACCCTGTAAGTGAAGATAAGGAGATAACAGAAAATATGTCATCAGGTTCAGTCTCTAGATAAAGTCGAGGTATGCTCCCATGCTCTATCAACCTTTTTTGGGTGACCAGTGAACTTTTAAGTTCTCACTGAGCTGAGAAAAGTTCTGTGCTTAGTAGTAACTGCTTCCTAGAGAAGAAGCTACAGCCCTTTTTTTGACGGGAATGGCCTTTGGGATGATAGCCCCATAGTTCATGGAAGGTTGTCAAAAGTTGGCCCAGGATTCTGGTGACAAGGCTTCTTTTAGATTCTCTGCCTCAGCCTCCAGCGAAAGTGCAGAATTCTTTACCTACATCAAAGGATTCACGCTCAGATGTTAGAACTGTCTTTATTTTGTTAGCATTGAAGGTAACCTTTTATGTATCTCACTTAACCTTACCAAAAAAAAAAAAAAAAAAAAGTTCTCTTGCTGTTTTTTCCTGTTCTTGACCACTGAGAAAAGAATTGTCTTTTTTCCCCCGGCACAAACTCATTATTAATCTATTTCATATTCACAAATTCAGATTCAGCATTGGACATTAAAATTGACCTAACAGAAATTTCCCCCTTAATTGGACTGCTTTTCTATAGAAACCATCCTGCCAGCATATGTGGTAAGATATGTTCTGGAAAAACAAATGATCAGGTGGAATTAGACTGCTCTCTCTGTTTGCTAACAGTGCTATGACTTTGTATAATTCTTACTGATTATCAGAAGGGAAAAAGCTTTAACTCAGGCACAGATGAGCTTTATTGGCGTTGGGCCCTCCTAGGGAAGAAAATATATATTTTTTTCATATATATATATGCAGAAGCATTTGCAAGTGCCTTATATGTTGAAAGATTGAAATTCCAAACAGTCTGTAAACTTAGCTTGCTTAAATCTGTAACCTTAAAAAATGAAAATGCCTCCCTATATTTGGTATCATAACTCAAGGGCTGGGTTTATCTTCTTCTCTATAATTAAAGACAAAAAAATTATAGATCTATAAATATATCTAGAAGAGAATGTCATTTGAAACGAAAGCGTTCTCGTGAAGGAAAAGTAAATAGTTGGGGAGAGCCCAGAGTCAGATGCCTTCAAAGACTTAGAAATTAACAAGAGAATGTTAAATCACCACCCCAGCCTGAACAGCTGCAGGTTGTCCTTGTAAAGAGGGAGAGGGGTGTCCGCCCCTTTGTTTACATGCTGAACTGTACTATGGTTCCATTTCCCCTAGCCGTCCTCAAGCATCTCCATTTCTGCTGGTAGCTTCCCCTGTCACGATAAATCATGTAACTTTCATCTGTAACGTTTGGACCAACTCTGCTTATGCTTCCTGTGGCCTTTGAGGCATCCCCTCTCCAGCACGCTCCCCGATGAGAAGCCTTTCCATTGCCTCCAGTCTTAGATTCTCCTCCTTTCGGTGGGAGAGCCCACAGATACCCATTGAGTCTGTTCCCTGAGCGAATCTCAGTCTCCTTTGATCCTGTCGTTATGAGACTGAGGAATAATTAGTCCCAGTTTCCTATATTCCAAACAGTTTCAGACCAACTGTGTGAGTTGGTGGTTTGATGCTTGTTCGTCAACAGCACGGAGGCTTTAAAAAAAAAAAAAAAAAAAAGGCAGTGTTTTTCCTTTGGAGGACTTGAAGAATCTTACTTCATAATCTTCTCCCCTGGAAAATTTACATCTTTTGCCTCCTTGGACATCTCCCATGGTGAAAACGGCAGCAAACAATTTTCCTCCTCTGTGTCTTTCTTTTGGGCACATTCTTACTTGTCGATCAATAAATTACCCCCTGCCAGCCCTCCAGCAGCCTGGATTCCTTCTTCAGCGTTTAGGTCCTTCTTTTGTGTTTAAAAAAGAGCTCATTATTTTTCTCTTAACCTCCAGTGAAATCTTCTCTTGATTCTCTCCCTTTATCTTGCTTATCATTTCACTTAATTCTCAGCCCAACTGGCCTCATCTGCACCTGCCCGGATTCTCCGCATTTTCCCCTTTAATAGCTTGAAGTTAATGAGACTACCGTTGGAGTCCCACGCTCTTTCTCTGATCATACCACGATAAGGAAATGGGATTTAATGGTAGTAGCAAGGGATACAATAGAAGGAAAGCCAGGGGCTGCCTGGGTGGCTCAGTGGGTTAAGCCTTTGCCTTCAGCTCAGGTCATGATCTCAGGGTCCTGGGATCAAGTCCTACATCGGGCTCTCTGCTCCCTCCTCTCTCTCTCTGTCAAATAAATAAAATCTTAAAAAAAAAAAAAAAAAAGAAGAAGAAGAAGAAGAAGGAAAGCCAAAGTAGGGTCATCGTCAGGTAGGCAGTTTTCTGTTCACTGGGACAGATGGGACCCCGTGTCCGAGGATACCCCTCACAGATTGTCCTTGTTTCATATAGCGGTAGTGAGGATTGCATGAGATAAATCACGTCATGTGCTTGATGGAGTGAAATAGGGCAAGCCCCCTCAAAGCATTAGGTACTATTAGGGTTCTAGAAAGCAAGAGTAAGAGACCTTACCTCCCACCTTCCTGGGTTTGGAATCTGCAGCTACACAAGGCCAGCCAGGAGTACCAGCTCTCCATTTGTTTATGCAATAACTCATCAAAGGAAACATTTAGCACTTCCCAACTGTGTAAAGGCACATAAAATAGCATTGAGCCACGGAAAGTCTGAGACCATCTTGTTTGTCGTACCGTTCCAAAGATCCACTGTTGTGCCTGACACAAAGTACGTTACCTATCAATATGTGATATCAATATGTATTCATCACCTAATGTGTCCCCAGTACCATGCTTGTCACTGTCTAATATCACTCTGTTCCCTGAAGTCTAGGCTATGTATTTCTATTGGTATAAGACACAGCTTTAAGTAATATTGAATCGCATAACACATGAAGTTTTTCCTTTCTTGTTTCTTTTTAAAATTGTTCTGATTGTATCAAGCCCAAAGTCCCACTTTGATATAAATACTTTTTAGCCCCTGTAAATTTTGATTTTTTTTTTAAATTTTTTATTTTTTAAAAACATATATTTTTATCCCCAGGGGTACAGGTCTGTGAATCACCAGGTTTACACACTTCACAGCACTCACCAAAGCACATACCCTCCCCAATGTCCATAATCCCACCCCCTTCTCCCAAACCCCCTCCCCCCAGCAACCCTCAGTTTGTTTTGTGAGATTAAGAGTCACTTATGGTTTGTCTCCCTCCCAATCCCATCTTGTTTCATTTATTCTTCTCCTACCCACTTAAGCCTCCATGTTGCATCACCACTTCCTCATATCAGGGAGATCATATGATAGTTGTCTTTCTCTGCTTGACTTATTTCGCTAAGCATGATACGCTCTAGTTCCATCCATGTTGTCGCAAATGGCAAGATTTCATTTCTTTTGATGGCTGCATAGTATTCCATTGTGTATATATACCACATCTTCTTGATCCATTCATCTGTGGATGGACATCTAGGTTCTTTCCATAGTTTGGCTATTGTGGACATTGCTGCTATAAACATTCGGGTGCATGTGCCCCTTTGGATCACTACATTTGTATCTTTAGGGTAAATACCCAATAGTGCAATTGCTGGGTCATAGGGCAGTTCTATTTTCAACATTCTGAGGAACCTCCATGCTGTTTTCCAGAGTGGCTGCACCAGCTTGCATTCCCACCAACAGTGTAGGAGGGTTCCCCTTTCTCCACATCCTCGCCAGCATCTGTCATTTCCTGACTTGTTGATTTTAGCCATTCTGACTGGTGTGAGGTGATATCTCATTGTGGTTTTGATTTGTATTTCCCTGATGCCGAGTGATATGGAGCACTTTTTCATGTGTCTGTTGGCCATCTGGATGTCTTCTTTGCAGAAATGTCTGTTCATGTCCTCTGCCCATTTCTTGATTGGATTATTTGTTCTTTGGGTGTTGAGTTTGCTAAGTTCTTTATAGATTCTGGACACTAGTCCTTTATCTGATATGTCGTTTGCAAATATCTTCTCCCATTCTGTCAGTTGTCTTTTGATTTTGTTAACTGTTTCCTTTGTTGTGCAAAAGCTTTTGATCTTGATGAAATCCCAATAGTTCATTTTTTCCCTTGCTTCCCTTGCCTTTTGCGTTGTTCCTAGGAAGATGTTGCTGCGGCAGAGGTCGAAGAGGTTGCTGCCTGTGTTCTCCTCAAGGATTTTGATGGATTCCTTTCGCACATTGAGGTCCTTCATCCATTTTGAGTCTATGTTTGTGTGTGGAGTAAGGAAATGGTCCAATTTCATTTTTCTGCATGTGGCTATCCAATTTTCCCAGCACCATTTATTGAAGAGGCTGTCTTTTTTCCATTGGACATTCTTTCCTGCTTTGTCGAAGATTAGTTGACCATAGATTTGAGGGTCTATTTCTGGGCTCTCTATTCTGTTCCATTGATCTATGTGTCTGTTTTTGTGCCAGTACCATGCTGTCTTGATGATGACAGCTTTGTAATAGAGCTTGAAGTCCGGAATTGTGATGCCACCAACGTTGGCTTTCTTTTTCAATATCCCTTTGGCTATTCGAGGTCTTTTCTGGTTCCATATAAATTTTAGCATTATTTGTTCCATTTCTTTGAAAAAGATGGATGGTACTTTGATAGGAATTGCATTAAATGTGTAGATTGCTTTAGGTAGCATAGACATTTTCACAATATTTATTCTTCCAATTCAGGAGCATGGAACATTTTTCCATTTCTTTGTGTCTTCCTCAATTTCTTTCATGAGTACTTTATAGTTTTCTGAGTATAGGTTCTGTGTCTCTTTGGATAGGTTTATTCCTAGGTATCTTATGGTTTTGGATGCAATTGTAAATGGGATTGACTCCTTAATATCTCTTTCTTCTGTCTTGCTGTTGGTGTAGAGAAATGCAACTGATTTCTGTGCATTGATTTTATATCCTGACACTTTACTGAATTCCTGTATAAGTTCTAGCAGTTTTGGAGTGGAGTCTTTTGGGTTTTCCACATATAGTATCATATCATCTGTGAAGAGTGATAATTTGACTTCTTCTTTGCCGATTTGGATGCCTTTAATTTCCTTTTGTTGTCTGATTGCTGAGGCTAGGACCTCTAGTACTATGTTGAATAGCAGTGGTGATAATGGACATCCCTGCCGTGTTCCTGACCTTAGTGGAAAAGCTTTCAGTTTTTCTCCATTGAGAATGATATTTGCAGTGGGTTTTTCATAGATGGCTTTGATGATATTGAGGTATGTGCCCTCTATCCCTACACTTTGAAGAGTTTTGATCAGGAAGGGATGCTGTACTTTGTCAAATGCTTTTTCAGCATCTATTGAAAGTATCATATGGTTCTTGTTCTTTCTTTTATTGATGTGTTGTATCACATTGACTGATTTGCGGATGTTGAACCAACCTTGCAGCCCTGGAATAAATCCCACTTGGTCGTGGTGAATAATCTTTTTAATGTACTGTTGAATCCTATTGGCTAGTATTTTGTTGAGTATTTTCGCATCTGTGTTCATCAAGGATATCGGTCTATAGCTCTCTTTTTTGGTGGGATCCTTGTCTGGTTTTGGGATCAAGGTGATGCTGGCCTCATAAAATGAGTTTGGAAGTTTTCCTTCCATTTCTATTTTTTGGAACAGTTTCAGGAGAATAGGAATTAGTTCTTCTTTAAATGTTTGGTAGAATTCCCCCGGGAAGCCATCTGGCCCTGGGCTTTTGTTTGTTTGGAGATTTTTAATGACTGTTTCAATCTCCTTACTGGTTATGGGTCTGTTCAGGCTTTCTATTTCTTCCTGGTTCAGTTGTGGTAGTTTATATGTTTCTAGGAATGCATCCATTTCTTCCAGATTGTCAAATTTATTGCCGTAAAGTTGCTCATAGTATGTTCTTATAATAGTTTGTATTTCTTTGGTGTTAGTTGTGATCTCTCCTCTTTCATTCATGATTTTATTTATTTGGGTCCTTTCTCTTTTCTTTTTGATAAGTCGGGCCAGGGGTTTATCAATTTTATTAATTCTTTCAAAGAACCAGCTCCTAGTTTCGTTGATTTGTTCTATTGTTTTTTTGGTTTCTATTTCATTGATTTCTGCTCTGATCTTTATGATTTCTCTTCTCCTGCTGGGCTTAGGGTTTCTTTCTTGTTCTTTCTCCAGCTCCTTTAGGTGTAGGGTTAGGTTGTGTACCTGAGACCTTTCTTGTTTCTTGAGAAAGGCTTGTACCGCTATATATTTTCCTCTCAGGACTGCCTTTGTTGTGTCCCACAGATTTTGAACCATTGTATTTTCATTATCATTTGTTTCCATGATTTTTTTCAATTCTTCTTTAATTTCCCGGTTGACCCATTCATTCTTTAGAAGGATACTGTTTAGTCTCCATGTATTTGGGTTCTTTCCAAACTTCCTTTTGTGGTTGAGTTCTAGCTTTAGAGCATTGTGGTCTGAAAATATGCAGGGAATGATCCCAATCTTTTGATACCGGTTGAGTCCTGATTTAGGACCGAGGATGTGATCTATTCTGGAGAATGTTCCATGTGCACTAGAGAAGAATATGTATTCTGTTGCTTTGGGATGAAATGTTCTGAATATATCTGTGATGTCCATCTGGTCCAGTGTGTCGTTTAAGGCCTTTATTTCCTTGCTGATCTTTTGCTTGGATGACCTGTCCATTTCAGTGAGGGGAGTGTTAAAGTCCCCTACTATTATTGTATTGTTGTTGATGTGTTTCTTTGATTTTGTTATTAATTGGTTTATATAGTTGGCTGCTCCCACGTTGGGGGCATAGATATTTAAAATTGTTAAATCTTCTTGTTGGACAGACCCTTTGAGTATGATATAGTGTCCTTCCTCATCTCTTATTATAGTCTTTGGCTTAAAATCTAATTGATCTGATATAAGGATTGCCACTCCTGCTTTCTTCTGATGTCCATTAGCATGGTAAATTCTTTTCCACCCCCTCACTTTAAATCTGGAGGTGTCTTCGGGCTTAAAATGAGTTTCTTGGAGGCAACATATAGATGGGTTTTGTTTTTTTATCCATTCTGATACCCTGTGTCTTTTGACAGGGGCATTTAGCCCATTCACATTCAGGGTAACTATTGAGAGATATGAATTTAGTGCCATTGTATTGCCTGTAAGGTGACTGTTACTGTATATGGTCTCTGTTCCTTTCTGATCTACCACTTGTAGGCTCTCTCTTTGCTTAGAGGACCCCTTTCAATATTTCCTGTAGAGCTGGTTTGGTATTTGCAAATTCTTTCAGTTGTTGTTTGTCCTGGAAGCTTTTAATCTCTCCTTCTATTTTCAATGATAGCCTAGCTGGATATAGTATTCTGGGCTGCACGTTTTTCTCGTTTAGTGCTCTAAAAATATCATGCCAGCTCTTTCTGGCCTGCCAGGTCTCTGTGGATAAGTCAGCTGCCAATCTAATATTTTTACCATTGTATGTTACAGACTTCTTTTCCCGGGCTGCTTTCAGGATTTTCTCTTTGTCACTGAGACTTGTAAATTTTACTATTAGGTGACGGGGTGTGGGCCTATTCTTATTGATTTTGAGGGGCGTTCTCTGAACCTCCTGAATTTTGATGCTCATTCCCTTTGTCATATTGGGGAAATTCTCCCCAATAATTCTCTCCAGTATACCTTCTGCTCCCCTCTCTCTTTCTTCTTCTTCTGGAATCCCAATTATTCTAATGTTGTTTCGTCTTATGGTGTCACTTATCTCTCGAATTCTCCCCTCGTGGTCCAGTAGCTGTTTGTCCCTCTTTTGCTCAGCTTCTTTATTCTCTGTCATTTGGTCTTCTATATCACTAATTCTTTCTTCTGCCTCATTTATCCTAGCAGTTAGAGCCTCCATTTTTGATTGCACCTCATTCATAGCTTTTTTGATTTCAACTTGGTTAGATTTTAGTTCTTTTATTTCTCCAGAAAGGGCTTTTATATCTCTCGAGAGGGTTTCTCTAATATCTTCCATGCCTTTTTCGAGCCCGGCTAGAACCTTGAGAATTGTCATTCTGAACTCTAGATCTGACATATTACCGATGTCTGTATTGATTAGGTCCCTAGCCTTCGGTACTGCCTCTTGTTCTTTTTTTTGTGTTGAATTTTTACGTCTTGTCATTTTGGCCAGATAAGAGTAAATGAAGGGGCAAGTAAAATACTAAAAGGGTGGCAACCACCCCAGGAAAATATGTTTTAACCAAATTAGAAGAGATCCAAAATCGTGAGTGGGGAGAAAGGGGATAAAAAGAGGTTCAAAAAGAAAGAAAGAAAAAAAAAAGAAAAAAGAAAAGAAAAAAAAAAGAAAAGAAAAAAAATTTTTTAAAAAAAGAAAACACCTGAGAAAAATGTAAAAAAGAAAAAATATATATATTAGATAAACTAGTAAAAAATCGTTAAAAAAGAAAAAGGTAACAGTTAAAAAAAAAAAAATTTTACCCGAAGGCAAGAAGAAAAAAAAAAAAAAGAAAAAGAAAAAGAAAAAATTAAATTAACTGCAAGACTAAAAAAAATCACAGGAAAAAAGCCATGAGTTCCGTGCTTGGCTTTCTCCTCCTCTGGAATTCTGCTGCTCTCCTTGGTATTGAAACCGCACTCCTTGGTAGGTGAACTTGGTCTCGGCTGGATTTCTTGTTGATCTTCTGGGGGAGGGGCCTGTTGTAGTGATTCTCAAGTGTCTTTGCCCCAGGCGGAATTACACCGCCCTTACCCGGGGCCGGGGTGAGTAATCCGCTCGGGTTTGCTTTCAGGAGCTTTTGTTCCCTGAGCGCTTTCCGTAGAGTTCCGGAGGACGGGAATACAAATGGCGGCCTCCTGGTCTCCGGCCCGGAGGAGCCGAGAGCCCGGGGCCCCACTCCTCAGTGCGCCCTCAGAGAACAGCGCCCAGTTACTCCCGTCTGCCTGACCTCCGGCCGCGCTCCGAGCTCACCGAGCCTGCGACCGGTTCAAGGTAACACCGAGCTGCGCGCTTACTGTCGGCTCTGTCTCTGCAGCCGGCTTTCCCGTTCCAATACCTGCAAGCTCTGCGACATTCAGACACCCCCATCCTTCTGTGATCCTGCAGGACCTGAGGCCACGCTGACCCCGCGTGGGCTTCGCCCCGGTTTAGCCTCTGGAGCGATGTCCCTCAGCGGAACAAACTTTTAAAAGTCCTGATTTTGTGCGGGGTTGCTCCGCCGCTTGCCGGGAGCCGGCCCCTCCCCCCGGGGTCTATCTTCCCGTCGCTTTGGATTCACTTCTCCGCCGGTCCTACCTTTCAGAAAGTGGTTGTTTTTCTGTTTCCAGAATTGCTGTTCTTCTTCTCTTCGATCTGCCGATGGATTTTCAGGTGTTTGCAATCTTTAGATAAGCTGTCTAGCTGATCTCCGGCTAGCTGAAGCAGTCTCAGCTTGCTACTTCTCCGCCATCTTGACTCCTCCCCCCCGTAAATTTTGATTTTTTAAGACTGAGAGGTAGCTAAGGCTTTCCAGGTGACCCATCTGGCTAGAATATAAGAACATTTTTTCATCTTTAATCCCCATCACCTATCTCACCCATCCCTCCACCCACCTCCCTTGTGGTAACCATCAGTTTGTTCTCTAAGTCTGTTCTTGGTTTGTCTCTCTCTCTTTCCCCTTTGCTCATTTGTTGTTTTTTTTCTTAAATTCCACATAGGAGTAAAATCATATGGTATTTTGTCTTTTCTCTGATTGTCTTCACTTAGCATTATACTCTCTAGCCCTAAGCATGCTGCTGCAAATGGCAAGAGTTCATTTCTTTTTTATGGCTGCATAATATTCCTTATCTTCTTTATATGTTCATCTATCAGTGGACACTACTGTTTCTTCCATAGTTTGGCTATTATAAATAATGCTGCTATAAATATAGGGATGCATGTATCCCCTTGAATTTACATTTTTATACTTTTTGGGTAAATACTCAGTAGTGTGATTACTGGATTGTAAGATATTCTATTTTTAGTTTTCTGAGGAAACACCATACTATTTTCCACAGTGACTGCATCAGTTTGCGTTCCCACCAATGGTGCGAGAGGGTTCCTTTTTCTCCACGTCCACACCAACAGTTGTTATTTTTTATATTTTTTGTTTTAGCCATTGTGACAGGTGTAAGGTCATATCTCATTGTAATTTTGATTTGCATTTCCCTGGTGGTGAGTATGTTGAACATCTTTTCTGTGTCTGTTGGCCATCTGCATGTCTTCTTTGGACAAATGTCTGTTCATGTCTTTTACCCATTTTTAATTGGATTATTTGTTTTTTGGGTGTTGAGTTGTATCAGTTCCTCATATATTTTGGATACTAACCCTTTATCAGATATATCATTTGCAAATACCTTCTCCCATTCAGTAGGTTGTCTTTAGTTTTGTTGGTTATTTCCTTCACTGTGCAGAAATTTTTATTTTGATGTAGTCCCAATAGTTTACTTTTATTTCTCTTGCCTCAGGAGACACATTTAAGAAAAGTACTGCCATTGCTCATATCAAAGAAATTACTGCCTATGCCCTCTTCTAGGACTTTTATGATTTCAGGTCTCACATTTAGGTCTTCAATCCATTGTGCATTTATTTTTGTATATAATGAAAGAAAGTGTTCCATTTTTATTGTTTTGCATGTAACTGTCCAGTTTTCCCAACATCATTTGTTAAAGAGACTGGCTTTTTCCCATTGTATATTCATTCTTCCTTTATCAAAGATTAATTGACCATATAGTTGTAGTTCTATTTCTGGGTTCTCTCTTCTATTTCATTGACTGTGTGTCTATTTTAATGTCAGTACCATGTTTTAATTACTACCACTTTGTAATATAACTTGATGTTTTGAATTACGATATTTCTGGTTTTTTCTTTTTCAAGACTACTTTGGCTATTTGAGGTCTTTTCTGGTTCCATACAAATTTTAGGATTATTTTTTCTAGCTCTGTGAAAAATGCTGTTGGTATTTTGATAGGGATCCCATTAAAATCTGTAGATTTTAACATTTGTTCTCCTAATCCATGAGCATGGAATGTCTTTTCCATTTCTTTGTGTCATCTTGAATTTCTTTCATCATTGTTTTATAATCTTCAGAGTGTAGGTCTTTTACCTCCCTTTTTGAGGTTCTTACTAGATATTCTATTGTTTTGGGTACAATAGTAATTAGGTTTGTTTTCTTAATTTTACTTTCTGCTGCTTTACTGTTAGTGTTTAGAAATACAACAGATTCCCGCACATTGATTTTGTATCCTGAGTTTATTTATCAGTTCTAGTAGTTTTTTGAGGGACTCTTTAGTGTTTTCTGTATATGCTATCAAGTCACCTGCAAATAGCAAGAGTTTTTCTTCTTCTTTACCAATCCAGATGCCTTCTATTTCTTTTTGTTGTTTGATTACTGTGGCTGGGACTTACAATACTATGTTGAATAAAAGTGGTGACAGTAGACATCCTTGTCTTGTTCCTGATCTTAGGGGAAAGGCTCTCAGTTTTTCCCCATTGAGTATGATATTGGCTGTGAATTTTTCATATATAGCCTTTATTATGTTGAGGTATGTTCCCTCTAGATCTGCCTTGCAGGAGGGTTTTAATCATGAATGAATGTTGTACTTTGTCAACTGCTTTTTTCTGAGTCTATTGAAATGATCATTTTTTAATGCTTTCTCTTTGTGATATAATGTATCATGTTAATTGTTTTGCAAATACTGAACCATCTTTGTATCCCAGGAATAAATCCCATTTGATCATGGTCTGTGATTTTTTTTTTTTTTTTTTTTTTAGTTTATTGTTGGATTTGGTTTGCTGATATTTTGTTGAGGACTTTTTCCATCTGTACTCAGCTGAGATATTGGCCTGTAGTTATCTTTTTGCTAATGTTTTTATCTGGTCTTGGTAACTGGGTGATACTGGCCTCATAGAATGAATCTGACTTATCCTTCCTCTTCTATTTTTTGAATAGTTTAAGGAGACTAGGTATTAACTTTTCTTTAGGTGCTTGGTAGAATTCGTCTGTGAAGCTATTTTGTCCTAGACTTTAGTTTTGGGTTTTTGGTTTGTTTGATTTTTTTGGTTTTTTTTTTTTTTTTCCATTTACTGGCTCAATTTCATTGGGGTATTTGGTCTGTCCAAATTTTCCATTTCTTCCTGCTTTAGTTTTGGAAGATTAAGAATAGTTTTTTTTTTGTTTTGGGGTTTTGGGAGGTTTTTGTTTGTTTGTTTGTTTGTTCTTACATTTCACAGAAAACTGTTTTTCGTGTGTTGCTAGATGTAAAGTTCCCTAACAAAGTTAATTTCATTAACTAAAAAGCAGATTCATTTAAAGAAAATGTTAAACAAATAATAGTCTGGGTAAAGGTGATAAGGTGAAAAAAAAAAAAAGAAGAAGAAAAGGAAGCTTTTTCAAAATGAAGATACTTAATCCTTACCCCAAAGCAAATGAATTTAAGTCTTAAAGTATAGATGTGAACAATCTGTATTTTCTTTCTCTCTAAGACACGTGAGATGAAAAATCAGTTTAGGTATCTCTGAATGAGAAAATCTCCAGTTTCCTTTATGTAAATTTTTTTCATTTAGTCAACAAACATTTGCTCAGTACCTACTATGTGTAATGCCGTCTTTCCTGGATACTGAGGATAAATGGAAAACAATTTAGAAATAGACCCTGCCTCCATGGAGCTTATGGACTAGTAGAAGCTTAAAAATATTGTGTTCCCTGATTTTTTTTGCCTGCCATAAAAGTTTCTTCTATGCTAAATCACAGCCTGAAAACATATGAAATTGTCATAACTTTGTGTACATTGGTTTGTTTCTGGCACTGAGTTTCCTGTCGGGGGGAAAGTCTGAAGCCAGTCTTTATTTCTACTTCTCATACTTGACTCATTTTAAAGATCTGCATAACCCATATACTTAGGGTAACATAACTTCACTAGGGTATGCCTTGGTATTAAACTTTGTGTTTTTCTTGGATTACTATACCCTTTCCATCTTTTCAATCTTGGGTTTGAGTCTTTATTTCACAGAATTTATATAAATACATTTTAATCTTTTTTAATGTTCACTTCTTTTGATCTTTTTATAACCAACAATTATACATGCATTGGGTCCTCTTTGTTTTGTGTATATATAATTGGTTCTTCATCTTCATTGATTTTTATATCTTTGTACCTTTTCATTTTGTTTTGTGTCATTTCCTCAAGCCTATAAACCATGTTGTTAAGTCTGATTTTCACTTTCTCTGTTTTACTGTGGTTGCTTCAAGGTAGCTTACTTATATCTGTAACTTTTTCTTTTCTCTTTCATTACCTTTCTGTTCTGCTAATTTGTTTCTAACCTATATCCATCAGTCCATGTCAGAAAGCCTCCCAATTGTTATTCCTACATTCACTGACCCTCCACTCCCCTCAACCCACCAACAATCTGATAACCACAAAGTACTTAGACGGAGCTTTTAAAAATGCAAATCAGATCTCTCACTCCCGTTTTAGCAGCCTCCATTGGTTTCCCTTATCACTTAGAATGAATTCCAAAGTCCTTATAATGACTTACCCAGGCCTGGTTATTGGCTTCTTCCTGCAAATTATTTGATGATTTGCTTGTATTATTTCATTCTTTTTCTTATACTCTCAATTTCTGAGCTGTTTTTGGAAAAAGATTATTTCATAGCTATAGTATACCAATAGCACCTTGCATTTGGTAAGTGCACAACAAATATTGCCTACCAATAGTTACATTAACTTTTTAAAGTATTTAAAATATCATTCTCTATGTAGTCCTTGACAAAAGAAGATAGAACACCCCTCGTATAAGCCAAAGAGATTGAAATGTGTCAAGAGTTTAGAGTCCATGACATGACATTTTTTTAAAATTCTGACATTGGAACGTTTCATGGCATCATTTATTTCCCTAATTCTGTGTTCATGGCTTCTAAGCTGTCAGTTTTTCCTTCAGATCACTAATTCTATCTTCTGCCTCAGTTACCCTAGCTTTTGGAGAATTAAGGTTAGATTGAAACTCATGGAGAGCCTTGTTAACATCATCCCTGGTGGCTTTCACATATGCCCTAATCAATTCCATTTTATCAATTCCATCAAAGGCTTTCTCTAACCTAGCTATTGCCTGGATAATTGTTAGCCTGAATTCCCTTTCTGACATACTGTTTATGTCCATATCCAAAAGCTGTGATGGAGAGGGCCCAGTCTCCGAATTTTTCCTCTGTTGGGCATTCCTCCTCCTAGTAATTTTGGTGAGAGATGGCTGAAGGGATATGTAGCTGAATATATCAACTGTGATGCAGGCAAGGTGCACTCTGGAACACTTTTGAGCAATTGAGTGTCCCCACCAAAAAGAAAGAAAAAAGAAAAGAGAGAGAGACAGGAAAAGACAAAAAAGAAAAGAGAAGGTCCAGCCTGAATGGGCCCCAAAGGTAAGATTTATAAAATATATATATGAAAACAGACAAACAAAAAGATCGACAAAAGTATATGACAAGGAAAAACAAACAAATAAATAACCCCAAAGTGAAAATGACCCCCAAATATAAGATTTATATACTACCAGAATAAAAACAAATACACAGAAACACTGACGGAAGAAAAAGAGGGAGGGAGGTTATAAATTCTCAGTGTGGGCGAGGAAGGGTACTTTGATTCTTCCTGGATGTATCTTGATATCTTTGTTAAAGGACTCAACTTTCCTGAGATAAAGGGGGATTAAAACTGGTTTACATATACGGGTAGCATTGATTGGGGAAAGGGGATTACCTTGAAGCTTAAGTCTAGAAGAAAATTAATAAATAAAATTAGAAAAGTAAAAGAGAAACAGAGGTGTATGTGTTCAAAAAGTTGAGGTTAAAAGGTTATTATGAAATTTGATGTACTGAACATCTCATTTTGATGGTAAATAGGTTAAAAGGTTACATAAAAAACAATGAAAAGAACCAGAATAGTGGGAACGAATTAAAAATAAAAGTTGTATCTTTTATTTTTTTTTTTTAAAGATTTTTATTTTTTTATTTATTTGACAGAGAGAGATCACAAGTAGGCAGAGAGGCAGGCAGAGAGAGAGGAGGAAGCAGGCTCCCTGCTGAGCAGAGAGCCCCATGCGGGACTCAATCCCAGGACCCTGAGATCATGACCTGAGCCGAAGGCAGCGGCTTAACCCACTGAGCCACCCAGGCGCCCCCGAAAGTTGTATCTTTTATTATTGTATTCAGATTGTGCTTGCATCCTGTCTCTGCTGATCCTAACCAAATGACCTTGTAACTTATGTCATTTAACTTCACCGAACTTCAATGCTTTAAATATCTATAAAATATTTATAAAACAGTATCAACTGTGTGGGATTTTTGTGACGCTTGAAGAAGGTAATGGCATATGGGAAATCGTAGATATTTGTAAAAGGGTCAGCAAAAATCGTGACAGTTTTGAAGAGGCTGGGTTCCGCAGTCGTCTAATGCAAGGGTCAGGTTTGTTGAAAAATATTCCTAAAAAATCCCTTAAATCACCCATAAGGTATACAGTACATAGTTTTTATAATCTCTGTACAGAATAATAAGTGTATATAGATATGTACCATATAAAGAATAATTTGTAAATAAAACCTTTAAAAACAACAACAAAAAAAGCTTTAAAAGGGCACCTGGGTGGCTCAGTGGGTTAAAGCCTCCGCCTTCGGCTCAGGTCGTGATCCCAGGGTCTTGGGATGGAGCCCCGCTTCAGGCTCTCTGCTTGGCAGGGAGCCTGTTTCCTCCTCTCTCTCTGCCTACTTGTGATCTCTCTCTGTCAAATAAATAAATAAAATCTTAAAAAAAAAGAAGAAGAAGAAGAAGGAGAAGAATGTGCACTAGAAAGCTATCAAAAAAAAATTTGAAAGGCCATTTATGAAAAACAGACAGCTCTATTTTTTTTTTTTTAATAGGTGAGTGGGAACTGGGGTAAGTGGAGAGTCAGGGGGAGAGGGAAAGAGAGAATCTGAATCAGGCTCCATACCCAGTGTGGAGCCCAACACAGGGCTAGATTTCACAACCCTGAGATCACGACCTGAGCCGAAAACTGAAGTCGTCCACTTAACCAACTGAGCCACCCAGGCATCCCAAGACTGCTTTAAACCCTAGCAGCTCGTTCAGCATATCAAGATGCTAGGGGATGAGACCCACAGTCAGCCGGTCTGAGGAAAGCGCAGATTGACTTCCCACCTCCTACTCCTGCAGGGCTCAACTCCCCTGAGCGGAATGCAGTTGCAATAGTCAAAGTTATTTAAATTTGTTTCCTTCTTTCATTTTTCTGTTTTATGCTAAGCATATATAGTTGAATCCACACATTAATGCAATTCAGTGTATAATTATTATTCCCAGATTAGATGCAAAATACGCTCTCAGGGGAATGTGAAAGAAGTAGAAATCAGGAAGAATAATTTGGTGTTCAACTGCAGTGATTTTCAATGAACTGCATATTTGTCCTGTTTTCCATCTGTATGATTAGTTTTCCCTTCCTTTTAACTGTTAGCTTCAGAGATTTATGGCTTTTAAAGGGGGTCCCCTGCTTTGGCTATTTGAGAAAATAATTCGTATTCCTCCCTTCAGGAAAAAAAAGAAAATAAGAGTTTATGGTGTCCTAGGAGTCAGCCTCGAAGGCTGTAAGCTCCATCCTTGCACCCTCCCCCCTTGCTCTCCACCATGGTACAGGCTCACATTTTGCAAAACTCCGGGACAAAGAAGAGGTCCAGAATGAATAAGGAAATGGATGCCCACCTTACAAACTTGAGGGGAACAGATAGGATAGAGAGTTCAGTTCTAAAAGGGCAAAGCACAGTGCTGGTACATGCAGAGAGAAAATCCTACCATTCATGCATAGAATATGAAAAGAGGAAGCGAATGTGAATGTGTGGAAAAAAACATGCCAGGGTCTTCGTGAATAATAACATAAAAGTGTTAGGTTGAACCAGACCAGGCATAAGTCATCCAAAATAGTAGGTTGTTCAGAAGTAATTACCAGATTTTACTCAGGATAAACTCTTATTCCTAATACACTGTAACAATGTGGTCTAAAAAAAGTATGTGATTGCCACAGATAAGTCACAATTTGTAACATTGTTAGGGAATTGAGAGAAGATGGGAAGAGAGAGTTAAAAGAAATGGGTTCATTGCCTGAAGAAGATTGAAGGGTAGTTACAACAGCATTCCAAACACAAGAACTTTTCTATCCAGGGAGGAGTGGCCAGTTGTGTTTTGCTCTTGAACCAGAGACTGTTTTAGAAGTCTGAATTATAATACTAAGAGCTTTAGTCAGGAAATGATTCCAAGAAGGCTGTCAGAATAGTGGCAGGTTGAAAGAGGAAGCTAGAAAATTCGTCCTTTTCTACAGGACTCTTAAAATACCAGATTCTCCACTGGTCTGAGTATATGTGTGCATGAGGAATGGGGGAAGTTCTATGAACTAGCACAGTCAGCCTACGGGAGGATTTAAGAAAGGGGTCATTGGAAGTGAGGAATGGAGGTGATTATGAACATGACACGTACAACGGAAGAGATGAGATTTCTTTTTTTTTTTTTAAGATTTATTTATTTGACAGAGATCACAAGTAGGCAGAGAGGCAGGTGGGGTGGGGGGAGCAGGCTCCCTGCTGAGCAGAGAGCCCTATGCAGGGCTCTTTGTAGGCCTCGATCCCAGGGCCCTGGGATCATGACCTGAGCTGAAGGCAGAGGCTCAGCCTCCTGAGCCACCCAGGTGCCCGAGATGAGATTTCTTTACAAGGATTTGACTCTTCCCTTCTTCCTACCTTTCTCCCTCCTCTCCTCTGTAATAGTGACGAGCACTTGGTTTGAAAGTGTAATGGAGACAGGATCAGAGGGACTCTTTGGAAACCACAGTCAGACTCATGAACAGATAGAGTTACCTATCTGAGGAGAGGAGAAAGGGCCAGACACCCAGGGAGAAGCAGGTTAAGAGACCAGGCCACCCCAGGGATGCCTGGGTGGCTAAGTTAGTTGAACATCCAACTGTTGGTTTCAGCTCAGGTCATGATATCAGGGGTTGTGGGGTTGAGTCTTGTGTTGGGCTCCATGCTCAGTGGAGAGCCTGCTAGAGGATTTCTCCCCCTCTACTCCTCCCCCAACTCACGTGGGAGTTGGCGGGCAGACATGCTCTCTCTCTTAAAAAAGGAGAGAAAGAGGAGAGGGAGAGACCAGATGGCCCTGGAGAGACAGAGAGAAAAGCAAAACATAGTTCCCAGGTCCCTGACAACATGCCACATCTCCAGTCCTCATATATGCCATCTCCAGTCCTGACAAGCCCCAAGCTTTTCCTGTCCTACAGTAATCCTCTTGATGGTGTAGTAGAGGAGTCTTTCTAAAAAGTAAGTTTGTGGTGGTTTCTGTTTCTTGACGTCCAAACCGTCTGGACTCCATGATTTCCTGCCCCTCAACACCCCTGCCTGCCACTTTCTTCTCTTTCTCCATTCCTCTTTCGGAGTCTTGCCATTTCTTTTCTCTTGAGGTCCTAGGTGCTGCTGCTTTTCTCAAATGCACTCTTCTCTCTCTGGCCCCATTCCTTCACCTCTGTTCTTGGCCTCTCCCTGCTCTCTCTCCTTGGAACTAGCAAAACTTCTCCTCCTGAGCTCTCTCTTCCCTCACCCACTTCATATAACAGTTCATTTTCCAGGATTATTACATTTCAAAGTCGGCCCTGCTGTTGGGGAATGGAAGATCTCAGGTACCTCCCACTCTGCAGCCAAACTACAGGACACGATGCTGTGTTCTCCAAATTCTGAACTCATTCACCCATCTTCTTCATTATACAGAAAAATCTGGTTATCCAGAGTCCATAATTCATAATTTCATACACTCACACACATACCATTTCTCCACCCCCTGTATTTCACTTTTAAAAGAAAGGGGTAAATCCTGGAGGAGGGGCATGAGGGAGAACTTAGGAAACCATACTCAAGTTAAAAAGCTCAAGTAGTATAGAAGACCTTTGACTAGACATTCATTTATTTGAAAAAAAAAAAAAAAAAGACCTGGGAATTTTAATTGAACACATGGTATGGACTATGAGGGAGGTAAATCAGTTTTAAACTATAGGGAAAAACACACATGTGGTGTGAAGAATATAGGTCCGTCTATGGTCAGAACTGGTGAATGTGTTCCGTAAAGCAAAGCTTCAGCAGAGGTGAAGCAACCCTTAGCATTGGCAGGGTATGAAGATTGGGGTCTTGGTATAATTTATTTAATGAGGCATAAGATGGGTTAAGAGCTGGTCTCAAGTGTTGCAAGTGCTTTTGTATGGAGGAAGGGGCTTGGCTGGCTCTTTGATGACCTAGAGAACTAATAGGTAGACCGTGCAAGAAAGTAGATCTGAGCTCATAGGAATGAGGAAGTTGTGCTCATTAGAGCTGCTTTTTTCCCCAGAAAGAATCTTCCCAGGAAGAGTCTGGTGCAGACTGAAAAATCCTAAGAATCCTGCCTTGGCAAGACATTAGACATTGGGATTTTGCTGCTCTTTCTTTTATGCTCCAAAATTAACTCATGGTTACAGCAGCAAGTGAAATAATACTAAACTGTGGACCCACATCTCAGTGCAATTCCTGTTACTAGTTTGGTGTGTGTCTTTTCATACCTTTCTCTTTGCTTACACAAGCACATATTAACATCAGTAGATGGATAGGATTGGGTTTTGTTTTTACAAAGTTGAGACCTATACACATTACTCCACTAAGTAATAGAAGCATCTCTTCAGGTCAATCCTTCCTTGAAGTAATGACAGATATTTTCAAGTATGGGTGTACTATCAGTTGTTAAATCGTCCTCTTATTGATAGACATTTGGGTTGTTCGTAGATTTTGCCACAGTGCAGTTATAACCAACAGTGCTGCAGTAAGTGTGCACAAACATGTATTATCCCAAGCTACTGTTCTATTTTTGTAGAGTAGTATCCATTAAAGTAGGATTTGTTTACACATGAAAAGATGTGTACATTATTTTGTTTTAATACCTACTTCCAGGTCACCTTCTGGAATTTTCTTGCCGTTCATAATCCAACCAGCAAGTGCCCAATTGCTCCTGTCGTTACTGGGATAGGGTATTATTAGTCATTGTAATTTTTACCCATCCAAGTAGGGCTACTATAGATGAGGGAATATAATGTAATTGTTAAGGGTAAGGATGCTCTTGCTAGAATACAGAAGTACCTGTCTCAGCTCTAGCACATGCTACCTGTGTGACTTTAAGCAAGACACATAACTGCTTCGTGTCTCTTATCCTCCTTTGTAAAGAGATATGAATACCTACCTCATAAAATTGTTATGTGTTTTGATGAATTAATAGTGATAAACACTTAGAACAGTGAGTGGCATATAGTAAAATTTTTGTAAGTAAAAATTAAAGATTAATAAGATTAAAGATTCACAAACTTAATTTGCATCTCCTTGATGACTAGTAAAGTTGGCATATTTCTATGTATTTCCTGGTCGTTTGGTTTTCACTTTCTCTCAATTTTCTCTTCATATCCTGTGCCCATATTTTTAATGAGTTGTCTTTTCACCAGTTTTTAGGAACTTTTTGTATATTTTGAATGCTGTCATTTTTGTCTTCCATAAATGATTTCCTTCCTAATTGTTTATGTAAAACATCAGAGTGTCTCTTTAAAGTTAACATAAGAACCTCAGTCAGTACAGAACTATAAAAATAATTTAAAACTCGGGGCACCTTGGTGGGTCAGTTGGTTGAGCGTCTGCCTTCAGCCCAGATCATGACCCCAGGGTCCTGGGATTGAGTCCCACATCAGGCTCTCTGCTCAGTGCTTCTCCCTTACCCTCCCCCCACTTCTCATGATCTCGCTCTCTTTCTCTCTCTCACTCTCAAATAAATAAAATCTTTAAGATAATAATAATAATTTTAAACTCATATAATCTCCTACCACTAAAGGTAACCATTGTTACAAGTTTGTTGTATGGAAACCCTTCCATCTAACCCCTCAGATTCATTGGCTGCTCTCAGCCTTGGCTCTAGATATTAGTCAGTTAGGGGGCTCTTGAAGTATCATTACTTGGGTTCCACCTCACAGGCATTCTGACTTAACTGACCAGTGGTCAGGCCCAGGCATCTGTTTTTAATAAGAAGTCTCATTCGATTCTGATATGCAGCCAGGAATGGGAACCAGGGGATGCAGTTCTGAAAGGAGATTCATAATCGTTCCTAAATCATGGTGTCATTCGTAATCACTACCGCCATCTGTTGGCGGGAGGCAGAACTGACATCATTTAGCTATTTGTATAGCTTTGTGCATATCTCTTGAAAGGCCATGTTTCCAAGTTCTTTGTACACCTCCACGTCTTTTCAGTGTCATCACTTCTCAGATGCGACTTCCAACTCTACGATTCTTGAAGTAAATACCAGATTTGTATTTATCTTTTTGGTTCTGTATATTCTGCAATAACAAATGACAGAAAGTGGTCTGATGCTCCTGAGGTGGTGTCTGTCTTCGGTCATCAAAGACTCAGTGATATTTATGCTAATCACTGATAGGAGAAAGTGTGTGGATAGATTTTAGAAATACTCCTATCAACAGCGGCTGAAAACCAAGACAAAAACAGTTTTGTGATTAACCGAACTAATCAGAAATTACACCCGTTTCCCATCCCATCTCCTTCTCCACCTATAAGTGTTAATTGAAATTTTCCCCTACTGAGATATTTTAAGATGTCTCCTTTTTTTCCTGCAGAATTACACAATGTGAAACATCAAGGGAAATAACAGGAAAGGCAGTGAACAGGGAAACATGCTTTGAGAAATAGCAATGTTGGCAGAAAATGGAAGTGTCTGTGAGAAAAAAAAATAAGATAAAACTGGCAGAATTACAGGCTGCTGCAAGGACTGGTAATTAGATAGCGAGTTTATCTTCTGAGGGAAAGATATTTTTCCTGTCTTTTCCATAGAGAGGGCAAAAAAAGTCAAAGACACTAAAAGCATGAAATTGTTGATCTGTCATAAAAACTATCTTTGATGCATTGGGTTTTAAAATATATATATTAATTCCTCGGGCAGTTTTTATGGGTTGTATGTCTTTCTTATAGCTGGTAACAGAGGATAAGTCTTAAAGTACATAAAGTACATAAAAGTGTGTGTGTGTGTGTGTGTGTATTATATACATGTGTATATGTATATGAGTATTTATGTCTATATGAGTGTGTGTGTACATATATCTATACTTTTTTAATTCCAAACGTCTCTGTGAACAGAAACTCTTTGCTACATATTGTACAAGTTAATACTGGGTTTCTTTTTTCTATCCTAGATTTAGACGTTGTGTCTGATGGGTTTCTTTAGGAGCTGGGTTTTTCAACCTCACAATGGTTGATTTGGGGGCCAGATAGTGATTTGTGGCTGGGGGCTGTCCTGTACCTCACAGAACATTTAGCCTTGTCCTTGGCCTCCGCCCACTCGATGCCAGGAGCATACACCCAGCCGTGACAACCAAAACTATCTCCACTCTTGTCCAACAGAAAAATTGGCCACTGATTAGAGGATGCTAGAGTCCTGCTCTGGAGAGGTGAATTTTTACTACCCAATTTACTACCCAATTCCCCAATCTACCAAATTCCCCAATCTAAATTAGAGCCCCTATTTTTTTTTTTTTAATGAAACATTATTTTGTTTCCTCTCTTGAAACCCTGTACGTCTCCTATCACGGCAGTGACAGTTGACAGGATTATCTACCTCGAGACCTTAATGTCTTTCTTCTCTATTCTACTTTAAGTGCCGCAAATAATCTGTTTTGTTCACTCTCTACACGTACCACCGAGAGCAGTGATTGGCACTTCATAAATGTTTGTCAAATGAAAGAATATAATTCTCAGATATTTAAGAAACGGAAGCACAAAAGCCTGACTTGGTCCAAAGGGGTTTTTCCTCTAAGGCTTATTTCAATCTACATGACAAAGCTAGTAAAAGAAATCAGGGACATATTGAGGCTGTTGAAGGGTGTGATCAGGGAAATCTAAAAATTATATTATTTGGATAGGATTCCCCGGGGGTTTTGGCGGGCTGGTCTTGAGTGGCAGTTTCATTCTGGAAACAGCTCTGGTCTGTCGCCGTAAACCGGAGCCAACCTATCACTCTTGCTTTCTGAACTCCATCCACCACTGGTCCATGGAGGAAACAAGTTTTTTGACCAGGGCGAGGCTTAATGTTTCATTAATTCTCAGAAAGAACATGCCCCAGGACCAGGAAAGATGTGCCTGTGGAAAATAAACCTCGGTGTAGACAGCACAAGAGACCTTCACGTGATGCTTTTCATGTTTTTAAAAAAATGGAATTAAGATGCATATTTTTTAAAATGAAAAATGACTGGCATTCTTCCCACTGAAAATGGGAAGTAATTGAATTTGTTAGTGGTTTATTTTATTTGACAGTCTTTGTACATACTCGATTTGGTTTGTTACACTGAATTACCCTTTAATAATGGGTACACAGAATGCCAGACTCTGCCCCCCAGGTTGGTTTGATAATTGGATGAACGACCATATTGTTCCAGGGTTTTCATGACAATGTGGACAGAAGCTATTTGGGAAAACTCCTAACCAGAAAAGCCTTCAGCTGTTTTTTTTGTTGTTTTTTGTTTTTTGTTTTTTCTGGTGAAGTTAATTGCTACCCAGTGAACAATCATCCCACTAGCCACTTTTCCTTGGCAATGCCGAGTTCTGTAATCACGACTGAATTCCCTGGGTGGACAGAAAGGACGCCTAAGCCCCAGAGCCAGTAAAAAAAGTCCTGAAGTCTTCCTTTGGCAGTCTCTTGAAATGGACTGTATTTCTACAATTGGTAATCGTAAGAATTCAAATAATAGCGTCCATAGTGGCTGAAGCGAGACTGCCACGTTCAAGGGCAGCTTCACAGCTTGAATGAGCGTTATGACCTCCTGTGCTTCAGCATCCACATCTAGAAAGTGGGAATAATATCAACACCTTCCTCTTAGGGTTATCGTGAAGGTTCAGTAAGAGGGTATACATTAAGTGCCCAACACTGTCCTGCCCAAAGTAGATTTTCCTTAAATGTTTTTTCCTTACTAGATAGTACGCCTCAGGCCCTGTGCTGTTTTCTCAAAAAAGCTACTGGGAGTTGCCAAGTGTAACATCATGCAAGGGACCGTTCATCATGCAAGGGACCGTTCACGTGGCAAAAGGTGAAGAAATTCCCCAAGGCCATGTGGCTGGTAAATGGCTCACCTAGGATTCAAGCCCAGGTCTACTTCCAAAATTCTCTTACACCATACAATGTAGACTTGATGTTCGTGCATCCCCTAGAAGATGTCTGAAAACGTCTCTGCCTTCCTGAACATTTATATGTAGACGACTAAGCATTTTCCATCGTAATGGTAAATAATTACAGAAGATGAGTTCAGGAGTATTTTGAACATAGGCAGTTTAAAATAAAACCATTATATCACCTTTTTCATGCATCTACTGGAATTTAAATACCACCTTAACTGGATACTCACCAATGTCCATTGAAAGCATATGGGAGCAAGTTCTTTAAAAGTCAGAACTTTATATTGCTTTTGTTCTTGAAACATGTATTTTCGCTTCCCCCAAATAAATGCTAAAAGCCTTTTTTGATTGTTTCTGCAACAAAAATAGGTACCCCCCCGAATATATGAAATTCTCTTGTAGATGTAATTGTTTCTAAAATTATTAATAGAATACAGCTGACCTGAACAACATAAACACATCATTCTGACAAATAATAATTAAACATAAGAAGTAAAACTTTATTAGAAATTCATACTATATTGAGCTGGAGCTGGTGACATTTGTGGAGCATAGATTAAAGGCACCATCCACTTACCTCTCCCAGAAGTGTTTATACCTTGGCTAGTGCGCCACAGTAGGATTGGAGATGGGTGAATGCATGTCTTCTCTGTTTTTCTTTTGCAAAGAGAGATAGGCTGTGGGTATCTCCTGAGATGATTTGCTTTCAGCAAGGAAAATATGTGGAAGTTAGATAAGGGGAAATGGTTGCCTTTTTTTTTTTTTCTTTTTTGGTAGAGTGGGGGAGGGCAATAGGATAAGAGTGAGAGAGAATCCCAAGCAGTATCCACACCCAGTGTGAGCACAAACTCTCAACCCTCAGATCAGACTTTGACCTGAGCCAAAAATCAAGAGACAGGCACTTAACTGACTGAGCCGCCCAGTCGCCCCAAAATGGTCACCTTGAAAACTGTTCCATATAGTTGTTGGGAAGCCATCACATACTCCTGTTTAAGGATGGCTGCTCTGCCACAAAGCTATATGGTTTGGGAACAAGGATACTTACAGGAGGACCCAGTGGCTCGCCCATTTTCAGGCTGACCTACTCGGTCTTCCTTGACACTGAAGAAGTCTGGCTTTATCCTAAACTCACAGTAATTGTCATTGGAGAGCGTGAAGGATTTCCTTGAAGAAAGCCCAGAGAGACGCTTGGTGGCAAACTTGAAGTGAGGCTTGCATCCATGACTTCCTAGGTTCTCCACCTGCCTAACCATTTATTGCTTCTGGATGGAAGAGTAAAATCACCCCAGATTCTCCACCCAGCCTTACACCTGTGGTCCCAAGCACCAGGGTCACGGTTTCCTTGCACCAAGGAGGAGGTAGGCAGCTCTCCTCTCTTTCTTTTCCATGTTGAACAGCCACGGTTTCGGCTTCCCCAAAGGGCTTGTCAGGAGCAATGAGAAAGGGAAGGCGGTTGTGTTTTATCTGCCTCCAGAAAGAATCCTAAGGACCCTCTGTGTGCTAACTGCCTGGCATGTGATAATGTTTATTGAAGGTTCTGTCTGGGCCCAGTATGTGGTCATGATATTGCTCTATGTCCTCCCTGAGTGCGGATACGGAGCACATAACCCATGACTGTCCTTTGGCCTATCAGTCCCAATATGAAATGTTGGTATCTCAGTATCTCCACTATTGGGAGAGTAGTGGGGAGCATGGGTTGAACAACGAGAAGGAGATATGGAACAAGCATGGAGGGAAACTGATAGCAGTTTTCTCAAAAGGCCCCATAATGCCAATTATGTCATGTGTACTTAACAACCAAGGGTGTTCAAATGCATGCCTGCTGGTCTCCAACATATTCGACCCGAGCTTACCGACCAGCTGAAATCCATTCACATCCTTCCACACCTGACACTCTCTCTCTCTCTCTCTCTCTCTCTCTCTCTCTTCCTTCCCCACGGCTCCATCTTCTTTCTGTTCTGTAGCTCCTCTCGGGCCATCTCTGCTCTCTGAGCCTTGCCTTGAGTCTGTCAGCTTGCTGGGGCTCCGGAGGTTGCCATGGTAAACACAGCTGTTGTTTTTTCTCTGTAAAGAGTCGGTGCTCAAAGGCACGGGGGTCCTCACCTCTAGCCTCTTCCTGCTGTGCGTTTTCACAGATGTCGTTTCAAGTGGGGGCCGCAGGGGCTGCAGGATTCTGCACAGCTTCCCCTGTGTGTCTCTGAAGGGGGGCTTCGTGACCCGCCGACGCCCGCCTCAGTGCCATGGAAGATTGTGAAGAATCGCCCGCATGGTCGCCAAATAAGCCCAATGACAGCAACATTCATTTTGTTAGTAAATGGGTTCTGGGGACTGAAAGATGATCTTGTATGTTCCAAGAGGAGGGACAGGAAAGATAATGAGAAAGGAGCCGAGGTAGGAAGAGTAAAGGCCAGGTGGGGAGAGACGGAAGGAGTGGTGAGAGAGGGAGAGCGAGCAAGGAGTTTCTGAGCAGGAAGGCGAGTGTGTCGGACGGCTCCCCGAGTCTCCTTCAGCCTTCCAGTCACGTCTGTGATGCAGCACAGACTACTGACCCCACGTCTGCTGCCATTGCTCCCTTACAGACTCCTCTCCAGCCACAAAGATCCCTTGCTGTTCCTCCGGTACTGTAACCTCAAGTGCCAACGTCACACTTCCCCCCCCTTCCCTCACGGGCTCCAACTTTCACACCTGCTCTTCCCTCTGCTGGGAATGCTCCCTCCCGCACTGCATTCTGGTCTTCCCTCAAAATCCACTCCCCATCCACACCCACCCCCTTCCCCAGTTCAGGCACTCTTCATGTCTCATATAGAGGGGGGACTTGAGCCCATCGTTAAGTCACAGCCACCGCCCCCCCCCCGAAACACGTGGAGTCACACAGTGGTGTACATGTTCTTCATTTTCCATTTTCTCCTGTCTGAGCTTCTGCATGGGTTGTCCCCTCTGAGTACAGCATACCCCCTCCCTTCTCCACCCCCCATTCTGCCTGATGGAGTCCTGCAAAGCCCTTTGCACCCTGCCCGGTTTCATAACCCTCTCCCTCTGAGGTCTCCCTTGACCTCCCCAGGTGGACACAGAGCCCATTTGGCCAACATGGCCTGGGCGGTGCCTGGTGGCCTCCATCACAGCACAGATCTTCTGCCCTGAAATGTCTCTTTACTTGTTTCAGTCCCACACACCCCACTGTGCTCTTCCAAGGCCCAGAATCGAAATTGACCGACGGCTTAGACTCCCGGAGTCAAGCATGCCAGCCATGCCAACCAGCTGTGTGACTTGCCAGAAATTCCTTAACCTTTCTGGCCTCAGTTGCCTCCTCTGTGCAACAGGGATCGTAATATCTACCAAGCTAAATCATAGAGTACTCATGAGAATGCAGTGATGAGTTGCTGAAATGTTTAAAACCTGCTAAGCAGTCAGCTGGGTGAGGAGACAGTGAGGACGTGTGAAATCCGAGGTGGAGGGCGTGGACGGCCTCTCTCAGGGGGTGTTATTGAACAAAGACCTCAGCGATGAGGAGGAGGCAGCCATGTGGTTCTTTGGGCTCTTTGCACCGCCCTAATATTACAGGTGAGAGCTCTGTCAGCTTTCAGCAAGTTACACTCGGAGACTGATCTCTCGGGACGTGGCACCCTCTCCAGCTCATCTTCTAATACAATGCTGGCTGTCTTGCCAAGCGGGCTGACGTGCTCCTCCGTCGGAACTAGGCTCGGGGCGATGAGGGGAAATGGAATGCAAGTGCAGGAGGAGGAGGCACCGGAGGGAGGGTTTGAAGGGCATCCCGCAGCCCTCTGGGGCTGGGGATGCTCTTCTCATTTCGAGCACAAGGCAGCCTGGTCTCAGCTGATTTGAGCGTCACCCACCATGGCCAGCATGCCTCGGAAAAGAGACTTTGACCTACAAGCTAAAGGTCTTGGCTTGTCCAGTTTTTGTCCTGACACTTGGCAGAAAGGGGGCTCTGGTCCTATGAAAACAGTTTGGGCACATGGTTTGGGGGCAGATGAAGCTCTGGGATGGGAGGGAGAAACCCAGACTGTGCTAGCAGCCCCTCTCTGGGTGACTGGACAAGGCACTTCACCTCAGCAGGTCCTGATTCCCTCACCTGCACGTGGTAGGTACTGCCTGGGCCAGTTGTTTTCACACTTGCCTTATTCACAGAAATACTTATTTAAGCAAGATATGATTGGGAATCCCAACGGACTGTCAAGAGTGATGAAGGAGGTAAAACCTAGACAGCCAGGGCTCTCATTAAATTCCCATCCCCACACACGTGTGCACACACATGCATGCACACACACAGGATGGTCCTTGGGAAAGGCTCTAAGCACCCTTCCAAGATTCATTGTTCCATGAGTCACTGTCACGTCACCATAGCACAGAGTCCTTCCAGAGTATTAGGCTGAACCATACACAGTTATGGAGATTTGATGATTTTTGACCTGCAAAAATGACAATTTCTTATTTCCCTTTAGCAGTTTCGTCTGCAGTAGTGTGCTCACTTGGGAACCACACTGCCTTGGTTCAGCCCCTCGGCTTACTGTCCATGTGACATTGGACGGGATACTTTAGTTCCCTGAACCTTCCCTAGGAAATGAGTGAACAGAAGAATCTTCCCCGGGGCCTCTGCCCCGAGAAGGCAGAGGGTTGAATGAAGCAGAGCCCTGGACTTGGGGCAGGGGTGGGGTTGGGGGTGCTCTAACACAGTGTCTGGCACAGGACACGGAAGCCCTACATGAATGTCATACAGAGAAAGCCCTGACGAGTGCCGGTGGGTCCGACTCAGAGCGCAGTGCCTGGCTCCTCTCCCTGTCTGGCCCAGAAGGTACTAGGTAGCCAGAGCAGTTGGCAAGCACGGTCCCAATGGGGCTTCCTGATGGGCTTGCCATCCGGCTTGAACCAGACCTCTTCCTTCCTGTGAGGGGCATCATCAGGCAGTGGCCAGGCCTCGCCCCGGGCATGGGAATGGTGCCAGACTAGCTTGAATGATATTCTTCCCTCTGCCTTATCTGGGGGAAGCATCAGAGGCTCCCTCCCCAGACACCTCCGCAGAGCCTTCCCCATTAAGTGGTACATCATGGAATATGTCAGCCTGAATTAGCAGGCAGCCCCGTCACGTTAAGCTGATGCTCTGGGCTGGCAGTTCCCACTTTGTAATGCCTCTTGATCCCGGCTGTCACGCTCCCTCCCTGTCACCACAGCCACGGGAAGCCTCTGCAGACAATGTGCTGTAATGAAAGAGGCTGAGCGGAGGACGGGAGGAGGAGCTACAGGAAGTCCTTGCAGATTCCATTTCTTCTGTGGCCCTGGGGAGCCCACTTTGAGCTCTGCTACATCTGGGGGTGGGGGGCGGGCAGAAGAAGCACAGGTAGCCCTCCAAAGCACCAGGTGGGGAGCTCCTTTATGACACACTACAAAAGCGTGGCATGTGTTTTTGAAAGCACACAGAGTCATCCCCCCCCCCCATTCAAATACCAGGAACACCTACAACATCATATTGAGGTTGCTAGAGGCAGCTTAACTGTAAACCTCGTGGACTACCACTACAGTTACTACTATCAGTAACGCTGTCAGTTCCACAAATACTAGTGCTGTGTATGCATGTCACATCTGGACCATTCATCACTTTCTGTCACGTATGATACATGAGTGTGGTGGGAGACGGTGGAAGGAACACCAGCTCTGCAGTCAAGTAGGCTCTCGTATTAAATTCTGAAAATGCCTCAGAGCCCCCACAGCCTCCTCTAGCTGGGCAGCCCTGGGCCAGTGACTTCAACTCTCCAAACCTGAGCTTTCTCCTTGTAATAGTACTCCCACGAGTACCTATTTCACAGAGCTGGTGAAAGGATTCCCAGGAAAGATGTATGAAGAATGATTGACACAGAGGACTAAATGCCCAATAACTATTTGCGAGGAGAGTTCCCAAGAGCAGAGACACTTTTTTAAATCCATTACAAAGTCTTGACTTGGATGCACCCTTGACTGGTGTTGATAGTGTATCCTCTTCCTTTCCAACTTTTTACTTCATTTGTCCTCTAACTTGTACTTCACCGCACATCAGGAATGATCGCATCAAAAGTTTGATCATACCACAGTCATTGAAAGTCTTTTCATTTCTGCTCATTTCTCTAAAGATAATAGCAAAAATCTTTTGGAGGTGGGGGGCTTGCCTGTGACCTCTCCTGTTACTTCATCTCTTACCAAGGTTCCCATCACTCCCTCTATCTCACCCACATTGACCTATCAGCCCTTCATTCCTGTCCTACCCCCACCACAGGACCTTTGCATGGGCTATTTTCTCCAGCTGGAACATTCTTCTCTCCCCTCCTGGGCTAGTAAACATCTTCTCATCCTTCACAGTTTTCCATCCCAAACTTCCTTAGCATCAGCTCTCCAGAACTCTCTGGCCATTTTAGATACCCCCTTGCAAGCTATTCTCTCCTTTGAGACACTTACTGCATTTTATTATAGCATGACTTTGTATTTACCTCCTCCATCTAGACCAGCTGGATGAAGGCAGGAAGTGTCTGGTTTTGCTCACCAGTTGGATCCCACCCCCCCCGCCCTTGCAGTCAAATGCTCTACCACTGCCCCCAGGACCTTGTATATAGCCTAATAAATGTCTTTCAAGGGCGAGAAGGAGGGAGAACAAGAGGATATATTATCTCCACAGATCCCAACTACCCTTCCTGATAACTAGAGGTATTACTGTTAATCACCCACGGTCACACAGCCTTTAGGCTTGCCATGAATCTGTGATGAGGTCTTATAGTTCTTTTAGTTCTTATAAGTTCTTGCCATTCCTGAGCTTATGCCCTAAAACCATCATCCATAATTGGAGGGGGAGGGCTCACAAAGACTTGCCCTCCCCTCCCTTTCCTGGTGGTCGGAGGATTCCTAGCTCTTCCTACATCCACACCGCCTGTCTAGCACCACAGCAATAGAGTGCTCTGATTCTTCTTTTTTTTTTTCTTTTTTTAAAAGATTTTATTTATTTATTTCACAGAGATCACATCATTTATTTATTTCACCACCAGAGATCACAAGTAGGCAAAGAGGCAGGCAGAGAGAGGAGGAAGCAGGCTCCCTGCTGAGCATAGAGTCCATGATCCCTGGACCCTGGGATCATGGCCTGAGCTGAAGGCAGAGGCTTTAACCCACTGAGCCACCCAGGTGCCCCTACTCTGATTCTTCTGAATTATTTATCTGATTTTAAAACTCTTCAAAAGTTTGAAGGAGCTAAGCTCCTCCAAGACTGAACTGGGAGAATTCTGTTTTATAAAATGTTACATTGTTGAGATGAGTATACTTCACAAAATGTAACCTTTGTTTCTGCCCTCTTCCCCTCACCCCCTGGGCTGAAACAAATCCAGAACTGAAGTCTTATTTGAGCACCTGCAAAGGAATCAGTCAGCAAGTCCGCTCAGTTGCAAGAGATGACTTCCTTGAAAGGGAAATCGTTTTGGTCCTTTTACTTTCTTGTTTCTGGTAAAGGATCACATCTGTGTTTTGTGTTTGTTTTGTTTTGTTTTTAGTCTGCCCCCTGTCAGGCACTGGTAGGTTCTCTCTCACTTTCTCAGGAGCCAGTTCACCCGGGTGTAGTCAGAAGTGCCCTTGAATTCAAAGAGGGAGTCAAAAGAGCATTGCGTCTTTGTTCATATTTGCCAGGAAGAGCTTCGATGTAACCGCCTGATTCTTTGACCTATGGGGAAGAAGACATTTGCTCAAATATTCTTATTCAATCATTCAACAAATAATCACAGTATACTTTATATATTAGTAAGATGACCATATACTTTATTGTCCAAACTAGGACAGTTTTGATGTGGAAGTGGATATTATGGTACATGAAGACAACAGGTATAAACCAAGATTTTCCCAGGTAAAACAGGATGTCAATGAGTGCTCTATATGCTAATGGCTGAATTTGGGCTCTTAGAATCTTAGGTGGTGATATATTTTCCCAAAATGCCCTTAAAGATTGGAGAAAAAGCCAGGATGGGGTCTAGACCTCCTAAGATCTGTGGTATAAATGCAGATCAAAGTTGAACTAGATATTTCTGAAACTTGCCCACAACTTCCTTCTCATTTATTTATTTATTTATTTATTTATTTATTTATTCATTTGTAATTTTTTTTCAGTGTTCCAAAATTCATTGTTTATGCACCACACCTAGTACTCCATGCAATACATGCCCTCCTTAATACCCACCACCAGGCTGACCCATCCCCCCGCCACCCTCCTCCCCTCCAGAACCCTCAGTCTGTTTCTCAGAATCCACAGTCTCTCATGGCTCATCTCCCCCTCTGATTTTCCCTAACTCACTTCTCCTCTCCTTCACTTACTCCACAAGTAAGTGAAGCCATATGATAATTGACAACTTCCTTTTTAAACTACACTTCTTTTTTTTTTTTTAAGATTTTATTTATTGATTTGACCGAGACACAACAAGAGAGGGAACAGAAGCGGGGGAGAGGGAGAGGAAAGAAACAGGCTTCCCGCTTAACAGGGAGCCGGATGTGGGCTCGATCCCAGGACCCTGGAATCATGACCTGAGCCAAAGGCAGACGCTTAACGACTGAGCCACCCAGGTGCCCCACTATACTTCTTTTTGAAACAAACAAGCGAGCAGCTTAGAGCAACAGCTCTGGGAGCTAAGGACAGCACTGTAGATTCTCAGTTCAGTGACCCTAGGATGAGGCCCCCTAGAGCAGCCAGGGAAAAACGCTCAGAGCCTATAAAGGGTAAAATTGCCCATGAGGGCTAAGTGATGGTGACATCTTTTGAGAAGGATGTAAAACTGAAAGGAATAGACCAAAAATAAACAAATAAATAAATAAAACTAAAAGCAGCAGAGGAGACAGAAACCTGGGATTTATCAGTCTACTTCTCTAACTTCAAGTTTTTAACTGTGGTCATGATTTTGTGTGAATGGTGAAGGACATAAATGTGCACACGTTTTTGTGAAGAGCTTTGGTTCTGAAGTGATCTGTTTCTCTTTCACCCCAGGTGCCTGTCCTGAGACCCATGGACCTGATGGTGGAGGCCACCCCGCGAAGAGTATTTGCCAATGCACACACATATCACATCAACTCTATATCAGTCAACAGCGACTATGAGACCTACATGTCAGCTGATGACCTGAGGATTAATCTCTGGAACTTTGAAATAACCAATCAAAGTTTTAGTATCCTTTCTTGGGGGCCAATAACCAGGTGGCTTGAATCCTAAGTATTCAGGTATGATCAGGCTTGGGGGGAAGTAGAAGAGAAAGAAGCCATTGCTACCACTGCTCCTAGCAGTTGTGGAGGGCTGTTCCCTTTTCATTTGTGTCGGCATCCATCCTTCTTCCTAACAAACTTAGAGAAGTATTGAATTACTGACGTAGCAGTCCAGCGCTGTCTCTGGGTTGGAACTCGGAGTCAGTTCGTTGGCATAAAAACATTCGTGTGTCGTGAACTCAAGTCAGTTGCAACTTTATCAACTATAAGATAAGACCCCAGAATTCAGTTAGGGTTCCCTCCTCTTGTGAAAGGATTTGTAAATGGCCTCTATGGGCAGCAGGTACTCGTGAGATGGTTTTTGTTTTATCAACATGGTAAAATAATACTGGCTGCCATTTATTGAATTTGAAGCACTACAATAGGAGCTTCATGTGTTGACTCTCATTTTGAGAAGTGCATATATTGTAATTTTACAGATTGATGAATTTCCACAGAGCACACCTGTATAACCAGCATCCAGATCAAGAAACAAAACTGTGTTAGCAACCCTCACATCCCCATCATGCTTCCTTTAGTCCCCATACACCAAAGGTATATTTGATATAACAACCCCCTAACTTCCTTAGCATCAGCTAAGGAAGTATTACTGTCCCCTATTTAGCTAAAATCCAGAAACATCAAGAAAATTGTTGAATGAGTGTCTGAGCCAACATTCTAATTCCATTACCATGAGTCTCTGTTTCATAATATGGGTCATTTATTCCCTACCTTTCCTGTGTCCATCCCTCCACAACCCTGACACCTCACTTGAATTCCCATTCTCAGATAATGATTTCTCTATCCAGGCTGCTGAGCACCTGACCTGGGAGTCATTATGGATTTTTTTTTCTCACTCACCAACCTCCCTACCCCCAACCCAATCTATAAGTCCCACTAGTGCTTACTCTGAAGTATATCTCAGATCAGCTCCTTGCTCTCTCTCCCTCTCCACTCCTGCTACCCTACATGAGCATAGGCCACTATCCCTTCCTCTATGTGACTATAGTAATCTCCTGTTTAGTAGCCTTTTTTTTTTCTTGATCTTCTACATAGTTCATGTTCCCATAAAAGAGTGGACCTTTCAGTATTTAATTCAGATTTCATTCTTCTCCTGCTTGAGACACTCTAATAACTTCCCAGTGAATTTAGAATAAAACCCAAGTTCTTTACCTTGAACTTTAAGATTCTCTATGGCCTGGTCCCTGCCTCCCTCTTTGATATCCTGTCATATCACTCTTCCCGAATTCACTCTGCTTCAGCCAACTCATCTCTTTTCTGTTCCTGGATAAACCTTGTTCTTATGTCTCTTCTTTGTATTTGCTGTCCCCTCTTTCTGGAATACTCTGTCCCCAGAGTTCACATGGCTAACTACATCCATTGTTCACATTTCAAACTCATGGCACCTCCTCAGTGGCCCTTTTCCCATTAACTACCAAGTAGCCACCAATAGCCTTCTATCCCTCTTATCTTCACAGTACATATCACTATTTGAAATTGGGTGCGTGTGTGTATTTTGGATTTCCCCATGTTTAAGTGTAAATTCTATGAGAGAAGGGACTTTATATGATCCATTCCTGTACCTGAGTACCTAGAACATTCTGAGATACAGAAAATGCCATTTTGATTAGCCAGGGCAAGTTTGAAATGTGATAGATCACTGAAACAGAACTATCCAGTAGACAGTTGATTGCTTTTTTTTTTAAAGATTTACTTAGAAAGAATGAGCTGGGGAGGGGCAGAGGGAGAGGAACAAGCAGACTCCCTAGTGAGCAGGAAGCCTGACCCAGAGCTCAATCTCACAACCCTGGGATTGTCACCTTAGCTGAAACCAAGAGTCAGATGCTTAACTGACTGAGCCGCCCAAGTGCCCCAGTGATCATGAAATTTAAGCTGGAAATCTCATTTAAAGAGTACGTTCGTTATAGTAAAGCTATGAATCTTTTGATAAAAATAGACTACATAGTGTCTCAAACACAAAGAAGATGATTTCTGTTATAAAGTCCATTATGATCATCCCCACCAAAAAGCAATCTCCTCCAAACTGTGAATCAAAGAAATAGGTCCTTCCATCTTGCAGCTCCCCACTGTCACCAGCCTGACCTGCAGTAAAGACAACAAAAGGAAATATTGTAGAGAACCCCACACAGGAGGCTCTTTTGGGCCAGGCCCTCAAATAGCATGAATCCCATTGGTTAGAAGTCAGTCACATGTCTACCTCTAACTGCAAAGCACGCTGGGAAACGTAGTGTAGCTATGTGTGTTTAAAAAATATATATATTGACCTGGTTTTGGTACACAGTTAGCTAGTCTCCACCACAGAAAAGTGCATGATAGTTGCCCAAGGCTTTTTTTCCCTTACATCTTTATTTAAATAGCAGTGAACTTACAGTGTTATATTAGTTTCAGCTGTACAATATGGTGATTCAACACTTGCATAAGTCACCCAGTGCTCATCACGACCCTCCTTAATGTCTGTCACCAATTCCACACATCCCCCACTCACCTCCCCTCCAGTAACCATGACTTTGTTCTCTATATAGAAGAGTCTGTTTCTTGGTTTGCCAAGGTCTTCTAAGAAAGGCAGTTTAAGCAAGCAATGGCAGTGATGGAGGCACTAAGACCTGATCCTCAGGACCATGACTGACACCTCCTGTTGGTTACAGAGCAGACTCTACCTACTATCTGAGCCTCAGGAGGTCTGCCTACAGATTTTGTCTGGAAGTTCAGCTGCAAATAGGATGAATGTGGGTTGTGGTTCCTCTCTCCCTTTACACCTTTTCCAAGAGCCAGGAATCTGCTTGGTCTCAGCTGCTATCTCTCTGAGCGCCTGCTGTCCCCTGTCTAGGTGACATGTTTTCTGTATTTGCCTCTAGGCCTTCAAGAGGGAGGGGGGGTTCTTTAGGCATTTGGGGAGACAGATGCCTTGGGGAGAATGCAAAGGGGAAATATTAATAGCACAATTTAGGTTATATTCTGCAGATGTGTGACAGCCTGCCAGATGCCGGCATACAAATGAGACTGTGCCACTCACCCTGAAAGCAGCCATATGTAAAATCATCATCGTCATCATGAGGATGATGATCACTGGTATCTATTCAGTTCTTTTCAACCACACCGCCTTAAGTGCTGAGCTGATGGTACAAACTGGGACCCTTTTGCCTCTTGTCACTGAAGTGTAGCCACCTCTGGGGGAGGATGCGGCCAGCTTTCAAAACACCCTCAGAAAAACACCAGCCAGCAGGCAGCTCTTATTAAATCACACAGTGTTTAGTGCCATTTCCGTGATGCCTCTTATCCACTGCGGAGGCTGGAAAACGTGGTTCAGGTTAGAATGCTGGGGGTTCCCAGAGCACAGTAGGAGTACAACGGGGTTGGTAGTGAAGGGGCTTCTAAGCATGATGGGGCCTTTCTTTGTTTTCAGAATTAGCATTTACGACCGTGACGACTAGAAAAATAGAACTATCATATCAGTCTGATGATTTCATAGATCCTGAAAAATCCACTTAAGTTACAGAGGAAGTATATGTGAAGAAAAGTGAATAGTAAGACAAGCGGTCTTGCAGTCTGGTTAAAAAATAGTCATGACTTCCCCTGCCTGGCATTTGGTGTGACACTGGCATTATGGTTGAGAACACAGGCTGTGGAGTCCTAAAAGTTCTAGAAGCTCTCAAAGTCCTAAAGTTCACTCTCAGCTATACCACTTGCTGAGTATGGAAGCTTTAACATGGTTCTTAATTTATCCGGCCCTCTGTTTCATGATCTTTAGAGAGGAGCTTTATCAGAGAGGATTGTGAGAACTTTTTAAAAGATTATACTTTATTTATTTATATTTAAAAGATTTATATGTTTAATATGTGTATGTGGATAAATTTTATATATACAATTGACCCTTCGACAGCAGGGGTTTGAACTACACCAGTCCACTTACACACTGATTTTTTTTTTTTTTGATAAATGCAGTACAGTACTATAAATGTATTTTTCTCTTCCTTATGATAGTCTTAATAATGTTCTCCAGCTTGCTTTATTATAAAAATATAGTTTATAATTATATATAACATACAAAATATGTGTTAATCAATTTAGGCTATCAGTAAGGTTTCTGGTCAACAGTAAGGTATTCGTCATTAAGATTTAAGGGAGCCAAAATTTACCTGTGGATTTTTGATAGCACGGGTGTCTCTGGCCCTAGTCCCCACATTGTTCAAGGGTCAACTGCATATAAAATATATCCATATATGTGTATATACCTATATATGTATGTACATATATGGACACATATAATGCTAGTACATAGATGCACACAGAAACATACATGCTTAGGTCAGTGCCCTGCTAAATGAGCAATCAGCAGGTTTCAAAACAAGGATGATCATCATGTGAAGAACAAGGAAACTAAAAAAGTTGAATGATAGTATAGTGGATTCTATTCTGCTTCATTCATTGTCTGGTCTTCTTCATTCTAGACTCTTCCTTCGGTTTTACAGTTGGATGCTCTTTTCAAGATGTTGCTCATTCTACTCTAGATCCACATGCTTGCAGGATCTCCAAGGCCCAGGGCCTTGTGCTTAATACCAGATCATATTGTATCATTCCTGGCCTCATGACAGCTTGAATCCTCTCCCTTCCCTCCATAGCCAATCTGTCTTTGTCTTTTATAACAGGTTCTGTCTTGAAATGGTCAGACTGTGTGGCCTTAATGGGTTAACTACTTTAGGATAATAATAACAACTCATTGCTAGGGTAGTGATTTCTAAGGCAAGAAGCAACCCTAATTTTCAAATTAGTTTTCTGTGGTATACTTCAGATACTTAGAACTCTCTCCTCAAGATTAAGAATGAGTTCACCAGTTCTTTACTAGTCCAATATGGGACCTATTAATAGGCTCCTGTCAAGTAAAAGTAAAGAGACAGCCTTCAACAACTGGATAGTGGGTACCTAGTTTGTGCCCAGCGCTGCACTTAAGCCACGGAGATAGAAAAAGTGAAAAGAAATTTCCTGCTTTCAGAATGACATTCATCAAATAATCACCCCCTCCTGCCACATGCCCTTTGTTCATGCTAGACCAATCTCCCCCAACCTCTTTGTAATTACAAACAGAAGAAAGCCCTGTGAGGAAAGGAAATACAGTTGTGTGAATGCTTCGTTTTTGAAATCTGATTCAGATGAGAGAGTAAAAGAAGACTTTGCAGAGGAATTGATGATTGGGTTGAGATCTGAAAGAGAAAGAGTATGAGCTAACGTGGCAAAGTGGTCGGGGGAGATTGGTCTAGCATGTACGAAGGGCATGTTGCAGGAGGGAGGATGACGATGTTGGGGGAACTCTAGAAAGGCCATTGTGACTAAAGCTCAGAGAATGTGGTGGAACATAGTGTAAGCAAGCCTAAAATGGTCAGCAGAAGCCACATCTTACAGAAGTCTGTTCTCTGGGCATGACACAGAACATCTCTCTGAGAGAAGACATCTGGAATCAGAGGGTGCTTCATGACTGACCTTGGTCTTAGCAGCCCTGTGCATCAGCTTCATTTGCCAACTAAGCTGAGGCCCTTTGGGACTGGATTCCCTCATTAGGGGACCTCAACTCCTGGCTTTTGTCTCTCTGAAGTACCTTGGACAGCGGCCTTCCTTTCATTCTGGTGGGATTCTACCAGCCAGGCTTTGAAGGAGACTGTGGGGCCTGATACCAGTTCATCTCCCTTATTGCTGCTCTGGCTTCCATCCACAAATGTACATATCACTCTGAGACTGGCATTTAGTGTAAAAGGAGAGCATTCCAGTGACAGCCCTGGTGGGTTTTCGAAGGCCTGGTGCTTTGCTTATGTGGCTGCTGACTCTCTGTGCCATACCTCAGATTTGATGAGATGAGGGATTTCCCTCTGCGTGGAGAAAGCCCCTTGGACCTCATGTTGTCAAGGGATCAGGCAAGAATGCAGCTAGGCAGACTTCTTCGGCTTTTTGAGCTTCCTAGAGAAGTAGAGCTTAGTCGTTAAGAGTGCTTAGTAGTTAGTAGTAGTTAGCTTGGAAGTTAGACTCAGGAGTTACATTCAGTGGATTGGAATCCAGTTTTATCTCCTAAAATATGTGTGACCTTGAAGAGCTGCTTAACATCTCTCTGACCCTCCATTTCCTCATCTGTTAAGGGAGATAATAATGCCAGGTATCTTATAAGGTTATTGTGGGATTAAATGAAATCATCATGTCAACTTCTTAGCCAAGCACCTGGCACAGCGAAGAGACTTAATAAATAGAAGCTATTATTATCTGTAACATTTTCCCAGGCCTCTGTTCTTCTAATCTTGTTGCCTGGATCCCATTCTTTAAAAAAAAAAAAAAAAAGGTAAGTGATTTACAGTATCCAGGCCTGGCATCTTGACCTATTATTGACCTACTATAGATTTTCTGCATTTAAAAAAAACTATGCCTAAGGAAGGCTGCTAAGTCACAGTGACTTAAGGTAAAATCTATAAACATTTATTGAACACTTACTATGTGTACTGGAAATGCCAAGATGAGTAAAACTCCATCCCTGTTATTATGGCTCTTATAATCTGAAGGGTAGATGAATCAGAGTTCAACCAGAGAAGCAAAACTTTTGGGGGAGCAGTGTGTGTATGTGTGTGTATCTGTCTGTTCGTCTGTCTTTCTGCCTACAGAGAGAAAGAAAGGACAGGAGGGAGTGGGAGAGAGACTGACTTATTAAAATGAATTAGCCTTGCAGTTGTGTGGCTAGCCAAGCAAGTCCGGGATCTATAAGGCAATCAGTCAGGAATGGAAAAATCACAGGTGGGTTGGAATAGCACAAGCACGAATTGAAGCTTGTCTACACATCATGGTCAGGAAGACAGAACAGTTTTGAACCCAGCCGCCTTTAGGAGTCACTTACTCAGGGGAGGCCTAAGATTTCCCTTAAATATCTTCCAGCTGATTAATCCAGGCCCACCTAGGATAATCTTCCATTGATGAACTTCAGGTCAGCCTCTTGGGGTCTTTAATCACATCTGCAGAATCTCTTACAGCAGATTCCCTAACAATAGAACTTGTGGGAGGAAGAGTGTGTGTGTAAGAGACAGAGAGAGGGAGAGAGAGATACACAACAGCTGCTTCCTCCCTTCCGTCCTCCAAACCTCCTGAGCCCATGTTAGCCCAACATAACCAGAAATATCCTACAAAGGGAACACTAGGGATTCAGCCTAACTAAGTTAACATATCACAAAACCAGCAAAGCAAGTATGTGGACAAAGGGAGACAGACATATCGTCATCCTAGGGAAGTTGAGACTAAGAATTTTTGGAGCCTGTATTAAGTACCAGGTATGTTCTACACATCATCTCTTGTAGTTTCTGCCCTCTTTTTGTAGATGAGCTATCAAGTCTAAAGGCTTTCAATATTATGTAGCTGGTCACAGACTTGGGGATTAAAATCTCAGTCACTCTTACTTCATACTCCAGTGAGATATCCTCTAGCTCACCATCTCAGATTACTCAGTTAGTACTAATAATATGGACTACATGTTAGATGTATTCAAGGTGCTAGGACACAGGACACAGGACAGGGAGAATCATGAAGGAAAGGCTAGAATGCATCATAAAGGGTAACACCCGAACTGAACTGTGAAGGGAATACTGGGTGTTTGCTAATGACGGAATTCACGCTCTATGTCATGTGAATAGTAGAGTCCACAGTTATAGGATTTTCAAGTGCTCCTCCCCCAAATCATGAAGATAATCTCAGCCCAGTGTCTTTTGTAGCTCACTACATACTCATAAGCAGTAACTAACGTGGCACCATGTGTCTCTTTGTCAGTATCTCATATTGAGCCTAGCAATTGGCAAACCCTCCATAAATATTTGCACATTGGCTTTTTTTAAGCTCTTAAAAGAGGAATATCCCTTAGAGTCCTCTTCAGAGATTGCCAGTGTCTTATCATCAAGTAACACGTCCATTCAGCTAACAAGATCTGGAAGCTTGGTAATCAGTACTTAATATCCAAAGATTGTATTCAGCCTTTGGAAAGGGGGGTGGGGAGGAAGTTCATGTCCCCTAAAAGGAAATCCAACTCTAATGTGATTAAGAATGTTCTCCATGTTCGGTACTGACAGACTCTAACTATGGCAACACGAAAAACTTCAACTGCTCTTGAACATGGGTGTCTTTCCCCGGCCAGGGTAGACTCCGCTCTCCAGCCCGGCCTGCAGAAAGGCCTCCTGTTCAGTTTTCCTGCCCTTGATTGGCTTAGGTGGGGCTTAGCAAATGAAACAAAACAAAAACAAAAGGAATCTTGTTATTACCAACCAAATCTGCACAGATAAAGACAGAAGCATGCAAGGTCATCAGCTTCAAAAGCCCACGAAACTAATGCATAAGCTATCTGTGGAAAAATAAATTTTTTTTGAGATGGGATTATTCAGTCTACTGTAAAGCTATTTAATAACTTTCTCCATGAAATTATTTCATAATCAAAATTCTTAGAGGCTATTGGAGTAAATAAGATAATGCCCATTCAAAGATGAAAAAAAAAAAAAAAAAAAAACCCAGAGAGAAAAAAATGGCTTTCCTATGTTCTGCAAGCAAAATAGACTTGGAATCAAAATTGAATCCCAATCTCCTGACCCAGTTTTGTTCCAAGCATGATATTTATCACAGTACCATCTTGAACTTTACCCATGGTGATCAGGCCTCTGGTCTTTCACCTGTCTCATGGATGGTTCTCACACAAGGAAACTACTTTTTAATATTCATTGTTTAAAAATAAGTATTTATTGTAGAGATTATTAGAATCACCTATAATCTCACCGCTTAGTTTTGATTGTATATACAGGGAATATACATCACAGTTTAACATCATGCTAGCTAAGTCAACTACAAGGGCTGAGAAAAACAAATAAATAATAAAAGGAGAAAAAAATATTAACTCTATTTCTCCAGAAAACTGCCTTCCATTCAGCCTAGGACCTACACACACCCTGTCAACCCACACAAGTACCATTTCTCCCTCTCTTCCCTGCTTTCTTTTTCTGCTTAGCAGTCATTACTGTCTAGTATATTATATATTATGCTGATCTGCCTTGCTTTGTGACCATGTGCCCTGCTAGGATATAGGCTCCACAGATCAGGAGGATGTTTTAGATGTTTTGGTCATGGCTGTATCCACCCCCACCCCCTCCAACCCAGAAAAGTACTAGCAGTTTCTCTGTAAACATTTGTGGATTTACGTGAAGGAATGAATGAATGAGCAAATGGTAAAGGTAAATTACTCTTTGTAAACTAGACTTACTAAAGGGTAACTTACATGCTGCCCTTCCATCTAATCCCTATAAGATACTAACCACATTTCCTTCCATTCTATATTCTCTCTCTCTGTCCCTCTTCCTCTGTGTTTTTTTTACATGACTCTGGTCAGACTGTGTATATATGTATCTAACTTCTCTCACCTAATTTTATATATAAATATATATATATTTTTTCTATGCACACATTTACACTATACATATATATTTATAGTATATATAGTATAATAATATATACTATATAATTCATATAATACCTTGTATTTTCCTGTCCTGAAATACTACTTGATTAAGAGAAAATGGGGAAATGATAACTGATAATTGAAAATTCATAGACCCACCCAGATGGAACTATTACTAACATTTAGAATCTTGCCTTTTGGCTCATCAGTTCCAGAGTGTAAGTTTTAAATGACCTTATGATCGTGCTATAGATGCCGTGTTTCACAGCTTTTTAACAGATTTAGAATTTCATTGCAGAAACAATGAGGAAGATCAAAATTTACTTCCCTATTTCTGTATATACAGTTTATTGTTGCTCTCTTTTTTTTAATCGTGTTGCGGTAGACTTTTTTTTTTTTTTTGTAGAAAGCTTTTTCCAAATTGGAGATGAAGAAAATGACTTTTGAATGGCCCCCGTGCTACCCCTTAGCGTCCTGCCATTACCTTCTCTATTCCCTCACCCCACTGGTGATGTAATTTATGACTCTGGCTTCTTATTTGTTTCAAGCCAATCCCTTAAGGGGTGACCTCCCAGTGTCTTCAATTATTATTTTAAATGATGCCTTAGGCCCTGCCTGGCACAGTGATGCCCTCACCTTCCGTCCTTCCGCCTTCCAAGCATGGAGCTCAGCTGCCAAACTAGCTGTGCCCCCTCCTGTCCTCGGAGCTGCCTCCAGAGTCCCAACCGAGAAGCAGATTAACCCCTTTTGTTAGCAGAGGTAATTTGTCTGGGCTCAGCATTAATAAGGAATGCCATAAGCAGTTGGGGTCAGGAAGAACAGATCTGTCAAGCCCCAGGGTTAATTTAATAGCAATCTGTTGGCTGTCTGCCTTGTATATTAGCCATGAATCCGGTGTTATGCTTTGCTTTTGCCATTTAGTTCTTCGGGACAACAGGGAAATAATTTGGATAGAGAGTTCCAAAGCAGAGGGAAGAGAAAATTGACTGTCAAAATGCATCATTCTGTTTTCAAGATAATACAGGAAGCCACGCACTGCTTATCTCTTTTCTCTTTCCCTCCCGACATGAAGGGCAAAACCACATATGCCGAGGGCATGCATCTCCCTTTAGAACAGAGTAAGAGGAAAGTCCTGGGTTTCTATATGCGAAATACCCCACCCCTTCCTCCCCATCAGCCGCAGAATTTTGGTAACTAGTCCCCTCCCGCATGTTTTTTAGAACTCAGCAGATCCTCCATCAGTGAACAGTTCAAGAAATCCCATATGTTTCTGTTCCAGTTGATGGCTCAAAAAAGAAAAAAGTAATTATCCCATCATAGGAGACAGGAATCCTGCGTCAGATGCTGTGTCCAAACTCTGATTCTGAAAAATGTGGCCACCAAAGTGGTCAGTGAATTTAAAAAAACACAGTGAATTTTAAAATGCCCTCTGGGATTCGCTGGAGGGAGTCTCAAGAGAGCCAGGATGACCGCAGTCAGAAGGGCTGTCTCTGGAGGGTCCCTCCTCAGGGGAGGGAGAGTAGCCTGTGGCCCAGCGCCCAGGCCCTGAACTTAGACAGACCGGGTTGGAATCCCAGCTCCGCCCCCTGCTCTGTGACCTGGGTTACTTCATCTCAGTTACTGCTTCTTCCCCTGGAGAGCAGGCCTGTTCCCAGTACTGACCTCAGAAGGCAGAGAGGAAGGTCAAATGAGACAATGCGTGGCCCTCGGTAAATATTAACTGTTGATTATTATCCTCTTGCTGTCCTTGACATCACAGTTGTTAAAGAGAGAATTGGAGCCATTGCTGAACCCCCTGGAGTCAGACATTCTAGTCAAAAGGGCAATGCTTGGGGATGAGGGATGATGGGGAGGCATCAACGTCCAGCTTGGGTGGCAGGGACGGAGGGAATGCAGGAAGGAGGAAGCCTAGATCCAGAGGAAGCAGCCCTACGCAGAGTCCGGAGCCCATGCCCATGGTGCTGTTCTGGGTGCTGGGGGATGTTCCTTCCTGCTTTCATGGATATCTTTAAGCTCTGCATTTTCACACGTTCTGACTTCGGGCTGTTATTTTTAGGTAAGAAAGAAATAACAGTAGCTGTAGCACCTCCCCCTCCCACACAGCAATGATCCCTTCCAGTTAGGCTTGTTTTTAGAGCTCTCCTGGTAGCGGTTGAGAAAGCTGACACCAGATTTCCGTGCCCTATTTTAGGAAAAGAGAAACACGCTCCCTGGCGTGCTAGGCTCTGGAGGCTCTTTCTAGAGGGCGATGAGATCTGTCAGCAGCTACATGCGAGTCTCTGCTCACCCGATCCCCCCAGCCCCCCAGCCATGGTCACCTAAGCCCAGGGCAGGGGCCTGGTGTGGGTGGGGGGAGGGCAGAAGAGAACATCAGAGAGGCAGCTTAGGGCCTCCTGGGGCCCAGCCTCCTGCGCCCCAGCAAGCAGTGCTAACTGCAATCAGATTTAAAACCGTGGCAGCTGTTGAGTTGAAAGGTAGTGTTTTGTGAATCCAGGGGACCCACCTGCTCTGGAGACCCAAGTCATAGTTGCATCTGGGCTTGGTGGGGGAAATGGTAGGTAGTAAGACGTAGTGTTGGTTGAGTCGCGAACTAATTTTAGAAAGCCCCGACAGGGCTTCTGAGAGATAATTGAAGGGGAGAAGGGCACAACAGACTACAGAGCCCTTATGGCGCCAGATCGCCCTTATGGAGCACAGCAGACGTGCGGGAACGGGTGACTGTGTCCATGCCGGTGTGACTGAAGATACCAGCACATTTATTTGTACCTCGTCTGTGCTCCAAGGAGAGGACTGTGCCCCTAACTTTAAGAAAAGCAGAAAAGGTTTGCCTCTATCCTAACCTAAGAGCAGAGTCTGTGTCATGTTATTGCTTGTTCAGTCGATGCACTGTTTCCCAAAACGGGATGGAGGAGCTCCCGGCACAGACATCAACACTCTTATCTTAATTGATATGCATTTATTTCACATATATTATTTAAAATGTAACTAGCCCCTTAAACCCATGGTTTCATGACTTCTAAGCTTACGGCTTCGACAAGGCTAAGGGAACGAAGGGAGTCGATAGTGAAACCAATCGGAAGCACACGTGTTGAGCAGATCCCCGCCGGAGATGTATGTGTGGGCGCAGTCACAAAGGGGGCTCACCAGTGGGGAAGTCTAGGAAAAGTGGGAATCGCTTTGGTCAGGTTTCCCGTATGTTGCATCCGCGTCATGAGCCCCGTGCCTTTGCAGGCAGTTTCAGGTCCTCAGCGCCTCAGCCAGGTGCCCCCCCAACCTGCATGCAGGTGCCCCGAGCTCTGGGGTGGCACAGACCTGTCCCTTCCCTCCTGATGGACCCCGTGCCCATGGAGTCACGTCCATAATTCAAAGACCAGATGTTTCATTTCCGTATACAGGGATGTGGTCTTGAAAAATGGAGTTATAATAGTTCTTGATCAGAAAGGAAAATACTAAAGAAGGAAAAAAAAAACAGATGCTAAAACAAAGATATATTCCATGGGAGGCTGAAACGGTCCCACCATGCAACTGGGGGCTTTTTTGGGGGGCGCTTAAAACTCCCAGCCAAGCTCTAAAGCAAATCACAGCTTCTGGAAACTTGAGGTCCCATGTATCTTCGGGGAGCGAAACGGTGCGTAATTCCTCGAGGGCACAAGTTTTTCTCCTGAGAGGAAATCTTGGTGCCATCCCTTCAGCCATGGGACATGGGGCAGGCCCCCCCTCCACCCCTGACAAATCGGGATCAGGAAGGGACAGGTTATTGCGATGTTCTGAGGCTTAACTGAACTAAAATACATGATCTGCTTTGCACAGCAACGGGCCTACAAAAAGTCAGTGCTCACTAAGTAGTGGTAGCAGCCACTGTTACTCTCACCAGTGTGCTGTGAAAGATCTCAGGGATTTCATGGGGGAGGATTCACAGTCTACTGTGGACCTCAGTTGTCAGCCCAGGAGTCTGGGGAAAGATGCAGGTAAACTGAATTATTTAGCTGGGTGGGGCTGGCTTCATGACCACTGTTGTTAGAGGAGAAATGGAAGTCTTTGCAGTTCAAGTTCAGCACCTGTTAGTGTGATAGCATGAGCAGATAAGCCTGGTCGTCGATGGAGCATGTTCTCCCTGGGGGGAGGACGAAATATCCTAAGGGGTCAGGGAGACCGGAGTTCTAATGATGCCTCCGAGCCCTGGGCATCCCTAGGCCTCTCCGCCAAGACCAGGAAGTCCTGCCCGGGTGCTTGTGTGGTTTCTCTGCGGATTCCCCGCAAGCGGTAAATGCTCACAGGTTACACTAAAATCAGGCGGTACTACAACGCGTCACCCCTGAGGTCCTGCCTGCTTGTCCCGGTTCCGTCCTTGACCCGCCTGTGCCAGATATCGTGGACATTAAGCCGGCCAACATGGAGGAGCTCACGGAGGTGATCACAGCGGCCGAGTTCCACCCGCATCACTGCAACAGCTTCGTGTACAGCAGCAGCAAAGGGACGATCCGGCTGTGTGACATGAGGGCATCGGCCTTGTGTGACAGGCACAGCAAATGTGAGTAGTGAGCCTCGCGCCACGGATGGGGTGCGCCGGGTGGGCGGGCCCCAGACCTGTGGGAGGAGGAGGGGAGAGCCTAGAGGACACGGATCCCCATCCATCCCCACCTGACAGCCTCTGGGGGCCAAGTCCGGGCATTGGCCTGACTCAGGAGTCCGCTCCACATCTGGTGTTTTGGTACGCGTGCCCCTTCGCGTTCAGTTCCACCAACGTTCGCTTAAGGTTGTGGAATCCCCAGGTGAATGGGACACGAGCCCGGTCGCATAGCCTTGTGACCTGATCCAAATTATGTTTTAACATCACTCTGGCTGCTGTGGGGAGAACGAGCTTGAGGAGTCCCCTGAAGGGAGACCGGTTTGGGGATCGCTGCAATAGGCTGGGGTGGGGGCCAGGGGGAGGAGCGTGTCCTGGTCAGGGGCTGGTGGCTTCTGCACAGACCTTCACAGTCAAGAGGGCCCCTGGACAATGTGAGAGGCTGAGAGTAGGCAGGCAATCACGAATGGCGACTGGGGGTGTGACGAGGTTAATCACAGTCTACTGCATATTTAAAACTTGCTATGAGAGTAGATCTTAAAAGTTCTCTTCACCAGAAAAAGAATTCGTAACTCTCTGCCGTGATGAATGTTAACTAGGCTTATTGGTGATTATTTTGTGATGTATACATACATCAAACCCTTACGTCATATGCCTGAAACTAACACGTCATATTTCGAGTGTATCAATTAAAAAAGAAAAAAAGAATAATACCCATGGGAAGGGGTTAGTGCCTTCCTGAAGAGGGTGTGGCTTTGGGAGCCAGAACTCTACTCTAGAGGTCTAGTGGGCACGGGGGAAGAGCTTCAGAGAAAGGGGATGGGTTAAACAAGCAGCCAGACTCAAAGCTCATGGTCGTGCAGGGTTTCAAGGCCCTGTTGGAGAGAAGTAGCTCCAAACTAGTGGGGACTGAGTACTTAGAAACCAAAGGCTCTAAGACCCCTGTGAGCAGGTGAAGTGTACTGGCACCGACAGTAAGTAATGTGGTGGACAGGGTTTGGTCCTGGAACTTTCTAGAAAAGAAAGTGCTCCCAGAGAAGAAGTGCCTGCAGGCAGTGATAATCCATGTCTAGTGTCAGGCTAAGTAACATGAAGCTGCCACGATGCTCAGAAGGGACCAGAGCTCTTTTCGTTCCCCCATCACCTTATGCTTTTTAGCCTATACCTTTGGCTGTGGAGACCAAGAAAGGAAGACTTTCTCTCCCATTGTCCCAGTTTCCAGATTCACTCCCTGACATGAGTGATAGGATGCCTGAGTCGGTGTATGGCCAGGACAGGGGTGAATATCTGTGTCATTTTCATCATTTTTCCTTGCTCTTTGGGCATGAGAAGTATCGCACAGGGGAGCTGGTGTGTAGACTGTGGTGGTGTGTAGACTGTGGTAGTGTGTAGACTATAGATTCTGAGCCACACAGACCCAGGTCATAGCCAGGCTTCATCCCTGCTGAGCCGCCTGACTTTGTCCATCTGTCCCTAACCTTTCTGAGCCTGTTTTCTCATCACTAAAACAGGTAAAACAGTAACTTCCATCGCATGAGTTTGCCGTGGAGCCTAGAGGAACGATTAACAGTTGTGTATTCTATGCTTAAAGCAGATTTCAGTTCAGATTATCTACATTCCAAGTGCTCGGTAGCCACATGTGGCACGTGGTTATCATATTATTAACAGAGTAGGACATTGCCATCACGGTGGGAAGTTCTATTGGAGAGCGCCTTTCTAGACGGTTAGCTCTTTGGACCTATTCTATCTTCTTCATAGCTGTCTCCCCAGCACCTAAACCAGGGCCTGGCACATGAGAGCTGATTAATAAATATGTGTTCCTGCGGGGGATGGCACTGATCTTTGAGCAGGACTTAACTTACCTAAGCTGGCAAGAGGAAACACAGTCAAGGCAGAGGGATGAGCACGGGCAAAGGTGCTGAGGCACAAAAGATCAGAACGTTTGCTGGACTGCAGGGTGAGTGAGAAGGCTGGTACGTAGGGAAGGACTTGGAGAAGGAAGTGAGTTGGAGCTCAGGAGGGATGCGGGGGCCCGAGCGTATGGCCATCTCGAAGAGCTTGAATGTTTTCTCCAACCCAGTGAACAGCCACCGAAGTAACCAAGGGGGTAATGAGATCAGGATTTCTCCCAGTCCGGGGCTGGCCTCTACGAGGGAGAAAAGAGAGACAAGGAGACAAGTTAGGAGGATACTATCATGTAGACAGGGATTTCTAACGGCAGCACTATTGAGTCTGGGGCACGTAGTTCTTCGGAGAAGGGTGTTGTGCTTTGTATAATGTTTAGCATCTCTGGCCTTCTCCCCATTGGTTGTGAGTGGCCAAATCAAGTTGGGACAACCAAAATGATCTGCTGATGTCGTGAAATACCGCGGGGTGGGGAGGGGGGAGAAAATTGCTCCTGGTTGAGAACTACATATCTAGACTAATTATCAGTCCTTCAGCATGATTTTCTTATATCTGTGATGTGTCTTTTACTATTGAGAACTCCGAGGGGTCCACTGCAAAGCTAAGTCATCTCCTGCATTTGGTGCATATGAAATTTGGCTCATGACCAGAGATGGACCGAGGCAACATTTCAGGCGCAGTTTTAACACTCCAATGAGTGGTGGAGACAGGGGTTGGGCTGTTCCGCGGAGGTGGGACCCTTGTGACAGATGTCACAAGGAAAGCAGAGGCTGAGTAGCCCTTCTGAACACACATAGGATCTGGTTAGGTGGGAAGCGGGGGGCGGTGCGGGGTGGTGCACACAGGATAGGCAAAAGCCCGAAGTTAGGAAGTTACGTGGAACCTTTATATAGAATCAAGTTTGGGGGAACGAATATCCAAAAAAGAGGTAAAAGAGGGGTGATGGTTCATATCAGGTTGGTCCTGGAAGATCAAAGTTAAATGCGTATGACTTCATGTATTCACTCATTCATGCATTTGTTCATTTACGCATTGAGTATGGACCCCACACTCCTGTGGCAGCCAGTGCTTCTTAAGCATTTCCCCCGAGTCGCACAGCTCACGGGTCAGGCCGTGAGCCTGGCCACAGAGCAGGAAGGGCCTCCAGCAGCAGTCCAACCTCTCCCGCAGGCCCTGGGTGGCCCGGCCCACCTGCACAGACAGAACAACCGAGGCCAGAGTCCCCGGGGGAGGAGCCGACCACCACAAACCTACTCTGAAGTCTTATTTTTCTATCCTGAAATTTCACAGGAATGGTGCATTTTACTCCCATAGAATGTTGATTTTCAGTTTAATAATTACATTTCTCCCCCACTCCCAGATTTCAAGCAAAATGGATGTTTCCCAAAAATGCAGTGTACAGCCTGTGGCTTTCTGAACTGCCTGGTGCATCCCTGTATCTTCCTCCCCCTCAGATATGGCCGTGTGGCCCAGGTTGAGAAACACAATCCCTAATATGTGGACAGTGAGTTGAGATCATTTGGCTGGAGAACAGAGTGACAGAATTTATGTTTTATGGAAGATGAACACAGTGGTGGTGGGAAGAAAGGTAGGGCAAGTAGAACATTTTGCACTCATCTCAATACAGAGGCAATTCATAACCTACGTAAGGGTGGTGGCTATGGAAATCAGAAGGAAGGAAAGAGGGGAAAGGAACCTTTTTAAAAAAATAACCGTGGGGGACATAAACAGTATCAGAGGTTGGCATTTATGGTGCATGGATACTGGTTGTTCATTGTTCTCCCCTTCTAGACACCGCCCCTCTGAGGTTAAGAACTAAATCTGTTTTTACTCACATCACATTGCCAACACCTGGCGCATAAGTAGGTGCTCAGTAAATACTTACTTAGTAAAGGCATTAATGCCTGAGGGTGATATAAACAGCGTGTGGAATGGGGACCATGGAGAAGCCACACTGGGGCACAGTGAAGAGTTGGGATTCAGTGGGGGACGTGCTCTGTGTGGGGTGACATGAGCTATATGAGCTACCTCGGGGGGCTGACCTCTCTGGTGAGTGAAGGCAGATCCGGCTCCTGGGCTGCTGACCCAGAGTGGATGTGGGACATGGCACGAGGGGTCCAGGGTCCTCACGGCCCAGTGGGGCAGACACGAGCCTGGGCTTAGGAGTCAGACTCAGACATTGAGGAGGTGGGATGAATCCTGAACCCTTAAGTGTGGGAAAAGGACAAGGCCTTAGAAGCTGCCAGAGCTAGAAAGGTTTTGAGCAGAAGCTTTGGAATCAGAACTCCACTCTGACATTCAATTACTAGGTGACCTCGGGCAAGTTATTTAATTCTTCTGAGCCCCGTGTTCCTCATTTGAAAGTAAAAATCATCAAGACAGCCTCCTCGGGCTGGTGGTTCATGAGAAGTAGATGTCATCACGTGTGTGAGATGCTGGCATCTGCCAGTCACGCAAGAGGCAGGAAGGGGCACAGACGACCTGAATCCCCCTGTTCCTGGCCTGCAGCTGGGGCACAGCACGAAAGCCTCAACCCTTTTTCCAGCAGATATATGAAGCCCCATTAGTCATCTGTTTAAGTAGATTTTATTGAGCACCTACTATATACATCAAGTACTTTACGAGATTGGAGACCCAATGTGAGTGAAACCATACCTGGTTTCCTCCTTCTTAGAGCTTCCTGTCTTTGTTAGTGAGAGTTCTGCAGACAAACAGAACCAATAGGAGGTGGATAAGTAGGTAGGTAGGTAGACTAGGTAGGTAGATAGATATCTCGTAGATACATATGTGTGTGTGCATATAAGAGAGAGATTTATTAGAAGTATTTGGCTCATGAAACTAGAAGCTGACATGTCCCAAGATCCACAGTGGTACAGCAGGAGACCCACAGGAAACAGTGGTATATTTCTAGTCCAAGTCCAAGGACCCAAGTCCAAGGACCCAAGACCCAGGAGAGCTGATGGTATGGTTTTAGTTCAAAGGCCAGTAGGCCCGTGACCCAGGAAGAACCAGTGTTTTCAGTTCAGGTGCAAAGCCAGGAATAAAGGAATGCTCCAGCTCAAAGGAGTCAGGCAGAAGAATTTCCTCTTTTTTTTTTAAATTTATTTTTTTTATTAACATATAATGTATTATTAGTCTTAAGGGTACAGGTCTGTGAATCGTCAGGCTTACACACTTCACAGCACTCACCATAGCACATACCCTCCCCAATGTCCATAACATAACCCAACCATCCCCTCCCCTCTCCCTCTCTCCACGCCCCCTCCCCCCAGCAACCTTCAGTTTGTTTTGTGAGATTAAGAGTCTCTTATGGTTTGTCTCCCTCCTGATCCCATCTTGTTTCATTTTTTCCTTCCCTACCCCTTAAACCCCCCACATCACCTCTTAAAAAGAATTCGCTCTTCTTTGGGGAGGGCCGTCAGCCTTTTTGTTCTGTTCAGACCTTCAGCTGATTGGATGAGACCCACCCACATTAGGGAGGGTGATCTGCTTTACTCGGTCTTTCAATTTGAACATAGAAGCCATCCAAAACCACTTTCGGGGCGCCTGGGTGGCTCAGTGGGTTAAACCGGTGCTTTTGGCTCAGGTCATGATCGCAGGGTCCTGGGATCGAGCCCCGCATCGGGCTCTCTGCTCAGCCGGGAGCCTGCTTCCTTCTCTCTCTCTCTGCCTGCCTCTCTGCCTGCTTCTGATCTCTCTCTGTCAAATAAATAAATAAAATCTTTAAAAAAAAAAAAAAAACAAACCACTTTCACCTAGAATAATGCTTGACCAAATATCTGGGCACCGCAGGGCTCAGGTTGATACATAAAATTAACCTTCACACGAAGGAAGAAAGATTCGTTCATCAGGGAATAACAAACAGGACATTGCAGCTATTAAAAAGTAGCATGAAAGAGAGAACCGTGGTGCTAGGAGGGAATGAGACCAGGAGCATGCACCCCAGGCAGTAACCGCCGAGCTGTGACCTGACCCCTGAAAAGCCCCCTGCAAAGGAACAGGGAAGAGTTCCCTGGGCCCATGGAATCAGGAGGCCTGTTCAGCCACAGGCTGCTCCCTGCAGCCTGGGTCACCCAGCCCTAGAGAGGCAGAGCCCGGGGATAGTCCCCAGGGGGGCGCGGGAGCTAGCTAGCCGGCTGTGGGCCTGTGCCGCAGCCCTGCCTCGCCACACTCCACCCCGACACCGACAGCCGCACGGCTCTGAGCTGCCAGCCGCCAGCCTCCTAATCTAATTAAGAAGCGAAGAAAATTCATTTTCCTGACTCGTCCGAAGTGCCGACCTTCTTCAGTGCACACCCCCTTTTGTTCAGCTGCAGCGGCGGCGCCGGCTGGGAAAACGAGCTCAGTCTGACCTCTCGCCTGACATTTCATATTGATTTTCTCCATCCTCCTCAAACGCCAGCCGACGATGGCTCAGCCAAGGTGTGTGAACGGAATTGAGACAGTTCATCAGAGTTCAAAATGAAAAGCAACGTTGGCTTTTGGAGATGAGCTCTGAGAAGGAGAGTATTTAATAACCGTCGGCGTTTAATCAAAATACCGAGGAGATCCGTGTGATCAGAGCTGCATATATTAATTTCCATATGTCCCTCACTCTGCATACTCAGCAGGGGTTGGAAGGGATGCTTCACTCCCTCATCTCCCTACTTTCCCTTCTGGCGGTAGCGACAAGGGTTGCATTTGCTGTTTGAGATTTTAATGCCTGAAACAATAGGGTGCGGATGGCAGCAGCCCTTGGCTGGGCTGAACCATGCTTTTCCTTCTCAATTCATGACTGTTGGCAGGTGAGTGGAGAAACTGGCCACATGGGACCAGTGACAACCTAGGAAATGAAAAAGAAATGACATCTGAACTCCTTCCCAGTACACTGCATAAATCTGGTCCCTGCCCACCTCTCCAACGTTAGCTCCCCATAGTCTGGCCACACAGGCCTTCTTCCTGAACTTCCTACACACCTCAGGACCTTTGCACAGGCTATTCCTCTGCCTGGAATGCTCTTCCAGCATGTTCCTTCTTGTCTGGACTGTTCTTATTTTTTTTAGGTCTGGGAAAATCTGACCTCCTCAGGGAAGATTCCCTTTTTACCTCATTTACACCCTATTTATATCTCATTACCCTGTTTTATTTCTTTATTTTTTCATAGCATCCATCTCTAGATGTTTGCTTTTCCTTTTCTGTCCCAACGAGGATGTAATCTCCATGAGGGCAGGGACCGTATCTCACCAACCACTGAATTCTCAATGCTTCATGTAGTGCCGGTCACTATAGGGCTTCACAAAACATCCATGGTAGAAAAGCAGGCAGATGGGAAAGAGGGTGTATTTGCTTACTAGCCTTGCTGCAACGTTCCACAAACTGGGTGACTTAAACACCCATCATCTCCAGCTCTGGAACCAGAAGCCCTATGTCAGAGCACTGACAGGGTTCACCTCTGAGTGCTGTGCAGAAAGGGCCTACTCTAGGCCTGGCTTTCTGATGACTGTCTTCTCCCGGTATCCGCACAGCCTCTTTGCTTGGCACGTGTCTGGGTCCAAAACTCCCTTCTTCCAAGGACACCAGTCCTATTGGATTAGGGTCCACACTAGGGATGTCATTTGAATGTAAATTGCCTGTTTAAAGACCCTCTGCCCAAATACAGTTACGCTCTGACCTATTCGGAGTTAGGGCTTCAACATAAGAATTTGGTCAGTGAGGGACACAACTCAGGGCCTAACAGAAGACCGGAGTATCATCAGGAGCACGGCCCTGGAAGCCGCAGCAGCAGGTGTGGGTCCCAGGCTCATTTGCTGTGATCCAGAAAAGCCGCAGGTAGAAATCCTCAAATGGAAATGGAGAAAAGAGGGGGCGGGGTGTCCCCTGAAGGGCCCTAGAGACTGAACTTGCCAACAACCTGCGGACGTGGTTAAAGATGGAGTGAACGGAGGTGATTAGGATCGACGTGAAGGCGGGCTGCAGGCGCAGACCCACCATGAACGCAGCAAGGCGAAGAGAGTAGGTATAGACGGAGACTGGCAGGCAGGGGTGAGGTCAGAATCCTGAGACACAGGCACCCTGCCTGTCTTCCACATTCCCCTCAGGGCCGTATTTGTACTTCTCCGATTTGAAGTCTGTGGTAACAGGAGAGCCCAGCGGGGATGCTGAGCTCCAGAATGGAAACCTAGGGTTCCGTCCACACACACCCTTTGACAGGACCTGTCTTAGGTACCGGGATGGGTGAGGCCGTGCACAGCCCAGCTGGGTGTTCCTCGTCTTCATCCTTTTAAGCTGCTGTGGTAGACTCCAGACTGGGGCCCTTAAACGCCCCACATGGATGTGTCTCCGTTCCGGAGGCTGCAAGTCCAAGAGCAAGGCCCAGGCAGATTCCGTGTCCGGTGGGGACCTGCCTCCTTGTTCATAGACAGCTGTCACCATGCTGTGTCCTCGCGTGGTGGGAGGGGGGAGGGAGCTCTCCGGGGACTCTGTTTTATAAAGGCACTGTTCCCATTCGTGAAGGCTCCACTGGGGACCTAGTCACCTCCCCAAAGCCCCACTTACAAATCCCATCGCACTGGGGATGAGGATTCAACACGTGAATTCGGCAGCGAGGACACACATTCGGTCCACAGCGTTCCTGTGAGCTCCGGGCTTTCTTCCCTTCTTCCAGACTAAACTGAGCGCGTGAGCTCAGACGGTGTCAGCGTCGGGGAGGGACGTCAGTCTGGTGTCCACTGTGGCTCAACTGGGTGACCCAGAACAAGTTTCTTAATCTCTTCTGTGCCTCCGTTTCCTCGTCTATAAAACAGGACCATCTATAAAAAAGGTATGTGGGAATGCATACCTTCTGGGTAGACCTTGTGGGGCTGCCAGGAGAGAGCCTTGTGAAGCCTTAGAACAATGGCCAGCCTGTGTGAGCCCGTGTCAGGTAGGGTTGGGATGCTGGAGCTGTCCTGCTTCCCTTCCACATGTGTCTTTTAAGAGTGAGAACAGGAGCAGCGGCAGCAACGGCCGTCAATGGAGTCATGTCTGGGACCACTACCTCAGCTAACTTCTAGAACATGTTACGACGCCCAGGAAGTAAGCCAAGGTGCGAGCTCATTCAGACCTCCTGACGGCCTTGTGAGGGGCATACCATCACAAGTCACATTTTACAGATGACGCAGAGGGGAGATGATACTCTGATGGCCACCAAATATTCCTCTTGTGGCAGAACACAAAACGCTCCCCAGTGACAGAGCTGGAGTGTGACCCAGACCTGTACCCTGTAACCAGGACACCAGAAATCACTTACCCAGCTATGATTTATTCAACATCTAGTCACGCCTGTCTTGACAGAGCTCACATGACAATTGGGGCGAGGGGGGGCATGCCAGTGTACGAATGAATGTATTCATGTCACCCAGTGACAAAAGCTGCAGAAATAAACAGGGTTAAGGAGTCGCTGGGTGGAGGTATTTGCCTACGGTGGTGGGGAAAGCCTTAGAACTGAGACTTGAATTGTCAAAAGCAGACAGAGATAACATTGAAGCATGAAGGCCCTCACATGGGAAAAACCTTGTGTGTTGGAAGAATAGAAGAAAGGCCAGAGGATGGGGGGCTGGTGGTCGGAGCCTCGGAGCAGAGGAGGAGGAGGCGGAAAAGGCAACTGGGGGCCAGAGAAGGTCATCTGGTAGACCAGGCAAAGCGCCTGGATTCTGTTTAGAGGGAGGTGGAAGCCAGTAGATGGTCCTGAGCAGAGAAGTGGCCAGTACTCTGCGTATAGCCATAAAAGAGATCTCAAAGGGGGAGGCAAGACTGAGAGCAGAGAGACTGGTATGTATTCCCACATACCATTTTTATAGATGGTCCTGTTTTATAGATGAGGAAACCGAGGCACAGAAGAGATTAAGAAACTTGTTCACGGTTCAGTTCTTCCCTCAGGCTGGACAAGAAATGATAGGGACTCTGACCAGGGCGGGGGCACACAAGGGGTGGGAAGTGCACAGAGGCAGAATCTCCTGAGGAGGCAGAGCTCCGCGGAACCACTGAGAGGCCGGCAGTGGAGAGGTCTAGAAACGGAGGAATCTCAGATAACTCATGGGTTTTGGTCTGGAGCGACAGAGGGCATAGTGGGGACATACAGTCGGATGAGGAGACTGAGGCAGGAGCAGGTTGATGTGGAATGACCAGGCATTGTCTCTGGGTGGCACCAGATTGAGGTGTCTCTGCCCCCCCCCAACCCCCTCCCCCCGTGTCAGGAAGTCTGCAACACGTGGACACCTGAGTGTGGACGTCAGGAGGGAGGTGCAGGCTGAAGCGAGAATTTAGGAGTCATGAGCTGCTGGGATATAGAAAAGCATAGGAGGGGGTGAAGTGGCTTAGGGGAGAGGGTGTCAGTGGAGAGGAGCGGACAGTCCCGGACAGAGGCCTAGGGCTCAGCAACATTCACCTAAGGGTCAGGGAAGAGTGGGTAGTTTTGACAGGAGGCTGAGTAGGAGCCACCAGGGAGGTAAGAGGAAAACTCGAGCTGGGGACGAGAGAGGTAGGGAACAGTGGGGTGTAAGCCAAGAGAGGAGAGAAGGTCAGGGTGAGGGCCAGGTGGCTGTGGGCAACAGTGATGGGAGGCCCAGAACCCCCTTCCCTTCCCGGCCATACCGGTGAGTCTGCTGCATAGAGTCAAGATGGGACCCCCGACACTTCCTCATCCAGAGGAGACCAAGGCAGGCTTCCTGGCTAGGGACAGTCAGCACCAACCCCGCAGAGCACTTCCGTCTGCGGTCAGGGGGCTGGTGTGAAGGTGATCTGACTTTTTCATGTCATGGGGGAAAGATAGGAGCTCTAGAGGCCATCAAGTCTGAGTTGTTCTAGTGAACAGTGTAGTCATTAGGAGAACAGCCTGATTCTGTTGTGGATGGAATACAGTTTGATACCCAACCTAAAAATCCAGATCTGAAATTCCATTTTCCTCCAGAAGTGTGTATAGTAGAGGGGACGGCTCTCCTGTATTTGGTTTAAGCCTCATGACAACCCGTGAAGACTGGTTCTGGTAACTGCTATTTCCAGATGAGGCACAGAGAGGTGAGGACATGCGCCCCAAATCACAAGGAAGAAACCAACAGCTGAACCCAGGTCTGTCTTCTTCCAAGAGAAGAATCGATTATTTTCCTGGCTCTTTGGCAGGTAGCGAAGGAGCTCGACCTTTTGCTAACATCCAGAAGGATTATTTCACAGGGCTCCATTTCATATAATCCCCATCAGGTGGATCCCCCAGCCCGGTAATTTCCAACTGCAGGACTAACTCTGCCCTTGCAGAGAACATGAAATCCACTGTCTCATTCTTCACCCTCATCTACAAACAACTGCCAAGTCCCACTTCTCTAGACCACTAGATCCCTTAATAAAGCTATGGTTCATTCCCCCAGTCTCTGATGGAATGTGCCCGAAGACATCAGTGACAATGCAGCCGCAATGAATCTTAAAACCTCTGAGGTTTGACACAGCTTTCAAAAGGGGTTCACTATTGATCAGGGACATAATTAACTGTTTATTTTAGGGGCGGTGAGGTGAAAAAAACAAGGCCCTTTATTAAAATGCTTTTGCCTGATGACAGGATTACAAACACACAGACACTACTCCCTCCTGGAGAAAAGCCAGAGACTTGCTGTAAGGAGTAGAATTCACTAAAACCAACCCTCCCCTCACCCCAATCCAGTGTCTACCCCATGCAAGCTTAGCAGCCATTAACAGAAGAGCAGCCAAGATCCAAGCCACAGAGTAAAAATAGAATTGCTTCCCCCTTTCCCCAACCTCATTTCCATTTTTGATTAATTTAGCCAGTTCTGTCAATTAGTCATCCTGGAGACTCCAGTTGAGTGCATTTTCCTAAGAACTAGAAGGCTTATTAATTTTGGAGGCAAGTATCATTCATTAGCGGTTGACACCTTCCCAGGCCTGCTCTCTCCCTCACTAGGGGCCTTAGGTGGGAAGGCCGCGTAGCCACAACTGGCTCAGGCATGTGGCTGCAGCCCCAGAGACAAGAGATGGGAAAGGCTGGCCATGACGTTGTAAGTGCACCTGGCTGCTTTGGGCGTGGGACATCTCAAAGCCAACTTGTCTGTCATCCTCATCTATGACAAGCCTTCCCTAGCAAAGCGGTCACAGGCACTGGGTAAGCATCCTGACTTTGAGATTCAAGAGAACCTTGGTTAAGGGATACCTGGAAGAAATGTCTCCCCAAGAGAGGCATTGGCCTGGGCAGGATAGGTCTTAGAGGAGCCTGTCTGTTCCTACCACAGGTGACATCAGAAAGTTCACCTCTTCTTCTGTGTATCAGTTTCCTCTGGGTGCTGTAACAAGTTATCACAAGTTTCATGGCTATCAAGAACATGAATATATCACCTAATTTTTCTGTAGGTCAAAAGTCTGACATGGCTCCCATGGGCTAAAACCAAGGTGTTGGCAGGGCTGTGTTCTTCTGGAGTCTCTAAAGGAGAGTCCTCGTCTTTGTTTTTTGAACTTCTAAGAGGCTACGCCCATTCCTTGGCTTCTGGTCCCTTTATCTGAAAGCCCGTGACAGTGGGACGAGTCCTTTAGCATAACACATCTCTGACTTGTCTCTTCTGCCTTCCTCTTCACTCGTAAGGTCTTCTATGCGTGTACCGCACCTGCCCAGGTAATCCAGACTAATCTTAGTTTAAGGTCAGCTGATGAGCAACCTTAATTTCATTTACAATCTTAATTCCCCCTTGTAATGAAAAGTAAAATAAAATGGATTCTGGGGATGAGGACGTGGACGTCCTTCAGGAGTCCACCCTGCCTACCGTCGTCGTCATGTTTCACCAAGTAGGACTCAGTGCCCTCCATCTGACCACCTGATACTATCGGTCGAAATTCTGCTTCCATTGCCACCTGCCCCACTGAATGGTTGAAGCTCTTTATTTGCCCTGTCGCACTTAGCCTAGTGAAGGTGTTAAGCAAATGCACGTCGAACAGCTCTAGTCATGCAGTATGATCAATTTGCACGTGGGGTTTCTTTTTATATAAATGAAAAGGCTCACATTTTATATAAATGAGAAGGTGGCTGACCTCATCTGTGTTCACCCATTTCTAGCTTTGGGAATGCACTGGCATTCGTAGGCAGGCAAAATAAAGGGCAGGGGAGTCTCTGAAATGAGGGTGATCAACCAGCTTGTCATTCATTTGACAAATATTGATTGTGGCTACTGTGTGCCAGGCTCTGTGTCTAGGCACCAGGAGAATACCTCCTGCCCCCATGGAACCCTGTCCCTGTGGATGGGTAGATGGAGAACACACACACAGGCCAATAAGCTAAGGTGAGATCTTGTAAGAGGTGTTCCTGGAGAAGCAGTGGCAGCAAATGCAGAGGCTGTGATTCTGGACTGTGCTTGCCAGGGTGAGAGGCAAAGGAAGGCCGGTTTGTCTGTCTGTAGTGTGGTGAGGGGAGCAGCAAGAAGGGAACTGGGGGGAGCAGGCTGGTAGCTCAGGTCACAGAGGACTCTGCTGGCAACTGATGAGTGGTCACTAGGGGATCACTAGGATTCAGGGGTCACCCCACATAACCTGCAGGCCTCATCCCCAGGGTAGGCCATGTTAAGGGCTTAAGAGTCGGGCAACTTGGTTGCCCTGTTGGCAAGGTAAGGCGTTTGGCTTTTATTTTAAGTGGAAAGAGGAAACCTAGGAAGGCTTGTGCAAAGGATTGCCATGCATACTTAGGGCGCCTGGGTGGCTCAGTTGGTTAGGCATCTGCCTTCAGCTTAGGTCATGATCTCAGAGTCCTGGGACGGAGCCCTACATCGGGCTTCCTGCTCAGTAAGGAATCTGCTTATCCCTCTGCCTCTCCCTCATGCTCACTCACTCTCTCTTTCTCTCTCTGTGTGTCAAATAAGTAGATAAAATCTTTAAAAAAAAAAAAAAGTACCATGTGTAGACTTGTAAATATATCACTCAGGATATGGAAAGAATGAAGTGTGAGAAAGAAAAGTGGATGCTAGGAGAAGAGTTAGAAAGTCATCAAATGGTCCAGGCAAGAGAGAACAGCGGCTTAGATCTAAACTGGCCTCATGTGGGCTGTGCTTTGAGTGGAAAGTGAACTTGACTTGTTTGAAATCTAGACATGGAAGGCGAGGTAAAGGGAAGAATCCAGGGTGATGCCCAGCATTTTGGCCTAAGCAGATGCCCAGACAGAGGGCAGTGAATGAGCGGGCATAGACTAGTGGAAAGACCGTTTGGGAAGGAAGCTCACAAATTCTGTGGACATAAGATTCATATTTAAAAAGGCATAAACAATTATATCAATACCTTCTATGGTTTAGCATTTTACCACTTACAGAGCCCCTTCATTTGTTTTCTTACTGATCTTCACAAAACCCTGTGAGTTCAGAGTAGTTCCTCCTTTTTGCAGCTTGAGGAAATGAACACCCAGAAACATTAAATCTAACACACCTACGAAAGATGGTGGGGTTTATCGTGCGTTTATTTCTTCCTCTGATGAATACGGCCACCTTCTGTACTTGCCCAGCACTGGAGGATAGAGAAGGGAATGGGGAATCTCTCACGTGTGTAATTGACCCATGTTTAAGTATATCAGCTAATTCGAGCCCCCTGTGCTGTTCACATAATTCCATTCTGACAGCTCAGTAGGTGGCATCCGTAACTGAGTTGTGAGATCTGCTGTCCACTCACGCAGCTCCCAGCCCCATCAGCACAGGTCCCTTTATCTGCTGAATTACGCCGAGCACCTGCCGGCCTCCCGTTGTCCTCAAGCACAGCCCAGAGGCAGCACAGGGCAGAGGAAAGCTCACCCCCACCAAGCTTCTTATCATGATACTTGCTTCTATCTTCTCTCACGTCTTTAACCTGAACATAAAGATTTGAATAGGATTTATCTTATGGGTGGTCATCTTCAATCCTGGGGGCGACTCGTTCATCCTGAAATTTTTGGTATCATTTCAAAATCCCCAAAATGTCATGAAATTGTCATTGAAGAGTTGACATAAGGGAAGACAGGGTCACCCAGCTTGGGAGAAAAAGATGGTGAGATCAAACAAAGCAAGGAACCAACCAGTGAATAAATAGGAGTCGGGTGTTGTGTTCAACACAGAAGGATAAGCAGCCGTGGAAGAAGTGGCCCCTGGTTTAGTGGACTTACCTCTATCGCACAGGAAGATATGAAACTATGGATGTTTCTTTTTTTTTTTTTTTAAGATTTTATTTACTTATTTGACAGAGATCACAAGTAGGCAGAGAGGCAGGCTCCCTGCTGAGCAGAGAGCCCGATGTGGGGCTCAATCCCAGGACCCTGGGATCATGACCAGAGCCGAAGGCAGAGGCTTTAACCCACTGAGCTACCCAGGCGCCCCAGCTATGGAATTTTCTAACATAAACTTCGTTTTAATTTGAATGTGAACTTCAGATTCCCAGTGTCTGAGAGTGAAACCACTGACTACGTAGTACTTATGCTGACTATCATGTTACACGGTTAAAACGAACTGCGATGCCAGATAGCCTCCCTGTATCCTGGGAATTCCTCAAAGTTCCAAATCACGGCATTTTTTCAGTCCCTGTTTGCTGGGATTCTTCTGTGTTTGCGCCAGTGTAGAGCCACAGAAATACAGATGTGTGTTAACACAGCACACAGCTGCTCACACCCAGGGAGGTCAGGAAGGAGCAGAAGCACTCCAGCACCCCTGAACAGCACCCAATATATCCCGCATGCTAACTCACGAATGAATGATTGGAGACTTGTTCATAAACGAACTAACATCAGATCAAACGTAGCATGCATCTGACAATACACTAGGGCTGTGGTTCTGAAGCCAAGGATGAAAATGAAGATGTAGGGTGTTCTCTTGTCCCGCTGCCTAGGAAAAGCAAATGAGCCGACCCTCGGAATTTTCTCAGTTGTAAGCTTTCCTCCTAGAAGTCTTCCTGAAATATTTGTGGTCTGTGTACATGTCTAAAATACAAAATCATATATTACTTAATACTGAGGTCTAGATAACCTCCTTTAAGAGTCATATTGTAATGTTTTATGATGTTCTGACTTTTGTGTCCTGATGAGAACGTGAGAGCTCCGCTCTTGAAGTTCAGGATGGGAAGGCACTGGTTCTGAATCCGGTGTCCAGAAGGAGATCAGTGGGGGGGGGGGGGGCAGTGGGAGGGAGAAGAATGGACAGGGAGTGCGAGAAGAAGCATTGGAACAGAGCGGCCACCTGATAGCTTTCTGATTTGGAGTTCCTAGCTCTGTTGAGGTTTATGAAGGTAAATCCTAAAGGCCAGTTAGAGGTATCAGTCAGACTTGTGGTTTGGAAACCAGGTTTCAATGAGGCTAGAAAGAGGATACACACTCCGTGGTCAATAGCACTGGTTCTAGGGTCAGACAAACCCGGTGTGGGCCTAACTTCTTGCACGTAAGCTCTGTAAGCCTCAGTGTCTCCCTCTACGCCACGGGGACAAGACCGGAGTCTGCGTTATTAGATTGTTAGGAGGATTCAGTGAGAGAAAGCCTGGCCCACGGAAAGCACTCAGTATTTATTAATATTTGATTCTTTCCCCGACCATACATGAACTCAGAGTTAGAGATGAGAAAATGAGGGCTCAAGAAAGCAAGTAACTTCGGCAAAGTCAAAGATCTAGTCATAGGCGGAAACCAGATTCAGACCCAGGCCTAAAGCCCGTGGCTGACGCTGTTGAGAAAGAATACCCAGAGATACTGCCCATCATGGCCTCACCAGGCTGGGTAAGCCCGGTCCTGGGAGAGCAGAGGAGGGCTCAGGCCTTCCTCTGGTGGAGTCTGGCTTTCCAGACATCAACCCACCATGGCTCTGGTGTTTCCTGAGCCCCCGCTGAGCAGGCACCGGGAGCAAGTCACAGAGAAGTGTGTGAGCGTTGTCTTCAGCCAGGTTCCCTATGAGAACGGGATGCAGACTGTCCCTCCTGTCCTCCCCTTGAACAAGTCATTAAGCCAGAGTGCTTGCTGAGGGGCACAGCCTTTATTTTCTGCAGGGATGGCCAAATGCGTTCTCTCTCCGAGGTCCTGGAGGCTCTTTGGAGGGGAAGAGGAGCCCATGTGGGGATGGTGTATGTAGAGCCAGCGAGGAACAAGAGAGGGCATAGCCAGCTGGTAATAAGGGGCTCAGTCAGTCTGGTGACTGCCCTCCACTTTGCCCCTGCAGCTCTGTGTTACTGTAAAGAGATAGCTCCGTCCTGGTTAATCCCGTGATTGGTGAGAGCACAGAGCTAATGACGCCCAGATCAGAAGTTTAATATTTCAGCCACTCATTGCTTGTACTGGAACCCTGCCTTTTGGCACCTGCCATTTCCGGGGTGAAGGGCTCACCCTTCCTGGTCATGGGACTAGAGGACAAACGATGTAGAATGGGGTACAGTAGTGGCCCCAAGAGCTGCAGCTGGGTTCACATTCCCGCTCTGCCCCCTCCTGGCCCGTCCTAGGAGCAGGTGACTCTTGGAGCCTCATTTCTTCATCTGTAAAACAGAAATGTTGAGAGTATCACATGCATAAAGCGCTTAGCACAGTGCCTGACAGGTGCGAGGCTTTTTCTCCGTGCATTCCAACATGGTAGCTAATACCATACCACGTACGGGAACTCCAGGAACATTCAAGACACGAGTCTGACTGTCTGTGGATTAGGAACAATGTTTTCCTGTAGAAAGCAGTGCCAGGAACACAGGCATTGCCGCAGGGCCATGAGAACACAATGAAGCGATAACCAGCTGACACCACGTCCCTCTCCTCCCCACACCTGGCCCATGTCCAGATGGACCCCCCCAACTCAGCCTTGAACCCCTGACTTCATTCTGCAAGGAGATTACCATCAGCAGGGAGCCGCCCCTCTCTCCTTTCCGTGTTTCTGCCTCTCATTGCAGTGATTATATATCTGGCCTGGGAAATGGTGACATCTTGGGAGTGCAGGTCTGGTCTCTGTGATGCCATGACAACCGGCTTCCCAGCAATCACCCCTAATAACGACCACACACTCACAGTCCCTTCCATTTGGGCCGAGGTTCCCCAGGGAACTCAAGCTTCTCTTGGAACAGCTGCCCAAAGCTTCCTGCTGGGAACAAATTTTGAGAGAGACAGAGACAGAAATCAGGGAGACGAGAAGGCTCTAGCCTGTCGTGTCCGGAGTGAGCCCAGAGACCTGAGGACACTGTTGTCATGTTCCAGCAGCCCAGTGGCTATAGGAACGCACACAGCGGGAGGCACGAGGACCCGCCCTTTGCTACTCACCCACCTGACAGAGAGAGGGTGTACTGGAGAAAAAGACCAAATCAGAGCATTAGTGGAGCCAGGCCTCACTGCTAAAAGATTTCTTCATGAGGCTCCCACTGTCAAAGCATCGTGTCCTGAGAATGGGTGCTGCCTCCCTCCCCCCGCTGTAGGCTGGAGACCATGTGCTCCGAAATCTCCAATCAACATCCTTCCAGAATGACAGTCCTCAGAAAGGCAGCAGCCCTGCTTGGCTAATAAGTGATTATTCCTCCCAAAGGAAGGACAGACAGGCCCCAGTTAATACACTTATCTGGGGATGTTGGCCCAAATTCAGCCTTTAGATTGCCAAGTACGCCCTCCGCAGAACATAGGTTCCCACTTCCCCTCTCTGTAGAGCACAGAGTCCAACTGAGTCTCCTTCATGATCAGTGTCTAACCCCAGGGGATTAGACTGGGGTTAGATTAACACTGGGATGCTGTTCTCACTCAGGGAGCACATGCCCCATAAGCACAGGTCCTCGGTATTATTGCACGTGAACCACACGTCGCAGACAACAGCCCGTGCGGCTGACGCTTGAATTGCATTTGCCCACACGCTAGAATGTTTTAATTGGTTGCTAACAATGAAACATCTGGATTTCTCAAAAAGACTTGTATTTTACAAATGAGACAGGCTGGCTCTGCTAGACCCACATTCCTGCATGGCAGCAATCCACTGGAGCAGTGTGGAAACTGCCCCCGCCCCGTATCAGTTGTAGACACAGTAGTTTGCCGTAGTCCCCGCCACTCTCTGTTGTAAGTCCATGCCTGCCTCGTCTGTCTCACCATGCCCCTGGCCCCTGCAGGTGGGAGCTCTCTGACCCCCGTGCGAATGATGAGTGGGCTGGGAAGGTCACGGGGCAGTATCAGAAGGGGCCCTGATCTCCGACCTAATCTGGAGGGCCCTGGATGGCAGGCTGATGAGGCGACACTGTCGGCTGTTGGCAGTAGGGAGTCAGGGAGAGAAGGCAGGGTAGACATCTTTGCAGGGAATGGCATTGCTTTGGGAAGAATATCCAGCACATATCGGGATCACAGGTAGCCTCGTATTCTGCTCCACCCTCCTGGGGTCTGGGCCCTCTGGCTTGCTCTCTTTGCAGCTGCTCTGTCTTGGTTCCTCTGGACCGTGTCAGCCTCTGGGTGCAGCAGCAGGGCGGGGGAAGAAATGCGGGGAGGAGAGGGTGCCTGGCCGTGCTGGTTCACCAGCTCCCCTAAAAGCAGCAGACCATTCACAGCTCATGCTGGCTTACTTTCTGGGCCAGCTCGGGAAGCAGCACTGCTAAGAGGGGCGCAGGGGAGACAGAGCTGCCTCGAGGCCCAGGGACATCAGAGCAGATTCTAAGAGTCTGGTTGGGCAAAAGAGCACACACTCTGTCCCCTTCCTTTGATGGTAATTCGGGGAAAGAGGGGTATTAATTTCCTCTTGCTGCTGTAACAAATTACCACAAACATAGTAACTGTCATGATCTCAAACGATACAAAATTATCTTACAATTCTGAAGGTCAGAAATCTAGGATGTGTGACACTGGGCTAAAATCAAGGTGCCTGCAGGGTTCTGTTCTTTTCTGGAGGCTCTGTGAGAGAAGCCGTGTCGTTGCCGCTTTCAGATTCTAGAAGCAGCCCACATTCCTTGGCTCCCAGCCCCTTTACTCTAGCTTCAAAGCCAGAGGTGGCTGTGGAAACTTTGTTCCACTGGGTCACTCTGCCTCTTCCTTCCCTTATAGGGCCCCTTGCCGCTCCTTAAGGCACATCCGGATAACCTAGCATAATCCCCCCATTTTAAGGTCAGGTAGTTCACAACCTTAATTCCCTTTGGCCCTCTAAGATAATCACAGGTTCCAGGAATGAAGGCGTGGACATCTTTCGCTTGGGGAGACTTTTCTACCAACCACAGAAGAAACAAGCAACTTTTCTTTCTTTAAAAAAGAAAGGGGGGGGGGGCCTGGATGGCTTAGTTGGTTAAGCATCTGCCTTTGGCTCAGGTTATGATCCCAGGGTCCTGGAATCAAGCCCCGCATTAGGTTTCCTGCTTGGTGGAAAGCCTGCTTCTCCCTCTCCCACTCTTCCTGCTTATATTCCCTGTCTCGCTCTCTCTCTGCCAACAAAATAAATAAAATCTTAAAATTAAAAAAAAGATTTCAACCATGGGTCCCCTCTTTGTTGAAGACAGAACCAAAGCACACAGGATCCTCACCTCTCTTGCTCACTTCGTGACACCCCATGCCTGTCCACGTGCCTTGAGCGCATGTGGGTTGAAGACTCTGTGACGCTGGTGTTTGTTGATGCTGACTGTGGCCAGCCACTTCAGTAGGCATCCTATCTGCTTTTCTACCTCTGCTTCTTAAAATGATATCTGCATTTTAAAGATAAGGAATCTGAATCTCAGAAAGCTATGGAAACTTGAAAAAAATCATCCGGCCTATAAGTGGCAGGCCACAGATTCTAGCGCAAGTGTATCTGCCAGTACCCACCTCACACATGCACTGGAGGAAAGCACATTTGCAGTCACTAAGCCACAGTCTCATCCTCCATGCTTTCCATGGGATGTCTCTGTGCCAACAGCAGTCCTCCGATCCCACTGTCCCCCCGAAATGGGCTGATTCCTGCTGACTGCCCTGTCCAGCATAGGCACCCCAATCATCTCCTGACCATCAACATCGAGGGTCAGCAATCTAGGGTCTCCAGGCCAAATCTGACCCACCAGCTGTTTTTGCACAACTCTAGTGAAGAATGAGGGTTTGGCATTTTGAAATGGTTGAACGAAGAGGAACCATACTGTCTCATGACCTGTAAAAATTATGTGAAACTGAAACTTGGTGTCCACGAGGAGCACTTAATAGGAATATATGGCCATCTGTTTACAGGTCGTCTGCGCTGCTTTCACACTATGATAGCTGCGACAGAGACCGAATGGCCCTTAAAGCCTAAAATTCTTGCTACATGGCTCTTTACATGGAAGGTTTGCTGACCTCTGATCTGTCTAGTGCTTATTGATCCCTCAAGCTTCAGCCTGTAACCAAGCCTTCCCCGATCCCATCAGCCAGACTGGACCCCACCCGCCTGACATGTCTCCTAAGACATATAAGACATATTCCTTGTGTCTCCTCCCTCTGAGTTGTAGTCCATTTCTTTTGTCTGAAAAAAGGGTGTGGGGGGGTTGACTCACTATTTCTTAACTTTGAATGATTGCTTATTAGAAGATCTGTTTGTGAAGTATATCCTATATGCTGACCTATTCTGCAAAGTTATAGAAAAGTCAGGGACCAGCATAATCCTTTCTAGATGTATCACTTACTCTCCATGATGCTATACGTTGGACTCCCGTGGTGCTCACTGCTGAACACGTATTTGTAGAATTAATGAAGGACTGTATAAAGAGCAAATCGCTAAGGCTGAGTCACTGGGCATCACTCCTTTTCAACACAGAATCCTGAGTCTTAATCTGATCTCAGTCTCAGTGTGACCTCAGACCTCTGCCATTCTGCAGCCCGTGCCTGGGGATGGTGTCTTGAGGCCCGTAGTAGTATATTCATTACTAATTCATTCTGAAACTTCTTTCACTGTCCTCAGCTGGAGGAAGGCCAGCATGATCAGTCCATGGGAGCTCTTACCCTCCCTGGGAAAATCACTGGCCATTTCTCTCATTGGGCAGAATAACTGGATGTGGCTTCTGGATAGGACAGGTTACTGGCTGCATCTCGGTCGTCGGGCCTTTTCTCTCCAGGCACAAGACTGTTGCCTGCATCTCTCTGAAGGAAAATCGCCATCCGCCCGCCTCTCTAGTTGTGTCGCCCCCACAGGGAGGTAGTCAGTCACATCTCCACAGAGAAGAGCGTGCCAGCTGTCCTTCTCTGCAGAAGATGTGTCAACGCAAGTGAGCACTTTAAAACCCCAGGTGTGATTCTGAGTCTGTGCCTCTGTCATCATGAACCCACCTTCACGTCTGCCTACCTTCTTTCCTTTATGCTCCCCCTCCTCTGCCTGAGTCACCCATGCCAGGGCAGCGGTGACAACGCGTGCCAGCCAGCCACCACCACTTCTCCCGGGGAAGGTGCATCCCGAGGGATAGTCCAGGACAAGCTGTTACATGTCTGTGTGCCAGCCCAGTTAGAAGACAGAGAAATCCATTTCACAACTAGTAGCTCTTCCGATCTGACCCCAGTGGGAGAACACGGGAGGCTTTTGGGCTCCTCTCACACCACGCTTGCCTGAAGCAGCACCTTCTTCCCTGTTGTTGTGGGTCCAGGCATGAGGCCACATGCTCAACCCAAAAGATCTATCTCATCTCCCCTCCAAAGTGGGTACTCCTCTTAGCTCCATTTGGCAGCTAAGGAAAACGAAGCTAGGAAGGAGGCAAGCCACTTGTCCAAGGCTTTGTCACTTAGAAGCAACAGAGCTGGAGTTCAGCCTGGGCCAGCTGAGCCTGGGACCACCTGTCCTCTTAGCCACGGCACCGTGGACAGGAGTTCCAGGACAGCATCCAGCATGAGGTCCCGTGAAAGGAGCCACACACAGGAGGAGCACCCTGTACAGACTCTGGGTTCCCTCCAGCCTCTCTTCTCCTGGCTCCAGAGCCCACACGGGCATCCTGCATGCTTCCCCTCACCTTCTGTCCCTGTTGTAATGCAGGAGGTTTTAGCTTTTGGTTTCTCCCGAATCAACAGTTTTCTTTTTTTAATTATTTTTCTATTAACATATAACATATTACTTGCTTCAGGGGTATGCGTCTGTGAATCATCAGTCTTACACAATTCACAGCACTCACCATAGCACGTACCTTCCCCAACGTCCATCGCCCAGCCACCTTCTCCCTCCCCTACCCCTCCAGCAACCCTCAGTTTGTTTCCTGAGATTAAGAGTCTCTTACAGTTTGTCTCCCTGCCAGTTCCATCTTGTTTCATTTTTCCCTCCCTTCCCCCCATGAATCCCTGTCCTCCCTCTCAAATTCCTCATAGCAGAGAGATCATATAATTGTCTTTCTCTGACTGACTTATTTCGCTCAGCATAATACCCTCTAGTTCCATCCATGTTGTTGCAAATGGCAAGATTTCGGGGGGGGGGGGTGATGGCTGCATAGTATTCCATTGTGTATATACCACATCTTCTTTATCCATTCATCTGTTGATGGGCATCTAGGTTCTTTCCATAGTTTAGCTATTGTGGACATTGCTGCTATAAACATTCAGGTGCACATGCCCCTTCAGATCACTACATTTGTATCTTTAGGGTTAATACCCAGTAGTGCGATTGCTGGGTTGTAGGGTAGCTCTATTTTCAACTTTTTGAAGAACCTCCATACTGTTTCCCAGAGTGTCTGCACCAGCTGCATTCCCACCAACAATGTAGGAGGGTTCCCCTTTCTCCACATCCTCGCTAACACCTGTTATCTCTTGACTGGTTATTTTTGGCCATTCTGATTGGTGTGAGCTGGTATCTGACTGTGGCTTTGATTTGTATTTCCCTGATGCCAAGTGATATTGACAACTCTTTCATGTGTCTCTTGGCCATTTGGGTGTCTTCTTTGCAGAAATGTATCTCCATGTCTTCTGCCCACTTCTTGATTAGAGTCTTTGTTCTTTGGGTGTTGAGTTTGATAAGTTGTTTATAGATTTTGGATACTGACCCTTTATCTGGTATGTCATTTGCAAATATCTTTTCCCAATCTTTCGGTTGTCTTTTGGTTTTGTTGACTGTGTGTCCTTTGCTATGCAAAAGCTTTTGATCTTGATGAAGTCCCAATAGTTCATTTTGGCTCTTGCTTCCCTTGTCTTTGGCGATGTTTCTACGAAGAAGTTGCTGTGGCTGAGGTCAAAGAGGTTGCTGCCTGTGTTCTTCTCAAGGATTTTGATGGGTTCCTGTCTCACATTGAGGTCTTTCATCCATTTTGAGTCTGTTTTTGTGTGTGGTGTAAGGAAATGGTCCAGTTTCATTCTTCTGCATGTGGTTGTCCATTTTTCCCAACACCATTTGTTGAAGAGACTGTCTTCCATTGGACATTCTTTCCTGCTTTGTTGAAGATTTGTTGACCATAGAGTTGAGGGTCATTTCTTGGCTCTCTATTCTGTTCCATTGATGTATGTGTCCTTTTGTGCCAGTATCATACTGTCTTGATGATGATAGCTTTGTAACAGAGCTTGAAGTCTGGAATTGTGATGCCACCAACTTTGACTTTGTTTTTTCAACAGTCCTCTGGCTATTCAGAGTCTTTTCTGGTTCCATATAAATTTAAGGATTACTTGTTCCATTTCTTTGAAAAAAAAAATGATGGTATTTTGATAGGGATTGCATTAAACATATAGATTGCTTTGGGTAGCATAGACATTTTCACAATATTTGTTCTTCCAATCCATGAGCATGGAACATTTTTTCCATTTCTTTGTGTCTTCCTCAATTTCTTTCATTAGTGCTTTATAGTTTTCTGAGTACAGCTTCTTTGCCTCTTTGGTTAGGTTTATTCGTAGGCATCTTACAGCTTTGGGTGCAGTTGTGAATGGGATTGACTCCTTAATTTCTCTTTCTTCTGTCTTGTTGTTGGTGTATAGAAATGCAACTGATTTCTGTGCATTGATTTTATATCCTGACACTTTACTGAATTCCTGTATGAGTTCTAGCAGTTTTGGAGTGGAGTCTTTTGGGTTTTCCACATAAAGTATTACATCATCTGCAAAGAGTGAGAGTTTGACTTCTTCTTTGCCAATTCAGATGACTTTTATCTCTTTTTGTTGTCTGAATGCTGAGGCTAGGACTTCTAGTACTATGCTGAATAGCAGTGGTAATAGTGGACATCCCTGCTGTGTTCCTGACCTTAGCAGAAAAGCTCAGTTTTCCCCCCATTGAGAATGATATTCACGGTGGGTTTTTCATAGATGGCTTTGATGATATTGAGGTATGTACCCTCCATCCATACACTTTGAAGAGTTTTGATCAAGAAAGGATGCTGTACTTTGTCAAATGCTTTTTCAGCATCTATTGAAAGGATCATATGGTACTTGTTCTTTCTTTTACTAATGTATTGTATCACATTGATTGATTTGTGGATGTTGAACCAACCTTGCAGCCCAGGAATAAATCCCACCTGGTCGTGGTGAATAATCCTCATAATGTACTGTTGAATCCTATTGGCCAGTATTTTGGTGAGAATTTTCTGTGTTCATCAAGGATATTGGTCTATAATTCTCTTTTTTAATGGGGTCTTTGGTTTTGGGATCAAGGTAATGTTGGCCTCATAAAATGAGTTTGGAAGTTTTCCTTCCATTTCTATTTTTTGGAACAGTTTCAGGAGAATAGGTATTAAGTTTTCTTTAAATGTTTGGTACAATTCCTCTGGGAAGCCATCTTGTTTGTTGGGAGATTTTTGATGACTGTTTCAATCTCCTTACTGGCTCTGGATCTATTCAGGTTTTCTAGTTCTTCCTGGTTCAGTTTTGGTATCTTATACATCTCTAGCAATGCAGCCATTTCTTCCAGATTGTGAAATTTGCTGGCATATAGTTGCTCATAATATGTTCTTGTAATTGTCTGTATTTCTTCAGTGTTGGTTGTGATCTTTCCTCTTTCCTTCACAATTTTGTTAATTTAAATCCTTTCTCTTTTCTTTTTGATAAGTCTGACTAGGGGTCATCAATTTTATTAATTCTTTCAAAGAACCCGCTCCTAGTTTCATTGGAAACTACTGTTTTTATATAAATGAATGCTGGCTTCCTCACTCTGATACCTGGGAGCTCTGCCACACTCAGACACCCTTGGTCTGTATGTGACCCCAAGGGTCCTGAGACCACACTGTCCCCACGAGGGCTCCACCCCCGCTTATCCTTTGGAGCAACATCCCTCAGTGGAACAGAATTCTAACAGTTCCAATTTTGAGCTCTACTGCTTGCCGGGAGGTAGCCCCTCCCCCCATGATCTATCTTCCCATGTATCAGGTCAGATTCACTTCTCCACATGTCCTACCTTCCGGAAAGAGGTAGCTTTTCTGTTCATAGAACTATTGCTCTTCTTCTTTTCTATCTCCGGTTGAGTTTGTAGGTGTTCAGTGTGGTTTGAGAACTATCTAGCTGAACTCCTGGAACAAGATGAAATTTAGATCTCCTACTCCTCCACCATCTTGCTCCTCCCTCAACAGTTTTCTTCTAAACTCTTCCTCAGTCTCATCACTTCACCTCTTTCCCAGGATTGCAATCCCATCTTCAGTGACCCTGTGGTCTGAGTTCTCTCAGGTGAACAGTGCTCTGCCAGACTCCATGAAGGAGAATATGCTTAGTTACATGCAGACATGTTCCTAGATGCACAGATTATAACACAAAACTCTTTCTATGCAGGACACCTAATATACCCTATAAGACTTAAAAGAAGTGTTGGTTGCTTTTGCCTATAGCATCGTAACCCCAGGTATTCTGAGGAACTTTGTACTAGAGAAATGATAGGCTTCAAGTAATGTGTGGGAAAAAATATATAATACAGTTTAATAGTGGGGAGGGAGATGGTGTGATCCGATAAGATCTGAAGGCAGGACAAAAGCTGTTGGTTCTCAACCAAGGGCAAGTCATACCCTCCCAGGACACAGTTGGCAATTTCTGAAGCCATTTTGGACTGTCCCAAATGTCCCATTTTGGACTGGGGCTTAGGGATTTAGTAGGCAGAAGCCAGGGATGTTGCTAAAGATCCTATAGTGCCCCAATAACAAAGAATGATCCATCCCAAAATTTGGTAGTGCCTAAGTTGAAAAACCTGGATTCCTAAAGAATAAATTTTTTTCTGTTTGCAGGACTTCTCAGCATCTCTAATAGGCTGATTACATTGTCAAACCCCCAAACTGAATAGGAGTTCCCCAAGCTCTTTTGACCTCACATTCCAGTATCCCTGATGTATTCCTGAGTGCTCTGCTGAAGTCACCTTGGGAAGACTAGCCTAGAGTACAGGGGCATTGGTAGAAGAAAATTAAAAAACAAGACCTCTGAGATTCACCAATCTTGTGATCTGAGAGGTGGGAGTCACTTGGTAGACAATCCTACCTCCTTCTTATGACAGACAAGAAAATGGGTCCAGAGAGCCAGTGGTGGTCCAGCCTTTGAAATGAGAGGCAGATCAGAGGTTAAAAACATAAACTGGCAAGAAACCAAGTTAAAATCCTTGCTCTGCCTCCTATGAGCAATAGAACCCATGCCTGAGTTGACTGACTAGACTGATTTGTCCAAACCGGAAATAATACCTATGAATATTGAGTGAGATAATGAATACAAAGCACACAGTGTAATTGTTCAACAGGTAGTAGGTATTATTAGGGGCTACTAATTTGTGTCCAGCCTGGATTCCAACATAGCATCCATGACTCCTAGGCTGATCATCTTTCCAGTTTCCCATATGGGCTCATGGGAAGGTAAGGAGTAGATAAACAGAAGTGGGCACTCATAGGTACATCTAGAAAAGTAGGGAGCCCACTTTGATTCAGTTGTTTGAACAGGGAAATGATATTGACGGAGCAAGGGAAGGGCTGATTGTGGAGACAGTGTGACAAGGAGGCAGACAGAGGGTCCTTTGCCTCTACTTCTCACTAACCATATGATCCTGAGCAAGCTACCTGGCCTCGCTTGGCCCATCTCATCTCTAAGTAAAGGCAGTGAAAGTACCTTCCTTATAAGTATGAGTGTAAGTGGGATCATGTGTACAAAGCCTGAGGACCAAGAAAGCATAGATACCATTACTGCTGTTAGTGTTGTCATTGGGGTCTCTGAGACACAAGCTCCCTGTTGGCAAATCTGACACATCCCCACTGCTTCAGTCTGGGCTCTTAGGATTCTCATCCAGAGTCCTTCCTCACAAAGGAAATAAAACTTGTCTTTGCTATGTCCAAGGTCTCTTCTTTTCTCCTCCTGATGGCTTTATGTTCTAGAAGCTAGTTGAAAACCATGTAGGTCAGCAGGATTGTCAATGCTAAGCTAAGGGTCTCCAAGAGAAATGCCCAGGCACCCAATCCTTTTGTACCACGTGTTTAGTAAATGACATGGAACACACAGTGATGTTCCATCTGTATTCCCCTAGCTGGGTCCCCAGCACCTTTCTTTCCCTCCAATAATGCCGTAAAAATCTCACTTAATCGTGTCTGTAACTAAATGTGATCAGTTAACATTTGTCCTTTCCTCTAGCCTGTGAGCTCCATGAGAGTAGGACTTGATCTTTCTCCGGGTGTCCTTGGTATACAGGGCCTGGCATGTGTCCCCCCCCAAAAAAAATACTTTGTATGTTCTAGGTGATGTACTAAGTGCTCTGTGCATATGTGTGCATGCATGTAAAAGATACTCAAATAGCTGATAAATGATTATTCAGGCTGAATTACTGAAAACCTTGAATTACAGATAACTTCCTAGGGAAGGTATTTATTTATTCATACTTTTCAAGGAATTGGAACAAAGTCGAAGTGAATAGAGCATTGCTTTTTCCTTTCAGGACCTAGTGAGTTCATAAGTATTACCTTCCTGTAGAAATTAAAAATAACTTGTTAGTATTCATTCAGCTAACATATTTAGTGAACATGTCTTGTGTTTCAGGGACTACAGCAGAGCAAAATAAAAACCCCTCCCCTCATAGAGCTTGTATCTTAGGGGACACAAAATACATTAAAAACCAGTGCATATAAACTGGTGGAGAGGGGCATCGAGAAGAAAGGTTGTCTTGCTGCTGACAGGCCACAGGGATTAGAATCCAGGGGTGAGAGATGGCCTAGGGGTCCAGGCTTATTGTGGTATGAGGGTCTTGAGTCCTACAAAGTCCTGAGGTCCCCAACCTATGCTTGCTGATGATGATGTAAAACTTGAGCTCATGAGCCCTTACTGTAGAAACTGTATTTCTACAGTGTTTGAAATGAGTTGATTCTGTTGAGGACTTTGGCTATATGAAAAGGATAGGATAGGAGCAGTCACCATTCACCCCTTTACCCGCTGTCATCTAATTAATACACAATTTTAAAATATCCAGTGATAACCAGGGGGCAAGAGCCTTCTGGCTTTGTGATTCCATGATTCTATGTAGACTCTACCCTGGTTACCTGTTCAGAGCTAGACCAGTAAGGTCTTGAGCATGAGGCAGGGCAGAATCACATCATGGTTAAGAACAAGGGCTTTGAAGTCTGGTGGATTTTACATGCAAAATGCAGCTCTACCCCAGTTGAGCTGTGCTGTCCTCAGACGGGTTACAAAACCTCTCTGTGCTTTCGTATTTCATATCTGTGAGCATCATTGCAATGGGAGAAGTGGAGTGTAAGGACTAAATGGAATTAAACATGTAAAGCGCAGAGCCTGGAACATAGGAAGCTTCCTGTCAACAGTCATCATCAACACTGTGAATTGTTGCTGCTGAATGAATGAATGAAAAGAAGTCATGGAGTGGATATTAAAACTTGGATATACATAGGGAATAAGCCGCAAAGTATTATGATGGCCCGTCCATTGTCCGGAATCTACCCTCTTGGGTCATACACAGTAATTAGTGGTGGGCTGATGAGAGAATTGTCTTCTTTCGTTCCCCCTCCATCTTCTGGGGCTGTCATTTTCGGGCTTTACGAGGTTGCTACCCTAGCATCCCAATGAGCCATGTATACGGAGAACAGATTGCTAGGTATAACCTTGTAAACATTCTTTATGTCACTGAAATAGCCCACAAGTTCTATAGTCCTCAGTCCCCAAGTCTCAGTCTGGTAAAAATATGATTGGCTGATACAGAACCAGTACATGCTAATGAGGATAAAAATAGCTCCTGACATTTATTGAGAACCTACAGTGTGCCAATCATATGTTCCAAGAAATAGGCATCCCCCTTCTGCAGCTGGGAAAACTGAAATCTTGGAGTAGGAAATAAAATGTGAACAGCTGGTAAGTGACAGAGGCAGAAATTGATGGACTGCAGGGGCCAGCATGCTGATCCGTCCCATTTACGGCAGGTGCATCAGGTGGAGAGGACCATGCCTCAAGGCCCCCACTTGTCTGTTGAGATGTTTGCATGGGGCTTGCCTGGAAGTCCCCAACCCTCATGAGGTTCTGTGCAGGAGAAACTAATGTGAAGATCTAGTTCTCAATTATGTTCTCCAAGTCCAAGGGCCTTCCTGAGTGCTTAAAGTCCAAGAGGTTTTTCTGTGTCAGTGGATTTAATTCTCAAGTTCAGTTCTGATTGATGAGGGCTTTTTGTGGTTCTCTTAAATGGTGAGGTGACAAATATTTTGGTTTGGCTGAGAGTTTCATTCGGCAAGGTTTGAAAGGCAACTTATTATAGCCTTAGGTTTTCTGCATAGAATGTGATACTGACTCTGAGTGTGTTGAGCAAGAAAAAGAAAGCTCTGGAGGATGTGTTACCTTGCAGAATGGTGTTCCATGTAGCCAAAAATTGTGATACAAACACTTCTTAAGTGGAACCATACTCACTTACTATTGTTACAGGTTAAAAGTAAGTATGGACAGGGGCACCTGGGTGGCTCAGTGGGTTAAGCCTCTGCCTTCAGCTCAGGTCATGATCTCAGGGTCCTGGGATCAAGCCCCGCATCAGGCTCTCTGCTCAGCAGTGAGCCTGCTTCCCCCTTTCTCTCTGCCTGCCTCTCTGCCTGCTTGTGATCTCTCTCTCTGTCAAATAAATTTAAAAAAAAAAAAAAACTGTGACCTAGAGATAAGAAAATAAATATCCACATACAAGCCTGTCCGGGAATATTCATAGTAGCCACAAAGTAGAAACCCAGGTGTTTATCAAGTGTTAAATCAATAAACTACATGTGGTGTATCTATACAGTGGATATGTACCCATATTCTGCCATAAACAGGAGTGAAGGGCTGATACCTACGACAGCATCGGTGAACCATGGCAACGGGTATCGAGGGAAAGCAGCCAGTCACAGGGAAACTCCATCTCCTGTAATTCCATTTATGGGAAATTAGGCAATTCCATAGAACAAGAAAACAGATTCGTCATTTCCTAGCACTGCAGGAGTAAGGAATGACGACTAACTGCAAACGGGTATGGAATTCTGGGGGCGGGGGGGATCAGTTAATGCAATTGTTTGAAATGTAGTCTGTGGTGATGCTTATACAATTATGTGATTATACTGAAAAAAACCAATGAACTCTAAACTACAAATGAGCAGATTTTTATGGTACATAATTTTATATCTCAAAAATCTTATGTATCTTAAACGCATTTTTTAAGCATCTCAGATGACTCCAGTGTCGATAGGAGCGGTGACATGCAGCGACCAGGGGGATTGTGAAAGAGTTAGGTATGTCAGCTTGGAGCTTGGCAAGGCTCTGTGCCCATCCTCTGGATGGTACATGTCTTGGGCGAGTCCTTCCATGTAGAAAGAAAATGCAGAAACCAGTGACTGCTCTTTCTGCTTCCAGGTTTTGTACCAGTAACTTGCTTACATCTGGCAGATTCTACTCCAGTGAGACTCCTGGCTTTCTGGCTGGCCCAGACGTGGTAGAGTTAGTTGATAAGGATGTACTTACTTTCTCTTGTTTTTGCTTCTGTTCTGTAGTTTTTGAAGAGCCTGAAGATCCAAGCAACAGGTCGTTTTTCTCTGAAATTATCTCTTCAATTTCGGATGTGAAGTTCAGCCACAGTGGGAGGTATATCATGACCAGAGACTATCTAACCGTTAAAGTCTGGGATCTCAACATGGAAAACCGCCCCATTGAGACTTACCAGGTACGGACCACTACCTACCCACAGGTACACAAAGCACTTCCTTTGCAGGCCTCCATATCAGCTTCTGGCTGAAAGGCTTACAATGCGCAAGAGTAAGAGACCGTACATCATCGTGTCATGTATACTGAATAAAACGGTGCAGTCTGTACGTGCCGTAGGGTATTAGACAAGGGTACATAAGGAGGGAACTTGAATTCAATTTAATCCGTACCTACTGAGTGTTTAATGTGGGCTGCATAGTGTACATAGAAGCTACACAAGACAGCGATGGTGCTGCTCTCCTAGAGCCGACCGTCTGGTGGAGAAGCCCAGGGATGAATAGGGTCTGAGTAGGTGGTGATGCTAGAGATGGTGCTGGTGTTTCGGAACTCAGACCGGATCCTGCCCTAAACAGCCAAGCGGCACTCGGAGACCTTGGAGGAGGTTTATTTCACACCAGTGGGCCCAGAAGAGAGTAATCGCTCAAGCTCTGGGCCCCGAGCACAAACAAAGGGGGTCATTTATACATTTGTACTTCCGTATCTGTGCCACTCTTGGGGCAGCAGTCGGTGGGGCTTGGGGGGAGCCTGGAGTGGCCCTGGGGTTGGGACTGGGATTCCCCTGGATTGGTCAGCTGCCTCAGAACACGGATTTTCCTTTTCATTCCCCCCTTTGATGCCCCTTTCAACACCTGGTTTAGAGGGCATCATCTACATTATCTATAGGGCAGTAGTGAGTAAGGAGCATCTGGAATCTGAGCCCGGCAATTCGTGCAGTGGTAAACCTGGTGATGGCATTAAAAATACAAGGACTAAATGCTACTGTGAGGAGCCTAAAGAGGAGGCCAATGAGGAGGGGAGAACCAAGGGAACCGTTTGCCAGTTACAGTAATGCAAGAGTTTGCCCCCTGCCCCTCGTTGGGTCGGGCAAGCTGAAGGCAGTGAGGGGAGCCAAAGACCAGGACTGACTGGGGTCAGGAAAACTACAGTGCAGTGTGCTTCAGAGGTGACAGCAGAGGGTGTGTGAAAGTGGGGTCCACAACCTTAGAGGGCGCCATCGTGGCTAGCCCAACAGCAGATAAAACCTGTGGACAAGTAAGGGCGGTAAAATACTTCCGTAAGCCACAACAATGGCAAGTCTCTGGGGAAAGTCCAGTCAGAAGGGTAGGCTCCAACCCCTAGGATGAGAGTATCGTGCTGGTGAGAACTAGGGGTCTTGGCGAGCAGGTGTCCGTCCATCGGTAGGGTCTTGTCGGAGTCGAAGCCAGAGTGCATCTGCAGGGTTTGGCAGATGCATTTCCCACTGGTATGGCTCTTCATCCGAGAGATGGGCTTTTGTCACTCTGGAGTGGTGGACCCACGGTGTGACACCAGAGACTCTAAGGGCAGTAGGGAAAGTTAGAACAACAGAGTGAGGCCCTATCCACTGTGGCTTGAGGGGGTCCCTTTTTCAATCTTAGATCCAGACTGAGTCTCCTGCCTGGAAGGAGCGCACCTGGGACCCACCTGGGGCCCTCTCAATGGTATACCTTTGTCATTTACTTAGGGTGGCCTGAAATTGTATTTTTATTTTTTTATCCCCAATCTGATGTAAGTTTCCTGGAAGGCTCCCCAGGCACAGGGGAGGCCGTCCATACAGTAATTTGAAAGGGGAATGACCTAGTGTCCCAGGCGTGCAGCGGGCACGGAGGGCCAGGGGCAGCAGATCCGGCCCCGGGAGGCTAGTCTCCTGACAAAACTTTGCTGAAGTTCCCTTGAAGGTGGGATTCATTCACTTTACAACCCCTGAGCTTTGGGGCCAGTAGGCAGTGTAGAGCCTCCAGGAGATGTTGAGAGACATGGTCAAGACCTGCACAGTACGGGCTCACTGTTACTATGGATTGTTAACGGCAGGCCTAACTGGGGCATGATCTCCCACAAGAGGACTTTGGTTACTTCCCGGCTTTGCTCAGTCATGGTCGGGAAGACCTTGACCCATTTAGAGAATATCAGTAGGAGACATCTGAACCCCCCTGCTCGGCTGCATGGTTATGAAGTCTATTTCTAGGTCTTTGAGAGGGGTTACTCCCCTCCTCTGGCTACCTGGCCGGGGCCGCAGTGCAGGCCGACCACTATATATAGCTCTATATAGGTTGTGCATCACTCACTGGTTGCTCGGCCCAGGGTTGGCAGCTAGCTGATGCAACCGTGCTTCTGGAGGAGGGCCTCTAATGCAGTTTTTCCCAGGTGGGTGAGTGGGTGGTCTTTTTTGACTAGATGCCCTCCTATTGCTGTTCGGATGAGGACGTGTCCTTCTGGCATTACCCACCATCCCTTTTTAGTCAGGGTGGCTCCCTTAGCCATGGCCCTTTTTTTTCTTTTTAGTGTAACTGTGCAGAAAGACTTCTTCTGGGGGTGTCAGGACCATGGTAAGGGAAGGGGCTCTGTCCATGTCCTCACTGGCTGCGGTCTTGGCAGCCTCATCTGCCAGATGATTTGCCCATGCTATGGGGTCGTCTCCTTTCTGGTGTCCCTTACAGTGCAGGATTGCTACTTCCTTTAGAAGACCACTGGGTGCAGGGAGATGGCTACCTTGTTGATATGGCCCGCAGGTCTTGGACTGGTCGATATCCCCCTCCTGGCTTCTTAACTGGCGGGAGTGGGGTGTTCCACGCCAACTGGCACTCAGTTAGAATATCTGCTTCTTTAAGTCTGCCCAAATGTTCTAGAATGCCAATCTTCACTTTTTGTTGGAGAGGGCTTTGCCTTTGCCTCTGGAGTTGGGCTCTTGGGATCAGTTCAACAGGGATAGGGGCCCAGTTCTGGGCTAGTCCAGGTGGGCTGTCTTTAGCCCATACTGAAGGTGAGCCTCAACTCCGGCGGGCCATTTGGCTGGGCCTGGGCACTGAATAGCCTCTATTTTTTTCCTTGGTGTGGTAATTGCTGGCACCAGAGTCCCTATCTCCTTTTGCTCTCTGTTTAATTGGAGGCTGTTGTGCCCAATGGCCTCCAAGTTTATCTGAGCCCCAAGCTTAGAGAGTATATCTCGGCCCAGAAGGGGGATGGGGCAATCAGGTAACTAATGGAATTCATGTCAGACCTTATAGCCCCCGAGTTTACACTGACAAACCTGGCAAGAGGGCTGTTTTATTGTCCGTGTCCTGGTAGCCCCAAGGATGGTTGTGGTCTGTGGCTGAAAGGCAGGAGGTGACAACAGAGTGCTCAGTCCCAGTATAACCATAAAAGTCACTGGTTGGCCTCTTATTTGACCATGGGCTCAAGGGGGCTAAGAAGAAGACAGCCTGGTCCCCCTTAGTCTATTTCAGCAAGGCCTATAAGGTCCCCTTTTGGGGGTTTTTCCTTGTAGCAGCTAAGCTTTGGGGCCCTTCCCTGGTTGGGACATTTAGGTTTTTTTAATGACCCTTTCCTCCACAGTAGGCACATTGATCACCAGCCAGGAGGGTCTGGGTTCCCCCCTTTTGGTGGTTGGGGCCTCTCTGCCTCATAGACCTGCCATCAGGGCCACTCTGAGAACCCTTTCCCAGAATGAACAAGTGGGCTTCATAATACAGCATGGAACAGCTGGGCTGGACTATCCCGTCTTTATCGTGCCTCTCAGGTTCTCCCTTCCCTCGTACCAGCATTTGGAGGATGTTTGGCCCGGTCTGAGGTGCAGCCTGGCTACTGGTCCTGGAGCAAGTGGATCCTCTGGGCCTGGGGCACTAAGGAGACTGATGGTGGAATGTTTGGGACTGGAGGGGACCATGTGTAGATGGCCTTGGCGGGTGCCTATGGAGGAGCATGATCGGCTTATCCTCGGGATCTCCAGTGAGATCTGTGGAGGCTGGGGCTTCTGTTGGTCTTTGTGGGCCACCTGGATGAGGCAGCTAAGACCCTGGCATGTCCCTGCCTGTTGCAAGCGAATCGCACCCAGTAGGGAGGGTCTGGGCAATTCCTAGTCAGTACGGAAACCGGTCGGGGCTTCCTGGCGCCCCTGTTACAACTCATCACACCTGATGAACTGTTGGGACATCCAGTGTCCCTGCTGAAGGCCATGTGACATTAAAGGTGGGCCATTCTAACTCGCAAAGAGTTCTCCATTTGCCTGGATGCATCTTAACTCCATCACCTTCTGAAAAGCCCTTTTTAAGATTTTTGATCATGGTCTCAAGAACTGTAGTTTTACTCTGCCTTAATCCCACAGTGATGTGCCCGGGTGTGGTGGCGCAGAGACAGACAGAGGGTGGGGGCCCCTCCAGAGGAGAGACCAGTCAGATGCCAGCCTGTCCGCCCTCCCGGAGGAGACTAGGATGCCTCTTAGCCATAGTGAGTCCGTGTAAACCCCAGACTGGCGCCCCGAAGGGCTCGCTAGAGACCCAATGAGGTCACCACGGAAACAGGTTGGGGCCCACTTAGACTCGGTAATCCCAAGACTGTGGAGCCACAGAATCCATCTGCCTGACAAGCCAGGTCAAACTGCACATTCACTCACACATTCATGCCGAAGTTATTACAGTTCCTCCTGCTGCAGGAGGCCCTGACAGTGGAATTCCTTTTGGAAATTACTTACTAATCCCCCTTTCAGGGTCTTCTCGCCTGAGAGACTTCCTTCCCTAGGAAGTCCTACCTGTGAGACCTCTAGTCTAGATCTCTGGGAAGTGATCAAGGTCCTGCTTCCACCTTGATGGGTGGGTCTGACTGGTCCTGGGGTCCTAGGCCTTACAGGAATCCAACATCAGAACTAGGTCCTCACCTACTCAGTCTCTTCTGAGTCCAGCGGGAACAGCGGAGTGGGGCCAGTCCGAGGCAACCAGGTAGGAGACTGCCAAAGATTAGGCATTTGCCTTCTCCATTACGACCCCTCATTCCGTCACTGCCCTGTCTTAGCCCCCAAACGGGTGGCAAGAATGAGCCAGCGCAGTTGGGTTTCCTGGTCAGGGAACCAAATTTACGGAATGTAGACTGCTTCCTGGCCCAAAAAAAAAAAAAAAAAAAAAACAAAAACAAAAACAGTAGCACTCAATGACCTTGGAGGATCGGAGGCTTATTTCACACCAGTAGGCCCAGAAGAGAGTAATCGCTCACGGTCTGGGTCCCAAGCACAAACAAAGGGGGTCATTTATACACGTGTATTTCTGTATCTGTGCCACTCTTGCAGCTGCAGCTGATGGGACAAGGGGGTATCCTGGAATGGCCCTGGGGTTGGGACTGGGATTCCCCTGCTGGATCAGTCCACAGATTTTCCAGGGCGCCTGGGTGGCTCAGTGGGTTAAGCCACTGCCTTCGGCTCAGGTCATGATCTCAGGGTCCTGGGATCGAGTCCCACATCAGGCTCTCTGCTCAGCAGGGGGCCTGCTTCCCTTCCTCTCTCTCTGCCTGCCTCTCTGCCTACTTGTGATCTCTGTCAAATAAATAAAATAAAATAAAATAAAATAAAATAACACAGATTTTCCTTATCACTGGGTGCTGCTTGAGGGCACAGGCAAGGAGGGTCAGCCTGGTGAGAAGAGACCCAAAGGCTGCACCCTGACTGCCAGGAACTAGCCAGAACAATAGTATGTTCACAGATGCTATGTTCAGAAAGGAGCCCTTTGTATATTAAATATAGAACATGGGCAGAAAGAAGAGTCTGGAAATGTAGGCCCTGGTAAAGAAGATTCAGTTATTTTGTCTTCAGCCTGAGTGCAAGGGAAAACCATTAGAAGGTTTTTACATTGGAAATGACAGGAGGAGATGATGGCGATTGGCACGGAAATGGTGGCATGCAGATAGAGAGGTAGGAGGAAAGTCTGTGAGGCGCACTTGCTAATTCAGTGTGGAGGGAAGAAGAGGCAAGAAGACGATACAGGTTGTTGGCTTAAGCATTGGCAAAACGGCTGGTAGATTTATGGACAAAGAGAACAAAGGAGAAGGCAGTGTTTAGAATAGAAAGGGTTTATTTTTTTAGAAGATGAAGACCAGACTTTGAGGCAGAAAGGATTTGAAGAAACTCATTTCAGTAAGAGCACAATAGAAGCAAAGATCAAGAGGCAGGGGTAAACTAGTCTTTTTTTTTTTTTTAAGATTTTATTTATTTATTTGCCAGAGATCACAAGTAGACAGAGAGGCAGGCAGAGAGAGAGAGAGAGGGGAGGAAGCAGGCTCCCTGCGGAGCAGAGAGCCCGATGCAGGACTCGATCCCAGGACCCTGAGATCATGACCTGAGCCGAAGGCAGCGGCTTGAACCCACTGAGCCACCCAGGCACCCTAAACTAGTCTTTTTTTAAAGATATTTTGGGCTAGATTAAAAGAGGTATGAAAATTTTAGATAGAGGGATTTAAGTTACATATTTTTTTCTTGAGCTATAATTCAGATACCACAATATTCACCCTTTCAAAGTCTACATTAGTATATTCACAAGGCTGTGGAAACCTCATCCCCCTCCAATTCCAGAATATTTTCATCACTGACTAGCATGCCGGTTGGGCTGGGGAGGAGAGACTATAGGGGGAGTGGGAGGAGTAGAACAGTTAGCAAGTGATTGCACCTTCTAGCTAGGGCTGAGAGTAGAACAGGATTGGACAACAAATTGGACATGTGGTGTAAGAGCAAGAGAAGCACCAGGAATCATTCCCAGGTTTTTATCCTGAGCAATTAGGAAAATGGTGGTGCCACTTTATGTAGATGAGGGAATCGAGATTTAGTTTGGGACATGTAGAGCCAAGTCAACACCCAGAAATTCCAAATAGATCAGTTTGGGTATACGTTAGCTTAGAGAAAAGCAGCAGTCAGGACCGTGCCCTAGGAGCCCAGTGTTTACAGGTTGGGAAGAGGAAAGGTGAGAATAAGGTTCTGGGAGCCAAGTAAAGAGATGATTTCAAGGAGGAGGAATCACCAACTACCAAATGCTGCTGAATCAAGAAGGAAAGGACTGAAAATGGCCATTGGATTTAGCAATGAGATAGGTGTAGTGAATGGTATTAATGAAGGCCTGATTGGAGTGGGGTTTGAGAGAGACTATAAATAGAAGGACTACAGGTAGTCCTTCCAAGAGATTTTAGTCTAAAGGGCAACGGTAGAATGGGATATAGATATAAGGAAGTTATCACAGCATCTTTGATGCTGAAGAGAATAAGCCATGACTCCTTGAAGGAACAAGAGGGAACAGAGTCCATTGCAGAAGGCTATAGGTGGGAAGATGGGCAATTCATCCATCAAAGGAAGGAGAGAAGAGTAAATAGTGACGGATGCATTGCGATGGTAGCCATAGATGGTATCTTCTTGTTGCTTCTGTTTTCTCATAAAATAAGAACAAGGTCATTAGCTGAGTGAGAAGGAAAACTATAAAATACTCATCCATGAGAGAGGCAGAGTTGCTCAAGGATCCAGTTGAGTAAAACGGAAGGAGAGAGATGGACCACTGAACCGCAGATGCATGAGGAAGGAAATAATGGGTGAAGGAAAGTAGACCAAAAAGTGGATCGGAAGAATTGATAGACTCCATATGGTAAAGGGAGTGAACTAAAAAAGGAGGTAGCAATAGAGCAGGACTTGTTCAACAGGTATAATTAGGATCGTGGCAAGTCACATCATGTGGCCAAGGAAGCAAAGGATAAAACACATTGAAAATGATGAGACCAAGCAACTGAGAGACCAGAGTAATGATCCAGGAAGAATAATGGCAGGAGATCTGGGTGCTAGAATTGCTTCAAGGAATGTGACAGAGGGACTCAGAACTGTTGCTGACTGTAACAAGGTAGTCAGCAGGGAGTTTGGTTGGTGACATGGCTTCAAAGGACTGAGGGCTTTAGAACAGGAATCATTGTCTGGAGCAGTAAGGAGCCCACTTACCCCACTTTGACACAAGAGTGGCCACAGGACAAGCCAATCTTTCAGAAGAAGTTCAGAAAGAAGATTGAGGACACCAAGGACTTTGACCAACTGTGAGTAATGCAGGGTGCCATGAGAAAGTTTTGCAGCCAGAATTCAAGAGGATGTAGGTGGTTGAGATAGTCTATGGTTGAAACAGCCTGCCCCCCAGATCCTGCCAGACTTCAGGGTCCCACTTCACAGCAACTGCCTCAAAGCTATTACCTTCACGTTCAGTTCAGGGTGAAGCCAGCTCGAGTGTCCTCTTCCAGCTGGACACACCTCTTGTGTTACAGAGGACAATGACAACTAGAACCGGAGTGTGGGTGGTATGGACAGAGTTGTGGCCTGCTGGTGAGCCTGGATGACAGAAAACTGGATTTAGTCTCTTCAGTGGCAGGAGCAATTAGTACTTTCATTTTAGAGAAAGGCTTTAAGAGCAAAGCTGGGCTCAGAACCCAGTAAGCTCACTGTAACATGGAATAATCAGCATTTTTAGAGCGTGATTCTCAAAGCAAGTTCAGTGGCAGTAGATGTGGAAATGCTCTTTGTCAAACACTTTAAGACAGGTCTCATAACGCACATACTGAAATGAAATATCACAGAAGTATAACTTTAGATAGCATATTTCAAAGCAATTTAGTCAAATTTATATACTGTACCTAGATTGGTAACATACTATGTAAAAGATGGCAAATAAACTGTGACTGAATTTCTAGAACATTGTTGAAAAAGATGATGAAGCCTGGCCCCTTGGGAAATAATCCATCAGCAGTTACTAATGCCTTCTCTGGGGAGGGGACTAAGTAATATGCCTGCTCTGTATTTTCATATACATGTCCACTGGTCTCCAGCATCTTTCCAGGAAGGAGAAATTGTAGACTTAAGTATCATTAGTTCTTTTCTGTAGACGTCAGTACCATCAGCTCTTTTCAAGCTCTCCTATAAAACAAGGGTTGGCAAACGGTGGCTGGTAGGCCAAATCCAGTCTCCATCTGTTTTAGTAAAAAGTTTTGCTGAAACACAGCCATGCCTGATCGTGGGTACATGGTTGCTTTCACACTACAAGGGCAGAGTTCAACAGGTGTGACAGAGATGATATAACCCACGAGCTTAAAATACCCGCTATGTGACTCTTTACAAAAGAAGTTTGTTGACCCCTGAAATCTCAGAACCACCCAGCAGAGTTCCCACTTGCTGCGCCTCATGAACAGTCCCATTATCTACAACACAAGGCCTCCACGAGCTCATGATCTGAGAACCTCTATGTTGGGAGGCTCAGTTTAGTGTCTAGAAGGCCATACACAATAGGAACGTGGGCAACAAATATTTGGAACATGAAGAAAAAAGCATCAAATTGGGTGAGTTTTAAGTTTTCTCTTCCTCTGTGTTCTAGATGTTTCTAATCAATGTATCTTACCTTATCCTTTTCTCTGATGGAGAGAGGTCCATCTTGTTTCCCTAAGGTTTTATTTTTTCTTTGCGCCACAGAATGTAAACATAACATACCTTCATGGTCGATGTTCTTTTTCTTTAGATGACATCAAGTCAAGGCAATAGGAGCTTCCCAAAATTTAGCTACTGGGGAGGAGAAAATACTGGTTTAGACCGAATTTTCCTTTAGATCCCTCCTGACTTTGTCTTTCAACAATTATTTGTAGAGTTTTTGGCAATGTGGTTCCTAATAATGGACCCACACTTCCAAAGCACACATGTTTTGATGCTTATTATTATTATTATTATTCACCTGTGATGTTTCTATAAGACAGAAGGCCAAAGGCGAAAGTTTGTATATCAAGAAAAATTTGTGAAGAACATAAACTGAGCCAAAAAAACAAATTTTAGTGATTATAGTGAGATAAAGTAATGACTCTCCACTTCTTGTAATTCTGACCCTTGTAGGATTCTAAGGAGTTCTGAATCCTAGAAACCTGCTTAACCATTTGTTTTCAAAACTAGCTTCTCCCTTCTCAAAATAGACACATGCCTTGCCTGAAAAGTGCTCCATATCAGATCAGTGGAATGAGTAGAGGGGGAGAAGGCTGAAAATAAGGAGCTATTTGGCTCATTTTTTTTTTCTCCAAAAAGTAGGAGAGCTGGAATACAGACATGTCTCATTTTATTACACTTCCAAATGCTGCCTTTTTTATACATATATTCAAACTGAAGTTGACGGCAGCACTGTGTTGAGTAAATCTACCAGCATTGTTTTTGCAGCATCATTTGCTCATTTCAAATCTGTCTCAGTAGTACATGCTATGACAATTCTGTGATGAGTGATCTCTGACATTACTACTTTACCTGTGTTGGGGTGCCACACACAGTGCCCATATGAGATGGTGAGTTCCAATAATTTATGTTGTGTGGGTTTTGCCTGCTCCACCAACCTGTCCTTCCCCCATCCCTCTCTCCTTCTCTGGCCTCCACATTCCCTGGACACAACAATATAGAATTAGGCCAGTTGATAACCCACCCCTGGCTTCTAAGGGCTCATGTGAAAGAAAGTCTCAGCGCTCACTTGAAATCAAAAGCTAGAAGTGAGGAAGCATAGCGAGGAAGCCACATAAAAAGCAAAGTCGGCTGAAAACTGGGCCTCTTGTGCCCATCTGCCCAGTTGTGACCGTAAAGGAGGAGTTCCTGAAGGGAATTGAAAAGTGCTACCCTAGTGAACAAATGAATGATAAGAAATTGAAACAGCCTTAGAAGAAAGTCTGAGTGGCTCAGAGAGGAGATCCAACCAGCCCCAGCATCCCCTTAAGCCAAAGCACAATCCAGAGCAAGGCCCTAACCCTCTTCCATTCCCTGAAGGCAGAGGTGAAGAGGCTGCAGAAGAAAATGTAAAGCTCGGGAGAGGTTCCATTTATAAAACACTTATAAGGTTCAAGGAAAGAAGCCATCTCCAAAACCTGAAAGCATAAGATTAGCAGCAAGGGCTGATCTAGAAGCTCCAGCAAGTTCTCCAGAAGACCTAGCTGAGACAGTTCATGAAGGGGACTACACCAAGCAACAGATTTTCAGTGTGGACAAAACAGCCTTCAATTGGAAAAAGACACCATCGAGGAGTGCATAGCTAGAGAGGATAAGTCAGCACCTGGCTTTGAAGCATCAACGAACAGGCTGACTTTCCTGTTAGGAGCGAACACAGGTGGTGACTAAGTCGAAGCCAAAGCTCATTTACCATGCTGAGAATCCTAGGGCTCTTGAGAAACATGCAAAATCAACTCTGCTTATGCTCTATAAATGGAACAACAAAGCCTGGATGACTGCACTCTGTTTACAACATGGCTTACTGAGTGTTTAAGACCTACTGCTCAGAAAAAAAAAAAAAGAAAGAAAGAAAGATTCAAAGTACTCCTGCTCACTGATGATGGACCTGGTCACCCAAGAGCTTTGAGGTTCATGTACAAGATTTATGTTGTTTGCATGTCTGCTAACATAACATCCATTCTCCAGCCCATAGATCAAGAAGTCATTTCGCTTTCAAGTCTTATTATAGAAGAACTATATTTCATAAGGCTTGAGTTGTCCTAGTGATTCCTCTGATGGGTTTAGGCAAAGTAAATGCAAAGCCTTCTGGAAAAGATTTGTTGTTCTGGGGAATTCACAGGAAGAAGTTGAACTATCAACATGCGCAGGAGTTTGGAAGCAGTTGGTTCCCATCCTCGTGGATGAGTTGGGGAGGCTCCAGACTTTAATGAAGGAAATCACTGCAGCGGTGGTGGAAATAGCACGTGGAGCCTACGGATGGGACTGAGCTTGAGAAGAGGAGGAGCTGCTACTTACTGATGGGCAGATCAAGTCGATTCCTGAGCTGGAATCTACTGGTGAAGATGCTGTAGAGATGGTTGACATGTCAGAAAAGGCTTTAGAATATCACATAAACTTAGCTGATGAAACAGGGGCAGGGTTGGAGAAAAATTGGCTCCAATTTTGAAAGAAGTTCTGCTCTGTGTAAATGCTATTAAACAACACCGCATGCTACAGAAGAATCCTGTGAAAGACAGAGGCCATGGATGGGGCACACTTGGACTTATTTGAAGAAATTGCCATCCCCATGCCCAGCTTCACCAGCCACCCCTGTGGTCAGTCAGGACAACACTGAGGCATGGCCTTCTACTACAAGAGGACAACTCACCTGAAATCTCAGATGACTAGCATTTGTTTTCAGCAATTAAGTATTTTTTAATTAAGGTATATACATTGGTTTTTTTAGATCATGCAGTTTATTGTACACTTAATATAGTGTAAACCTAACTTCTACTCACTTTGTTACGATATTCACTTTATTATCACGGTCTAGAACCCACAGTATCTTCAAGATGTGCCTAGACTAAAAAAACACACTTGGCTTGAAGTACCCACTGGATTAATTCCCTGCTTGGCATACTGTCCTTCAGAAGCCACAGGTCTCTATTTCCTCTGTCACAACCCAGAAACAAGTCAATGAGACATTAAGAAAAGACAAAAAAGATCGGGGGACCCAGAGGCTCATCTTGTCCCCCACCTGTTTTATAAGTAAGTGCTGCTGGGGCGCAGCCTCACTCATCTGCTTTTACATGACCTGTGGCTATTTCTGCATCACCAGGGCTGAGTTGAGAGGTCACCACAGAAGTCTATGGCCCACAAAGCTCACTTTCTGGCCCTTGATAGAACAGGTCTGCCAAACGATGGTCAAGATCAAGAATCAGCCCTTTTTTTCCCACAGACTCTCTTCTGCTCCTTTGCTCAAAGACTCTTAGTAATCACGAGAGATCCGCAACTGTGCAGACAGAAATGGCCTCCCACATCAGACCTGTGCCGCTTGTCATATACCCGAAAGGTGGCAGGAGAGGAAGGGAACGACAAGGAGTTAATTTACAGCCGAGATCTCAAGTGCACGACATAAACCTCACCCTTGCGTCCGCTCCCCCATCTCACAATGCCAGAAGCGCCACCACAGATGGATTCTCCTGTCACCAAAGCAATGAGGCAGCTACCCTGACAAGACCCAGGACTATTTGGGAACAGTCATTTGCAGAGGTTAGAAATAGTTGCACTGTCCAAATGACTCAGAGCGCTTTTCAATCCCCAAACCATCTCAGGGACCACAGGGTGAATGACCCAACCGAGCTGACCGGTCTCATGTAAAATTCCCATCTAAGAACTTCGTGGGGTCGCAGTGTCTTCCAGCCATGACGCCTTGGTTCCCCAGCATCCCTGCCCTTCCTCGTTCCCATCTGCGAGCTTTGCTGCTTATTTCACTGAAAAACAGAAGAGAACTGCCCATACTCCAGGACTGCAGTCCTTACATCAGAGTCTCTCAACAGCTCACCTTGCACACACTTCTCCAAGTGATCGTACCCAAAAATGAACAGGGCTAGTCCATCCTTGCGCTGGCTCAAGACAAAGATCCAGGAGCCATCTTGACCCCTGTTCTTCTCTCCATGTGTCACAGTTGCACCATCCACAAATCCTCTCCATGGTCCCTGCAAACATGCCGAGAGGCTGACCACTTCCTCCCACAGCTCTCGCCCTGCTCCGTGCCGTCATCTGCCCCCAGGCTCTCCCTGGCCTGCCTGCCTCTGTTGCCTCCCATTTTCATGGCACAGCTCCATGTTCCTTTCTGCGACATCACCTCCCGAGGCCCACGTGAACATTCATCTGCCCTTACGCTAGGATGAAAGCAGGCCAGCGGTATTTTGCTCGCTGCCTATCCCAAGCACAGAGCACGCGGGCCATAAACATTGGTTGAATCGAAGACCAAATGAATGGCGTCCTCTGATGCATATTTGCTAATGAAAGTGGAACTCCACCACCCACTGGGCCCCTCTGCAGGCCACGGGCCACCTAAGCAAACTTGCTTAATCCACACTCGCCACATTAGCAGCTTACCAACCCAGTGTGACAATCCCAGGTTGCAGAGGGGCCCAGCCTGGATTCAGACCCAGGCTGTCTGATTCCAGGCACATGTATACTGGAAGAACTAACAGCTCACATCCCCAGAGGATTTCTTCACAGAAACGAGCGTTTCTAAAATAGTAACTGACCCTGTTGATGTATTTCCCCAACAGGTTCATGACTACCTCCGCAGCAAGCTGTGCTCCCTCTACGAAAATGACTGCATTTTTGATAAATTTGAGTGTGTGTGGAATGGGTCAGACAGGTAAGAGAAGCTCTGTGGCTGGGGAACCTTCCAGAGGTGGGTCCTGGGCAATTTATCCCAAGCAGGGCGTGGCTAAGAGGGGTAGGAATCAGGCCCCAGGGCCTGGCAGGAATCCACTCTGTGGGTCCCTGGGTTTCCCTTGAGGTCAGACCTGGATATAAGGGAGGGATGCAGTGAGACCCCCGAATCCTCTTTCAGGACTGACACAGGTGACCATGGGACATGAACAAGAAAATCCCATCTCTTACACACCAGACGCCCCCAGAGCTAGGTCAACATGGCCGAAATGAAGAACACTAATAATGCACCAGCAAATTCCAGCGTAAACAGTTCTAATTATTGCAAAGTATGCTTTCTAGATGGGAAATTATCCCTAGATGCTTCTAGTGTAGACCTGGCCAAAGGCCCCGGTGGTTCATTAGCTGAATTCTAGTTGGCCTCATTTATCATAGTCCCTCAAAGTGATTTATTATTGTTTTAAGGCCTTTTATTTCAACAATACTTCATATTACCTTCTAATAGTTCATTTTTAGTTTGACAAATACAGATGATTCCCCACCTTCCAGAACGCGATACAGGCTACCAGGGGCTGATTTAGTGTTTTGAGGAACATGGCCTCAACCATAGTGCTTGCAAGCATTACCTTCTGTCGGGACAAGGCATATAGGGACTGGAGCGTTTAGTAAAAACAAGTGGTTTCTGGCCATTCCCTGGCTTCCTTTGCCAATGAACCAAAATGTGCCTTCCTCTTAGCAGACCCGAAAAGAATCCACACATCACAGAGGACCCAAGTCACAGCACCCCATTGCTTTAGGGCAGACGGAAGAGACAGCAGAGCAGCTGTGATGTATGAACCGAGGCTCCCAAGGGGAAAGTAGCTGGTCCCGGCCCTGTGTTTTTAATTTTTATTTGTAGTTTATATAAATACATTAATTCACATATAATTTCTTTGCTTTTTCATTATTAATAAATTCTGTTATTGTCCTAATAACTTATCTTAACCTCGACTCACAAAGTACGTATCAGTCACCTTCGCACACATCCTATTACAGCATCCTGACCACAGGATGACAAGGTTGTTGTCACCATCCCCATTTTATAGCTGAGTAAACTGAGGCTCAGTGAGGTAGTGACCTGCCCCAGCTCCTGGACTAGTAAGTAGTAGGACAAGAGTAGGAAATTTTGAGTCTGAATCCTAAGATTGACATTCTTTTCGTAATTTTACTATTTCTTTCCATAACCAAGAAAATTCTTGGTTCAGGTAAGGTTGAGAGGTGAGAGGTTTGGGGTTTTTTTGTGTTTTGTTGTTGTTGTTGTTGTTTCGTTTTGTTTTTTTCCAAACCAACCAACAAAAACCAAAAAGCAAGGGCTTTCTCTGTTTAAACCGAGTTGATTCATGATAGAGGAAGGCCTTGTCCATTCATGGGGAGCAGTGAGGCCACTGGCGGAGTGCTGGGCCCTGGGGTCGGGCACATAGGGGTGGGAGGCCCAACCTGGCCATTTCATCCCAGTGTGACCCTGTGCAAGTTAGTCCCTTTTCCTCAGGTGTAAATCCCATCTAGATTATGTAAGTCCGAGCAAGATAGGGGTGGGGGTGGGGGGTGTCCAGCGCTTGGTACCCTGCCTGATAAGATAGCAACAGCTTCTTCCACTACCAGGACAAACACATTCACCACGTCCATATCCTGGGCCAGAGTTAACACAAGCCAGCCCCTGACTGGCTTGCCTGGCACAGCTGACCAAGCACCCAGAAACACATACCCCGGGCTGTGGCCCTGGGCTCTCAGTTTTCCTTGCACTCCCACCACCTGAACACAGAGGAGGCGCTGTCCTCCTAACCCTAACCAGCCGGCCGGGGCTTCACCCACCAACGAGGCCAAGCGCCCACGCGCCAGCAGCAGCCACCCTGGCTGTGACCGAGACAGAATGACCTTTCCCTCCACCCCCGACCCCAGGCTGGCCGTGCATGCAAACTGTCACTGGTAAAGAGTCAGTCCCCTGCTTCTGGAAGGCTTTGGCAGTCACTGCCCTCAGTCAATCATAAATCCGCCTGAGGGTGGAGAACTCTTATAAAAATGTGGACGCCATCTGCCAACCCACTAGCAAGCCTTTGCGCTCCCCAGCTCTTCTAAAATTTGAATTTGTTTATGTCTTCCTGAGGGAGAGCACGATGACATCCATTTTTTAGCGAAGTTTGCTGGCAAGGCTGAATTGAGAGCTGGTTCTTAGCAGGGGGAGGACACGCGAGGCTCAGTGTGCTGTTCTACCGGCCTTTCTCCCACTGTGCGGGCAGCAGAAAGCCTTAGCTGCCCGGCAGCACAGCCCCACTCCCACAACCACACTTTCCGTGTGCATAACTGATGTTTTCAGAAGGGCTCCTCCTGTCCTGACCTCTCTCCAGCCTTGCCATCTTAAGGGAGGTAGAGCTGAGATCATTAAAACCACGGGACTCACGGAGCCAAAGAACCAAAAGGGGACCCATCCCGAGTAGTAAGTAACAAGGAGGGTTATCATGAGCCTTCTCTTCCAAACCAGCCCAAGAGCTTGTTGCTTTCAGGGATTCAAAACCAAGACCACAGACAGTCACACTGGCTAGGCTGTTTGGGATCTTGGGTTTAGGTTTTTAGTAAGACAGTGGTGCCAGACGCTGGCCACAAAGTGGTGTCATTGGCTCCAGAAAAACAACGGGGCTATGCTCCTGCCTTTCTCCAGAGCCTTCAGTGATTCCCTGTTTCCTCTCTTACCTTGCAGCGTCATCATGACAGGCTCCTACAACAACTTCTTCAGGATGTTCGACAGAAACACCAAGCGTGACGTCACCCTGGAGGCCTCGAGGGAAAACAGCAAACCCCGGGCTATCCTAAAACCACGGAAAGTGTGCGTAGGGGGCAAGCGGAGAAAAGACGAGATCAGTGTCGACAGTCTGGACTTTAGCAAAAAGATCTTGCATACGGCTTGGCACCCTTCAGAAAATATCATAGCAGTGGCGGCTACAAATAACCTATATATATTCCAGGACAAGGTTAACTAGGAGGACAAGTTATTACTTAATAATCTCACATACTGAATACTAGTCAGACATGTTTTTAAATGTTTCTTTGGGTCTTCATTTGATGCATTGACATTAATTTCCCTATGCAGAAAACAATTGGGATAGAATTAAAAGGAGTCCAACTTTCCCAGATCCCCAGGTCTAAGAAACTTCTGTCAAACCCAATAGGTTCTGAGACACTTCTGGTTAGAATTGAGAGCTGCCAGCTAACACTAATTCTCCATAGTTGACTTGAATTTCTGATGCTTTTCTTGCCCAGTTTTCTCTGGTGGGTCCAGTGTTTTGTTTCTAGGTGTCTGCTGAGATAAAATGAGGTTGTCTGTAGTATTTAAAGAGAAAAGAGATGTTTTTTTTTTTTTAATTAAGCAATTCCATTTGATTGAAAAAAATCAACAAAAAAATAAACACCGTTTACTCTTAGAGAATTTCTACTTTTTTGTGTGAAAAGATCACAAGCAGTCCGCATCTCCCTCCCCCGCCACGTTTTTAATAGTCTCATTTGAAGCAGAGATTTATGTCACGAGGCAGCAAAGGGGACGCAGAATGAGAAGGGAGGGGACACATCAGCACAACTACACTTTTTTTTTTTTTCTGGAAACGCCATAGAAACAGCCTGAGAATTTGGCCAGGAAACTCCATGAATGCTTCAGGGGACATAAAGAGAACACTTTCTACACAGTGCTTCTCAGAGTTAGCTTGGCAAGACCATGTGGGGCCAGATTCCATCTGCTGCTTTGTTACTCTTGCTTTTTGTCATTTTAAATGGCTCCGAATAATCCTCCACTTACACGTTCATTGGCTTTTTCTCTTCAACCTTTTCCAGCTTATTTATTGCATTGACTTCTAAAGGCCGGTCCCGGTTGTTTATTACCTGGCATTCTAAGTGAAGCAATGGCGCACCGCCCCCCCGGCACCCCCCCCCAAGAAAGGCTGGTCTGTTCCTCGGGGGGCACTCCTCCTTTGCAGCCCCCTCTCCTCTTCCTGGGTTGGGTAAGCAAAAGTCACAATCCATCAATCTCCACTGCAGCCAGCACAGAAATGGCCAAGGTACATGCTGATTCGTGCCGTCTCATCAAGTGTTTCTAACCCACCCCAAGCTCACCATCTGGACAAATACACCACACGGCTCTCTTGCTCCAAAAACGGAGTATGGGAGAATCAAGACATCTTTCACAGTATCATCAAGTCGGCTTGAACCTATGCAGTTTGCTTCATCCTTCCCCCGCCATCTAAAATTCAGACTTGTAAGTTCCAGAAGGTTCTATGTGGCGCACCTCTGGGCAGGAGACTACGTGAATCCAAAGGATTTATAAGTGAGAAAGGGAGTCTCAGAGAGGAGGTGGGAGGCACCCAGGAAGCGGGACCTAGGCTTTAGTGTCTCTGTATCTGTCACAGTGACTCTTTCCCTTTAATTTCCCTTTCATCAACAGGAAATGAGATGAGCATATTTCTTTTACAGTGAAATTCTCTTTGGACTGGTGTGTTCATTAGAAGTCCCAACATGCAAGGGTCATTTGCTTGGGAGGAGGGGAAAAAATCGTCTCAGAAGCCTCTTTCCATTCTAAGCTGCTATCCATTTAAATAACGGCTTCTTGGCAAGGTAATGGCAATCTCGCATTTAAGGGAGCACCATTTTGTAAGACACCGCCCAATTTCAGAAACATTGAAACATGAGAAGTACTTCTCAAACTTGAAGAAGCACATGGATGAAGACGTGACTCTGTTCTCAGTGTCTGTCCTCTTCCCTGCAATGAGAGCCTCCCTTCAAGCACTGCCCACACACTGGCCCCAGATGTCAACTCTCTGGGCAGGATTCCTGGCCTGACTGTGACAATGTTCTTGGAGACCTGAGAGAGGATCAGAAACTTCTCCAGTTATCAGGATAACTGGAAGGACCAGTGAGTTATTGTCCAGAGTTTACTATCAACTGCCTCGTGGCCTTTTCTCTGCTCCTCTGACACTCCCCTCCCCTCTTGGTACCAGGTGGGGGTTGGGAGAGATCCCTGTTGCTCAGACGTAGGCATCAACCTACCTCTGTGATATTAGTCATAGAAGTCACCTTTTTTAGAAGCAAGACTTAGCCTCCTCTGAAGAAACGATAATTAGGAAATGTCCATTTTTAGTGGGGTTTTCACCATTAAAATAATCACATAACGAGTGACATAACAATCATACCCATGCGCCACCTACAATCATTTTGTGAACCCCCAGGAACATGTTTATTAGACTTGGGGACATGGAGTAACTGGTGTCAGAGGACATATGGAGGCATCCGAGAGTCCCAGCGGACAGTGGTTCTTCCCTATCCGCAGCCAAGAGTGCTCCCCACAACACATACAGGAACAATTCGGTCATGGTTTTAAGGAATTCACAGCCCCCCACCCTTGCAGGCTACCTGTAGACTCCACATAAAATCCCCTAACTAGTCCCACACCTTTAGCACATAGATTCATAGTCTGAGATCCAGGGAGTGAGAGGAATTTGCTAAAGATCTCAGAGTTAAGAGCAGAGAGCAGCTATTCGAACAAAGAATGCACCAGAAGAAAACATACGAGACTCCTAGACCAGAACAGGAGGGGAAGGCCTTAGAGACGGGGCCTCGGGCAGCCATCGCCACCACCATGTATCAGCCCTGATCCACCCTGTGCCGGGTAATGAACTAGGTATTTTCAGTTGCAGTTTCCTTCTGCCCCAGTACTGGAGGTGGTCATCATCCATCCACTCAGTCCCTGTTCCAGCTGACACTAAAAGCTACTGGAGAGCTGACTAGCCAGGTTTTCAACAGTTTGTTGTTTCTAAGATCCTTCTACTAAATAATGCGTGGCCTGCTGCTCGGTATGAGCCATCAGGTTACGCTGGAAGATGGCCCGTGATGGAGGGGGAACGGGAGCCACAGCTTCCCAAGCCTTCTGACGTGATCCATCTGAAACAGTCCCTGACATTTCAAAAGCTAGACTTGGACAGACATCCACGCTTTCTTGTCTGGAGGTAGAAGAGAAATCCGAAGAAACAAAAGAAGAAAGACATAAGTGAGCATCAAAGTAGTGGGGTGTAGGTAGGTGAGTAGGCAGTAAGAATCCATCTGCTTCTAAAATCCTTCAAGTCTGGCTCCTGTCTTTACTCTGTACTGGGGGAAAACAGAACATCTTTAAACCTCTCATTGATCTCATAATTAACTCAACCTTATCAACACTGATTATGCAAACCAGCATGTGGAATGTAGAACAGCAGTCGGGTGGAACAAGGATGAAGCGAACATTCCTTTAACTGCGTACCCAGTGAAATCAGTCAACTATCTCTAACGTACTTCTTTTCAACACTCTAGGGCCCGTTATTCAGAAAGTTGACCCTAACACACTCAGTCACGACAAAGGGGGAGCCTACGATTGTCCTCCCTTCAAGCCACCAGGGCAACTGCCTAAAGCCCCCCTTCTACCCCACCTCCCTCCACCACTGTGGATGCATGCTTTTTTATTCCCTCTGCTGATTACCCTCAGGAAAGCCCTCAGAGGCCTAACAGCAAAGCTCTGGGGTGGACACTATAGTCCGCTGTCAGAATAAGGGAACCCTTCTTAACTCTTCATCCTCCATTATGGCCATTTGTAGATGAGGCAGGTGTGTTTTCAACAGTACTCCCGAAGACAGTGAAATCCACACATTCACCACCAGGAAACACTTTCCCTGCCACCTGAGTCACTGGGCATCTCTCAGACTTCAACCAGACCTTAATCCACTCCCCCCATACTGCTAAGCCAAGTCTCAGGAACTGCCTTCCACTGGAATGACTTGAGTGGTCATGGAAAGAACGTGGAACTGGGAGACGGGAAATGTGGATCCTGCCCCTGGCTCCCTGCTAAGTAAGTAAGGAGCTTCCTCAAGTCACTCAATGTGTACATCTGTCATGCCACCTGTCAAATCCCCCGAAAGCCACCTGTCCTGGCTCACAGAATTACTGGGAGAAGCCCAAGAAATGTATTTACTTATAATCGCTTTGGTAAATTTAAATTTATCAATAATAGGAACAATACTATTATCAGTAATAGGAACAATACTCCCTAGAAGGATATACCGGTCATGTCTCATCGACTTCCTTCTTTAAGCCCACGAGGCTGATCCATCTCAGAAGTGAGGAAATAGACTCGAGCTGTCAACCCAGCCATGGAAGACAGAGACCCAAGACTCCAACTCCACATATCTGACTTTTAAGCCAGAGTTCTTAAAATGTGGTTTCTAATATATGACAGTAGCTGACAGTTACTGAGCGCTTCTTATTATGGGCGAGACTTGGTTCAACAATTTCCCATGTGTTAATTCCTTTACCCCTGAAATTCTAGACGCCAATACTATTATTGTTTCCATCTTCCAGATAAGGAAACAGAGAGATTGTATAACTTCACGAAGCTTGCACGGTTCACAAGGGTTCTCATCCTCCATCTCATCTCACATGTGATACAGATAGATGGCAGTTACTGATCAGAAAGCGAGTCCCAGCCCGGACCCATATAGAAGTCCATCACGATCACTCATGAAGTGAGTGCCTGGCACGTATCTCCCAGGGGCAGGGCTCGGGGTGGGGATTACTGAGCTATAGAAGCCATCCGCCTCCACCCTCCAGGAGGTGACAGCACAGAGGGGCAACATGGATGTTGTTAACCTATTTACAATACAATGAGGTATGTGTAAACTGCAGAAATAATACAAAGAAGGAAACAGTTAACAAGGACGGGGAAGAAATGATTTTCAGAATACATGATAGCTCAGCAGAGTATTACAGCGGTTGAGTCAGCAGTCAAAGCGCGATAGGGCCTTTCCAGTACAGAAAACAACACACATGAGGTTCTGAAGCTACCATGGACATGGCATGAGAGCACGGAGTCGACGTTTCTCTCAATCCATCAGAAACCCGTTTTCAGTTTGCCAGAACTGGCCTTGCCCTTTCTTTCTTTCATTCACCCAATAACAATTATGTATTAAGCCCCCGTATCTAAGTGCTGCATTTCAATGTAAAATGGATGGAAACAATTAAAAAAAAAACCATATTTATGGGCACTGATTCTATGACAAGCATGGTATAGGCACTTTTTAAAATCATTACAATCACCTGATGGGTAAATTTGTTGTTACCTTTTTACAGTCAAGAAACATACTCCAAAAGGTTAAATGACACAGTCATTGTGACCCAGCCAGAGGTTTCATCGAGATCTGTCCTGTCCCAGATCCTATACTTCTTCCATCACAGTGATGGGTTAATACATAGCTACTCTGTCTTATTTTTGTTTTTGTTTTTAACACTTGTGAGGATACAAACCATCTCTCTGCAACCAAATATTACCTGACAGCTGACAACAAATACAAATTTGATCTGTCACTAAAGCAGAGAGTGAAGTCAAGTGGCTCACAGAGGTCAGCAACCCGTGACCCTGACCTTATTATTACTGTTTAAGTGTCTTCCAATTTAGATCTTCCACGCACCATTACTTAAACTGCCGATGGCTGAACAAGGTGATCTGCCATCTCTGCTGATTCCTGCCTTGGATGCTGTCAGAACAATAATCACTACCAGGCCAGAAACAGGGATCTAGTAACCGCCATTTTCCTGACCCACGCCCTACCCCCAATTCCCTGAGAAGTCAACCTTGGTCTGTTTCATAGCTCCTTTCCTCCCAACTGTAACTCTTTGCTGTGACTCCAGGCATAAGGGCTGCTGCATTTGGTTTGAGTCAAACTGGACAGAGCACTTCTCCCAAATTCACCCTTGTACAGAAACTGAGAGCCCATAAGGAAGCGGGACCAACCACAGGTCCTGGGACTCTTGTTCTGATTGGCTAGGGGTACACTCCCTCCCAACCGAGTTAGTAAATCCTTGTGTGGGTCAAAGAGAACCCCAGGAAACCTGGAGAAGAAGCGACAGAAGGGAGCTTCTTCACGGGCAAAAGGAAAAGCACTATTTCAGCATTCTAAATAGCTGCTCAGTTTGAGTCATGTTCATGCATCTCTTCATTTATTCACTCGAAAAATATTTAATAATTGACCATGCATTACCTGCAAAGCCCAGCGCCAAAGGGATGTGGGGAAGCAGTCTTGACAGTCCCTGTCCTCAAAGGGCTTGCAGCGTTGTGCGGGATACACGCAAACTCACAGGCAGTGGTAATGAGACAATGTCATGGTTAAGAGCTCGCTGTGCCTGTCTTGGGTTGAAACAGGGCTCCCACCACTTAATAAGCTGAATGATCGTTGGCCAATTACTTAACATTTCTAGGTCTCCTTTTCCTTGGTAAAATAAGGGTAGAATGGCACCTATTTCATAAAATTACTATGAAGAGTGAATGATTTAGTACACAAAAGAACGGAACGACTTAACACATATGAGAACGGTGCCTGACCAACAGTAAGCACCCCATGCATGTTTCTTGCTATTGTTCGTTTAGGACTGTAAAACAGCAAGATACATGCTCTAATGGGTATCTCAGGGCTTCCGGACAATGCAAAGCAACTCCAGTTCACCAAGACCAGAAGCTACCAAAAGGATGTGATTCCTAAGGCAATCCTTAATAGATAAATAGGGAATGAATTATCCAGGGGAAGAGAAAGGACAAGAGTGTTCCAAGTCTCAAGATACTACATGGAAAGACAAAAAACAAAACAAAACAAAACAAAAAAAGCACACACATGGTATATCTGAGGAATTTAGAATATTTTGGTATGCTTCAATAGTAAAAAGTAGTAAGGCAGACCAAGAAAAGTAAGGGGACATAAGGTGAAGGGATTGTAACTCTTGATACGAGAAATAATAACAATCATTGGTGAATTTACATATCAGAGATTCTCCAGTACCTAGGCTATAAACCACTCACTTGAGGAATTATGATTTTCCTAACTTAGCAAATATTAACAAAGCCCCCTGGTACAGGAGATATACTGATAAATTCAGCTCAAGAATCAACTCCTTAGAGATGTCTTTCCTCACCACCCTAAGTTCCCTGAGGACCAAGGCCACTTTTGTATCCCTAAACCATAAAGAAGTTTCTGCCTCATAGTAGGTGTTCAATAAGTATTTGTTGAATGAATGAGCAAATAAATGAATGAAGAAGACAGGCACAGCCTCTGTCCCCGCGAAGCTTACAAGATGAGCAGTTTGCCACTGGGAGTTGTTTGAGTAATGGGAACCCTAGTATTTGGCATCACAGGACTGCTCAGAGGAGTCAAGAAATTAAAAAAAAAAAAAAATGTGAGAGCTAGTGAGCCAAGATGCTTTAAGAGCAAGCCACCAAGCTCAGATTACAAAGTTACTTCATAGAGCACATGTGTCCCTGCCTGATGCATTAGCTCCCAGCAGTCACTAAGCTTCTGGGACCCTGTAGAGCATGCAGAAAGGTTGACAGCTTACAATCAATACCATGTGCACTGATGCAGGGCGCAACATTATCACACCCAAGATATTACCCCCACATCCCAGCACCGGCACTAAATATTCCTCATAACAAGGCAAAGAGAAGTGACAAGAGCTATTATTTTCAACCCTTCCACTTGGAAGCAAGAGGTGAGGCAAACCTTCCCTGGGATGTTCTTGGGGGAAGGCAAGCAGTTCCCCCCAAAGAAATCACCTGGAGTCTAGTGCATGCCTAATACAACAAGACAGGGATGGGAGAAGATTGGCATTTTCATTTGCCCAGGTGTCCACAATCTAGAAATGGAGACTCTGTGGGCAGCTGAGAGGCACAACAATAAATTAGAGGGAGGCGGAGGGTCTGGTTGGTGGGGAGTGTGTGAGGTGTGAATGCTGGAATTTATTCTCCAGGCTCAAGTCACTCTAATAAAAAAAACTTGAGCCCCCAGTTGGACTTTCTTATTTCAGCTTCTTTGACTGTGGCATAATTGAAAGTCATATTTCATCTAGACCAGTGGTTTCCAGCAGTAAGTGCAAGTACCTTATGAACAGTCAGCCTGAATATATCAAAGAAAGAAGCAAACAACTGCATGTTAAACAGCACCTGGTCCACAATGGAGGGGGAAAGGGACTGAGTCACATTACATAGTATCCACAAAGCAGTAGCCCCCAAAGTACACTGTAGCATGGGTCTTTAGTCTATGGTGGAATGCTAACAGGAAGAAGCCAGGGCTAGGACACCAGGGTTGTTTTCTTAATTCCATGGGGGCATTTATCTAATGGCAGCCTCCATTTTTCAGCCCTTCATTTCCTAACACGATGAGGGGTATTGCTTATTTGTCACATTTTTTTTTGAAAAGGCAGAAAGGTTACTTAGTTCTATCAGAGATACTGGTTGATGGAAGAATCAGCAGAAGCTCAAAGATGGGTATATTCATTGAAGATATGACAAATGTCATAGAAACTCAATGTGTCCATCATGGAAAAGGAAGCTCAGTTCAAAAGCTAGTGTTTTCCAAAGTACAAAAAGAATGTGCCGTTTCAGGAACAGAACGTGGCTCAAAGCAGCTCTTCATTTTGACCAGCATAAGTATGGTTAACTAACTCCCATCAGTCTCTGAAGATGTCCCAAGAGGGACATAGGGTTGAATCCTGCAAGAAAGGCAATTACAGCTTTTCTGTCTTCTCCAGCATTAAACAAATGATGGATTCCTCCTAACATATCATGCACACATGCGTGCATACACACATGCACAGCCTCAACGCCCCACTAACAGATCTTCCTCTCTTAGAGAATAATTTCTGAATTCATGATTCTTCCCGTCAGAATGGCACGTGCTTCCCAGCTACTTAAGAACACAACGTGGAGACAAAGGTTGTAAATTTTTTTATTGCATTTTATATCAGAACTGGGGATTCATTTACACATTAAAACTCTGCTGGCTTAGTTGGTAATAAAATTATATGGCTCCACATAAGAGTGTAACGACTTCCTTTCTCACCTGCTTGTTATACTGCTCAGTCACAACACTACTTTGGATGGAATAACTATCCTGGTGATAAGCAGTAATTGACTATTATAGTTTGTGAGGACACTTCAATTTACTCAGGCACTTTCATGTCCAGAGAAGTGGGGTAATCTGCCCAGGGTTTGCACAGAAAGTTACTCAAAGACCAAGAATGAAACCATCTCCAAAATGACTTTATTTCACTTTGTTGCTTTGTTATTTTTCCATGTGCCTAAAATGAATAGGTCTATTCAAGCCTAGGTGGAGGTTCTGAATATGAAGTCTTAATTCTACTCAAAGAGCTGTCAACATTTCTGTCCATGGTACCAAAGACAGTTCTGGGGGTGGTGCTGGGAGACGTGTTCCATGTCAAGTCTCACTAGAGTCCACATTGGCACAGATTCACACAGGTGGACCACTTCATTTATTCGCTACATTAACTATCATCTACCTACAAAATCAAATACTATGTTGTTATAGGTGTTCCCATAGCTCTCTTCATCAAACCATTGTTCATATTTGATTATGTCCCATTGATTAATCTATACAGATTTAAAAAGATATTATCCCTAACCTCAAGAAGGATAGCCTAATAAAAATGTAATTCCAACAGGTAATTTCAACATAACATGGTTAATGCAAATGGTAGAGATATGTGTAGTTTATTGTGGGTGTAAAGTGTGAAAGCATCTGACCTCCTGGAGGGGATGAGATGAGGTGCAATCCCAAAGAAGGTTGGGGCTAACCAGATGAGCACGGACATGAGTAAAGGCAGGTACCAACCTCTAAGCACAACGAACAGTTTGATTTTGCTGAAAAGCTCTTGGCTAGGATGACTCAGGTGCTGGAGAGGTAGCAGGTTGAGATTGCAGAGGGCCATTTAGAGGACTTGGGTGTCACTCAGCAGTCAATGGAGTACCACCAGGAGATTTTTAAGAAGAGAATTGACACAGATGGGATTACATTTTTGAAAATCACTCCGGCAACTGTATAAATGACACAGGTCAAGTAGACAAGACTGAAAAGCAAGGACTCTACTTAGGAAGCTGCTGAAGTGGTCCAGCAAAAAGGATGAGGGCCTGAGCTGAGGGTTCAGGAAAAACTGAAGAGGTAAGATTAGTATAACTTAGAAACTGAGGTGATGAGAGCAAACCATTAATAGACAAGACGATAAGCAATGGTATGAAAAGAGGTAGATACTAAAGGAATGAGACTAGTGTTCAGGGGGAGGAAAAGAGACAGATAAGGGGTCTAATTTGGGACATAATGAGTTTGAGGAGTCAGCACGGCAACAAGGTCGAGAGAGTTTACCAGCAAGCAGCAAGGGAAAAAAGTACTATGACCTAAAAATCACTGGATACAATGGAGAGTTAGTCAACAAGGTGTCCTGGCCTTTATGGAGGTGATGGCACAGAGAGAATGAAGATCAAAACTCTGCTAGCTGAGGAGAGGGCCCTGGGGAGCAGACATGGGGTAAGGAGATACATCCCAAGCAATAAAGAAGGAAGCATCAGAGTCACAAGAACCATGGGCAAAGCATATTGTCGAGATAAAGGAGTGGAATTCTCCCACTGGAAAATACAGCTCCTATAAATCTATTTTTTTAAAAAAACATACATTTTTAAAAATGGGGTTCCAGACCAAGATGGTGACAGAGGAAGACCCTGAACCCACCTCCTCCAGGGACACAGCAATTCTACAGCTATTTATAGAAAAATTCTCCCTGAAGAAGAGACTGAATAGCTTCTATATGACAAAAGACCACTGAGAACGGCAAGGGGAGCAAAATAGGGTGAGGAAGGGAAACCCCACCTTCCACATGGCAAACTGCTGTGGGTAAAGATAGTACTGAGAGGCTGCGAGAAGATTCATCTGACCAGGGACACAAAAACAAAACAAAACAAAAAAAACACCTCAGTTTAAGAGGGCAACTAGAATATAAAGGAAACAGCCCTCAAAACTTGCCAAACAGTGGAGGGGTTGCTGGATCTCTCTTCAGGTTAGAGGGGTTGGTGAGCACCTGATTTAAGTTCCTTTTCCACCTGGATAGTGCACATGGGAGCAGGTTCCAGGAACTGTCACTGGCCTGCCACCTCAGTGAGCCCCAGGGCCCAGAGCCCACACCAGCCCAAGCTGGCCACAGTGCAGCACACCTCAGACACCTCTGGTCTGCACTCACTACACCTCCAGCCATCTCCTGAAGGTGACACAAGTGCAAAGCACCCAGGAACACTCCAGTTCTACACCACTTTGGCTCTAGACTAACTGACAGCTACCCTGGACTGAGACCACTCCTGGACCTCCTGGCTCAGGCCTGCTTCAGCTCCAGTCACCCAACCAAAACACCACCTACACAGAGTACCCTAAGACATGCTGGTCCACCTCTCCCTGGGATTCAGCCAGCATGCAGAGTACTCCCTCTGTGGAGAGCCCCAGGACCTCCTGGCCTATCCCCACTTTAGCTTCATCTATCCTACCAGGGTAACTTCTATATGCAGAACCCTGGAAACCCTGCCTTGTACCTACTGCAGCTTCAGCTGTCCAGACAGGGCACTTCTTTTGCAGAGAGTCCTGACATCACCCGAACTCAGAACTTCTTCAGCTCCAGCCCTCCCTACAGTGCAGCCCCAACACAGTGCCTGGGGACCCCCAGCCCACACCAGCCACAGTTGCTGCCAGCCAGCCAAGGTTACCCAACACACAGTCTACACAGGGGATGAGCATAAACAAGAACAATGCTTCAGGATCAGGAGAAGAAGCTATTCTGCCTATTCATTGAAACAAGCACAGAAAGGCGAAATGAGGAAGCAGAGGAATATGCTCCAAACAAAACAACAAGACAAAACCTCAAAAAATGAACCAACCAAAATGGAAATAACAAATCTACATGACAAAGAGTTCAAAGTAATGGTTATAAAGATGTTTCACTGCACAGAGAGAAGAGTGGATAAACGTAGTGAGAACTTCAACAGAGATAATATATATATACATATATATATATATGTATATATATAAAACAGAATGACTCAGAGATGAAGAATATAATAACCAAACTGAAAAACCCACTGGCGGAAATCAACAGTAGATTAGAGAATGCAGAAAACATTTCAGTTATCTGGAAGTCAGGGTAATGGAAAGCACCCAAGCTGAATAGCAAAAAGAAAAAATGTTTTTAGAAAAGGGATATGTTAAAGGATTTATTCGGAAGTATCAGGTGAAGAAATCTTCATATTATAGGGTTCCCAGAAGGAAAAGAAAGAAAAGGGGAGAATAGGTACTTGAAAAAAATAATACCTGAAAACTTCCTTAACCTGGGGAAGAAAACAGACATCCAGGTTCAAGAAGCACAGAGAGTGGGACGCCTGGGTGGCTCAGTTGGTTAAGCAGCTGCCTTCGGCTCAGGTCATGATCCCGGCGTCCTGGGATCGAGTCCCACATCGGGCTCCTTGCTCCGCAGGGAGCCTGCTTCTCCCTCTGACTCTGCCTTCCACTCTGTCTGCCTGTGCTCGCTCTCACTCTCTCTCTCTTACAAATAAATAAATAAAATCTTTAAAAAAAAAAAAAAAGAAGCACAGAGAGTTCCCAACAAGATGAGTAGAAGATTCAGCCATGTCACATCATGATTAAATGTCAATGACTAAAGTTAAAGAATTTAAAAGCAGTAGTAACATACAAGGGAAAATCCATTAAGGCTATCAGCTGATTTTTCAGAACAATCCTTGCAGGCCAGAGGGAGTAGGATAATATGTTCAAAGTGCTTAAAGAAAAAAAAAATCTACAACCAAGATACTCTACCTAGCAAGGTTACCATTCATATTTGAAGCAGGGAAAAGACTTACCAAGACCAACATAAGTTAAAAGGACTTCATTACCATTAAACCAGAAGAAACATTAAAGGGACTCCTTTGAGTGAAAAAAAAAAAAAAAGACCATAATCAGAAGAAAATTATGAAAGGAAAAAATTTCACGAGTAAAAGCCAACATACAATAAGAGTGGAATAATCACTTATAAACCTAGTATGAAGGTTAAAAGACAAAACTAGTAAAAATCAATTATATCTTGAAAATTAGTTATGGGGACTCACAAAATAGAAAGGTGTAAATATTACAACACCTACATAAAACATGGAGAGGGTGGGTAAAGATGAAGATCTTTTAGAATGTGTTCAAACTTAAGATGCCATCCACTTAATATGGACTGCTATATACTGAGGATGTAACAAATGAACTTCATGGTAACCACCAACCAAAACCTGTAATAGATACACAAGAAAATAAAGAGAAAGACAAACATGACACTAAAGCAAGTCATCAACCATAAAGAAAGGGAGCCCAAGAATAAAAAAGGAACTGAGAACTACAAAAACAGCCAGAAAACAATTAAGAAAATGACAATAAACCTATACATATCAGTAATTATTTTAAATGTGAATGGTCTAAATGTTTCTATCAAAAGACAGTGAGTGACAGATGGATAAATAAACATCACCCATCTATATGCTGCAAACAAGAGACTCACTTCAGACCTAAAGACACATACAGACTGGGAGTGAAGGCATGGAAAAACACATTCCATTTGAATGGAAGTGAAAAGAAAGCTAGGATGGTAATAACTGTGTCAGACAAAATAGACTTTAAAACAAAGACAGTAACAAGAGACAAAGAATGGCATTACATAATGATAAAATGATTAATCCAAGAGAGTTTTTAATGGTAATATTTATGTACACAGTATAAGAAAACCTAGATTCCTGAAACAAATATTAACATACATAGAGGGAGAAACTGACAATAATATGATAATAGTAGGGGATTTTAACACTCTCATTTACCTGAGTGGATAGCTCATTCAGGCAGGAAGTCGAGAAGGAAACAGTGTCACTGAACAATACTTCAGAGGAGCTGGACTTAACAGGTATATATGGAATAGTTCATCCAAAACACCAGAATATACATTCTTTTCAAAAGCAGATGGAATGTTCTACAGGATATTCTACAGGAAAGGAGAGATCACATGTCAGTTACAAAAAAAGTCTCAACAAATTTTAGAAGATGAAATTATATCATGCATCTTTTCCAATCACAGTGGTATAAGATGAGAAATCAATCATAAGAAATCAATCATAAATCAATCATAATCATAATCAATGGCCAAAAAAAAGTGAAGCTAAACTATATGCTACTAACCAACAATGGGTGAATGCAAAGATTAAAGAGGAAGACAAAAAATTCATGGAGAAAAACAAAAATGAAAGCACAGGAGTCCAAAATCTCTGGGACAAAGCAAAAGCAGTTCAAAGAGAGAAATTTATAGCAATTCAAGCCTATCTCAAGAAACAAGAAAAAGCTCAAATAAACAACCAAAAGCCCATACCTGAAGGAACTAGAAAAGAACAAGCAAAGCCTAAAGTTAGTGGAAGGAAGAAATAGTAAAGATCAGAATGGAAATAAAAGACATAGAAACTTAAAAAAAATGGAAAAGACCAATGAAAGCATGAACACAGATGCAAAAATTCTCAACAAAATATTAGCAAACTGCATTCAACAGTACCTTAAAAGGATCATTCATCATGATTGAGTGGGATTTATTTCAGAGATGCAAGGATGGTTCAATATCCACAAATCAACATGGTAGATCACATTAACAAAATAAAATATAAAAATCATATGATAATCTCAATGGATGCAGAAAAACCATTTCACAAAATTCAACATCTTTTCGTGATAAAAACCTCTCAACGAAGTGGGTTAGAGGAAACATAGCTCAACATAATGAAGGCTATATATGATAAACCCACTAACATCACTCTCAATGTTGAAAAAATGAGAGATTAAGGACCTAAATGTGAGACCTGAAATCATCAAATTCCTAGAAGAAAACATAGGCAGTAATCTCTTAGATGCCTTAGCAATGTATTTATAGATATATCTCCTCAGGCAAGACAAACAAAAGCAAAAACAAACTACTGAGACTATGCCAAAATAAACACTTTTGCACAGTGAAGGAAACCATCAATAAACAAGAAACCTACCGAATGGGAGAAGACATTTGCAAATGATATATTCAATAAAGAATTAACATCCAAAATACATACAGAACTTTTGTAATATCAAGAAAAGCCCAAATAATCCAAGTAAAATTAAAAACCAGAAGAGACATTTTTCTGAACAAGACATACAGGTGACCAGCAGACACATCAAAAGATACTCAACATCATTCATCATAAGGGAAATGCAAACCAAAACCACAGTGAAATACCATCTCACAACTGTCAGAATGCCTAGAATCAAAAAGACAAGAAATACTAAGAGCTGGAAATGATGTGGAGAAAGAAGAAACATAGTGATCTGTTGGTAGAAACATTAATTGCTGTAACCACTGTGGAAAACAGTATGGAAATTCCTCAAAAAATTAAAAATAGAAATATGATATGATCCAGTAATGCCACTAGTGGGTATTTATCCAAAGCAATGAAAACATTAATTCAAAAAGATACACGCACTCTTATTTTTATTGCAGCATTATTTAAAGTCATCAAGATATGGAAATAATCCACATGTTTATCGATAAATGAACAGATAAAAAAGATATGGTGTATAGCACATGGAATATTGGCCATAAAAATGAGATATTGCCATTTGTAACAACATGGATGACCTAGAAAGTATTGTGCTAAGTAAAGTAAGTCACAGAAAGACAAACCCAATGTAATTTCACTTATATGTGGAACGTAAAAACAAAACAAATCAACAAATAGTAAAAAGCAGAAACAGATTGATAAGAACAGAAAAGTGCTGGCTAACAGAGGGGAGGTAGAAAGAGGGATTGTCAAAAAGTGCAAAGGGGAGTGGGAGGTGCAGGCTTCCAGTTGTGGAATAAGTCACCGGAATGAAAGGTACAGCATAGGAAATATAATTAGTCATATTGTAGTAGTGCTATATGATGACAGATGGTAGCTACACTTGTGAGCACAGCATAACATAAAAGATGTCAGATCACTATACTCTATACTTGAAATTAGTAGTGTGTGTCAACTATACCTCAATATAAAAACTAGTTTTTAAAAAGGTAGAAAATAACAGACACTTAACCAAAAAGATATACGGATGACTGGGTACCTGAGTGGTTCAGTCAGCTAAGCGTCTGCCTTCAGCTCGGGTCATGGTCTCAGGGTCCTGGGATCAAGTCCCATGTGGGCTCCCTGCTCAGCGGGGTGTCTTCTTCTCCCTCTGCCCCACCCCGCTCATGCTTGTGTGCTCTCTCTCCTCTGTGTCTCTGAAATAAATAAATAAAATCTTTTTTAAAAAAAAGATATACAGATGACTAACAAGCAAAGGTCATTGGATAATACAAATTAAAACACTAAAAACAACTGTATAAAACACCTACACGCAAAATAGAATGGATGAAATCTAAAATACTGACATCTGGAACAAGAGGGATGGACCTCTTACTATGCTAGGGATGGATCTAGTACTATGCTAGGTAAATTAAGTCAGACAGGAAAAACAAATACCATATGACTTCACTTATATGTGAAATCTAAAAAACAAATGAATACAAAACAAATAGAAAACAAATCAAATGGATTCTTAAATATTCTTAAATACAACCAAGCCCTTGGTTGCCAAAGAGGAGATGGCTGGGGCATGGGAGAAAGAGGATTAAGAGGTACAAACTTCTGGTTATAAAAGAAGTCAGTCATGAATATAAAAAGGACAGCATGGGAATCACACTACTCGGTATTTCCCCTAAAGATACAAATGTAGTGATCCAAAGGGGCACATGCACCTGAATGCTTATAGCAGCAAGGTCCACAACAGCCAAACTATGGAAAGAACCTAGATGTCCATCAACAGATGAATGGATAAAGAAGATATGGTATAGATATACAATGGAATACTATGCAGCCATCAAAAGAAATGAAATTTTGCCATTTGCGGATGACATTGGATGGAACTAGAGGGTATTACGCTTAGCGAAATAAGTCAATCAGAGAAAGACAATTATCATAAGATCTCCCTGATATGAGCAAGTTGAGATGCAATGTGGGGGTTTTGGAGGTAGGAAAAGAATAAATGAAACAAGATGGGATTGGGAGGGAGACAACCCGTAAGAGACTCTTAATCTCACAAAACAAACTGAGGGTTGGGGGGGGGGGTATGGACATTGGGGAAGGTATGTGCTATGGTGAGTGCTGTGAAATGTGTAAACCTGGCAATTCACAGACCTGTACCCCTGGAGCTAATAATACATTATATGTTAATTTTAAAATTAAAAAAAAAAAAAACAGGCAAAGTGACATTCCTCTAGGTACTCTACTGCCTCCACCTTAATGCTTTGCTAAGGGCAAAGGGCAATCCTAGCCTGAGGACCCATACCCCCAACCAGGATCCCGTAAGTCTACTTTAACAATTCCTTTGGAAAGTTTATCTCTAAACCCTCCAAGATAGTGCTGACAATCATTCCCAAGCATATGGCCCACTGATATACATCTAAAAGGTCTTATGAAAATGTTTTATTACTAGTAATGAATAATTTTTTCCCAAAAATAGCTAGCCCAAGGTCCTAGAAACCTTGCTTCCAAAATTCCTTAGAGACTTATGCCATCACTAACCCCCTCCCAACTTGCAAGCATATAATGGACCACTCCTTACAACCCCCCGGGTAACTCTTTCTGCCCACGGGTCCTGTACCTGGGCTTTAATAAACCACCATTTTACATCAAAAAGAAAAAAAAGGACAGCCTGGGGAATACAATATTGAGATACCAATAATATTCTAATAACATTGTATGGTGACAGATGGAGACTAATTGTGGTGATCACTGAGTAATGTACAGAACTGCTGAATCACTTATATGTCAACTACCATAATAAGTTTAAAATAATCAATTAAAAAAAACTGAGAATACCAGGGGGGAAAAAAAGTTAAAATTTAAATCTAAAAAGAAAAACTAAAACAAAAAAAACCCAGAAATCCAGTAGAAAAGTGGGTAATAGACTTGGAGTTAATTCACCAAAGATGATATCGGAGGGAGAGACGAACCGTGAGAGACCGTGAACTCTGAGAGACAGACTGAGGGTTTTGGAAGGGAGGGGGTGGGGGGTTGGGTCAGCCTGGTGGCGGGTTTAAGGAGGGCACGTACTGCATGGAGCACTGGGTGTGGTACATAAACAATTAATTTTGGATCACTGAAAAAAAACATAAAATAAAATTTTTAAAAAATGGATGGACATGGGATTTGGCCCATGGGGCATGGTTTGCCAGACCCTGGTTTAGAGTATGGGCACCAGAAACATCACACAGATTCAAATCTTGACTCTATTACTTGCAGAGTCCTGAACAAGTTAATAACTCCATGTCCCCATCTTTTCATCTGTAAATGGAAATAATGCTATCGCCTACCAATACGCTCATTATGAGGATTAAATGTAGTGAATTTGAAGTGCTTAAAACAGTGCCCAGAACACTGAAGGGCTACGTGTTAGCTGCTGTCACCATTATCACCTTGAGCGTTGTCAACAGCACTGAGAAACCCAGCCTTGTGTCATTTCATCACAGGATTAAACAGGACCCAAAACCCTTAGCCTAGGCTACTCAGTTACATGAGGTAGTAAGCTCTCTTTCTTGCTTAAAACAGTTTGAGCGAAATTTCTGTTATTACTGAAGTTACTCCATCTGACTAAAAGTGAAACCAGGGTAAGGGTAATAATTACCAAACACCCATGATGTAAAACTCAGTCATTTCTGTGTCCGTTACAGACATTACCAATCCAACAAAGCTTTCCTTCTCCCCAAGCCAGACAGGACCTTAGATAGGGCTATGGACTTAGTTGTGTTCACTGACCCCAAATTCCTATTCTGAAGCCATAAGCCCTCCAGTCTGATGCTATTTGGAAAATGGAGCCTTTGAAAGGTAATTAAGGTTCGCTGAGATCATAAGTATGGAGCCTTCATGATACGATCAGTGCCTTTATAAGAAAAGACATCGAAGAGCTGGTTTCCTCTCTTCCCTCTACCTGCGCACATGAAGACAAGGCCACGTGAATGCACGGTGACAAGTAGCCATACGCAAACCTACAAAGGGAACCCCCGCAGACACTGACTTTGCTTGCACATTGACCTTGGACTTCCAGTCTCCAGCAGGGGAAGAAATAAATGCCTGTTATTTAAGTCAGCCACTGTGGTATTTTGTTATTGTAGCCTGGGCTGATTAAGACAAACGTGTTTTCTCCCCAAAACAGGACCTGAGCAGTTTCTATCAATCAGTCAAAGTCAGCATGTGAAATGACACCTCTTTCTTCCTGCTTTAGGTCATGACTTTTAGTCTGATCTTGAGTCAGACCGATGAGCTTTGTAAATCTTCTCTTAGTGTATGCTTGTGATAAAGAAATTTGTCAAGGACCTGCAAATCTTTCAATGCGTGGTCCCCATTTCAAAGTTCTCATTTATGATTTTTTTTTCCATTTTAAATCCATATACTTTATACTGCCTGCAGAAAAACCTGCAATCTTCCTACATTCTATTTTTCTTTACCAAGTACCTTTTCTCTTAGAAGGTTCAAATAGTGCTGTTTGCAAGAATGAGGTCAGCAAAGGCTGCTAAAGAACAAGTTTCCCCTCTACCCCAGGAAGTGATAATTAATAGGCTTCAAAATGTACAGTGTCACTGATGAATGTAATGTCCTTAATCTACAGTGGAAAACAACATTGGCATAATTAATTTGATTTGCTTTACATTCATAGAAAGAGGGCCTTTTGTATTCAGAATGTAAATGAGCCAAGAACCTGGACCCTTTCTTTTCTTCTTTAAAATTCAATTAGCTTATTGCTAGCAATACACCATATTTCACAAATTCTTAACTCACGCAGTATGAATACCATTACTACCTCCCCGAAAAATTATTCCAAAGCATTCCTTCTTCTCCAATAAATGGCACCATTTGTTTGCGAGGGGGAAAAAATCCCTAGTAATTTCACGGCTATCTGTGACCTGTCCAGAGCAGGAGTCCTCCAAGGAGAGCGTGCGTCAGAATCCGGAGGGCTCATTACTGGGCCCGCCCCAACAGAGGTTTTTTTTTCAGTAGGTCTGGGGTGAGGCCTCAGGATCTCCGTCTCTAACCAGTTCCCTAGTTCTCTAACTAGTAATGCTGGTGCTGTCATCTCAGGGACCACACTTTGGTTAATAGCAGAGCTCCTGCTCTAGAGCAGTAATTCTCAGTCAAGTAGACAGAAACCTCTTTCAATAGTCTCTGCTTTACACCACTCAGTTGTGTTCTTTACACTGTGTCTTCAGTTATTTTCCTATTGCTCCTGGCTGCAAATAAGAAAACCCTGACTCAACTGGCTTAAGTGAAAATTTATTATGCCATGTACCAAAAGAATCTGGAGAGAAGCTGGTTCCAGGAATCTTTACTTGGGCAGCTAAGAGACACCGTCAAGGACACAAACACTTTCCAGTATATCAGTCTGACATCCTCAATACACCCTCTTGCTCTTAAGGCTCACGCTCTTAAGCTCATAATATTACCTTCACATGAGGGATCACACCAAATCAAGAACACATCTAGCAGAAGTGGGGGGCCTTCTTGAGGGCCTCTTTTGGTCACAAATGAAACCCAGCAGATTCCTTAGCCCATTCTTCCTGGCCAAAATTATGCTGCCTTCTCATCCCTAAATCAGACACTCCATGGAAAGAGGACTGAAATGCCATGATGACTTACATCAGAGATCAACACTTTTTTTTTTTTTCTGTAAAAGGGCCACATTACAAGTATTTCGGGTTTTGAGGGCTGTGTGGGCTCCATCACAGCCACTCAGCTCTGCCTCTGCAGTGCAAAGTGGCCACAGACAAAACAGAAACCCACGGACAATTCATCCCAATAAACTTTATTTACAGAAACAAGTAACTGTTAGCCATCCTGTGGTTTAAGGCGAACAGAATAAATCTGTGAGTCACACTGGGGAAGGATAGCTTGTCCAAAAACAGCAGGTTCTTTTGGCAAGGAAGAAGCAAGAAATGGCTTTTATAAAAGTAACCAGCAGCATCAGTGGGAGTATCCCCCGAATCCTACTTCAAATGCCAGAAATGAAGCCTTCCCTGAGTCTTCTCAGACTGGAGTCATCACTTCTCTCCTTCGAACCTCCCCCAGTGAATTTCTTAGGTCTCCGTTTGGAACTGGAGACAGATAGACAGGATTCAAGTGCAACAGCTTTTCTTCAAACCCTACATTCAGTTATTCGCCTGTAATACTGCACTTCTCATCCATGGGATTACCATATCGCAGTAACACCTGGCAGCTGACAAACTGAACTCTAAGGGCTTCTGATCCAAGACGGTGACATAGGGAGACCCTGAACTTACTGCCTCCATGAACACACCAAATCTACACCTATTGATAAAGCCATTCTTTCTGAAGAAGCATATAAGAATGGAGTGCTCGATGAGCAGCTCCTGCACTGCAAAAACAAACACACAAACAGATCAGGCAAGAGAGACAGAGACAGGCAAGAGAGACAGAGGGACAGTAATGAAGGGAACCCCTCCTCCTGACGTAGTGAACTGCAGTGGGCGGGGCAGTACTGAGGGACCACGAGAAGATCTGTCTGACCTGACCTGACTGTAGATTGTTTTCCCCCCAAAAGATCAAGGAGCTGCTGGAACTCTCTCCAGGTCTGAGGGGCTGGCAAGCATCACAGTTTAGGTTCCCTGTCCACCTTCCTCATACCAATGGGAGCACATTCCAGGTGCCTTGGCCAGCCTGCCACCTTAGCAAGCCCTCGGCCCCAAGCCCACACCAGCCCTGGAAGTCCTAGGTCCACAAACCCGAAGCCTGTAACAGATACACAAAAAATAAAAAGGAAGCCAAGCATAACTCTGAAAAAAAAGTCAATCACAAGGTAAGAGAACAAGTAGAAAGGAACAGAAAGGAACTACAAAACAACCAGATAACAATTAACCAAATGGTGATAAGGATATAGGTATTAATAATTACTTTAAATGTAAATCATCTCAATGCTCCTGTAAAAAACATAGGATGGTGAAATGGATTTAAAAAAAAAAAAAAGAGGGGGACCCATCTGTATGCTGCCTCCAAGAGACTGACTTCAAACCTAAAGATACACACAAACTAATAATGTAAAGATAGAAAAAATATTTTATGCAAATGGGAGTGAAAAAAAAAAGAAGCTAGGGTAGCAATACTTGTATCAGAAAAAGTAGCCTTTAAAAACAACAAAGAAGGGCATTACATAATGATAAAAGGATCAATCCAACAGAGGACCTAATAATTGTAAATATCTACGCACCCCACAGAGGAGCACCTAAGTAAAGAAAATATTCACAGACATAAAGGGAGAAACTGACATTACTACAATAATTGTAGGGGACTTAAACATTCCACTTATATCAATGGTGAGGTCATTCAGACAGAATATCAATAAGGAAACACATTAGAGAATGTGTCTCTAAGTAATACATTAGGCCAGGTGAATTTAAGAGATGTGTAGAGAACATTTCACTCAAAACCAACAAAATGCACGATCTTTGCAATGTACATAGAACATTCTAAAGGATAGGTCACAAATCAGACCACAAAAAATAAATAAATAAATAAAATCCCAAATTTAATAAGATTGAAATCACATTATGCACCTTTTCCAAACAAAACAGTATAAAATTAGAAATCAATCACAAAACCATAACTGGAGAAAACACCAACAAATGGAGTCTAAATCTACTAACAACTGGTGGTCAACAAAGAAATAAAAGGGAAAACCAAAAAAATACATCAGAGAACAGAATGTAAAAACACAAGGATTTAAAATACTTGAGACACAGTGAAAGCAGTTCTAAAATGGAAATTTACAGCAATGAAGGCCTACCTCAAGAAACAAGAAAAAGCTCAAATTAACAATCTACTCTTATACCTAAAAGAACCAGAGAAAGAAAAACAAAGTTAAAGGTTAGTAGAAGAAAGGAAATCATGAAGATCAGAATAGGAGTAAATGACATAAAGACTAAAAACACAATAGAAAAGATGAATGAAAACAAGAACTGGTTCTTTGAAAACATTACACAAATTCGACAAGCCTTACCCAACCCCATCAAGGAAAAAAAGAGAGAAATCTCCAATAAATAAAATCAGAAACAAAGTAGAAATAGTAGCAACAAACACCACGGAAATACAAAGGACTGTAACAAACTACTATGTAAAAGTATATGTCAACAAACTGGACAACCTAGAAAAATGGATAAATTCCTAAAAACATCAAATCATCCAAAGGTGAATCAGGAAGAAATAGAAAATCTGAATGGACCAATTATTAGTAATAAAATTGATTTGGTAATTTAAAAACTCCCACCAAACAAAACTCCAGGACCAGATGCATTCACAGGTGAAGTCACCCAAGCATTTAAAGAGGAGTTAAGGGGTGCCTGGGTGGCTCAATGGTTTAAGCCTCTGTCTTCTGTTCAGGTCATGATCTCAGGGTCCTAGGATCGAGCCCTGCATCAGGCTCTCTGCTCAGCGGGGAGCCTGCTTCCCCCTCTCTCTCTCTGCCTACCTGTGATTTCTCTGTCAAATAAATAAATAAAATCTTTAAAAATAAATAAATAAATAAATTTAAAAAGAGTTAAGACATGTTCTCCTCTAAATAGTCCAAAAAAAAAAAAAAAGAAAGAAACAAACAAACAAACAAAACAGAAACAAAAAAGAAGAAAAGAAAAGCTTTCAGATATATTCTACCAGACCAGTATTACCCTGATACCAAAACCAAAGACACTACCAAAAAAGAAAACCATAGGCCAATATCCCTGATGAACATAGATGAAAATATCATCAATAAAATATAAGCAAACCAAATTTATCAACGCATTAAAAGATCTTTCACCGCTATCAAGTGGGATTCATTCCAGGAATACAAGAATGTTTCAACATTTTTTAAATCGATCAACATGATATACCACATTAACAGAACAAAAGACAAAAATCATATATTGATCTTGATAGATACAGAAGAGCAGTGTCACAAAATTCAAGACACTTTCATGAAAAACTCAACAAAATGGGTGTACATGGGACATACTTCAGCATAATAAAGGCCATATATAACACTCTAAACTAACATCATTCTCAATGGTGAAAAACTCAGGGTTTTTATCTGAGATCAGGAACAAAACAAGGAAGTCTTCTCTCACCACTTTTGTTCAACAAAATATGAGAATTCCTTGCCAGAATATTTAGACAAGAAAAAAATAAAAGTCATCCAAACTGGCAATGAAGAAGTAAAACTGTCACTACTGGCAGATGATATGATACTATATACATAGCAAACCCTCAAGACTCTACCAAAAGACTGTTTGCATAAATGATTTTAGTAAAGTTGCAGGACATAAAATTAATGCACAGAAACAAGTTATATTTCTACACACTAATAACGAAGTAACAGAAAAAGAAAACATCTCCATTTACAACTGTACCAAAAAGAATAAAATACTTAAGAATAAACTTAAGGAGGTGAGAAATTTGCATTATGAAAACTATAAAACGTCAATGAAAGAAACTGAAGACAACACTGATGGAAAGGCATTCCGTGCTCATGAGTTGGAAGAATATTGTTTAAAATGTTCATAACTATGCCCCAAACAATCTACAAATTCAATGCAATCTCTATCAAAACACCAATAGCATTTTTCACAACACTACAACAAATTATCCTAAGATTTGTATGGAATTTCAAAAGACCCCAAAAGCCAAAACAATCTTGTGAAAAAGGAACCCAGCTGGAAATATCACAATCCTCTATTTCAAAACAAACTACTACAAAGCTGTAGTAATCAAAACAGTATGGTACTGGCACCAAAATAGACACATAGATCAAAAGAACAGAACGGAGAGTCTAGAAATAAACCCATGCTTTTCCAGTCAATTAATTGACAACAAAGGAGGCAAGAATATGCAATGTTTTTCAACAAATGGTGCCAGGAAACCTGGAAACAGCTACACGCATAAAAATGAAACTGGACTACTTTCTTACACCATACACAAAAATAAACTCATAATGAATTAAAGACCTAAATGTGAGACTTGAACCCATGAAATTCCAAAAAGAAAAGATAGGCAGTCATTTCATTGGCACTAGCCTTAGTAACATTTTTCTAGATAGGTCTCCTGAAGCAAGGGATAAAAGTGAAAATAAACTATTGAGACTACATCAAAATGCAAATTTTCTGCACAGCAAACAAAACTAAAAGGCAGCAGGTATTTTGAAATGGCCTATCAAATAAAGGGTTAATATCCTAAACATATAAAGAACTTGTAAAATTCAACACCCAAAAAACAAAAACAAATATTTAAAATTGGGCAGAAGACATGAACAGACATTTCTCCCAAGACATCCAGATGACAAACACATGGAATGACGCTCAACATCATTATCATGAGGGAAATGCAATCAAAACTACTGCGAGGTATCACTACACAACAGTCAGAATGGTTAAATCAAAAACACAAAAAACAACAAGTGTTGGAGAGGATGTGGAGAAAAAGGAACCCCCTTGACCGGTTGGTGGGAGTGCAAACTGGTACAGCCACTGTGGAAACCAGTATGGAGGTTCCTCAAAAAAATTAAAAATAAAACTACCCTTTGATTTAGTGATTGAACTTCTGGGTATCTACCCAAAAAATACAAAACATGAATTCAAAGGGGGTACATGCACCCCTGTGTACATAGCAGCATAACATTATTTACAATAGCCAATTTATGGAAGAAGACCAAGTGTCCATTGACAGATAAATGAATAACGAAGAAGTGTGTGTGATGGATATTATTCAGCCATTAAAAAGAATGAATTCAGGGGCACCAGTTGGCTCAGTCAGTTAAGTGTCTGCCTTCAGCTGAGGTCATGGTCCCAGGGTCCTGGGATCAAGTCCCGCTTTGGTCTCTCTGCTCAGCAGGGAGTCTGATTCTCCCTCTGCCACTCCCTCTGAGATCTCTCTCACTTTCACTATCTCTCAAACAAATAAATTTTAAAAATCTTTAAAAAAGTGAATGAAACCTTTCAGTTAACGATGACATGGACAGACCTAGAGAGTATAATAAAATACTAAGTGAAATACATCAGAGGAAGACAAATACCATATGACCTCACTCATATGTGAAATTTCTGAAAAAACACAAACAAGCGAGGGAAAAAAAATAAAAGACAGAGAGAGTGAGACAAGCCAAGAAATAGACTCTCCACTACTGAGAACAAACTGAGGGTTACCAGAGGGGAGGTCATGGGCTGGAGGGTGGGAGATGGGTGAAACAGGTGGTGGGGATTGAGGAGTGTCCTTCTGTGATGAGCACTGGGTGACCTATAGAATTGTTCTGTCCCTATACTATACGCCTGAGAATATAACATTGTATGTAACATTGTATGTTAACGATACTGAAATGAAAATAAAATTTTAAAAAATTTTCCTTTCTTACAACTTTTAATTTCATGTTACAAGTCAGAAATCTGATTTTAAATTGAAGGTACTTTCATTTTGCCACAAGTTCAGCCTTCAAATTCTGGAATAGTGGCATGTCCCTTAAAAAAAGTAACTGTTGCAGAGAAAAGAGACTGCAGCAGAACAAGATACATTTAAAAAGTTTACGTACCCAATTTAATATTGATAACTTACTCATAAAATAAAAAATAATTGGGAAGAATTACATTTGTAATTCAGTGTGCTAATATTTTAATACCATAAGTTACCCATTCCACTTTAGTTTTCTAAATGATAATTTTGCTGTCACCCCAGGTTGCTTGGAAAATAAACGAGAAGAGATGAGAACAATGAGAATCTCCATTAAAACTGAAACTATTGAGCAGACAAATGCTTATCTGCAAAAGGGAAGTATTACTCCTCTTCTGATTGGAGCTGTAATAGAACTTCCTGTCTCCTATAATTAATTAATTAATTAATTAAAAAACAAAAAATAAATGGACTTAAATTGTCCTAAGTCTCTTAAGATTTTACTTACTTTTAAGATTTTATTTATTTATTTGACAGAGGGACAGATCACAAGTAGGCAGAGAGGCAGGCAGAGAGAGAGAGGAGGAAGCCCTGCTGAGCAGAGAGCCCAATGCGGGTTTCGATCCCAGGACTCAGATCATGACCTGAGCTTAGGGCAGAGACTTTAACCCGCTGAGCCACCCGGGTGCCCCAAGATTTTACTTACTTTTGAGAGAGAGAGAGAGAGAACACAAGCAGAAACAGGCAGAGAGAGAGGGAGTAGTAGACTTCCCACTGAGCAGCGAGCCCAATGCAGGACTCGATCTAACGACCCTGGGATCATGTCCAGAGCCGGAGGCAGACTCTTAACCAACTGAGCCACCCAGGTTCCCCTGTCCTAAGTCTCTACACAAAATCTTTGTGTAGACCAGTTTCACAAAAAAGACAAGCATTAATTATAACCAGGGCCTATGTCCATAGAAACTTATACTCTTACACCCTTTTCTTAGGTAAATTAAGGAAAGACACGGACAAATTCATCTATGACTTCCTCTAGCATCTGCCCTTACTCTAATAACTCCCCTTACTCTAGGCCAAATGGTTTTTGAACTTATCACCTATGCTGGAAAAATACAGACCTTTGCCTGACCAAATGCCACATGGACATTTCACAGAACAGAAAGTTAATCTACACACACACACACACACACACACACGAAATTTAAAGAGTCAGTGCCAGGAAGTTATATGCTGAAAAAAGTACTGGGACATAGAAATGGGAGTAGCCTGGCTGGCAGGAAGTGTACACACGGTGGAAACACTCCCCTTCCTACAAAGATGTCGGTGAGAAGAATGTGGAAAGAAGCTTATGACTTATCTCCTCTATACGCACACACTCAAACATACCTTTCAGGGTCCTTGATGACATTTTTCAGGAGAAAAGGTAATCAGTAGTGCTGGAAACCACCCCTTAGGCCACAATCTCAAGGGTTTTCCTCAGCCTCACTGCTTCGCTGTGTTCCCACAAGGACACCCCCCCCCACCCGCTATCATGTTTTCACTCTGTGCCCCCACCTAGTGGCCACAGCCACACAGACCAGAGGATCATGAAGGACCTTTAAGAAAAGCCTGAGCCACACATGGAGTCGCTGAGATGACAGTTCACTTTGGTCTGGGTTCTGGCAGCAGAGTGCGGACTTGCCTGCCGAGGGGAGGGACTCTGTAGCTGCCACATGAACAACAGTCACGCCTGCCCACCCAGCTCCGGGGTAGCTGTCTGGCGGGAATCGAGAACAGAAATGGAGAGTATGTAAACACTCAGGAACTCTCAGAGCATCCTGACAAAGCAATTTTAAGACTATGGAATCTAATAATGAGCATGAGGACTTTTTTTTCTCATTTTGGTGTAATTCACTTTTTTTCCTATGTTTCAGCACCTACAATTTGAGAAACACTGCATTTCAACGAGACAGAAGCCGATCAGCAAAGGTACGAGACGGAAGCAGGTGTCTGTGCCAGGGTCCTTGGTCCCAGTCCTCTCCTGAGGCCTGATGATATCCACACCCTTAGATTCAAAAAAAATTCCTGAATCCTTACGAGTCTGCCTTCTTTTTTTACTGAATTGCTCAGGCAATTGAAACTGGTCCTAATGTATACATTCACGTGAGTTTCTGAAGAGGCAAAAAGCCCTACTGGTCTTCATCCTAGTTTCCTCAGAAGTTCTCCTAACCCAAGATGTCATCAAAACAACCCAAAGCAAATGTCATCTTGCTGCTCTCATCCTTGCCCAAACCCTTCAGTCTGAACTAAAATCACTCTTTATGTGGGGATCCCAGAGAAGAAAGAGAAGACAAGTGACTGAAATGGGTGACAGTGAGTCAGTAACACATGTGGAGAGCCCGGTGTGCACTCACTGAGCTCACCAGCACCAGCAAGGGCACCAGGGATCGTGCACACAGGCCCACACCAGACCCAGCTTGCACCACAGGGGAGGAGAGAGACACACACAACAACTAAACAAATCAATTAACAAACAAGGTAGTTTTTGAGAGCAAAAGGCAAGGAGGGAAATTATACACAACAAAGGAAACCTATCAGCTTCTCCAAACTATGAGCCAAGGCAAGGCAAACGGTGAGCCAGAGGAAAGAGACAGATTCTTACGGTAAATATCATTTACCAAATGCTAACTCTGTGTCAGGCCTGCAAAATGTTTTAAGTACCCTCATAACATCCCTAGGAGATGTTAGCATTATCCCTATTTTACAGACGAGAAAGAAAAATGTGTTCCCTCTGTTGCCCACAATTAACAGCGGGCAAGACAAGAAGACATGAATCTTTAAAAAAAAAAAAAAAAAAAAAAAAAACACCCATGGAGAACAAAAAAGTGAGACTCAAACCCACGAGTATTTTCTTGGTTACCCACAACAGTCAGGCTTAGCTGTTCTCGCTTCTTGGCAAAAAAGAACCATGAAATCCCTTCAAATACACAATCCCTTCTGAAAATCACATGCGAGGGCCTCCTGCTCAGCAAGGCTGGTCTGCACTGGTTAGCAGAAAGCAGCAGAAGCAGCAGTAGCAGCAGTAGCCAAGGGCTTTGGGTCACATAAAAGCTATTTTTGCAGGAAGCACCTCACAAAATGGAACACAAAGAAGATTGGATCTTAGGACATTATTTCCTCAAGCGACGACAGGGAATGGCTTTAAAATGTCTCATAAAATCCTGTCCAGAGTACAAATGACACAGACTTTCAACACGTTGAACAGCACTGTTACTGAGTATCTGTGCTGACTCGCCAACAGCCAGAGGAGCCTGGGGCTCAGATCCTTTTTCACAGGTCCTAACCAACCCATCGCAACCCTCCTTCTCTCTAGAGCAAACCTTTCTCTCCCTCCCTCTCCTTTTCTTGATAGGTCAGTGTACCTGTTTTCTAATAACAGCCTCGGATTTCCGAATGGAGGCCTCTGTAACCAGCTCCAGGCCGTTCGTTTCACATCCAAGCAATGAACAAAAATGAATGCAAGAGCACTGGGTACCAGGAGATATCAAGTAGACTTATAGATTGGTGGCTTTCGTGCAATTGAAAAAAATAGAACATCCACTCCAGCCCCACTATCATAGAATTCATAGCAGCCTAAGATGATTTTTTATTGACTTTACCTACATGCTGCCTACAAAATCGAAGTACACTAATGCAATTAATATTGTCAAGTACTTTAGTTGCTTTCAGCAAACATACCATGAGCTGTCTATCTAAGAGTTACAGCTGACCAGATAGGACTAATAAAAATAGTAAGTGCTCAATAAATATCAGCTATGTATCAGATCGCATCAGACCAAGGGCCACTGCAACTCTATGGTGAAAGTATTGTCTCCACATTTTAAGGGGGAAAAAAAGGAGTAAAATTGAGGCTTCGAAGTTAAGTATGTTTACCAAGGGTAAAAAAAAAAAAAAAAAAAAAAAAAGTAGAAGAAGAAGAATGGTTCAAATCCAAATCCAACACCTTCAACCTCAATCATTCTGCAAGACTGTCCAGATACCTATTTTGTGAAACTATTAGCAACAGCTACTTGGAAGAAATCAAGTATCTTTTAAAACTACTCTGAAATCCACAGCAGATTTGTCTTCTCCTAGCCTGGAACAGAAGGAAAGTTTCACTGTGTTTAAAAGGTTTTGCCAGTCATGGGATGTTCCAAGCCTTATCTCACAATTCCCTCTCGGAGCTCTGAAGTTCCTCTCCACAGTAACCACATCTTTTGTCTGTTACTCATTCTGGTCAGCATTTCCATAGAGAGGACAGGATATCAGAAATTGATAGCTGAATAGGCTTAAGTCCCACCATAGCCACCAGGCAGGGAAAAACCTTCTTCTAACTCCCAAGGGTCAATTCATGCCTCAACGGTCCTGGTCCAGATGAGGCCCACCTTCAAAGAAACCTTTGCCCCAGGATGGCCCCAGGTTCCCTGTAGAGTTCACTGGCACCTTATCCTTTGAGTCTTTCTGATTTCTCCACAAGCACCCCTTTCCCTGTGATGCACAGGCCATGCCATGGCCCCATGTTTTAGAGATAATTCTTCAAAGGGGATGGCTCAGTCAGTTCCAAGTCTGCCTTTGGCTCAGGTCAGGATCTCAGGATCATGGTATCCAGTCCTGCATGAAGTCTGCTTCTCCCTCTGCCTGCTGCTGCCCTGCTTATGCGCTCTCTCTTGGACAAATAAATAAACAGAATCTTTTTAAAAAAATAAAATAAAAATTTAATGGAAAAAAAGGAATTCTTCAAGTAAGGTGTTCTGGCCCCAATAGGACACAAACTCCAGGTTTTATTGATTAGGAGACACAGGGCCTCTGGTCAGGTTAAGTAAAGTCAAATCTTGATATCTTGGGGAAAATGACTCTGACCAAAGGATCTGCTCATCTCACTGGACTCACGACGAGACCAAAAACTGGAAGTGGAACAAACTCCTGAAAATATACCACACTCAATTACAGTCCACCTCTCTCTTCCCCACATTGGCCATGCTATCAACCACAGGTCAAACCACCAAGCAGATCCCAGGCAAGTGGAGCAGTGGGCAGGGATGCAGGAGAGGGGGTCCTAAGTAGGGTGGAGCATTAAATGAGATGATCTCTAAGGTCCCTTACATTGTATAAGGTCTCAGTATTTGTTAGATGTCTTGCTAGAAACTGATATGTTCTCAAATACCTCCAAACACAAACACATGAGCAAGTACACACGCACACACACAAGCCATATCACCTCCTGTCTTAGAGCTTTGAGCCTAGAGTTGGATAATTCTCCCTTCTTTACAGGTTGTGTGACCTTGAGAAAATCACGTAACCTTTCTGAGACTGCCCTCACCTGTCAAGTGGAAATATAATGGAACCTGAATCCTGGCGTTGTTGGGAGACTGAGAAAGATAGTATACATTATGAATTTATGATCTAAGTCTTTACCCAAATTATTCTCTTCTGAAAAATTATGTGACATCCCTCATTATTTTCCCATACTACAAAGTCCAGCACGAACAGGGTTCCTGTAGACCTAGGGAAAGAAATCTAAGTCTAGTATATTTCTTGATTTTACCAAAACCTAAAATCTACATTCTCTCTGACCTGTAAATTTTACTTTTGTGAACATATTTTACATAAACATACATGGATACAGGAAGGCATATGCTTGAGGTATTAATAGCAGTACCAGTTTTGGCAGCTAAGGACTAGAAACAACCTAAGTGTTCATCAAAAGGGAAGCTGGAAGGTAAATTATGATATTTGTATATGATGCATATTCTCTGAATTTCAAATAAGGTGGAACAACTCTACCTATGTGGATAGGTAACCAGCAGTCAAACGAGAAATGGTGGGGAAAACTGAGTAATAATAAATGTAGTGTAGAATGCTTGGGTTTTTATGGACATTGGGGAGGGTTAAGTGATATGGTGAGTACTGTGAAATGTGTAAGCCTGATGATTCACAGACCTGTACAGCTGGGGCAAATAATACATTACATGTTAATTAAAAATAATTTTTAAAAAAAAGAAATGCTGGGCACCTGGGTGGCTCAGTGGGTTAAGCCTCTGCCTTCAGCTCAGGTCATGATCTCAAGGTCCTAGGATCAAGTCCCACATCGGGCTCTCTGCTTGGCAGGGAGCCTGCTTCCTCCTCTCTCTCTCGGCCTGCCTCTCTGCCTACTTGTGATCTCTCTGTCAAATTAATAAATAAAATCGTTTAAAAAATTAAAAAATAAAAAATAAATGCTTAGGTTTTAAAAAGAGAAGGAGAAATCCTACATATATATGCTTTTATATGTTTCTAATACCTCTGAAGCTAGCTACCTCCAGGAGAAAAAACTGGGGTGCTGGGGTCCAAGAGAAGACATTAATTTATTCTTTTACTGAAATAAAAATAAATAAAAATAAAATATTATTTTTTTACTAAATACTACCTATTTGCAGTATTTAAATTTTCACCGTGTGTGTCTGTTAGTCTTTCAGAATGGTTTAAGGTTATTAGAAATAATTCTTTAGTTCAAGCATCTCCTTCTCAATGTAACCGTCCCAGACCCTGGTGGTCGCTCCTTCTCTAAGCCTCTGGAGCCTTGTACAGGCTCTGATCTGCTCTCCTGATGCCTTGACCAACCACCTGTGGATCACAGTCATGCCAACTGGATTATTGCTTGTAAAAGCCTAACACAAAACTGCAGTGTCATAGGGAAAATACTACAACATAAGCCCATGAATTTTTAAGTGTGTTTTCTGGAAAACCGGAAAGCTGAAAAGCCTTCAGATTAATCTAACGTCCCTTACATTTAAATTTTATGTGTTCAAGCTCAAATACTTAACAGTGTCTCTGAGGTGAGGCCTTATGCAGCAAAAGTAAATCGTCCTTCCAGAGCTATAAGATCCTTCTACCCTCATTAATGGAACGCTAGCTTCAAGGGCACTGGGATGAGCCCCTCTCGCCTGCTCTCATTAGAAATGATTCTTTAGTTATTATCTAAAGAAGAATAACTAAAGAATATATCTAAAGAATATATTCTTTAGTTATTATTATTTAGTTATTATCTGACTCACAATATATCCGTGCACTCAGAAGAGAGTCCCTAAATCTTTTTTTTTTATTTTTTCAATTTATTTATTTTCAGAAAAACAGTATTCATTATTTTTTCACCACACCCAGTGCTCCATGCAATCCGTGCCCTCTATAATACCCACCACCTGGTACCCCAACCTCCCACCTCCCCGCCACTTCAAACCCCTCAGATTGTTTTTCAGAGTCCATAGCTCTCATGATTCACCTCCCCTTCCAATTTACCCCAACTCCCTTCTCCTCTCTAACACCCCTTGTCCTCCATGATATTTGTTATGCTCCACAAATAAGTGAAACCATATGATAATTGACTCTCTCTTCTTGACTTATTTCACTCAGCATAATCTCTTCCAGTCCCATCCATGTTGCTACAAAAGTTGGGTATTCATCCTTTCTGATGGAGGCATAATACTTCATAGTGTATATGGACCACATCTTCCTTATCCATTCGTCTGTTGAAGGGCACCTTGGTTCTTTCCATAGTTTGGCAAAATCTTAACGTAGTAAGATACATATGAGTTCAAGCCTGAAATCTGAAAAAAGAAAGTATTTCCCCCACAGCAAGACCTCTCTTGGTAGTAGAGTAATGAGAAAGAACTAGGAACCTTTCCTGAGATATCAGCCTCTTTCCCACTGCCAGCCTCTGAAACGGAAACTCCAAGGGAAGTTACCAGAGGATACAAGAAAGTAACACGCAATCTGTCAGATCGCTATTACCAAGCAAGTTTTTTTGTTTGTTTCTCAAACTATTCAACGAGTTATGTTTTTTAAAAAGGATATTCCTTTTTTTAAAAGATTTATTTATTTATTTGACAGAGAGAGAGATATAGATCACAAGTAGAGAGGGAGGCAGAGAGAGAGGGGGAAGCAGGCTCCACGCCGAGCAGAGAGCCCAAAGTAGGGCTCAATGCAGGGCTCGATGCAGGACTCCATCCCAGGACCCTAATATCATGACATGAGCCAAAGGCAGAAGCTTAACCCTCTCAGCCACTCAGGTAGCCCAAGGATATTCCATTTTTTATCCTATTTCCACAGCTTTTTGTCTTAGCTGTAAGCTCCATGCAAACTTCCCCTTACCTTCCCACACTGATTGGGAAGACTGAGTTCCCCAGGACCAGGGCAGGGAGAGGACAGGAAGAATGCAGGACGAAGCCTAATTCATTTAGATCTGAAGTTCACCAATCACCCTTGTCAGCCTTAAAAATAAGACGGCCAGTTATCCTATGAGCAAAACGAGTTGATTTGACAGCAGAGAAATCGCAGTTTGAGACATGGGAGCTGTGGTGAAACCCCAAGTGAGTCTGAGGAGGCAAAGAGAGGTCAGATTTTGTTAGGTTTTAGGGGGATATCAGGGAGTGATGTTTTTAACAAAAGTTTTTGGAGACAAACAAGAGTTGGACATGGCGGCGGTTTCTCATAGGCTGCAAGCAGAGGTTAGTGTACAGTTCCTGGAGCGGGGAGAGATCTGCATCTCAAAAGCAGATGAAATTCCTCAGTGAAAAATGTCCTTCCTTGTCAACCGAGGAATTACCTCCCCCTGCTGGTTACGGAGACTATGAGGAATATAAGGACATCGCAGCTCCCCCTACAGGGCTGGCAGGCTCCATTTTAAATAAGGTTTCTGAATTTTCACAACCTACATGGGCAGATGATAGGCCTCCTCTTTGGAAAAAATTTCTGGATTCCTGAGGGATTTCTTTTTCCTAAAAGTCCCTGCTGTTCAGAGCTGGATGAGAAATATCACATCCCAGGTCAGTAAAGGCTTGAAGTCAGAGGGAACCCAGATGCTGCCGAGGGAGAGGAGGAAAGATCCTCTAACACTAGCGGCCTCTCTGCTCCAGCCTTGTCAGGAGATGTTGCTGACATCTCTCCTTTTAGGAAATGTCTCAGGAAACCAAACCTATTTCAAACGACTTCCTTTAGCTAAGCTAGTGTCTCTAAGAATGCACCAAGGAATGTCTACAGGCTGGGATGGCCATCGCCAGAAGATTCCTCAGTCAAAGGCCTGGGAAATGCTGCCATAAACAAGGACTGGCAGATTTCTTTATTACAAGACTCAAAGCCTTTATTACACAGTTTATGAATCTACAAGAAGGGAATCTCCTTTGCTGTTGTCCTGCTTACTTTACCAAGAAATCTCTGAGCACATCTTTGCATGGCTCCCATCACTCAAACACCCTCTGAGAAGTAGGCAGCCTCAAGAAATCAAAGGGTCTTTTCAAATGCGTCTGTCTCGTTCCATCAAGGGACTGGGGAAAATGTTCTCTAAAGTCCTTGTCATCTCTGATTCCATGGCCAGCTGAACGCGGCAAATTATCAGAACCCACCATTTGATGTTTCGTTTTAACGGGTCCAGGACTTTTTTATGTTAAGTCAATAAAAATAGTAAGAACAACAGCAACAGTAACAAGCGAATTTACTTGTTATCAGGCATGCATCTGCCAGGTCCTATCCAATATTCTTTAAAATCTCCTTCTGTGTACTTGCTGGGGACTCATTTTTGGCAGATCATTCCCGCCGGAATGGAGGCTCCATGTTAGTGAGGCACCGGCCAGGAGCCCCAACAATATCTACTGAGTGCACGTGTGCATAGAGGAAGGATGGCCCCTGGGTTGGTCTTTCTCTGGGGGAGTGAAATGAGGGACTCACATCTAGTGGTCGGAAGGAAGCTGGCAAAGGGGAACAGTGCCTGCAGGACCAGGCCTCTGGGAGGAGCCCTGGGCAGCACAGAACACTGCAGAAGCAGAGATGTTCCTCCCCAGGAGCCTTCAGACAATCTGTAGGACTGCTTGTGGGCCTCCCACAAGAGAGAACATCAACCAATGGCTGCTCGTCCAGGACTGGAGGAGAACCAGACCAGCTTCTCATTCCCCTGCTTTTCACGTTCCTTCCTTGCCACCTAGGACGCCACTTCATCCTGTCAGATAGCGTGACTTTAACTCCAGGAAGGGGGCAAGGGAAGAAGGAGGTAATGGGGGACGGAGGGAGGAAGGGAAGAAGGAAATAAGGAAGGGAAGGAGGAAGGAAGGAAGGAGAGAGGAAGGAAAGAAGGGAGGGTGCAGCTCCATGGGCTCGGGGCTTCATAATCATGTGAGTTATGTGAGTTACCTAATTTAATCCTCACCACCACCCACTGAAGTTGGTATGATCCCTAAACTCACAAAGTGAGGAAACAAAGGTTTGGAAAGGTTGAGTCCAGGCCTGGTGGCAGAGTCCGTGCCCTCCCACATTCTCTGTCCACTGCTCTGGATGTTCGGCGGAGTCCTATTTACCTCTAGTAATGGCCACCTTCTCTGAAACCTATTTTGGGTATCATCCAACGGTAAAGCAAATGCTTCACTGAGGAGTCAACAGAGAGAAAGATCCCACTTTTCAGACATATCAAAGTCTTGGGGGTGTCAGAATTCGAAAGTAAGCTTCAAAGGACTGTGTTTACAGATTCATCCCACTCTTCTCCTGTTATGGGAAGGTGCTTTTTTGCTGGTGGGAAGTTAAGCTGGAGAAGAAAGGTTTCTAAAAGAAGGCCTGTCTCCTGCATTCCAACAAGACCCCCCCCCCCACACACACACACACAGACACCCGCAGAGGAGCTGGCACTGAATTCTAGAGCTGCCAGAAACTACGTCAGGTAGGAATTTACAAGCTTTCGGTTTTCCTGGCTCCTCTCAATGTGATTTCTCTCTGCAATATCTCTGAGTGATGAAAAATTGACATAATATGCAACACATATAAAGATCGATGGGCTCCTAAGGCTATAAATCTATCCGTTTTAATGCTTCCTTTGCCTACATCCCTGATGGGCCCAGAGATGAATGGGGGAGGGGAGATCCTGCAGAGCCTGGGGGTGAAGGTGACAGAACAGGCTCAAATTACAGCGTTCCCAGGATTGTTTGGGGGGGGGAGGGGAGAAGAACTTGGACTCACAGCACCTGGTTAAGACTCCCTAGGGAGCCACTCATCAGGCAGAGAGGCAGACCCCAGTGATGAATGGACTTCTCATGCTTTTATTTCTTAGTGTCTTTTCCCTTCTGAGTTAGAAGATGACTGGAAAAGAATACAAATGCAGACCCACACACAGATACACACGCACAGGCCTGCTTATGCACCCAAGAGCACATGCGTGCGCACACACAGAGGCTTGGCAAAATCCTGCTTAGGTTCAGAATCCCTGCTAGACTCTTCCCTGTTCAGGTTAAAAAACAGTAAGTGACTGCCGGATGAGTTTTGCCTTGGACTAAGAAAGATAAGGAGAACCTGCCAAATCTGGGAAACACACTGTTGTCAACAAATCTTTCATGAATGGCATACTTCTAAGCCTTCTTTTAAATTTCAGGAATCATGAGACCAACCCAAGAACAAGCATATGTCACACTATTTAGTTTACTAGCTTGCTTTTATGAATGGGATCCCATTTAACTTGTTTAACAGTAATAAAAAGCTTCTTAGCATTGAGAAGACCGATGTGTATAAATACAAGAAAGATGCTGAGTTTACGATTACAATGATCATTCTGTTCCACAAGCTTTATTTAACATTTTTAGTATCCCTATAAACCCATTTTCTCCAGTGGCCAATGAGACTCCAAGCACATGTTTCTAACTATCCTTGTGCCGTTTGGCAATCGTGATCTTGAACTTCTCAGTCTCAAGGTGATTAGATCACTAATCTTTTAAAATAATCATGAATATGATAGAGATTCATCTAATAGAATCCCAAAATATGAAGAATTTCAGTCACTGGGGCAGAACTGACATAATAAATGATCTCATATTCACCCCAACACTGTGCTTCATTTGTTACTTCATATAATCTTCCAACCAACCCAGAAAGCTTATCCCTACTCTATAGATTTAAAAAGGGAGGCTAACAAAGTGTCAATTATCATCTGCAAAGTAAGTAGTAGAACAGAGTTTGGATCTCACTCTCTTGTCCTCTGTCATTCTGACATCAAGCTCATTCCCTTAAGAACTGTATTACAGCTTATAACTTCTAAATAGCCAAACACAAATGTGTTATTCCAAAGGAAATGATGGGAGTAAATCATTTGTAAGCTTATACCTTCTAACCTGTGCCCCCAAAAGTTACCATTAGTTTTTTTATTTATGATAGTTCCTAAAGTAATAAAAATGATAGGCCCAGTGCTAACAATCCCAAGAGAGGGACGACCAACAGAACACAATCTTCCTTTATTCCCCCAGACATATCAGAGCTGACTGCTTCAAGAAACTTGCACCAATTAGCTTTGAGTAGTCTATGAACCCTATCAATTTATCCATACATATATGGATTTTTCTGGGGTAAAAGTCCACAACTTTGACCAACTTCTCAGAGGGTTCTAGACAGGCAGTGTTCAGTTCCTGAACCAAGAAAAGATACCTAGAACCTCATCTTCCTCACAATGAAGGAGGAACCAACCAACAAAATAACATTTTAAGGAATTAAAAAAGAAATTATAGGAAAGGTGCTATGATTTTTAACTTAGTAAGTACTAACTGCATATCTGGATTCATGTAAACAATATAGCCCTTCCTGAAGCCGTTCAAGCAATGTTTGAGACTTAGCCTAGTTCATCAAGATGCTTCTGCATCACTTTTGGCCTTGGGCAGTCTTGTTGGCATGGTAGCAACACTGAGCTTTCCCTAACCCACAGCTATATTCTTGACTCCTCTGTTACTAGTTAGGAACAGGAATAAAATTTCAAAGTATATTTTAAGTGGGAAAAGCATACTACTGAACCACTCCTGCGCTCCCATTCATCTCTTTTTTTTTTTTTTTTCCCCATTCATCTCTTAAAGAAGAAGAAAAGGAGGAGGACCAGGTAGCAGCAAGGGAAGACGAACATTTTCTTATTTTTTTGTATAGAACATATCCGGAAGTTCATACACGGGAGAGAAAGACAAAGGAAGGACATATTTAACTGTTTACTTTCAAAACTTGAATTTAAAATCATGTGTATGTGTAGCTTAAAAAATACTTTTAAGGCAAATCAAAGAATAGTAACATTTATTTTCATTTCCTATTCAGTTAAACTCATCATTTATATTTTTCTTAACTGAAACGCATGCCACAGGAAGTTAAACAGCTTTTGACTATAGTCAGTCGAGGAAGTTCAGGCACGTGTATTGTCACACCCACTTCTTTGAACTTAAAAAATTCTATCAACTACTCCAAAGCATTTAGAAAGAGCTGCCTTTAGTTGCAATGGGTGGTAGCCTGTATATACAATACCTTTTTTTTCAATGTTATAGTATAGTGTGATCTTTTTGAAGACACTTTGACTAGTAATGAGATATCCACATCTTCACATACATATAAAATCAAATACTACACAGTAACCAAAAAATGAAATCTTGCCATTTGCAATGACATGGATGGAAGTAGAGTGTATTATACTAAGTGAAATAAGTCAATCAGAGAAAGACATTATCATATGATCTCACTGATAATGTGGAATTTATGAAACAAGACAGAGGATCATAGGGGAAGAGAGGAAAAAAATGAAACAAGATGAAACCAGAGAGGGAGACAATCCGTAATAGACTTTTAATCATAGGAAACAAACTGAGGGCTGCTGGAGTGGAGGGTGGTGGAGGAATGGGGTAACTAAGTGATGGACATTGTAAAATTGTAAATGAGGGTAAAATTGTAATGAGCACTGGGTATTATGTAAAACTGATAAATCACAGACCAGTACCCTTGAAACAAATAATACATTATATGTTAACTAATTGAATTTAAATTTTTAAAAAAGGAAAAAAAAAAGAGATATCCACATTTAATTTAGATCTACCTAAAATGGTGCTACCGAATAAATCTCTCAGGCAAGCTTACAACTGAACAGATTCCTTCTCTGGACTTTGAGTTTGAATTTGATGAGTCAGAGACAACCTCTAATCTGTCCTTGTTCATTCCTCTGCCTGATAAATCTCCTTCTTTTGATAGGTCTCAAATTCAGAACCATTAAAATGGAGGTAAAGAGAAGAACACAACACATCCATCAGAATAACAAAATTTTAAAACATAAACAGTATCAAATGTGGTCAAGGATACAGAGCACCTTGAACCCTCACATACATTCAGTGAGAACATAAAATAGTACCATCACTGTAAAAAAAAAAAAAACGAAAAATATATTCTGCAGCTTCTAATCAAATTAAATAACGCTTACCCACTTACTAACCCAAAATTTCACTCCTGAAATATTTCTAAGAAAAATGAACATATATGTTCACAAAACACATGTCTACAAATGTCCACAGCATTACTATTTATAATAACTAAAGACAAATGCTTCAAATACCTACTAGCAAGAGACTATATTAACTATGATGTATCTGGACAACAGAATACTTCTTAACAATAGAAGAGGACTTCTACATGCAACTATTTGAATATCAAAACCATTATACTGAAGAAATCAGTCACCAAAAAAAGAACTGTATACCATGTTTCTATTTATATACAATTCAAATCTAGACCAAAATAATCTCTAGTGATAGGTATCATAGTAGCAATTGCCTCTGGTGGGAAGGAGCGGGTGCCTGCAAAGGGAAACAAGAGAAGATCCTAAAGTGATAGAAAAATCATGCATCTAAACCTGGGTGATGATTAGTTAAGTGTATGCATTTGTCAGAATTTATCAAGCTATACATTTAAAATTTGTGCATTTTACTCTGAAAATTATTCTTCAATAAAGTATTGCTAACATTTAAAAATGCAAAAAAAATCTACTTTATAATCAAGAGAATATGTTATATAGTTTATGAATACCTAATCCTCCCAAAATGAGATTGAGATAGAGAGATCTGAGCAGTCCTAAAAGCAATGAAATAGAAATTCAGTAAATGCAAATATCATCTGAGTTCAGAATTTACTTGACTCTGGCAATTTTCTTTCTTTTCTGTTTTTTGGAACAGCTGGACTGGATTAGTAGTTTTCTCTGGAGATCCTAATCTTTGAGAATCTGATTCAAGTGATGACCCAAACTCTAGATAAATAACTATACATATACCACATTGCATAGGACCCCAGAGGGCCATAAATGATCTGAAGGCCATCTACAGATGCCAGGACAGACTAAAGAGATATTCTTTTCTGACTTTTTAAAGTTCAGAAGTTTCTTGCTAAAGCTCTGATCTCCTAAACCAAACCAATGGCCTCTAAAATGCAAATTGGTCCATTGAAGAATGGAAATACATTATATTAATTCGAAAATACAAGTATTTATGTTTTACTAATATTTAACCTACACGGAATCAGTAAGAGATATACAATTTATAAATAAATATATATAAGCTAGTGTTTCCTACTCAAATTTTTCATATAAAAGAAATATGGGACTACCTGGGTGGTAAAGTTGGTTGAGCAGCCAACTCTTGATATCTGCTCAGGTCATGATCGCCTGGTCATGAGATCAAGCCTTGCTACGGGTCCTGCACTCAATGCAGGTCTGGCTGAGTTTCTGTCTCTCTCACCCTCTGCTCCTCACCACTAGGCTTCAACTCTCTCTCTCTAAAATAAATAAATCTTTAAAAAATGTCATTCATATTCATATATACATATATATATGCACACGCACACACACACACACACACACATGTCTTGAAGTGTGGAACTCAGGGCACCTGGGTGGCTCAGTAAATTAAGTGTCTGCCTTCAGCTCTGGTCATAATCCCAGGGTCTGGGATTAAGCTCCCCATGGAGCTCTCTGCTCAGCGAGGAGACCTTCTTCTCCTTCTCCCTCTCTGCCTGTCGTTCCCCCTGCTTGTGCTTTCTCTGTCAAATAAATAAAATCTTTTAAAAATAATAATAATAATAAATTGGGCGCCTGGGTGGCTCAGTGGGTTAAGCTGCTGCCTTCGGCTCAGGTCATGATCTCAGGGTCCTGGGATCGAGTCCCACATCGGGCTCTCTGCTCGGCAGGGAGCCTGGTTCCCTCTCTCTCTCTCTCTCTCTGCCTGCCTCTCCATCAACTTGTGATTTCTCTCTGTCAAATAAATAAATAAAATCTTTTTAAAAAAAAATAATAATAATAAATAAAAATAAAAGTATGGAACTCAATTTCCTATTTTAGATCTTTGAATTTTTCAGACTTTTGAATTTCATGAATTGTACCTACCCAACCCCAAAATGGAGATCCACATGTTTGGGAGAGTTTTTGTTGTTGTCATTATTGTTTTGCCTTTTTGTCTGGGGGGGGGCGTGGATAAGAGAATAATACCTTACCTTTACTATCATTTTTTTTAGAAAAATAACAAGGGGCATGTGGCTGGCTCAATCAATAGAGCACATGACTCTTGGTCTTGGGATCACAAGTCTGAGCCACACATTGGCTGTAGAGATTATTAAAAAAAAAAAAAAAAAAAAAAGATTTAAAAAATATAACAAAGACAGGAAGGATATAGTCTCCATTTTTAAAAAAAATCAAAATGAAAACTTTGAAACAAATTCAGCTTTATGAGTAATTAAAGATATTTGCTTAATACAGAGGAGCCTGAGAAGATGTCAAAGTGGGAGGACCCTAAGCTCACTTCTTCCCATGGATACATCTAGGTAACAGCCACATGAGTGCAACTGAGCCAGAAAACTACACAACTGGCCAGAGTCTCCACAGTTAACTGTAGAGAGAAGGCTACACTGAACACAGTAGGAGAGACAGAGACTATATAGGGAACAAAACTCCCAGCAAGACTAACCAGAAGTGGGAGGGACACCACAAGCACAGAGAAGAGAAAAGAACAGACCACAACCAGGCACACCGGACACAAGGAACCTGCACTTGGAAGAGAAGTCCTCATAATATATGGCTTTGAAAACCAGTAGGACTTAACTTCTTGAGTTTATACAACCAATGGAGTTTAAATCAAGGTAGTTTAATTTTTTCATTATTTAAATTTTGTTAGTTAACATATAGTGCAATATTGGCTTCTAGAGTAGAATTCAGTGGCTCATCACTTACATACAACACTCAGTGCTCATCACAAGTGCCCTCTTTAATCCTCCCATCTACCCATCCCCCACGCACCTCCCTCCACCAACCCTCAGTTTGTTCTCTGTCATTAAGAGTCACTTATGGGGGCACCTGGGTGGCTCAGTGGGTTAAGCCTCTGCCTTTGGCTCGGGTCATGATCTCGGGGTCCTGGGATCAAGCCCCGCATCGGGCTCTCTGCTCGGCAGTGAGCCTGCTTCCCTCTCTCTCTCTATCTCTCGCTTTCTCTGACTCTCTGCCTACTTGTGATCTTTGTCAAGTAAATAAATAAAATCTTTAGAAAAGAAAAAAAAAAAGAGTCACTTATGGCTTGTTCCCCTCTGTCTATTTTTTTTTTCTTTTCCCCCTTCCCATATGCTCATCTGTTTTCTTTCTTAAATTCCACATGCATCCAGGGATTTTAAAAGTCAGCTGGCTATGTTCTGGGAGAGCCATAAGGAAATCGGAAACTGAGTCTTCACCTTTAAGAAGGCAGCATAACAAACAATCCTACTGAGAGATCATAGAAGCAGCAGTGTGGAAAGCACCTGGACTATAATGGAAAAACATTTACTAATCTTAGAACATGTGCAGGAGGGCCAAGGATCCTTAAGAGAACAAAAGAATTGTCGGGTGCCATTTCTCCCCACCCCCATTACCTGGATAAGCTGACATCTGCAGAACACTCTCTATCTAGCTTTTTAAAGCTGCATCACACCCCTGTGTTCTCCTGTGGATCTATCCCCTCTGGCCCCTCCAAAACAATGCCTCACATAACTTGTTTTTCAAGCAGGCATGACAGCAACCAGTGCCCCAGAGTGACTCCTGCCCTGGGAATGGGGGAATATAACCACACACACCAAGTCAACTGCAGCCTCAGCAGTGGGGTGGGGGCAGACATCTGGCCTGACTGAAGGCCATACCCCAGAGGATAATGCAGGGGAGAGCCCTGCAGTTGGGTGTGGTCACAACCCCCACAAATGAGCTAAGGGCAAACACTTGGTCTGACCCAACTATAAACCCAAGGAGGCCCCAGACATCCAACTTGAGAGCACAGGGATAACACCTCACCCACAATAGGCAAAGAGCCATTGTGGACAACTAGACCAAAGACAAACGTGGTTCAGCCATAAGAATAGGATGCATGCAACACACACAGGAGACACCCCTTAAATGCCTTGTTTTGGTGAGCAGGGGTTATTGTCTGACAGGACACTAAAAGCCCTCTTCTTCATAAGGCCACTACTTTTAAGATCAGGATATATAGCTGACATTTCTAACCCAGAGAAACAAAAACAGAGTCAGACAAAATGAGGATACGAGGATTATGTCTCAAATGAAAGAACAGGACAAATCATGTCAAAAGAGCTAAATGAAATGAAGATAAGCCACATGCCTGATAGAAAACTCATATAATAGTCATAACGATACCTACTGGTCCTGAGTAAAGAATGAAGGATGACAGTGAGAACTCCAAACAACAGATAGAAAATATAAAAAAGAACCAGAGATTAAAAAAACTCTAATTCTGAAATTAAAAATACACTAGAAGGAGGGAATCAAGAGTAGAATAAGGGAAGCAGAAAAACCAATCAACAAGTTGGAAGACAGAGTAATAGAAAGCAACCAAGTTGAACAGCAAAAAGAAAAGCAAATAATAAAAAAAATAAGAACAAGTTGGGGCACCTGAGTGGCTCAGTTGGTTGAGTGTCAGACTTGATTTCAGCTCAGGTCATGGTCTCGGGGTCATAGGATCAAGTCCCATGTCAGGCTCTGCACTCAGCATGGAGTCTGTTTGTCCCTTTCACTCTGCTCCTCCCCCAACTTGTGTGCTCTTTCTTCCTCTGTCTCAAATAAATAAGTAAAAAAAAATTTTTTTAAATGAGGCTAGGTAAAAGGAATTCAGTGACATTATCAAGGGTAATTGGGATCCCAGAAGAAGAGAAAGAAAAGGAGGCACAAATTTTTGAAAAAATAATTGCTGAAAATGCCCCTAATCTAGAGAAGGAAACAGGCATCCAGATCGAGGAGGCACAGAGAGCACTCAAAAAAATCAACACAAAGAGGACTACATGAAGACACATAATAAATAAAATGGCAAAAAGTGGAGATAAATAGAGAATTTTAAAAGCTGCAAGAGAAAAAATACAAATATACAAGAGAAACCCTATAAGGCTATCAGCTAGTTTTTCAGCAGAAACTTTACAGGCCCAAAGGTAGTGTCATGATAAATTCAAAGTGCAAAATGAAAAAAAAGTGCAACCAAGAATATTCAATTCAGCAAAGCAATCATTCAGAATGGAGAGGGAGAATCCCCCAAATATGAGTTAGAGTTCATCACCACTAAACCATCCTTCCATGAAACATTAAAGTGAGTTCTTTGAGCAGGAAGAAAAAAAAAAGGCCAAAATCAGGAATAAGAAAATAAGAAAAGGATAATATGTCACAAGTAAATACTAACATAATAAAAGATGGGGCACATGGCTGGCTCAGTCAGTAGAGCATGCAACTCTTGATCTCCAGGTCCTGACTTCAAGTCCCACATTGGGCACAGAGCTTGCTTTAAAAAATAAAAATAAAAAAGGTTGTCAAATATAACATCATGTAAGTAAAACCTGAGAGGGAAGAATGGAGAGTAAAAATTTAGTTCATTTATAATGGGTTCAAACTTAAGCAATCATCAACTTAGTATAGATTGTTATATGTAAAGGATGTTACATATAAACTTATTGTTAACCACAAATCAGAAACCTGTAATATAGAAAAAAATAAAGAAAAAATTCAAGCATATCATTAAAGAAAGCTATCACACCACAAGGAAAGTGAGTAGAAGAAAAAAATATGAACTACAAAATCAACTATAAAATGAGTAACAAAATGGCATACCTATTAATAAGTACATTAAGTGTAAATGAATTAAATGTTCTAATCAAAAGAGAAAGGGTGACTGAAAAAAAAAACAACTGTATGCTACCTACAAGAGATTAACTTCAGATATAGACACATGAAAACTGAAGGGATGGAAAAGAATTTACCATGCAAAAGAGACTAAAATAAAGATAGGGTAGCAATACTTAAGTCAGACAAAATAGACTTCAAAGACTATACCAAACTGAATCCAACAATACATTATAAAAATCATTCACCATGACAAAGTGGGATTTATTCCCAGGATGCAAGAAAGATTCAAAATTCACTAATTAGGGGGCATGTGGCTGGCTCAGTCAGTGGAAGTCTAACTCTTGATCTTGAGGTCATGAGTTTGAGCCCCACAGTGGCGGTAGAGATTACTTTAAAATAAATAAATAAGTTTTAAAAGAAAAAAATCACAAATCAATTGTGATATATGACATTAACAAAACCAAGGACAAAAACATGATGACCTCATCAGATATATCAAAAGCTTTTGACAAAGTACAACATCCATTCATGATTTCAAAAACTCCTAACAAAGTAGGTTTAGAGGGAACATATCTAAACATAATAAAGTCCATATAGGAAAAACCCACAGCTAACATCATACTCAAAGGTTGAAAAACTGAGAGTTTTCCTCTAAGATCAAGAGTAAGAAAAAGATGTCTACTCTCACCACTTTTAACACAGTACTGTAAGTCCCAGCCACAGTAATCAGATGAGAAATAAAGTATCCAAATTGTTAAAGAAAAAGTAAAATTTTCACTATTTGCACATGACATAATATATATAGTAAACCCTAAAGACTCTACAAAAAAAAAAAAACTACTAGAACTGATAAATGAATTTAGTAAAGTCGCAGGACAGAATATCAATTACAGAAACTCATTCCATTTCCATACACTAATAATCAAGCAGAAGACAGAGCAATTAAGAAAACAATCCCATTTACAATTGCACCAAAATAATAAAATACCTAAATAAAAAATAATAGTACCTGTAAACTTAACCAAGGAGGTGAAATACCAGTATTTGAAAAACTATGTAACACTGATGATGAAAATTGAAGAAGATACAAATAAGCAGAAAGATATCCCATGGTCATGGATTAGGAGAATATTGTTAAATTGTTCATACTACCCAAAGCAATCTATAAATTGCCTATCAAAATACCAATAACATCTTTCGTAGAACTAGAACTAGGACAAATAATCTTACAATGTGTATGGAACCACAAAACACCCTGAAAGCCAAAGTAATCTTGAGAAAGACAACAAAGCTAGAGGTGTAACAATCTCAGATTTCAAGATATATTATAAAGCTGTAATAATCAAAACAGTATGGTACTGGCACAAAAGTAGGTATAGAGATCAATAGAACAAAATATAGATCCAGAAATAAACACACAATTATTTTTTTTAATTTTTTATTTTTTATAAACATATATTTTTATCCCCAGGGGTACAGGTCTGTGAATTGCCAGGTTTACACACTTCACAGCACTCACCAAAGCACATACCCTCCCCAATGTCCATAACCCTACCCCCTTTCTCCCAACCCCCCTCCCCCCAGCAACCCTCAGTTTGTTTTGTGAGATTAAGAGTCACTTATGGTTTGTCTCCCTCCCAATCCCATCTTGTTTCATTTATTCTTCTTCTACCTAAACACACAATTATATGGTCAATTAATACACAACAAAGGAAGGAAGAATATGCCATGGGGGAAAAAGAAAAAAGTCTTCAGCAAATGGCACCAGGAAAACTGGACAGTTACATGCAAAAGAATGAAACTGGACCACTTTCTTACACCATACACAAAAACAAACTCAAAATAGTAAAAGACCTAAATGTGAAGGGTGTCTGCGTGACTCAACCAAGCATCCAACTCTTGGTTTCCACTCAGGTTGTGATCTCATGGATCCTGAAATCAAGCCCAATGTCAGGCTCTGCACTCAGTGAGGAGTCCACTTGAAGATTCTCTCCTTCTGCCCCCCACCCCCATTCTTGCTCACTCATTCTCTCTCTAAAATGAAAAAATAAATCTTTAAAAAAAAAACTAAATATGAGACCTGAAACCATCAAATTCCTAGAAGAAAATATAGATCGTAATTTCCTTGACATCAACTGTAGAAACATTTTTCTATGTATGTCTCTTCTAGCAAGACAAACAAAAGCAAAATGAAACTATTGTGGGTATACCAAAAGAAAAAGTTTTGTCTATCATAAAAAGCCAGCAACAGACCATCAACAAAATGAAAAGACAACAGAGTGAATGGGAGAAAATAAAATGCAAAGTATAATTCTGATTAGGAATTAATATCCAAAATACATAAACAATTTATATAACTCAACACCAAAAATAATCCTATTAAAAAACAGGCAGAGGACCTGAAGAGATATTTTTCCAAAGAAAACATATAAATGGCCAACAGACATATGAAAAGATGCTCAACATCACTAATCTAATCATCAGGAAAATGCAAATCAAAATTCAATGAGTTAATCACCTCACACCTGTCAGAGTGGCTAAAATCACAAATACAAGAAATAACAAGTATTGGTAAGGACATGGAGAAAAAGGAACCCTCATGCACTGTTGGGAATATAGACTGGTGAAACCCTTGTGGAAAATACAAGTTCCTCAAAAAAACTGAAAATACAATTCCCTCCAATCCCTACCAAAATGCCAACAGCATTTTTCAAAGAGCTAGAACAACAATCCTAAAATTTGTCTGGAATGACAAAACACCCAAAAAGCTAAAATAAACTAAGCTGGAGGAATCACAATTCTAGACTTCAAGTTATATTACAAAGCTGTAATCATCAAAATAGTATGGTACTGGCACCAAAATAGAACATAGATCAAGAGACTAGAAAACCCAGAAATGAACCCATAATTATATGTCAATTAATCTTTGACAAAGTAGGAAAGAATGTCCAATGGGAAAAAGAATGCCTCTTCAACATATGGAGTTGGGAAAACTGGACAGCAACATGCAACAGAATGAAACTGTATCGCTTTCTTACACCATAATACACAAAAATAAATTCAAAATGGATTTAAGACCTACATATGAGACCTGAAAGATAAAAATCCTAGATAAGAACTCAGGAAGTCACTTCTCTGATATTGGCCCAAATAACCTCTTTCTAGATATGTCTCCTGAAGTAAGAGAAACAGAATTAAAAAAAAAAATCTTTTGGGGACTACATGAAAATAAAAAACTCCTGCACAGTGAAGGAAATAATCAACAAAACTAAAAGGCAACCTACAGAATGTGACAAGATATTTGCAAATGACATATCTGATAAAGGGTTAGTATCCAAAATATACAAAGAACCTATAAAACTCAACACCCAAAAAGAAAATAATCCAACTTAGAAATGGGCAGAAGACATGAAGGGACATTTCTCCAAGGAAGACATCCAGGAAGGATGAAGGAGAGGAGTCAAGATGATGCAGGAGTAGCCGGCTGAAATGAAATCAGGTTGCAGGAGTTCAGCTAGATAGCTATCAAACCATTCCAAACACCTACAAATCTAACAAGAGATCGAAGAGAAGAAGAGCAACAATTCTAGAAACAGAAAATCAACCCCTTTCTGAAAGGGAGGACCTGCTTCGGAGAAGTGAATCCAAAGCCAAGGGAAGATAGACCACAGGGAAGAGGGGCCCGTTCCCGACAAGTGGAGGAAGAGCACAGCACAAAATCCAAACTTTTAGAGGTCTGCTCTACTGAGTGACATCGCTCCAGAGGCTAAGCAGAAAGTGGTTCCCTCAAGGGGACAGTGTGATGTCAGATCCCATGGGGTCATAGAAGGATCAGGGGTGTCTGAGTGTAGCAGAGCTCGCAGGTATTAGAACAGGGAAGCCCGCTACAGAGACAGAGCAGAGGAGTGAGCTCTCAGCTTGGGGTTACCTTAATCTGTGATCTGTGGCACAGTCAGGACACTGTTCTTTGAGCAGGGACCCCACAAGTGGCAGAACCAGGGAGGCCCCCCTGGAAGAGTGGCAGGGATCTTTTGGGTTTGGAGACTCCAAACAGGGCTGTGTGTCAGACAGAAATGCTTGGTCACGGGCCGGGTGAACTTGGATAGTGACCAGAGACCAGGGAGACGGGAGTGATTGAGCGCTTTTCTCCATAGGCACACTGAGAAGTGAGGCCCTGAGCTCTCAGCTCCTCTGAGCTAGAGGTTGGGAGGCCGCCATTTTCATTCCTGTCCTCCAGAGCTCTATGGAAAGCGTTCAGGGAACAAAAGCTCCCGAGAGCAAACTGGAGAAGATTATTTAGCCAGGCCCATGGCAAGGGCAGGACAATTCCACCTCCAGCAAAGACACTTGAGAATCACTAGAACAGGCACCTCCCGCAGAAGATCAGCAAGAAATCCAGCCAAGACCAAGCTCACTGATCAAGGAGAACAACTGAATTCCAGAGGAGGGGAAAGCAAAGCATGGAATTCATGGCTTTCACCCCATGATTCTTTAGTCTTGCAAAGTTAATTAAATTTTTTAAACTTTTTTTCTTATTCTAATTTTTTTAACTTTTACTCTTTCCTCTTTTAACATTTTTTAAGTAGTTTATCTTAACAATACCTCTCTTTAAAAAAATATATATTTTTGAGGGTGCCTGGGTAGCTCAGTGAGTTAAGCCTCCACCTTCGGCTCAGGTCACGGTCCCAGGGTTCTGGGATTGAGCCCTGCATCAGGCACTCTGCTTGGCAGGGAGCCTGCTTCCCCCTCTCTCTCTGCCTGTCTCTCTGCCTACTTGTGATCTCTGTCAGATAGGTAAATAAAATCTTTAAAAAAAAAAAAAAAAAGACACCCAGATGGCCAAAAGACACATGAAAAATGTTTGACATCCCTCATCAGGGGAATGCAAATCAAAAGCACAATGAGCTAACATCTCACACCTGTCAGACTGGTGCTGGTGAAGATGTGGAGAAATAGGAATCCTCATGCACTGTTGGTGGGAATGCAAACTAGTGCAGTCACTGTGGAAAACAGAATTCAGATTCTTCAAAAAGTAAAAAATAGAACTACCCTATGATTTAGCAATTGCCCTTCTGTGTACTTACCCAAGAATACAGAAATATAAATTCAAAAGGATTCATGCACCCCGATGTTTATACAGCACTATATACAATAACAAAATTATGGAAACTGCCCAAGTGTCTATTGATCAATGAATGGATAAAGAAGATGTGGCATGTGTCTACATGCACACACACACACACAGAAGAATATTATTCAGCCATAAAAAAAAGAATGAAATCTTGTCATTTGCCACAACATGGATGGATCTAGAAAGTCTTATGCTGTAAGTGAAGTGAAGTAAGTCAGAGAAAGACAAATACCATATAGTTTCTATCTTATGTGGCGTTTAAAAAATAAAACAAATGAACAAAGGGGTAAAAAGAGACCAAAAAAAAAAAAAAAAAAACCAAAAAACCCACCAGACTCTTAACTATAGGGAACTGGTGGTTGCCAGAGGAGAGGCAGGTGAGGGATGGGTGAAATAAGTGACGAAGATTAAAAGTACACTTACTTGATGAACCCTGAGAAATGCATAGAATTCTTGAATTATATTGTACACCTAAAACATTATTACACTCTATATCAATTAGACTTGAATGTTTACAAATGTACTCTCCAGATTTTTTTCTAGACTACTAGAGAAAGAAAAACATCTGAAAGTAGCTCTACAGCTTACTGCTTAGTAAATGCTGGTCTTCTGGAAATCTCAATACTTGTAATTTGCCTCACATACATGGAAGAGAAAGAGCTCAAGTTTTTAAATGTAAACTATTGATTTTTTTCTTGCAGAATAACAAGAATTTTACTTCGACTATAGTTAAGAGTGAGAGAGGGAGTAGATCCAAAGGTTCTTCCCCTCTTTCTGCCTCCTGTGGCTATTTAGAAGACTGCCTGAAAACCAGGAAAATACTTGGTGATTGATTAAAGGGCCCACCAGGACTTATGAAACAGAGAAAATCCATAGGCATGTCCAACATAAAAATCTGGAGTGGCCACAAAATTCCATTAAATACAAAACTGTTCATAGGTACTTGGGACCGAGTATCACTACCCATCAAAACCTGGAACCACGGCTCCCCCCCAGGACTGCCCTACTTCTCCTGCTAATGGTGGGATAGGAGATAAATAACTATGGCGATGTCATTTACAACAACTTGGATGGAGCAAAAGTGTATGACACTAAGTGAAGTCACTCAGTTGGCCAAAGACTACATACCATATGATCTCACTCATATGTGGAATTTAAGAAAGAAAACAGAGGAACATATGGGTGGGGTGGCAAAAGAGAGAGAGAAACAAGCTCTAAGAGACTATTAACAATAGAGAACAAACTGAAGGGTGATGGAGGGAGGTGGGTGGGCTGGTGATCGAGATTAAGGAGGGCACTGGTGATGAGCACTGGGTGTTCTATTTAAGTGATGAATCGCTGAATTCTACTCCTGAAACCAACATTGCCCTGTATGTGAATTACCTAAAATTTAAACAAACAAACAAAAACATGGAAATGGGAGGGCTGGGAAATTTTTTGTTTTTAACCTGTAGACCAGGGGTGGGCCACATGCAGCCTGATGCCTGTTCTTGTAGGATCTTCAAGCTGGGGCATGGTTTTTACATTTTTATCAGTTCAAGAAAATCAAAAGAATATTCCACAACACACGAAAATCATGCAATTCAAATCCATGTCCATGAATAAAGTTTTATTGGAAAGCAGCCATGCTCATTCATTTACAAATTGACTCCTACTATTTTACACTCTAACATCAGAGTTGAATAGTGACCAAATGGCCCACAAAGCCTAAAACATTTACTATCTGGCCCTTTCCAGAAGTTTGCAGATCCCTGCACTAGACCATACCAGAAAGACGAGAGACTATGTTCTTGTCAGCATTTGGTTATTTTGCCACCCAGCACCCATCTCCTTCCTTCTGCAGGCCCACCCCAGTTCCTTTCAGAGGAAGGTCTTCCCTCCCAGCACAGTCCTTTGGGTGGGGTCCACCCCTGTTAAGATCAATCATTAAGCCAGTCCCCTTGGACTCAATTGTGAAGTTGGAGGCAATTGTCTCAGCTAGTCCAGAGTGAATCCTGGGACATTCAAGGATTCTCTCACTTTTCCCAAGAACATGAACCTGAGATACAGAATTGGAATCACTAGTTTCAGGTTTGAACTAAGCTAACACAGAGCGAAAGAAACACGGGCACAGAAGCAGAGAGACACACCAGGTGCCTACTGCTTGCCTACTACCTACCACGTGCCTAGATCAAGCCAGGTCTGAAACCAAATACACTCTTCAGTTTGAGACAACTTTGCTCTTATTTGTTTGAATTTTATCTTCTGTCACATGCAATTTGAAAAAAATAAAATAAAATAAGAATTAATCTTCACAAATAGAGTTCCACTTGGATTTGATTCCAGACAGCACTCAGGTCCACAGCATTAACACAGGAAAGCTCTGTAAAGGTCCATGAAATGGGATGACAGTTTGATCAGTTGAGAGCTGGGAAAAGGAATCCCTACAGTCCTTTAGATAGACAGAGGTTAATAAACACAAAGAATGTAGAAGCCTCAAAGGCAAGTCACATTGAAAATAAGAGCAGCAGTATCAATGACCATTGACTGTCAACATGGGCCCCACGTTGTGGCACGTGTTGGTCCAATGTGGTCTCTTCCAACAACATATTAAAACCCCATGGAACAGAGAAACAGATGGTGGGAGGTCTTATCTGTCCCACAGTTAGAGGAAGAGATTGAAGCCAGGTCTGCCCAATTTGAAAGCCCATGCTCACAAATGCTTTGACTATTAGAGCTCCTCTTCCTCAGACACAGGTCCTGGGAGATAAGGCAGCCTGCCAAGGGAGACCTAAAAACTGGGATCAACATGTCCCTTCCTATGTGACCTTCAGCAAGGGACATTTCCACATCCCCATTTCCCCACTTATAAAATAGGGTGGTCATCTGCCTGTCTCAAAAAGTTGTCTGGAGGATTCAAGGACAAACAAAAACAAAAACAATCCATAAACTCCTAGCACAGTAATGGACACATCCCAGGAACCCAAGAAGTGCCCATCATGGGTTCTATACCTAGGCTGGGTCAGGGTGGTCCTGTTGCCCTGAAGCCTCTTCACAACCACAGTCCAGCAGAATTCATTCCAAAGGAACACGCACACGCTAAGCTGCTCTTGGGGGACCCACAGCAGCCACTAAGCTCTGAGAGTGTATCCTTCACTGGCTCCTGGTAATGAATTGTGCTTTTAACCAGCCTGATGCAGCCAAGCCTCAAGTTCCCAAGCTGAAGCCCATTAGCATACACAGCCCCATTTACTGATAAATGCATGTAATTTGTTTCCAGCGTGTCACTGTTTTATGGCTGCTTCCTGTCTTGGGGCTCAAGTGATGAAGTTTTATGCAGTTGTAGTTTTTTTCTCTTAATTGGAACTGTAGATTTCAAGAAACAAAAAAAAGTGTGTTTAATTTGAAATCTCTCATGGGTTTGCAATCCTTTGGTGCATTTAAAGGGAAACAGAAAAAGGGAAAGGATGAGGGTAACGTCTAATAGATCAACCTGGGTAAAGAAAATCAAGGCAGCTTATCTCATTAAATGAAGGAAACACCTTATCACACGTCCTTTGTGAAGACTAGGCCATTCTGTTGTATTTCTGGGATGCTGTGACCATGTTTAATGGACCACAGAAGCAGAGCTAGGAGTCCCTTACCCTGGACAATGGATCGTCAATGGAAGCAACTTACTGCGATATCCATTGTCTGTGAGATACCCAGCCCTGCAACATACTTGTACATAACCTTGGTCAATAATTTATGTAAGTTTCAGTTTCCCGTTCTGTGAAATAGGAATAAAAGTTCTCAGTTCATAGAGATGACCCGATACTTGGTTGCAGTCAAGAAGACTGTAAGAGAATCTACAAAAGTATAAATGGGCACACATGGAAGCTCACCAGGGGCTCCCAGTGCTCTACAGACAAGGCAGTAAGTCTGTCCAGAACACTGCTGCCAGCAGTCCAAACAGATTTCATCATTCCCGTCTTTGCCCTCTTGTCTCTTAGCTTGTGTTCAAGTTCAGAGAAGCCAGCCTGAGTGTCTGCTTGGCTAACCTGCCTGCTGTAGGGAGAGAGAGAGGAAGTATAACAGCCCTGGGAGTAGGACACTACCTCACACCACAGAGAATCCCATGAAGATATGCACCAAGCCAACTCTCCCCGTCTTGAGACATATCCATGACAACAGGATGGTTTAAGGATAAACAACGTGACACACAGAAAGCCCTTAGCAACGGGCTAAGAATGGAGCAGATGGCCAATAAATGGCAGCTTCTATTATTGCTATAATTATCATTATTTTTAGCAACTACCACTCTGGCCACCAGGGGCGAGACAGGCAGGTGATAAAAACAGACTCATTTTTTATGAATTCATGATGAGGGATCATAGGAAGAGGATACAACTATAGACACTCAACAGCGGCCAATGCCTCTGTTAAGAAGACCAAGGCATAGGGACGCCTGGGTGGCTCAGTGGGCTAAACCTCTATCTTTGGCTCAGGTCATGATCTCAGGGCCCTGGGATCAAGCCCTGCATTGGGTTCCCTGCTCAGTGGGGAGCCTGCTTCCCCTCCCTCTCTGCCTGCCTGTCTGCCTACTTGTGATCTCTCTGTCAAATAAATAAAAAACAAAATATATTTTTTTCAAAAAAGGAATACCAAGGCCACTCATGAACCATTCTTGGTATGCATCATAGTCCACCTGGACACTGGGGACCATCTCCAGCTCCAGCAAAACTGGTGCTGTTATGCCAGGGCCTCCCCTCCACTTTGCAGTTTCCCCCACACCATGATCAGGGTTCTTAGCTCTGCTCATGAAGTTTCTTCTATCTGAATGATTTGCCTCAAGTCCCAAATATAAGCAAGATAGATCTGAGGTCCTCTGAAGTTAACATGTAGGCTCGATCCTTATGATTTCAAAAGAATATGGGTATGCTTGCATACTGTTTGCATCAAATATATAGCTGAAGTCTCAGGAGTAGCTCAGTGTAAGTAGGCAGATGAAGGTTGACATGGCAATTAATTCTTTGCATCTCTCTGCTGTGTACAATGGGGATTTTTTTAAGGGCAACATTCTCACCAATGGTTCAAGTCCTATTCATCAGTGGCTTTGAACTAAAATTAAAAGTGAAGTAATACCTTAGAAACTGTGGTCTTATAACAATCTGAAAGGGGATTATTCTCTTCAATGTATGATTTGAGTTGCTTCTAGTAGCCTTAAGATATCTTTGAATTGCTTGGTTTTCCATGTAGCCAAGGTATATGATTGTGTATTAATAGTGAACCTGAGGCCTTAGAGAGCTCAGAAGAGACATCACAGTCAAGAAAAAAACAAACAAACAAACAAACAAAACAAAAACTAAAACACCCACATATTTAGTGTTGGGTAAGATTTAGTGAAATCAATAGAAAATTAGTATTGTGTTTAAAGTTACTATAATCTAGAATATATAATTTATTTAAAGATACTTCACTTCCCCACCCACTTTCCCATGCCGGATCTTTCACCCATCCTGGTATGTTCAAGATGTAACCCAAGTTGTGATAGTGATAGTGCAAAATGATGGAGATTAATTAATCAAACTTTAGTTAAGAGTTAATACACTGAATAGCGTATCATCCAAATGGTAACTATTCAGTGCTTCCCATCTGCTGGGAGCAGTAACGTGTTCTGGGGATGCAGTGAAGAGCAAAGGCAGTCAGGGAATGCTGGAAGTCTCCAGACTTCTGGGAGAAAAACTCCATGATTATAGAAAGAAAAGCAAAGAAATGCAAAATGTAAAAGTGATCGCTGCTAACAGAAGGGAAAGCTCCTCAGAGAGGACAAATAAGGTTTCTCTAACCTAGTGCAGCAAACGAGCTGAGAAGCAAAGAATATGAATTGATACCCAGGTCAAGAGGGGATGGGTAGGTAGACAGGAAAACTTTTGTCAGGCAATTATCCAATTTGCCGTATCTGCATTCCTTCCTAGGAAATTGCAAAGTCTCTGAACCTCATTGTTAACTGGGAACTATTTATATCCCTAGACCCATCCTTCGCATGCCAACCAACTGAAGGACAAAAATTCTCAAATCCAGTGTTAGTGTTCAAGCCTCGATGAATAAGACAATGAAGATTATACAGATGACAATAAGATGTGGTTCACCCCTGCCATCCATAAAGCCCAATCTAGTTTTAAAAACACATCTATAAACAAAAATCTAATTATATTAAAAATCTAATAGTTAAAAATCTAACCCTCATATGTTGCTGGAGAGAATGCAAAATGGTACAGCTACTTTGGAAGACAGTTTCCAAAGTTGTCAAAAAAGGAAGTTTCTTTTAGAACTAAACATATTCTTAACATATGATCCAACAATCACACAACCTTGGTATTTACCCAAGGGTGCTGAAAACTTATCTATACACAAAACCTGCACTTGGATGTTCATAACTGTTTTATTCATAATTGCAAACACTTGGAAACAAGTAAGACATCCTTGTAGGTTGAGTAGGTACATTGGTACATCAAGACAATGAACTCTTATCCACTAAAAAGACATGAGTGATCAAGCCATGAGAAGACATGGAGGAAACTGAAATGCATAATTCTAAGTGAAAGAAGCCAATTTAAAAAAAAAATCATACTCTATAATTCCAACTGTTTAACGTTCTTGGGAAAAAAAAAGACAAAACTACAGAGACAATAAAAAGCTCAGTGGTTGAGGGTAGGCATGTGAACAGGTGGAACACAAAGGAATTTTTAGAAATTTAGAAATTTTAGAAAATACTTTGCATAATATAATGATGGGTACATGGCATTAATCATTTATCCAAACCCACAAAACGTCCAACACCAAGAGTAACGCTAAGGTAAACTTTGGACTTCAAGGGGTTATAATTAGTGGAAGTTCATCTGTGGTGAAAAATACGCACTCTGGTGGGGATTGTTGATAATGGGAGAGGCTATACATGTATGGGTACAGTGCATAGATGGGAAATCTATGTACCTTTCTCTTGATTTTGTTGTAATATAAAACTGCCATTAAAAAAAGAAGAAACATAAGGTTTTCATTAGGTCTTCATGGGAAGTAGAAATTGTCCAGTGGGAAAGTGAAGAAATATACCCCAGAAAGATTTAATGGAGGAAATAAAATCATAGATAAGAAACTGAATGTCCAGTGTGATTTTAGCTAAGGAATTGATCAAGTTGGCCCACTTCTGCCTAATCTATATCCAAGGAAGATAATGACTGATGTCCAATCTATTTTTTTCAGATCTCTAAAAATTTTTCTTTTCAGGCAACCAATCCTGAGAAGTTGAAATACAAAACTTACCCAGGAAAATGGTGGCACCACTAACAGAAACAAGAGAGAGAGGAAAGAGAGTTGAGCTTTGAGGGAAACAAAAGATCAACTTAATCTATTAGTAAGGGGTATGCCTAGGAGCAAACCAGTAAATCATCAAGACCTGTTAATTTGGGTATCAGCATAAGGAAGGTGCTTCCTGATCAACATTCACTCTTGAGCCCTCTTTGCTGTAGAAAAACTACAAACTACAAAATTTAACAAACTTTGGATGGGGATGAATAAGCTCTTCACTAAAGAGGCCCCAGAATTGTCGAGAAGGTAGAAGTATGCTAATGGACTGGATCAGGGTTTTTCAAACTTCATTCACTCATTTAACTGTTCCTCAGTATGAATGAGGTAGTAAGAGACATACTAGCAATTAGCTAAGACTTTGTCTTTGAGGTGCAAAGATAACTACAAGAATATACCTATGTCAGGGTGCCTGGGTGGCTCAGCAGGTTAAGCCTCTGCCTTCGGCTCAGGTCATGATCTCAGGGTCCTGGGATCGAGCCCCATATCGGGGTCTCTGCTTAGCAGGGAGCCTGCTTCCCCCTTTCTCTCTGCCTGCCTCTCTGTCTACTTGTGATGTCTGTCTGTCAAATAAATCAAATAAAAAAATCTTAAAAAAAAAAAAGAATATACCTATGTCAGTTAAAGACAACCTATGTTCAGACTATGTGCTACAACAAAACCATCTATTGGATCAGATGTTTGGATCTGATCATTTCTGTCGCCGGCATTTTTGAACACTGGACAATGTGTAATTGAGTAAAATTTACTGATCATGAACCAGACCATTCTAAAAGATCTATGCTCAAAGAACTCTCTTATACAGAAAATACCTCCAGTTTATACACACAAAAATGAGACATAGAGAGATTGAGAAGTTTCCAAGGATCACACTACTAGAAATGGCAGAGCTTGCTCCAGGGGCTACCCTCCAACTATCAGACTATACTGGCTGGACAGAGAGTGTAGAGCTCCTCTGTGAAGTGAGGTCACGGGGGCTTGAGCTGAAAGGTTGCTAAAGGCGTCATGCACAGAGGGGAGGGGCTCTGGAAATCCAGAGGTCTGATGGATGGTATATATGCCATAGTTGATGGTTAGTGAAACTTAGGAACAGCTCTGATATCTGATTTCTTTTTTTTTTTAAGATTTTACTTATTAATTTGACAGAGAGAAATTACAAGTAGATGGAGAGGCAGGCAGAGAGAAAGAGATAGGGAAGCAGGCTCCCTGCTGAGCAGAGAGCCCGACGCGGGACTCGATCCCAGGACCCTGAGATCATGACCTGAGCCACCCAGGCACCCCTGATGACTGATTTCTTAGAGTAAGAGACAAGCATTGCTTCCAGGTCAGAGCAGCCAATTGCCAGGACAACACCACTCCACCCCCTTGGTCCCTTTACCATGGCACCCAGCCAACACTGAGTCGATGGCTACCTCAACTGTCTGAAGATAGAGTGAGAAGACACAAAGCACAGCCCTCGCCAATCCACACAGGGCATAGACCATAAACAAGAAACAAACTTTTGTTGTAATAAACCACTTAAGATTTTGAGGTTTGTTTGTTACCCAGCAGAACCTAACTTATACTGACTCCAAGAGGTTCTGCTCTGAAGATGATCAGCTATCATAACCATGATCCAGAGAGCAGCAACTAGGATTGCCAGGGAACTACCAAGCCGTAGCTGTTTCCATGGTTACCACCACAGCTGAAGCCAGATAACAGAAGAAAAGAACAAAGAGTGAACATGGAGTCCAGCTGCTACCAACATTCACATTTATTGGCAGCACAAAAACCTGAGGGCAAACAAAAAGAATGGTCTTTGCCTCCCCACTACCATCAAAATCTCAAGGTCATCCCCTGGCCACACCTGAAATTCCATCAAGAATCCGAATGGCCAGAGAGACAGGAGAATGTGGATTTTAGCATTTTCATCCATATGAGGGAGGAGTATGGGGACAGAGAAGGTGATGGACACCAGTACCAAGCACGAGATGGTCAAAGCTTGCTCCAGGGACACTCTGGCCCAGAGCCACTGGGGGTGCCTACCACCAGATGCCGAAAGTACATAATCAGAACCCCAGCAGGCTTGGCACCTGCACTTTTTACAAGGACCTTGAAAAATCCTCATACACACTGTAGCTGAGGTCCTCTTGATGGTAGCCAAGAGGATTTGTCTATAAAAGAGACCAAAAAAGAAAAAGGTCCAAAGCAAAATGGCTCCTACATGAAAATTTTACTATTTTTATAGAAAAAAAAGCAAAGAAATTTATCCTGTAAATTACATGTTTCTTACATAGTTTTAAGTCCTACTAAAGTTGGAGATCATGAAAATTTCATTTAGACCTAAAAAAAAAAACCTATTCTTTCGTCTCACAAACAAGGATGATAAAGCACAGACAGGTTAACAATTTTGCTTAAAATGAATATTTGTAGTGAGACCAAAGAAGTGATTGAAAAATCTTATTAGATTTACTCTTACCAGTCACCTGAGTATTACCTGCAGAGAAAACAAATCTTGGGACAGCCTTCATCCAAAATCTACAAACAGCTAGGCCTCAAGCCACAGTCATATTCTTTTATTATATACTATGTACTCCTTTACCATTTGAGCTAACATCTAAACTTGGGGAGATTTCACATAAAAATCTGTATAACCAGTTGCTTTTGAAAAATTAAAAGAGCTGACCGTTTGGGGCCCACACTCCCAACCAGCTCCTCTGGAAAGAAGTTCCCAAACCGCTGCCCAACCTCCAGGGGGACACGCTCCAGTTTGCTTCAACTCTCACCAGTCCCATGAATTTCAGACTGAGGATCAAGGTCCGTTTATCACCACGCTTGTCTTTTCACTATTAAGGAACATTTCTCTAGCTCTATGTCAATCAAAAGTATGTAGCCAGTGATGCTGTTTGAGTTCTTAGACCTTACCATTTCTATTTTATTTTATGGGTTTTTTTTTTTAATTTTTTTAATTTTTAATTTTTTTTTATTTTATTTTTTTGCCTGCCTGGCCACTAGGGACGATTTGCCACTGTGCCCTGAGAGCAACTGGTGGCTTTTCTGCCCTGAGGACAAATTTGTGGCACAGGGTCTGAACTCCGACTGAGGAGAGCCCCCACCTGGTCACCTGTAGAACAGCAGCCCAGAGAGCTCACTATTTTTGTCTTCTGGCAGGCAGGGCAGTTAGGCGTGCTGCTCCATACAGAACACCACAGCGCTGTGTTTGAGGTAATTAGTCTGGCTCTAGAATTAGCAGTTAAATAAATGTTAATGAACAGCTGTTCCCAATAAACAGGATAAATTGAAATTAATAATTGCCGTATTCATTTAACAAATGAATTACCCACTTTTTAAATACACCGACATAATGTGTCGTCTCCTGCCAAGCCAGGCCGGTCTACAGAATTTATTTAGTGGCAAAACTGGGCAGATTAGGAACTTAGGAGGGCAGATACTGTGCCACTCGCCGTAAGGAAACCAAGAAAACTGAGGACTGCTTTGTTTGCTTCTACTTTAAAAGGTAAAAATAGGTGATTGACTAAGATCCAAACACGGGAGAAGAGAGTAATTGCTTTTTGCTCAAAGTAGGATACAGTTGTGCCGGTGTTTCCCAAAGGGATTTGGTTCTGAGACCCTCACCTTTATTTTTTTTTTTTTATTGAAGGCACTACTTGCTCATGAATCCTTTTTTTTTTTTAAGATTTTATTTATTTATTTGACAGACAAAGATCACAAGTAAGCAGAGAGCCAGGCAGAGAGAGGAGGGGAAGCAGACTCACCGCTGAGCAGAGAGCCAGATGCAGGGCTCGATCACAGGACCCTGGGATCATGACCCAAGCCAAAGGCAGAGGTTTTAGCCCACTGAGCCACCCAGGCACCCCTTGTTCATGAATCTTTAAGGAACCCAACTGGGTAGTCAAAGAAGTAGAAACCCCCTAGAAATCTTGAGCTCCCAAACAGTGAGAAGGGCCAGAGCTTGGTTGGGGTTGGGGGTGGGGGTGGGGCTCTGGTCCTGACTATGCCCATTACCTCAGCTTCCCCAGACACCCGAGGGAAACGATTTCCTCACGGCATTATGGTGAGCTTCGCCTGAGATCCTATAGGTCAAACTGCATATTTATTTGCCACATAGCAGTTGCCTATTACATATTCATTTTCCCCTATACCTCAAAGGACAAAGCTGGTTCCAAATAACCAAGCTGCAAATAAATTACACCTTGATCTGCCTGACCCTCTACATTCCTCATTCATGCAAGCACCATTCACTGTGTCATACTCTGTTCCAGGTAGGGATGCGAATGTGAACAAGGACTCAGGTGTCCTCATGGGGCAGACACGCCGGTGATGCGTGAGGACTTGCAGGTGAGGACCCTCCAGGGAGTAGAGGAGGTCAGAGGCAGAGGGGTCGCATGGCTGTCACCGGGATAACAGAACCGGGGAGGAAACACCTCCCTCCAAGGACCCAAAGCCTGCCTTGAGAAGATCTCCAGGAATGGCATTCCAGAGAAAGAGCAGAGGTAAAGATCTTGAGATGAGAACTTCGAGCATATTCTAGCAAGAAAGCAAGTGTCAGAGTAAAAGGACACCGTATGGTTTCCATTTTTGAAAGGCCTCTCCTTGCATGTGAGATAAAGGCAGAGGAAAGAGGCGGGTAGGAGGCTCTTGGATACAGTGGCATGGTTCTACATGGGTTCTCCAGAAACTGCCACGACCTACCCCCTCCCCTGCAAAGGGATCCTCACCTGCCCAGGAAATGCCCTAGCACACAGTGTTCACTATGCAATATGAGGTCCATATTGACAGAAGGTGCTCCGGTAAGTACCAGCTGAGTCTTCCACTCTCTTCCCCACTAGGAGCTGGCCCTGAAAGCAAGGACAGGGTTGTGTGCATGATCCTGAACCCTCCCATTCACTCCTTTGTACCTTTCCCTACTCACGGCATCCACAACGCTCATTATCAGAGTGCTGTGCATATAGGGACGGTCAAAATGGTTGTGTTTAAAATATTAAATGTCCACAGGCTTGTGCAGTGTTTCAGGTTGCATAAGAGATCTTAGCCAGACTGGTTTGAATCCCAACACTGCCATTTCTCCCTGGGAAACACTGGCCAAGTTACTTCCCCTCCTTGATATGTCCTTTTCCCCATCTTTGGAGGTGGGGAGGAAGGTTCCTATCTACTGAGGTCAAAAAAACACGTAAGATCTTTGGACTTAAGCATGTCAAGCATATAGGAAATGCTCAGTAAGCATGAGCTGGAACTAACGGGCTCTCAGGACACAGAGTTCTCTGATCAATACAAATCCTGTTGCCCCCATGACCCAGATGTAGGTAGGCAGCTCAAAACTGAAGCAAAGTTAGTGGTAAAATTACTTAATAGACAAGAAGTTTAGAGTTGTAGATAAAAACTAATTTACCAATCTACCGGCAAAATCTTTAGTCTCAACAGGCATTTCTTTGAGGCCAGTATAAGGGGCCCCAAACTTTCCAGAAGTGTAACATCCAGTATAGGCAAAGGTAAGCGAGGCAGAATCCTCCCCTACAGAGAGAGGAAGACTGGATAGCCAGCTCAGAGGCAAATCCGGCCTTACTTGATATCCTGTGAACATGCATCAAGTTCAACTCACCAATTTCGCTTCTCAATCTGTCTTCCAGAAGACACCTGCTAGGGTGTGAAGGCTTATGTCTTCCCAAAATTCACATGTTGGAATCCTTCCACCCACTGTGATGGTGTTAGGTGGTGGGGTCTCCGGGAGGTCATCCGTGGTGAGGTCGTGAAGGTAGAGCCCTCATGAAGGCATTTGGTGCCCTCGGAGACCTCACAGAGCTCCCCAGCTCTGCCTACCACGTGATGACCCAGCAAGGTGTCTGGAGCCTGCGGTCTGGGAGAGAGCCCACAGCAGAACCAGACCGTGCTGCCCCTGATCCTGAACTTCCAGCGTCCAGAAATGTGAGCAATAAGCACCTTTCGTGTGTAAACCACGCGGTCTGCGGATTTTGTTACAGCAGACTGAATAGACTAAGAAAACATGCAAATATGCTCAAGAAACCTCATCTGAGGGTGTCTGTGCCACACTAGTAATAGTGAAAAGCTGAAGAGAACCTAAGTGATTTCCCCCGGAGAAAGAGCTCAACCAGTCACAGTATTTTGGTGATGTGGAATACTACGCAACTATGAACAAAACACAGACCCGTGTGTCCTAACAGGTTACGATTTCTAAAACGTATTGTTTCAGGAAAAAACAAGATGAAAAATCCTATGTGTGATATGATCAATAAAAATAATGCTACCTACTTTCATATACAGACATTTGCCTGACAGAATTGCCAGTTGCCTTCTCTGCTGTTTTTTCATAACAGAATTGTGACTTTACTTATTATAGCAATGAATTTGCCTGAGAGACTACATTTCCCGGCATCTCTTGCAGTCAATATAGCCCTACTGACTAAATTCAGGTCAATGAGCTGTAATCAGAAATAAGGACAAGTAAGAACCCCCCTTCTTTCCCCATCTGGCCTTGGATGTGGAGAGAATGAAATAATGCTCTTGTCACCATATTGGCCCAGGAGGTGACCCTGAGGGTGGAGAGAATGGACAGGGGCTGGCAGACAGTTGCCTGGGTCCCTGATGACACCGTGCAAGCCTGGACTGCTGCATCCAGACTTTCCTTATGTGACAAAGAAACGTCCAACTTACTCAGGCTATTTTTATTTGAGTTTCCCTATCATAGGCAGCCAAATCTAAATCCTCAGCAATGCAGAAGCCAAATCCAACAGTGTACAGAGATACACACTCGACTCATTTCAGTCCTCATCTCTGGGAAAGGAGGGCGAGGCTGCAGTCACACACAAAAGGCCAAGGAAAACCCAGCTCCTTCCTATTTCATGCTTTGGAATTCATTCATTGTATCTATACATCTAAGAAATGATTTAAAGTAAAAGGACATCATCCTTGTTAAATGAACACGAGAGGTGCCTGGGTGGCTCAGTCTGTTAAGCCTCTGCCTTTGGCTCTGGTCATGATCTCAGGTCCTGGGATCGAGCCCCGCATGGGGTTCCTTGCTCAGTGGGAGGCCTGCTTCTCCCTCTGCTGCTCCCCTTGCTCAGGCTCGCTTTATTGCTCGCTCTCTCTCAAATGGATAATTAAGATCTTAAAAAAAAAAAAATGAAAACAAGAGAACAAGGCAGAGCCTGAGGAAGCAGCAGCTGGCAGGGCTTAGGGGCTCAGGTGCCACGGAGCTGTTTCTCGCTGAGCTGCCGTGCCGAAGCCACAGAAGGCCTGACCCGTTTCAGCAACCACCTCCCCAGGGGACCCTTACCCACACTGTCAGCCGGGTTGCCCCATCACACACACACCACACCTGCGGACTGACCGCCAGAAACCACCCAGCAGGCAATGAGCGTGGCTCCTGGATAAATAGGAATCCCGGATGAGATATCTGCAGGGCTCTGTCATCGCTGAATCATTAGGTCCCCAAAGGTGAGAGTCAGGTTCATTCACTTCCCCTGTCAGAACCATTTTGTCTCTCTCCATCACTATTTCTAAGTCAGAGGGAGGCGAATGGATGTCACAAAGATGACGTAACGTCAGGTTTCTCCTGTGCGGCAAGAGCAATGCCCTACATTCCATCCTGAGTCAGCCAAGGGCCTGGGAGAAGAGTGGGACCTACACGCTCTGCTGCTCTTGTGGACTCCCCTCCCCCAACCAACAGACACAAGGGCATCAAACGGAGTCTGTCACCAAGATTTCACATCCGCAGTCAACTCACGTTCACCAAGTTCAGAATACGTATTAGCCAAATCAGCGAGAAGCCCCAGATGTCTCAACAACAGAGCAGAAACGAAGAGCAACTTCTCCTGATTCCAACGTGTCTGACCTCTTTCCGTCCCGATTTGGCAAAACCCCAACCCTGAAGTACCAACCATCAACATCCTCTCCGTGCACACCTGGGAAGCCTCGCCCGCGCAGGTCGGAATCCTAGTAAATCAGCCTCCCCGCTCTCAACGAGGCATTGGACCAGCCTCATCAATTCCACTGTTTCAAAATGACCGCATCTTCCCACGTCCTAAGTCTCCCATCTTCCACCTTCCGTCCCCCTGTTCCCCAGAAGTCTCTATTAGGACAACAGTTCGAGGCAGCAGCTCCCCCGTCTGCCACCACAAATGGAAAACCTCCTGCATCATCTCCGGGTTCAGCACAGTTATTCCCAAAGCAACTGCCACCTGTCCAGTGAACTCACCTTTTCTTTGCCTCTCGGCCATGCCTCCCAGCACATGTTTACAGGGAGGGGGGGAAGGGCTGGTGCTGTTCAAGGAGACTGGGTCTCCCAAGAAATATCAGGCCAAGTTTCCCAGAAGAAGCCGTGTTTGAACAAAGATCTGAAGGAGGAAGACAAGTCAGCTTGGGAAAGAGAGGGAAAGACTCTTCCCGGGAGTGGGCATGCACAGGCCTGATGCCAGAATAACATGTTCACACAAGACTTTCAAATTCACCTGGTAAAATCACCCATGTATTGTGACTTGCAAAAGTAAATCCTGAAGAAGCAAAGTCTTCTGGGCACTTTCTTAACAACCAAGTCATCTTTAGCTGGTACCTGTCTTCATCTGTTCAGGCTGTTGCAACAAAATACCGCAGACTGGGAAGCTCAGAAACAGAAATGGACTGGATGCTGTAGTCCGTTTTCAGAGCACCCCATGGTCAGGTGAGAACTCTCTTCTGGGTAGTAGACTTCTTCTCATTGTAATGGGAATAATCACATTCGGGCGGGCTCCACCCTCATAACCTAATCACCTTCCCCCCTAAAACTATCACCTTGGGAATTAGGATTTCAACATGAGTTTGGGAAGGGGGACAGGGGAAACACAGACATTCAGACCATAGCAGTAGCCAACACACACATGTGGCTAGTCCAATTAAAATTTAAAAGTCTAATTAAATAATTTAATAATTTAATTGAAAGTTTAATTAAAAATCACAACCAAGTATTCAGTTCCTTAATTGCACTAGCCTATTTCATACTGGGCACTACAAAAGGTGAACATTTCCATCATCACAGAAAATACTATAGGGCACTGCTGATCTATACCACTGGGAACAGAAGAGCGGATCCAAGATTCATAATATATATTTGTTTTTATTTTTAAATGTATTGTTTGGGTTAATTATAGGAAGATTAGTTAACTCATGGTCTTTGGTTAATATCACAAATTTAGTGATCAATATTCTAGAAACATGTTAACAAATGCTATTTTCCTTACAAATTCAAGTTGTTTCCAAGATGAGAACTCTTTAAGCCAACCCTTGAATATTACAGAAAAGTTCTTTGCCCTTTTTAAGTGAACACTTAGAAGTTTACCTTTATGCTGGAAAGATGATCAATAGAGATTTCATTCAAATTATATGTTTCCCAGTGTCATTATCCTCTATCCTTTCCTTTATGTCTCTAAATAGAAGATCAAGAATAACCTAAATTCAAAAACACTTGTATTGGGGCACCGGTGTTGCTCAGGTCATGATCTCGGGGTCCTGGGATCAAGTCTTGCTCTAATAAATAAAACCTTTAAAAAAAAAAATTTAAGGGCGCCTGGGTGGCTCAGTGGGTTAAGCCTCTACCTTCAGCTCAGGTCATGATCTCAGGGTCCTGGGATCGAGCCCCGCATCGGGCTCTCTGCTCAGCGGGAGCCTGCTTCCCTCTCTGCCTACCTGTGATCTCTTTTTGCCAAATAAATAAATAAAATCTTTTTAAAAAATTTTTTAAATGCTTGTGTCAATATCCCCTTTACTCAGCCTTTCTCATCGCGTGCCACAGAGCTTACGGCCTGTGGCTTCAACTTTAACTAAAGCTCTATTTCAGGGTTTAAAACAGTTTTATTCCAAAGCTGAGAGAAGAAAATGTGGTCTACGCATTCGTGGGCAGGTGGCTAGAGGGCAGAGCAGAAGACACGGTTAAGATCAATCAGGGGAGCAGGCAGGGGCCAGCTACCGAGAGTTTTCACTTTAACCTAATGAGCAGTCAGAAGCCACTGAAGCATTTCAAGAGTAAAAAGGGACACAGAAGCAGGAAAAACTTGACCAAATTCGAGTTGCTGCGCAGGTAGAAAGAACAAAGAACCATCTGGAGGAAGACCAAAGTAAATGCGGACAGATCTGTGAGGAGGCAGGTGCAGCAGGATGTGAGGGTCAACACTGGGGCATCAGCCAGAGGGTCACCACGTTCCCCAAGTCGCGAGTCAAGAAAGCATACTGACACGGGTGCAAACAGTCAGGGGCAACGAGACAGAATACATCAGAGACAAACAATCCCACAAACCTAGAATGCGCGGTCATCCCCACAACAGGAGACGTATTGGAGATATTTAGCAATTATAAATACTGATAAACACTCAAAAAGGAATTTGTTGAAGAATTCTTGACTAGTAGCTCAACTCCCATGTCAGGATTCCAAAATAAAAGTTTATCATCACCTTGAAATTTTAATCTCCGCATGCTTCAGAGCTGCGTGACTTGCCCCTGAAATATTAAAACAACTCTACCTTTGTTTTCTCTATGCCACTCTCCTCCCTTATAAAGAAAGACGATGGTAATTTCCTTTCCTAAAAAGAGGCAGTAAGTCTGAACCATTTATAATCCTAGGATTCTATACGTCCTGGCAGACCACAGGGCAAATTCAGCTCACAAACATGTTTTTTTTGTTTGTTTGTTTGTTTGTTTGGGGGGTTTTGTTTTGTTTTGTTTTTTGTTTTTGTCTGAATAATGCTTTAAAAGAAATTAAGAACTATTTTTGAGTCAGAAAATTTCACAGAGAAATCTGGACCTTCTTCTCTTGAAAAAACACATCTGACCAAAAATGGGGCTTTCTTCATTCAAGGCAACCATTAGCTAGCAAGGAATGCAACCTGGTCCTTTGAAACCCAGAACCCTGCTCCGATTCACAGACATCTCTACTGCCCACACCCTACGTAGGTATTAGAATTCGCACGGGTTACACAGCGTTTGTGGCCTCAGCAGCCAGATGCTGCTGTCCCTCGCCCTCTGCTGGCAAATCCGTGCAACTGCACAAAGCTACCAGGGTCCACCCTGCTCATTACTTACCACTGCGATTAGGTCAGCCTCTCAGAAACAAAATTCTCTTTCACCATATTCCCGAACTTCTTCTAGCATCACAGGGTATGTGTTCAAGAAATACAAACTGAATTTGACTTTAACAGACAACCGTTTAAGAAGTGAACGCGCATGCAAACACACAAATCGCTCTCTTATCACAGTTAAGATTTGTGACGAAAATTCAGAATTGTGACATTTGCATAACAAAGTCTTGTGGGGGTCCACCCACAAAAGAGTCCGTTTGAAATAATTTCCCCTGGTATTCCTGAATAAGATTAACACATATTGGGGTGCCTGGGTGGCTCAGTGGGTTAAGCCTCTGCCTTCAGCTCAGGTCATGATCTCAGGGTCCTGGGATGGAGCCCCACATAGGGCTCTCTGCTCGGGGGGTGGGGAAACTGCTTCCCCCTCTCTCTCTGCCTACTTGTGATCTCTCAGTCTGTGAAATAAATAAATAAAAATTAAAACCTTAAAAAAAAAAAAAAAGATTAACACATATCAATTTGGTCCTCAAGTTTAATGAGCAACACTGCACTTAGCCACCCTAAAGACTAGATGCTTACCTTCTTGTCCCAACATGGCTCAAAGGAGCAGGCACAGAAAAGGGGCCAAACACCAGAGGCTCTTTGTCCCTGAACTGATGCCAAACGCAGCTCTCCAAGCAAGGCATGATCACGACCTTGCAAGACCTTCCCAATCAGCATGCAAAGATTTTTATAGCCCACTCCAACTTAACACACTTTGACAGCTCAATTTTGTTTTTTGGGGTTTTTTTTTAAGATTTTATTTATTTATTTGACAGACAGAGATCACAAGCAGGCAGAGAGGCAGGCAGAGAGAAAGGGACCCCGGGGACCCAGGACCCTGGGACCATGACCTGAGCGGAAGGCAGAGGCTTTAACCCACTGAGCCACCCAGGCGCCCCCTCAATTTCGTTTTTTAATATTTATTTATTTACTTTTTTTTTTTAAGTAAACTGTCTCCCCAACATGGGGCTTGAACTCACAACCCCAAGATCAAGAGTCAGAGGCTCCACCAACTGAGCCAAACAGGCTATCCCAGCAGTTCTATTTTGAAAGACATATATTTAATTAGAGATTTCTGCTCTATTTTTACCACCATTCTCTTCCCTCTAGAAGATAAAATATGACAGGAAAGCCAAGCAATGCTTGGATCCCACCCTGCAAGTTAATCACCACATTCCTAACTAGCAGCTGAACAGCCCAAAAATGTAAAATGTCAAATATTTTGCAGCTGAACTGGAAACCTAAAGGTAATTTGCCAAGTGCACCCAGTTAAAGACTCCTGCAGAAACATAATAAACCCCACAGGTATGTAAAACCAAACTGATTTAGCAAAGCTGAGAAGTCTAATGCTCACAGAAACTGTTTCATGCATTCTAAGTACAACCTGGGGTCCCAGCAGAGCTCTGGCCCGTTAAGCAATTAATCAATCTCAAAGAATGTTTGTCTTCAACTATGTCTCTTTGCTTATGAAGAACATGTTTTCACCTTTTAAACTACCAGTTTCCTGGGAGTCCCTGAGACCCTTACAGGAGGCCCATGAGATCAAAACCCTTTTCTAATAATACTAAAATGCTATTTGCCTTTCTTACTCTCCTGCTTTCATGAGTGTACAATGGAGTTTCCTAGAATCTACATGATAAATGATACTTTAGCAGACTGAGAAGCGGATAGGAGAATCCAGCTCTCTTCTATTGAACCAGGCATTAAGGAGATTTGCAAAGACATACAATATTCCACACGGCTCACTAGAATTTTCTTCTTTTAGAAAGTGTTGTTATAAATGGCTAACAGACACATGAAAAAATGTTCATCATACTAGCCATCAGGGAAATTCAAATCAAAACCACATTGAGATACCACCTTATACCAGTTAGAATGGCCAAAATCAACAAGACAGTAAACAAGTGTTGGAGAGGATGTGGAGAAAGGGGAACCCTCTTACACTGTTGGTGGGAATGCAAGCTCATGTAGCCACTTTGGAAAACAGTGTGGAGACTCCTTAAGAAATTAAAAATAGAGCTACCCTATGACCCTGCAATTGCATTACTGAGTATCTACCCCAAAGATACAGATGTAGTGAAAAGAAGGGCCATCTGTACCCTAATGTTCATAGCAGCAATGGTCACAGTCGCCAAACTGGAAAGAACCAAGATGCCCTTCAACGGACGAATGGATAAGGAAGATGTGGTCCATATACACTATGGAGTATTATGCCTCCATCAGAAAGGATGAATACCCAACTTTTGTAGCAACATGGATGGGACTGGAAGAGATTATGCTGAGTGAAATAGCAGAGAGAGTTAATTATCACTTATTTGTGGAGCATAGGGAATAACATGGAGGTCATGGGGAGATGGAGAGGAGAAGGGAGTTGGGGGAAATTAGAAGGGGAGATGAAGCATGAGAGACTGTGGACCCTGACAAACAAACTGAGGGTTTTGGAGGGGCGGAAGGTGGGGGGTTGGGGGATGGGTGAGCCTGGGGGTGGGTATTAAGGAGGGCGTGCATTGCATGGAGCACTGGGTGTGGTGCATAAACAATAAATTCTGGAACACTGAAAAGAAATTTAAAAAATAAATAAAAATTTTTAAGAAGAGAAAGTGTTACTTCTTACAAAAAAACTATTACTTATGTTAACCTATCATTAAATGAATTAATATTTTTAAAAATTTCTCAGCTTCTAGTCTCCAGTAAGATCAATATTGGCAGATATAACCCACAACAAAAACTCTAAGGGGGGGGCGCTCAATAATTTTGAAGAGTGTAAAGGAATCCTCAGACCAAAAATTTTCAGACCCACTGATTTAAACAGATTTCCTATTGTTTATGGGATTAAGCAAGAATTCTGAAGACTGGTTTCTTCTTAAATACTCTTTTTTGCAGCACAAATAAAGAGGGGTCAAGTTTGAGAATTCAGCCCTTAAACTCCTCCAAGGCCGAGGCCCCTGGCCCCCACCTACCAACCCTGCAGTCTTCAGGTCTTCTGTGGAGGCATCTCCCTTCCACCTGCTTGCTCCAACACCGTGCTGCAGGAGGATTACAGTCGTCACCATTCAGCCTTTTTTCCACTGGAGAGCGTGTACCATCCACCAGACAGGCAGCCTTCAAGACTTCATTAAGAAGAGCTGATAACAGGGATGCCTGGGTGGCTCAGTTGGTTAAGCAGCTGCCTTCGGCTCAGGTCTTGATCCCAGCGTCCTGGGATCGAGTCCCACATCGGGCTCCTTGCTCCGCAGGGAGCCTGCTTCTCCCTCTGACTCTGCCTTCCACTCTGTCTGCCTGTGCTCGCTCTCGCTCGCTCTCTCTCTGACAAAATCCTTTAAAAAAAAAAAAAAAAAGAAGAGCTGATAACAGTGCCTGGAACGTGTGAGCCCTTATTCAATGTTGACAGTGACGGTGATGGTGGCTGCCTTAGAATAATCCAAAGTCTTCTTCACTTACAGCTGAGAAAGCCGAAGCACCTGTTACTTGTTCAAGGGCACACGGCTAGGGATTGGCAAAACCGGGATCCCAGCCCAGCTCTGTTTGAATCCAAGTCCGAGATCTCAACACTTGTGCTCTGTGCCAGCGTTTCTCACACTTTACGGTGCACATGAATCAGCTGAGGTTCTTAGTAAATGCAGGTTCTGACTCTGTGGCTATGGGATGGGACCTGGAGTTCTGCATTTCTAACGAGCTCCCAAGAAGACCAAAGCTGCTGGTCCTCAAGGCACAATTTAGAAGGCTGTACACCTGCCCTCTCCTAAGAATCTTTAAAGTTTTTTGCTCAGTGTTTGTTTTCCTCTCTCTATAATAAGATGTCTTTATCATAATTAAAAGTATTTTTTGTCTTTGTTCCCTTCAACAATAGTCCCTCGCCTTCATGCCACCCGTTTTTGTCAGTTAGTCACAGGCACTCAACAACTACCTGGAGAGCATCACATTCATGCTCTTTTCCATCCGCTGAGCCAGTACCTCCGGCTACCATCAGGGGGCGATGCGTGTTCAACAGTCCTTCAGGCTCAGCAGCTGCGTCCTCTTGGTAGAGCTGAGTTACTGCACTGTATGATTACATGAACTTCTACTAAAAATGGATGGGAACTGGAAAAATCAAACTGCGGTGGTGACCGGAAGTACAGGTCTCAAACACAGCACAAATGAAATAGCAAAAGACATCAGTAAGCATGCCAAAATGTATTAAAAAGTATCAGGCTTTGGTGGAGTGGAGGCTTTATGACAGTCATTGGTATTTGTCCATATAAGTCAAAAAACAAGACCAAGAACTTATTTGACTCCCGGGCACCTGGCTGGCTCAATTGGTAGAGCAGGCGACCCTTCATATCACCCTTAATAACTCAGGTGAGTCCAAGCCCCACACTGTACATAGAATTTGCTTAAAAAGCAAGACAAAACAAATTTTTTAAAAACTTGTCTGATTTTTTTTTAAAGATTTTATTTATTTATTTGACAGAGAGAGATCATAGTAGTCAGAGAGGCAGGCAGAGAGAGAGAGGGAAGCAGCTCCCCGCTGAGCAGAGAGCCTGATGCGGGACTCAATCCCAGGACCCTGAGACCATGACCCAAGCCGAAAGCAGCAGCTTAAACCACTGAGCCACCCAGGTGCCCGAAAACTTGTCTGATTTTTAAGACATATGTCAAATATTAATTCTAAAGACAAGTTACTGGGTATTTTATAGTATTTATTAATAAGTAAATAGTAATAAATAATAATCATAATAAATACTCTGAACAGAGCTCTGTCTGATGGAATCTAATAGGATCCCATTCACAACTGGGTAAATATATATAAGTTTGTTTGTAAATATGCAGAAATAAATATATGGTAGCGTCTTCACCAAATGAACGGTTTTCTAGAAAGCAGGACTGCAGTTGAAATGAGGTTCTAATGAGAAAATCTCTAGATTCTAGTCGTTATCACAGGAGAAATAACTAATTCACTAGTTATTTCTAATAACTAATTATTAGACTAATAGACTAATAACTAATAGTTATTTCTAATAACTTACTGTTTCTGTGTCTATTATACAATTTCTACAATTCCCCAGGAGCTGATCCGGTAGCTCCCTTTGGTAATTCATTACCTAGGGGTACAGTTATTAGAAAATTTATTTTGGAGACACATTAATGTTTTGGAGCTCAAATGCCAAAGATAGGCCACCTGGGGTCAAATCCTAGGCCTATCACTTACTGGCCACATGACTTTGAATTAGTTACTTCATGAAATGAAGTGCTCAAGATTCAGTGAGCAAAGGGGCGTCTGGGTGGCTCAGTGGGTTAAGCCGCTGCCTTCGGCTCAGGTCATGATCTCAGGGTCCTGGGATCGAGTCCCGCATCAGGCTCTCTGCTCAGCAGGGAGCCTGCTTCCTCCTCTCTCTCTGCCTGCCTCTCTGCCTACTTGTGATCTCTCTCTGTCAAATAAATAAATAAAATCTTAAAAAAAAAAAAAAAAAGATTCAGTGAGCAAAGACCTTACAATGAATAATGGGAAGAACTCCAAGATTCAATATTCAGTTGTCCAAGTAACCCCAGTGCCCACATGATACAGGAAATGCAGATGACTATAGCAAGATTTAAACCCAGTTCAATCATCTCCAGCATCATGGGCATTAATAGGCAAGAATGGCTCTTTGGTAATGGCTAAGTTTGGTTCTAAGTAAGGAATATACACAAGGTTGACAGGAATGGCCTAACTCCAATCAGTGACATAAAATCCTAAAAAAATCCCTTCCTCCTGGGGCGCCTGGGTGGCTCAGTGGATTAAGCTTTTGGCTCAGGTCATGATCTCAGGGTCCTGGGATAGAGCCCTGCGTTGGGCTCTTTGCTCAGCGGGGAGCCTGCTTCTCTCTCTCTCTCTGCTTGACTCTCTGCCTACTTGTGATCTCTCTCTCTCTGTCAAATAAATAAATAAAATCTTTAAAAAAAAAATCCCTTCCTCCCAAAGTAAGGAATATACACAAGGTTGACAGGAATGGCCTGACTCCAATCAGTGACATAAAATCCTAAAAAAATCCCTTCCTCCCAAACACATAAAAACATGTGACAGAACACTCAGCAGCCATTTCAAAGATGTAGATCAATTGTTCGAAGTTATTTATGACAGAATATGAGACAGCAAATTTACAAAGACATCTGGTGGCATCTCTACAAAATTACATACAATATATATTTGAAAATATGCATATAAAGTCATCTGGGAAGTGTCACATCTCATTTCTCCCATGCAGCCTTCCCTGAGAAACCCAGGAACTTCCTGCCTCTGAGTTTTAACCTCTTTTCTAGATTCTGTCAGTGATTGATATACTCTGGAATTTCAGAAATGCACCTCAGGGACCTCAATAGTAAGTGAAGAGAGCTCAGGTAATAGGACCATGATTCACTCAACTCCTGCTTCAAACAGAACACCTTTCATTATATCTATTGCAAATTTTGGGCTCCTGCCTAAGATTTCATCTGAAAAAAGGTTTTCCATAGCTAAATTAAGAGTCAGCCCCATTGACCACAGTATTAACTTGGTACATGCTTTGCATTTCCATTGGTATTGTCTTATGTAACACGACAGACGATCATTCATCAAAGTACATACTGTGTCCCCAAAGAGATTGACTTCAAAGACTTTATAAGATCTTAGTCCTACTACCCTGATTTACCCACAGTTATACAGAATGGCTTCATAGATTTTTTTAAAAGATTTTATTTGAGAGAGAGAGACAGACAGACAGACAGAAATAGTGAGAGAGAGCACAAGCATAGAGGAGAGGGAGAAGCAGACCCCCCTACCCCCCAGCGCTGAACAGAGAACCAGATGCAGGACTAGGTCCCAGGACTCTGGGATCATGACCTGAGCCAAAGGCAGACGCTTAATGACTGAGCAACCCAGGCACCACCAGCTTCACAGATTCTTGTTGAACAATTGAGAATGCTTCCGCTAGGACATCCATGTTTACAGGACACAGCTAACTAACAACTCAGATAGTGTATCCAAGACTGGAACTTGATGGTCTACAGATCTCCACTGGCTTTTCTCATGACAGCTAAATTCCTGTTTTACTGTCATCTTCCACCCAAAAGCACATCCTTCACAGAAGCATTTGAGAGAGGGCGAGTCTGAGCACACACAAGTAGGGGGAGGGGCAGAAGGAGAGGGAGAGGCAGGCTTCCTGCTGAGCTGGGAGCCCAAAGCGGGGCTTCATTCCAGGACTTCATCCCAGGATTCCACCATGACCTGAGCCAAAGGCGGTCCCTTAACCGACTGAGCCACCCAGCACCAACCCCCATATGAAATTTACAGTTCAGTCCCTTAGCTATCCTAACAGCATTTCAAGGGCTTAGTTGCTGCAGGTAGCTGGTGGCTACAGTATTGGAAAGTGCAGATATAGAATATTGCCATCATCACAGATAACACTGCTATCAAGGCCACCAAGTTCATCATTTCATAGTGTTCTGAAGAACACTAATATAGTAAGATGCTATAAGGCTGGCTAAGTTCATCTAGAAAATTCTGCACCCACACCCCCTGCCTTACATATAAGAATATTAATATCACGGAACCTTAGGACTCTAGCTCTAGCATCAGACAGATGTGAGTTTGAATTCTAGCACTGTCACTTACAGCAGTGTGACCTTGAACAAGTCATTTACCTTTGAGCCTTAGTTTGAGAATAACCGAATTCCTTAGTATTGTCATGATAATGAGATAATCCACATAAAATTTAGCAAAGTGCTTCACAAATATGAAAGTCTCAACAAATGTCAGCTCTAACCACCAACCTCTTTTTTTTCCCCAAGAATACACAGAAGAGAATAAAACCCCCTCACCAAAGATGCCTGTGCCCTAGGAACCTGTGAATATTTACCTTACATGGCAAAAAAGGATTTTGAGATGAGAACATGACCCTGGATGATCTAGTGGCCACGATGTAATCACAGGGGTGCTTTCAGTGAGGAAAGCAGTAGGCTCAGAGTCAGAGAAGGAGACACCATAAGAAAACCAGAGGGGGTATTGGAGGGAGATGTTGTGCTGCTGGCTTTGCAGATGGAGGACAGACCACAAACCAAGGAGAGCAGGTATCTTCTAGGAGCTGGAAAAAATAAGGACTCGCCCCCACGGGTCCTAGAAAGAACGCAGCCCTCCTGACACTTGACTTTAGGAATTTCAATTTCCAGGACAATAAGGTGGTTTATACTGTTTTAAGGCGCTAAGTTCGTAATAATTTATTATAGCAGGAATAGGAAACCAATAGAGAACACCTGAAATCATCTATCAAGGTACTGATGTCCCACTGGGAGTCTTACCTGGTAAGAGGAGCTGGAACCAGAATCAGGAATCCATATGGTCTAGCTCAGTTGCACCGGTAACCCGTTGTGTAACTACTATCGGGTCAAAATCTCTGGGGTGCTTTACTTTCTTCTACAAAGTGATGATAACATTAATTCCTTTACCTAATTAAAAAAAATTATGACAGTAAAAATAAGAGACCTACTTCATGAGAGTAACTCCAACTTGCACATTTCAACTCTTGTCAATTCTAAGTACTCAGCATGGGAGTAAAATATTGCATAAAGTAGAAAAGTTTTAGAAGAATGTCCTGAACTTTCCCCAAGGATTTATAATGAAAAGATTTTTTTGTATGTCAACACACTCAGCCTCAAAGCTACCCAAACCAACATTGTATATACCCAGCTGAAATATTTGGAATCAAGTCCTTGCCTTCCTTCCCCTCCATCCAGACATTTCTAAAATTTGCTGTGTGATATTTAGTCATGAAGGATGTTAACAAGATTTTTTTAACTTTTTATCCCTCCCCGAGTCAACAGGAAAGACAAATCCTCTAGCTCAGCTCACAGGAGCTGCTCTCCCATCATTAAAAGAAAGGCAATCCCCAGACTCAGGGATGGCGACGTCCTTTCTTTTTCCTTAACCTGAAACAGGAAACGAGATGACCGCCATAGCTCTGAACACCGCACATTCCTTCCACCACCACCACCACCCCCCCAACCCCCCATCCCCCCCCACCCCGCTCATCCTGGGCTGGGACGTTTGTGACAAGGCCACGCGCCACATGCTGGATTGGGCGGTCATGGAAACAGTTCTAGTCAGTGCCGAGGACATCCTCTCATCAGGATGGGCACCAAGGTGCCAAGAGTAAAATATCAAAAACCACTGAAGTGTACACTTGATGCAGCTCGTAAGGCATGTGAATCATAGTTCAATCCAGTTCCTTTTTATAAAAAGGTCAAAGAAATGGACATGGCAAAGAAATTGTGTTTCATTTTCTTTAAATCAGATTTTCCTCTAAATGATGGGACCTGTCATTCCATAAGAACCAACCACAAACGACACCCTATCAAGACAAAAGACCTGGAGCCAGGGGTGGGCTGACTGTGTCCAAAGTAGGATTTTAACCATTCTGGACCCAAAGAAATATTTCAGTCTTTTATTTGCTGAAAAGACTCTTTTCCTAAGACAGTGTGTGCCAACAAAAAACCGACCTGTGTCATCTTCACTGTGGTGACATTGGTCCCTGGGACTCCAGGGTCTTTTTGACGGGGCCTCTCATTACATTGTAACAAAGATCATAGCTACAATTACCATCTGCACTGTAACAACAGAAAAAGCAAACAACCACTCAGGAAAGAAAGAAAAAAAAAAAAGCTCAAAGTAAACACGTCAGGATATGGACCACAGCTGTGTCCCAATGGGCCTAGGAGTGATTTTTTTCAAGTTCTGCCTGAGTCGGCAAGGGACCTCCATGGCCCTCTCTTCCCACCATCCTCATGCTTCCCCAAGAGCCTTCACAACGATGTCCAAATTTTCTCCTCCATAAAAATCCAAACATGAATAATTTTTGTTAATAAACAAAACCAAAATCCCTGGCAGGTAAAAGTGCAAGACGATGGGAAGAACAAGAAGCATCAGCCCAGCAGCTGAGATTCATGGACCCCAGCCTGTGCCCTGCTAGCCAGGAGCCAGGGGCCTCCATAGGACAAGTCAAGTCCACGGTCGGTCGGAGCCACACACAAGGCAGAGGGGTCTCTTTCCATTAGAACAGTCTCGTGTTTTCAGGGCAGGCTCCCCATCTCCAGACTCGCAGTCTGTGGAATTTGAAATCTGCAGGGCAGCCGCCCGACACGGGACTTCAGAGGCACATAACCGACGGCAGAAACCGGAGGAGGGGTGCTGTTTTGTAGGAGTGGCCACCCCTAGACCCAGCCAGACCTGGTCAACACTTACCTTAGGAACAGACTGCCACTTAGCTCGCATCTGCGGCCTGAAACTACCCTCCAAACCCTAAACCAGCAGTAATGGGACGTGCAGGTCAGGAAGACCCACGGCCAAAGCGACTCCACACCAACAAGGTGACTGCGGTCCCAAAAAAGAGCATGACCGGGGCCCTGGGGAAAAGGAACCCTCCACATAGCAAAGCCATCGGCAAAGAAGGAAACACCAACAGTGCTCCGTGACCCTCTTCAACAGTGGGAGCGGGAGTGAGCGGGCGGCAGGCAGCTGGGACTGGGGAGCGCTAACCTGCAGAGCGCCCGCGGCCGGAGCTGGGCACGTTCTGTGAGCTCCCCGGCGGCAGGGGGCCCGCAAAGCCCAGCCCCATCTACTCTGCGCCTTCCCGAGCTGCACCTGCAGTTTCGAGCCTACAAACCTGCAGGCAGACGGAGGCATTAACTCTCAGAGACCCGACGGCAACCCTGCTAACTTCTCCGATAAGAAAGAGCTGTTTTCTGCTGCGTGTCCTGCAGAGACACGGAATACATGCGCGCATCAACTCCACGAAGTTCTAGCAGACGGGCAGGTAGGGGCAGGGCTGAGGTCCCGGCTTAGATGGCACAGCTGCAGGAGGACCTTTGCCAGATGCCCCCCACCGACTCTTGGTTTGCTCCAGGGACCCCTACACAGGGCCCCACGACAGCCAGCCTTTTTACTGCCCTGTCCGTGAACTTTCCAGCCTGTTCACCCCTCCCCCTGGATTGGGCTCCCTTAGAAAAGGGACTCTTCCATCACCTGGGGGGCCAAGGTCTAGCACGGATGTTTAGGGTTCGGTGCAGAGGAGAGGCTTGGTAAATATTCACTGAAAGGAAAGTACACAAGCTTTGTATTCCCCGTGCCAAAGAGCTTAACACCTGTTGCTGAGCTGAACTCTACCAGTTTCAGAAACGCGATGAACAGGAAGTAACCCCCAGTTAATTCTTTAGGGGAACAGGATAGCATGCTCTTTGTGAACACCCTAACTCTGGGGCCGGACCCACTGGGGTCCCAACTCTGTCATCTACTGGCTGTGTGATCTACAGACCCACAGGCAAATAATTTCGGGTCTTGTGCTTCAGAGTCCCCATCTGTAGGAAGGCTGTCGGCACAGCACCCCACTCCGGGAGCTGTTCTGAAGATTCCCCTGCAGAACGTGGGAACCTTACCAGCGGCTTCCTCTTAACATCAGTGCTATAGGTAGTGTCCCTATCAGGAAAAACAGCCTGGAGCCCCTGGAAGCTTTGGCTGGAAAGGAGGTGGTGACTGCAGTTTCTGGGGTCTCCGTGTCGAGTGTGGAGTAGGGGAAAGACTGTGCTGGGAGTCCATTTGCAAGCTGGGAACCGGCACCAGAGACAGCAAATTCTGAGACCTCGCCCTTTCTCCCTGTGGCCCTAGTCTATCCTTTTTCCCCCGCCCAGGACCATCCTTTGTCTTGGTCCTTCTAAACTGCAAGCCCTTTCCGTGGCTCTATCATTTGTTTTTGTAAATCACTGTCTCAGATTAGAAGACCCCTCTCCTGGAACCTCTTGAGCATTCTAAGAGCAGGGACATATCTGCTCTTTACCTATCCTCCATCCCAAATAACTCTTCTAAAACAAAACAAAGCTTTATCGAGGTATAACTTACATACCATAAATCTACTCACTTTGAGTGTACAAGTCAAGATTTTTTAGCACATTTACAGAATTGTGTAACCATCCAATTTTAATTTGCTTCCGTCACCCCAAAAAGATCCTGTGGGCCCATTTGCACTCACTCCCTTTCCCACCCCTGGCCCCAGGAACCACTATTCTACTTTCTGTCTCCCTATTATTTGCCTTTTCTGGGCATTTCATAGAAAAGGAGTTTCACAACTTGTGGTCTTTGTGTCTGGCTTCTTTGACTTAGCAGAGTACTTTTGAGGTACCCCTATGTTGTAATATGTATCATTCTTTTATACCGCTGCATAGTATTCCCTTGTACAAATGGAACCATTTGTTTATCTGTTCACCAATGTGGGCATCTGGTTGTTTCCAGCATTTTGGGAGTGGGGAGGCTACTCGTGCTTTTCAACCCAAATAACTCTCCATTTTATTACTGTATTTTTTTTTAAGATTTCATTGATTTATTTGACAGAGATGACAAGTAGGCAGAGAGGCAGATGGGGTGGGGGGGGCAGCAGGATCCCTGCTGAGCAGAGAGCCCAATGCAGGGCTCCATCCCAGGACCCTGAGATCATGACCTGGGCTGAAGGCAGAGGCTTAACCCACTGAGCCACCCAGGCATCCCCATTTTATTACTGTATTGTATTGCTCAGTCCACCTTGCCAACATAATTTCTCCCCATGATCTCTTCTATCAAGCAGGAAAGGGGCTCAAATACTAAGTAACTCCCCAAAATAAATAAAAATAGGGAAACCTGACAAATGTCCATTATGCATATAACTTAATCCTGTATTAGAGAAAATATGTTATCGACAAAGTTCAACTTACAGATAAGAAACATGCATATGGGTTTTTTTCCCCTTTAGGTTTGCTAAATTACATTTAGCCTTTAAATGGAAATGATGTTAAAATGAAGAAAAAGTGAACACAAGCTACAGATCACACTTGTCAGTACCTAGAGGCACAAGTGCTGACAGATCAAAAGATCTATCTGACTGGTGCTTGGTCTTGGGGGCTTGCCAAAGGGGAGAATTTCTTTTTGCTACAAGCACATAGTCTCATTTTGAATTCTATGGTCAACGATGAGTCAGGAAAAACACTCAAAAACTCATTTCTAGTTCTCAGGGGGTTCAGAAAATAATATATATCTATACACATATGGGCATATATATGAGAGAGCAAATGTGCCTAAATGTTCATAACTGGTGAAATCTGGATAAAATTTATATGAGTTGCAGAAGGTCTTGCATTCTTTTCTCTAAGTTTATAAGTTTTTCAAAATATAAAGTTCAAGTGCATTACCTGCAAAAACTGTGGAAAACTAAGCCTTCCCATACTTCAGGCCAAACATTTGGTCTCTAGCTGGAGCACTGGGGAGTCCTTCCCTGAGTCCATTTAATAGACTGGGGAAAGAACCACAAGATGGACCTTTGTTTCCTTAGTTGTCTTCTAAAGATCAGGCTTAAAAGAGTTCTGGAACTCATTTAGCTGTCTGCCATATGTCTTTAGGAGCCCGGAGTGCCCTAAGCTTTAAAGCCATGATGGCACTGAGTCTCTGTCTCTGGTCCCAAATGGACGTCCTCCACGTATACCAGATAATCTCTAATTTACACCATGTCCATTTGCTCCAAGTAGAGCTCAAGAAGTTTCTCTACATGCCCCCACCCCCCCATTCCCTCCCCCACCCCAGAAGATGGCATTGCCTCTTTACCTGCACAAATGCTGCTTTCGGGGTGTGTGCCTATTATTTCCACAGCCATAGTGCAAACTGGAGGGTTACAGCACATTGCTGGGACAAGGCATCAGCCCCATTACTGTTTCCGAAGTACCCTGACTTTCCAGAGGAAGAGGGAAGGCCGACCGATGCAAAGAAACCCAGCACCACAGAGAGCTTTTCCACTCGTCAGTGGCTGTCTATCCCATCCGTTTTTATCAGGTGAGGTGGGGGCTCTGAGGGATTTTGGAGTGGCATCCCTTTACTTTCCAGAGACGAACTGGAGAGCACAGCACATTCTCAGTGCCCAACACTAAGCATTTCTGGGTCAGCTGCACTCAGAGCAGGACACATCTTCACAGCAATCCCACAACCCCTTTCCCTGAACGATTCTGGCTCCTCTGATTCCTCCAGAGTATCTTTCCACTAACCACCGTAAAGTGTCATGACTGGTTCTAGAATCATTTTTTTTCCAAGAACTGTCTCGTTTTCCAATGTTAAGATGTAACTTTCTTTAAAACGCCTTAAAGGTCTTCCACATAGGAATTCTTTCTTTCTCTTTTATTCCTCTTGTCTTGGTACATCTTGGCTTTCTGCAGAGCCGCCTAATTTCATCACTCCGTTGTCTTCATCGTCCTCGCCTGTTGAAATCGTATTTCACATAGTGTAACTCAGAGTCTAAAATCACTTCGAAAAAGCTCACAGTCGCTGGGCTAAGCTACAGACTAAAGTCATCTGTAGGGAGATTTTTACACAGGACTCCTTTACCGTTTGTATTTTCCTTCTCCAGCTCTGCACGTCTGATCCCAGGGGGCTGCTGGTGGGGAGGCTGGGTCGAGGCAGCGGCTCATCTGTGCAGGGGGGAAAGCAGCACTGGTTCTTGCTTTAAAACAGGGCAGGTCCCCCCAACCTGCAACCTCCGCAACCACCGGGAACTTGTTGGAAACGCACTGTCTTGGGCCTTGCTCCTGACGGCCGCCCTGCCCCCCCCCACCCCCAAACGGGAACACAGGGGATTCTGGGGCAGACTGAAGTGTTAAAAGTCCCTCGCTCAGAGGCAGTGGTTCCCGAATGACAGACGGCAGTCAAGGTTTTAGAAACAGCTGGTTGAAAATAATTGCCTGACTGGCTCGGGACGCACCCCCCCGCCACCAGAATATATCCCACAGATCTGTATGTTGTCCTCATTTATCATTTATGAGTATGTGGGGTTTTAACTCCATGGGGCTGACGATGTGACTTGAGGGTTGCTAATGAGCAGGACCCAAGCACCCCCACTGCTGGCCATTCAGGGCAGCAGCGGTGTCTCGCAGGCGACAGAGCAGAGGCGAGCAGTCAATCTTCTTCCACATTCTGCTCTCAGGAAACAAGCAAGGGGAGGGTCCAGAGGCGTCATCTGACAGGAATGACAGCATATTTATTTCCTACACAGAAGAGCCAAGGCAGAAAGACAGAACGAAGTTAACTTCTGTAAGGACGAGCTGCGTGGGAAAGGTGATGCTGGTAGCTGCCTTTGCAGACGCCAACTCCAGCACCATGAACATGTCTGCTCATCTCCACTTTGCCGGAGGGTACCTGCCCTCTGACTCAAAGGACTGGAGGACCATCGTCCCAGCTCTCTTGGTGGCCGTGTGCCTGGTGGGCTTCATGGGGAACGTTTGCGTGATCAGCGTTCTCCTTCACAGCGCTTGGAAAGGAAAGCCGTCCATGATCCACTCCCTGATTCTGAATCTCAGCCTGGCCGACCTCTCCCTCCTGCTGTTTTCGGCACCTGTCCGAGCTACAGCATACTTCAAAAGTGTGTGGGACCTTGGCTGGTTTGTCTGCAAGTCCTCGGACTGGTTCGTCCACACGTGCATGGCAGCCAAGAGCCTGACGATCGTTGCAGTGGCCAAAGTGTGCTTCATGTATGCAAGCGCCCCAGCCAAGCCAGTAAGTATGCACAACTGCACCATCTGGTCGGTGCTCGTGGCCATCTGGGCTGCGGCTAGCCTGCTGCCCCTGCCTGAGTGGTTCTTCAGCACCACCAGGCTTCATGAGGGTGTGGAAATGTGCCTCATGGATGTACCGCCTGTGGCCAAAGAGTTCATGGCCATGTTTGGGAAGCTCTACCCTCTCCTGGCATTTTGCCTTCCATCACTCTTTGCCAGTTTTTATTTCTGGAGAGCTTATGGCCAGTGTAGAAAACGAGGAACCAAGACTCAAAATCTCAGAAACCAGATGCGCTCCAAGCAACTCACAGTGATGCTGCTGAGCATCGCTGTCACCTCCGCGGTCCTCTGGCTCCCTGAATGGGTAGCCTGGCTGTGGGTATGGCACGTGAAGGCCAGAGGCCCGGCGCCGCCACAGGGTTTTATAGCCCTGTCTCAAGTCCTCGTGTTTTCCACCTCTTCGGCAAATCCTCTCATTTTTCTAGTGATGTCAGAGGAGTTCAAGGAAGATTTGAAAGGCTTATGGAAATGGATGATAACCAAAAAGCAACCAACTGCCTCAGAGTCTCAGAAAACACCAGCTGGCCACTCAGAGGCCCCTCCCGACGATGTTCCAGCTCCCGAGTCCCCAACATCCATACCAGAGAAGGAGAAAACTGGCTCTCCCTCCTCTGGCATAGAGAAGAGCGAGAAGGCACAGATGCCCATCCTCCCTGATGTAGAGCAGTTTTGGCATGAGAGGGACACAGTCCCTTGTGTACAAGACAATGACCCTGTCCCCTGGGAACATGAAGATCAGGAGACAGGAGACTGTGACAAATAGGTTAAGTTTCAAAGCAAAACAAATTGTGATTATCGTATTGACTTTTACTGCTGCTTGTCAACACCACAGCCTTGACTATATATAACCCAGTAAAATTACTGTTAGGAATTACAAAAATGCTTCACAGTATGCATTTTTGAAACATGCAATTTGGTAAGTAGAACACCATGGTAGAGGCAATGATTGTGTTTCAGAATTGTATCTTGGCTATCCGGAGTTAAGCTGAGTGTTGTGTGGAGATGTTTCCAGCACACACAACTAGAAATTCCAGCTATTTTGTCCCTTGTTCACAACTGTGGTTTTATTGGGGGCTCCTCGGGACCATCCTACACTGGCCAGAGCAGAGCCCATCTTTGCCAAAAGCTGAACTCCTTTCCTTTTACTTTCTTCCTGAACCTGCTAGCCTTAATGTTGCTTACCAAACTTTATTTCATATAACCAAAGCTCCAAGTCTACTTCCACTTAAGAGATTTTAAACACGTTAATGAATGTTAAGGAGTGATCTTCACTTACTTAATCCATATCGAATTTCCATGACTGGAGTTGACAGAATAAGGATCACCACTTTACTGTGGACTGATTTCAAACCCAAGTTTAAGTAAATTCACACTTCACCTTATCCTCAATAATGTGTTTCACTTGTCTTTGTAAAGCTACTTCTGTCTTCAGTTTCTAAGTCTGAGGATTTTAGCACCTTACCATGACATTCTAAATTCGGATATGGAGAAAGAACTTTTTATTGCCCTTCTTTCTCTCCCCAGTTACCTGTTCCTCCCAATACCTCCTTTCAGTCAAGGCAAATAGAAACTATAACTAATGATAAAAGTAGCAATTGCTGCAGGCAACCTCCAAGTAAGAAGAAGGAATAGAGATGGTCATCTTTCTTGTTAAATGATACTAAATATCTCCCGAACACTCAAGTTGAACCCTGCCCCTGCCGAAGTTTTAAAATAGCTAAGGGTCTTTGTTATAAAGATAATCAAGAGTAACAAGAGAAGTACTTATGTTTAAAAAATAAATAGTATGAAAAGAAAAACTCCAGGGATACAAAAGAGAATTTGGCTAAGAAAGCAAACAGCACAAGGGCAATACAGGAAAAAAAGAAAAAAGAAAAAAAAAAAAAAAAGCAGACTATTAAATTGTGTTCCCAAACATATTACTGGTGTAGTTTGGATAAAAAGGCAGTAACTATTCATTTTGCAGCAAGGTAAAGCATACCCGATAAAACATAATTATGATACATTTCTTTCCCCATTAGATATAAGGACACTTAGCCACAATTCTTGATTACTTTGTAATGGAATTCTGGGGTATTTGCACTGAGGGGTTCCCTCAGGAAAATAACTGCCTGGAGAAGCCATGGAGAAGTTAAAATATAAAAATATGCTGTGGACAGAACTTTTATGTTTAAAAAAATATTCAGTCTGTGGGTTTTTTGGTTTGTTTGTTGTCTTTACAAATGGTTGTGGTTTGCTTTTCAACACAGAAGATAGGGCTGTTTTCATTTTACTTGGTTCATTACAAATTTTATTTTAAGGCTCACAGGATCACAAAGTACAATTTAACCCAAATATCCAAATATTGTTTTGTGAGACAATAGTTATACAAATCGTCTGTGATGAGCTATTTGAATTAAAGACTATTCATTATATATAGTAAATGTTCGATGTAAGCTTCCAGTGTTTGACATTCTAACTTGTAAACAAATAAAAACAATTGCTTTATTTCAGACAGTTTGGGAGACTTAAAAGTTGTCTTTGTTTGAAACCTCCTTTCAAAATCATCATCTGGCACAATGGGGACTTAATGGGGACTTAATGGGGAGTTCAGACCTTAACACTGATACAGGTCTCTGGATAAACTGAGTCAAGTATTTTTAAGGAGTTTGCTGGTAAGTGCCAAGTCAAAACGGACATTTTGAGACAGTGTAATTACAATGACCTTTTCATTAAGAACCTACACAGTCCTGACTTGATCTTTTAAAGAAATCTGCATAGTAAAGTTTGATTTGCACCTTAAATGAACAAATTAATCCCAAATAGTTAACAACAGAAGTGGAAATTAGAATAGGTATCACCAAAGCATTTTTTTTTTCACTTTTCACCTGTGAGGAACAGAAAGTAGCGAATGGGCAAACAATACTTGTGGAATTCAGAAAAATAAAATAAAACATTCTACAAAGTTCACTTTTGCGGATTATATTCCTGTAATAGTTGTGTTCCTTTTGGCAAACACTGCAGTTTCATTCCTCACAGGACTTAAAAGCCACTCAACAGAATTACAAAAATGACCTTCGAAAAAAGGGAGAAATATATTTTGTTAATTTTCAGTTGTAGAGGTTAAGACCTTAAGTAACTCCAGTTTCCTACATATATAATTTCTGTGGCACTTCATATACAAGTACTAAGTAACAAGTGAACAAGTCCATGTATGCTTGTGATGTGTGTCTGCGTGCACATGGCATACAAATACAGACCTATTGGTTCTTCCTCATTTTATGTTTGGTTGCAGTCACAGCCGGTGTGAGCAAACAGGGAAAATAAATTATCCAATTAACATATTTTTCTTAAGCGTTTTGGTGGTACTTTGGAATGAGAAATCTATGAAGGAATGAGACAGAGGAGTCTAAACTGGGGCGGTACGGCTAGAAAGGGCAAGTGGGGGTCAAAGGTGGGTATCAGGGTATGCTGTGCAGGACACACCAAAAGGATGCCAAGAAGGCATCAATCAGCCACATGGTGATATAAAAAACAAAAACAAGTCAACAAACAAACAAATCTGGGTCTTCTTGCTATGAAGCAATAAGATATTGCTAGGAGACTGAGCACCAAAATGGTTCTTTACATTCCTTCCCTTTTATACTGCAAATAATTATATTCAAGCCTTTAAAAACTGTGATATTTAGGGTGTAAAGTCAGCTTTCTTTGTGCCAAATTACATTTCCTTCTGCTTTTAAGAACAGGTTTAAAAGAAATTTTTTAATAAATTCTTTAACAATAATCATATACAATCCACATATATAAAAAGGGTTGGTTTATTGTAGTTCAAATACATAAACTGAACATTCAAACATCTTAAAATTAACTTTAGAAACAAAAGTTTAACATTCAAACAGGAGTATAGTTTACAGGGAACACCCAAGAAAGATAATTTGTTGTCTAATCCAGAATATTGATAAAGATCACTTAATGGTAAATAAAATGTGTTTAACCAGCAGTCCTATTCTGGCCAACATGTTAGTTATGACCATGGTTCCATACCTGAGAAGAAATTACTAAATAAATCTTCTCTTAGGCTAAACAACAAGACTTGGCCTCTAATTCTGAGGGGATAATCAAAGCACATAAGTGAACAAACAAAACTAAAGTGTTCTTTAGAGACAAAGGTAAAAGTATGTCCATTATAATAATCTTAGCCTCTGGAAGATAAGAATTCAATTTTCAGTGTTTTCTCTTTTACCCGCTTTAAAAAACAAAATCAAAACAAAACAACCCCCAACTTAGGTTTTCTTGGAGTCTGTGGTATTTGCATTTTGTGAGTTCAAACCACAAATGCTCTTACGTCTTGCATGTTTAACACTGCTAGAAAGAACGTCACCAAAGTCACTGACTTCCACACCTCATAAAAGGATGATTTTTAGCTTCGAGATTTTAGATTTACTAGAGACAGCCTATATTTGAGTATGTATGTCAGTCATGCCACACAAAGAAAAGCATAAATTATTTCCAAAGTGTTCTCTGTTCAGAAACGGTTCACGAATGCTTCTCCTTCTGTTCGTCAGATGGTTCTGCAATAGTTTGACTAATGCACATACATGTAAAAACCTGAAAATTGGCTCATGCAAGCGTTCTGAATGAAGATCCCCCTGTGGAAGAGTACTGAGAATTATTTTGTCGATCGTCTTGTGGGCTCTGACGCTGTGGGAGGCGGGGGTGGACCCCGGCGGTCCAGGTCGTCCACATATGCCACAATCAGTTTACGCCTCTCCTCGGGCACACAGTCTAGTACTAGATACCGTTTGTCGTTCTGCAAGATTTTTTCTACATCTTTCAGGTGCTGATCAGATTCCTGGATTAGCTTTTTGGATCTGAAATAAGAAAAGAAGTCCAAGAATTACTGACTGCTGTTCCTAGGTCTTTCAGAAATGAGCTGGAAATGTCCATCTAGTTCCTAATTGTGTTTCCATTTTATTTATTATTATTATTTTTTTTTTTTAAGAAAAATTTCACTGCAGTGGTCACCTTTGTAAGTCGCCTCAGCAAAGACTCCAAGGAGTGAAAGGGCCTCAGAAGCTGAATTACCCTCCCGCCCCTACTGGTGGTCCCTCCAGATCAGGGCTGAGGGTGGGTAGGTAAATCTTGCCCGTGCTGTACCTGTTCTGTGGATGAACAGAGGACTTCAGTCTGCGGGGCTGCCAATCCCAGCATCTCTCACAAGCTTTCACTTTCACATCTTTCACTAAATTAACTATAAAAATGTAGAAAGAAGTCTTACTTCACATCTAATTTAAAAGCCCAAGCTGATGCAAAACATTAAGGATCCTGACCAAAAAAATCCAATGACAAAATACCTAAAAACCACACCCTCAGCACTATCTATCCTCCCGTGCACATACCCTTCATTAAGATGTTTCCAATTTTTCTCTTAAAGGAAGAAAAGCTGGAGCATGAAACAAAACTGTTTCCTGTGCACTGAATGCTAAGCAACGTTAACTTGTTTTCCTGATGGTAAAACTCTTGGGAATGTGGAACTACTGGGCATGTTACAGAGAAATCTTGTTTCAAAACTCTGATTTTATCATTTAAGATTTTTAAAGTATCTAGCAAACTGCTATCATCTAAAAAAAAAAAAAAAAAAAGTTTTTGCTGAGCTTAAATAAGATGATTTCAAGCTTTCAACCTGTTCCACAACACTGAATAGTCTTCATAGGAAGCAAAGATAATGGATAGTGAAGGATTATTTTAAAAGTCTCTTCATGAATACAATTCTTAAATAGGGGGTACTCCTAAAAAAGCAGTGAAGTAAAAACAAAAGTGTGTCTAAAAAACTGGATGGGTGGGTAACACAAAATAAGAATTGACATCTGGGCCCTTTCTTTTTTAAAAAAAAAAAAAAAGAAAAAGGTAACATATATATGGGCTGTATCTGGCCTTTGGTAAAAGTTGGCTTCTTCTTATTCCTAAAAATTAATAATGTCAACATGTGTGTGAATGCAAAGAATGCTTTGGCCATTAGAGTAAGGACTAGTAAAGACAATGACTGCTGATATGAAACATTTCATTGCACACACCTATAGGTTATAAATTTGGTCTCTTTCAAAAGCGTCCTGAAGTCAGCTTTGGCTGTGATGTATTTGTCTCTGATGTATTCTTCAAATTCTCTTTGTTTTTTCTGCAAAAAGACAGTAAAATTAGAAAAAAAAAAGTCACTAATTCCAAAATTAGAATCAATTACTTATTAAACCAGTTATTTGTAAGTCACGTTATAAATAATTCAAAAGGAAAAGGCACTAAGGTGCATTTTTGTTCATGTAACATTCACTAAAATGCAAAATGCACAAAGTACATTTTTAAGACTGAAAGAAACCAAGAACAAGGTCCCATACTCTGTATTAGCAGCAGCTAAGACTTGAGGACTTGCTAAGTGCCACACTGCTGAGGGTTTGATGAGACTATCTCCCTTCATGTTCCTAACAACCTCAAGCGGTAGACACTCTAAAAAATAAAAAGATTAAGGGGTAAACGTGCCTTTCCTACAGACTAGATATTTCTCTCTTCCAGCACCAAGACCATAAGGTGGTATGACTTACAGGGAACGCCAACTAACAGTCATAACTTTACTAAGTCATACTGAGCATTTAGCTTTTCTACTAAGGGAATAGGAATGATGGGTATAAACTGTTTGGACAAAAAGTAAGTAAAATTTAAAAGACCTTATTGTCAATTGTGAATAATCAGCAAAGTCAGAAACTAAAACTGGACCTGTCAGCTATCAGTCTACCACTCTTCCCCAGTCGTGTGTAGTTTGTGGACCACACCGTCTACAATCCAACTTATTAAAGTCAATCTATGGGGCTGTGCACTCTAGACCTGGAGAAACCAACCAGGCAAGGAGAATGATGGGGATGGAGAACAAATGAAAGGCAAAGGGCTAAAATAAGACAGCAGTCAGCTATGGCTCCCTTAGCCTCATCACTATTTCAGAACCCAGCTGACTTCGTTTCCCACACGGGAGGCAGAGTGCAACAGAACAGAGCTTGGTTTCTAAAACTTCATTCGTCTGATGTTCCTCTACTCCAGTGTCTGGAGCACAGAGGAACAAGAAGTGGTGTTACAGCATTCTGCTAGGAGGGCTCATGGGCTCTGACAGCCTGGTAGCAGCGTGAATGCATCTACCTAGCGGGACCGGACTATATAATGAATAAAAACTAGAGCTTCATTAAAGCTCTAACATCCCCGAAGACAGGCTTGACCCCAAGGATTGAATTTTCTAGTTTCTACTGTGCTTTCCTGTTTATGTATTGTGCAAGACAAAAAATATGAATTTAAATTTCAGATTTATTTCTCATACTCTTAAAAGTAATTCAACTAAAACCATCAATTTCATTTTGGTCAAGATACTAGTGGTACCAATTAAGCACCCAGTTAATATTTATAAACTGACAGTAGTAAATCTCAGACAAAACTCTCTTACCCTGTCACTGGAGGAGAACTTAATGCACCGAGGATCTTCTTTAATGATTTTTTTTACTTCTTTCCATGTGGATGTTAAGGTAATCTTTGAAAGGCAAGTGAATAAAAAAACATGAATACAATTCACTTTTATTGAGAGGGCTGAATGGGCAGCACATGTAGAACATGATATCACACGGACCTGGCATCTCTTGTAATGCCCAAATGTAACAGGACTAGTTAAGCAAGGGAAGCAGCTTTAATGCAATTTCTTTTTGGCTTGCCACAAGAGTTATTTTCATGGCCATTATTTCAATGTGGCCTTAAGACTATCACCTGCAAATCCTGTGTCTCCATAGGTAATACCATTAACTTCTAAAGAAACCATCACCAAAAAGATATCAGATAATCAGGAGAAAACCTGAACGAGAGGGTACAAACTGTCAGTACTATAAAAGGAGTTGGGGGGGCAAAACAAGAGTAACATAAACTGGAAAAGAGAGCCTTGAAATTCTGGATAGCTTCTTTAGTTTGGCCGTGGTGCCAAACTGAAAATGGGGTGAAAGATGGAAATCTATTAAACTCACCAGGAGGGATCAATGATCACACAGCTAGGACCTTATGAACTACAAGAGCAAGTACGAATATGGAAACTACAGAAGGAAGTAATTTCTATATAGTAAGTATGCCATGAACATTTTACTTAAAAAAGGAGAAATAAAGTCAGAGAAGAAAGTATCACAAAACTCATGAATTCCAGTAATGGCTCTAAAGACCATGATGCCAATAATCACATCAATGTTTTACTTTTGTAATTATTCATAAAGGCCCATCTAGATTAAAACAAGGAAAACAAGGGACTTACTGCAGAAGTTTCATCCAGAAGTTGCCTAAAGTGCTCCCTCTTCTTTTTGGTAAGTGCTTCAATGTGTTCATTAAAAAGCTTCTCTTTCTCCTCTCTTTCCAACAAGGATCCAGATTCCCAACGGTGATCTTTCCGCAGAGTCCTCCGAGTATCAGACCATGACACATCCGAAGACCGTACCTAAAAACGAACCAAAAAATTTTATCACCAGAGACCTATCTTCTCATATTTCAACAATAAAAGGCTTATTTATTTAGTTTAGGAATGATACATTTAGTAATAAAAGCTTCTGATGATTCCACCTTAGTTAAGCAGTCACTGAAAATCTCCTTTTGTAAAGCCAGAAAGCCCTCCGCTGAGAGCTCACCTAAGTTGTCAAGTATGGATTTAGAACTGGAGAAGGATGAAGAGAAGAATTTCTGTTTAACATCTTACCAACTTTTAGTACATGAAATGGAAACAAATAAAACAGGAAGTATCTTACTATATACTAGAGAGGTCACAGGGGAAAAAAGCCACTCAACAAATCTTGAGCTCAAATGTGTTCCTATCAACTACATAGGCAAGCATCAGCAAGAATTAACATGGCTAACAAGAGAAGACATGGCGGATCCGGTTGGCTCAACAACCAGCAGAAAGGTACGCTTCACAGTTGCAAATGGCATCACAAGTTATTGCTAGTCACATTGCTACCAATGCTAAGAAATATGGGAGGCTGGAAAGACAGTTAAGAAAGAAGAAAAACACAAAAACTTTTATTTAACCAACATTTATCAAGCATCGATAACCGTGTCAGCTGAACACAGAGCTTGATACTACTGGGAAAACAAGTAAGACACCATCCCTTCCTTCAAAGAACTCACTTTTTTTTTTTTTTAATATTTTATTTATTTATTTGACAGACAGAGATCATGAGCAGGCAGAGAGATAGAGGAGAAAGCAGGCTCCCCGCTGAGCAGAGAGCCCGATGCGGGGCTTGATCCCAGGACCCTTGGATCATGACCTGAGCCAAAGGCAAAGGCTTTAACCCACTGAGCCACCCAGGCACCCCAAGGACTCACTGTTTTTTAAGGGAAAAGAGGCGTATAACCAAATAATCCCAACAGCATGTAGCAAGGGCTGCAGAGTTGTATGCTGAACACAAGGTGGCAAAGGGGAACAGGAAAAACAAATCTGCCTTAGATGGGTCAAGATCAACCTCACCAGAGAGACAGATTTGAGTGTGATCTTGAACAATGAATGTGTAACTGCAGCAGGAAGCATTCTAGGTCGAGGGGCTGGCATGAGCAATGACAGGATTCATTAATATGTGAGTATGGTTTCATTAGAGTTAAGTTCAGACACGCTAGAGCTTAGGGGGCAAGAGAGGAAACCAAACAGGGTAACATAACAGAAGGTTGGGGAGTTAAGAAATGAATAGCCTAATATATTATGCTAAGAAGATGGGAGTTTTAAATGTAGATGACCACTAGAAGCACAGAGAAGCTTCTCTCTCTGTAAGCCACAGGGAGAGTGACAAAATCATTTGGTTTTTACGAAGATTTCTATAACTGCAATAAGGAGGATGAATTTGGGGAAAGTAAAAGCAAGGAAACCAATCAAGGAATGACTGTAACTGTCCAGAGAACAGGAAGAGGAAAGTGAAAACAGATCATCAGAAGAAAGGGAAGAAATCAGAAGACATGAGAGTAGTAACGAAAAGAAGAGAAGAGGAGGAGAAGACAAACAGACAGTGACGGGGAGAAGGAACAAAACAAGTAAAACAGCAGAGCGGCCTTGGGCATTCACTGTACAGAGAACACCCTACACACCTCAACAACCCTGGGTGATGCAGAAGGGTTTTTCAAGAAAATTCCAGGGTATCTCCTGGGGTTAGTACACCTCCAGTTCTTTCTAGATCTCACACCGTCTACATGTACAATAATTCATCATCACAGTGACCCTGAATCATCAAAGAAAAAGGTTTAATTATGTTCAGCATATTTTGTTTATTACTGTGGCATACAGTATGTGATAATTTAACATGATTTCCATCAAGAATAAAGAACTTACCTTTGAGACTAAAAGATCATAAATTTTTATATACACAAAATATCTAATCTCTGAAAATGTTAAATAACTAGGGTTTTCCTATTCTAAGGGTGCTAATACCAAAAACTCTTTAATTTTAAAACACTTTATAAAACTTACCAAATTATTTCTCTCAGAGTCAATTTAAGTATGAAAATTTTCACTAACAACGTAATATAATAGATCTCTAATATCCAGTACTATAAAGGGGTGGGGGACAAAACAAGAGTAATACATACCATATCAGACAAAAGAGCCTTGAAATTCTGGATAGCTTCTTCTCGTTTGTGTTGCTCTCTCTCTCGGTCTATTTCTTTTGTTTGTTCTGAACGAGCCTTTTGGACCTCTCTTTCTCTTTCTCGAAGGCTTGCCTCAATGCGGGCTTGCCTTTCAAGCTCCTTTTCTTTTTCCGAGTCTAAATTCTGTAAAAGTAAAATTACAGTATCAAAATATGTTTCCACAAAGTAACTAGCTGCCAAATAAAAAACCTCAAACCTGGCTTTTACCAAGGATACTCCTAAACACTATACCTTGTTTCCATACCAACTACTAAAGATTCTTATATTAAGAATACTAACCCTCTCTCGCTGTCTCTCGTCAAATAAATAAATAATATCTTCTGGGGTAAAAAAAAAAAAAAAAAAAAAAGCATACCAAAAAGAAAAACTCCAAATCCCAAACAGGAGTGAATACCTTTATAATACAATTAAGAATTTTATTATTCCATGCTTACAGTACAAGTAAACGCAACAGTTACCTTGGCTATTTTTTCAATATACTGTTTGAAAAGGTCTTCTCTCATTGATGAACTGTCCACTGCTTTGTAACGTGGGTCACTTTCTACTTTGTCTTTCACTTTGCTCCATCGAGACTGACTGTCCAGGTGATGATTAGATAACAGTTCAAAGAAATCCGATTTAATCTGTATTTCAAAACACGTAGTAGGATAGGGGGGAAATGTGCCATGAGAAATTCCTCATATGCAAACATTTTAACCAGAAAAAACTATTCACTTACCTTAAAGATGGAAATATTAGTAACTTTTTAAATACATGTATTTAGAGTGGAGTAATTTTTAGTAAAGAAGATTATCAGAATCACTCTTTTAGGAAAATATAAAAAATCAACACACACATTAAGCTCTCATTTAAAATCTACCAAATTCAATATAAATCATTTTCTCCAGTGAAATTACTAAAATACAGAAAAATAAAATCTTAGGTTGTTTCTAACTTTTGCATTTCAGAACTGCCATTTTTTAAAAATAAGAATTCACATTTATTTTTAGGTAAGATTCAGGCTTATGAACTGATACTAAATTATACTTTAATATCAAGACAGTAAGAATGACTTATTTTAAAAAGTAGACGAATAACATTTTTTGTTACAAAAGGTGAATTTCGAAAGAAAGTCACATTCATTTGAAAATTGAAAGTATATTGTCAAATGTCTAAAGAGATTAAAAAAACAGGGCAAATTTTTGTAATTTAGTTTAAAAAAGCAATGTTCACACCCTTATATATACAGAATTTCTATGGTCATAATCGATCATTACATAAACTTTATTTAGATCTTTTGTATTTTTTAGCCATTAAATATATATGCCTTTACCATTAAAGAACTCAAAATAAAAGTTTTAATGAATTAACATTCTTAACCAATCAAGGACCAAGTTAGTAACATAATACCAAGGGTATGAAATGGTATTAATCCTTTAGTGTCAACATGTAAAATACTTAGAATCCCTTTCCCAAACTGTAATTCTCATTTTTTTTTTAAACAGGGAAGAAAGGGATAAAGGAGGCATTTATTTTTATGCACTTTTGAGGTCCTGTTTAAAAATTTAGTCTCGCTTAAATTATCTTGTACTCCTACCAGGGGAGACAGATGAGGTAGCAGTAATTCAATAGAGGATTCTGACCATGTCAAGAACCTCTCCTCCCCATAGGGATTAAAACATCCTGACTTCCCACCTGATCAAGGGACTGAGAAATTAGGAATGGAATCATTCTTTCTGCCTATTCCAACCCTCACTTCCCCTATGAGCGGATTAAAAGGGAAAATGATGTCTTTTCTGTAAAACAGCTGTAAGTTTACAAGCAAGTTTCCCTATTGGAGATTTAAAAAAAAAAAAAGAGCTAAGTAGCTCTGGATTTCTTTACTACTGAACTTAACTCTTGCCTTTGTTTGGAATAGTAAGAAATACTCATAAACCCAGTATTTCCAGACAGTGAAAAAGAAACTACTTGATATAGTGATTTAACAATTCTGTTCATCTTGTGTACTCTGTATCTGACATGATGAACACCCAATTCCTAGATGCATATAAACCACAAAGCAAAATTGACAAAATTTATGTGAATTAAAGCATGCAAGCTGTATCTAACAGGAATCTTTCCAAGCCATAGGAATTTAAATTGACTTAGGACAAATTTTCACATATTAGACATGAAATCTATGAAGTAAGGATTATCACATAGGTTTTTAAAAATGTGTGATGTATAAACAAAGTGAACTTTAAATAAAGTTAAACTTCCTTTCATTGTGGATACTACCATGACAGGCTAATTACATGGTTTACCAAAGCTGCTATTTATATGGGAATTACTTAACAACTGCATAAAAGTCAAGAAAATTTATATATAAGTTACTCTAGCAGCAACTCAAAGCCCTATATCCCCTATTTTCTTCTCTCTCCAAATGGAAGTAACTTACCATCTAAGCGGTTCACTTTAATAGGAAAAAACAGTCTCCCTAGCCTTATGTACTGTAACAAAAATATTTAACTTGTTCAAAATGAAATTTAAGGGAGGGTAGGGAGAAAAATGCCAACTTTATGAGAGGATTAATTCTATCATATGCAACTTCAAATGTGCTGTTCCAAAAAGTATATTACTTAAACTATAATTTTATAAAAATTGGTTATAATAAAAAAATTGCAATAAAATTAAAAAAAACCTTGAGGGTAGCTATAAAACAGCCCATTAAAATAAACAGAATTTTAGGGACTTTTTTTTTTAATAAAACTGAAAATTAACAGTAAAAGCTATATGAAAATGATTTTACCCTTTAGCTTAAAAATGTCTAATGAAAGGGGGAAAAAAAGCAACTTCACCAAAAGTCAATGTCCTTCAGAGGTTTTTGAATCCGCAAGTAATTACCTTTAAACCTTTACTATTCAGCTATTAATTGCATTACCTCAATGCTACAAACAGCAACTAGAGAATCACAAGCATAAAGCAACTCCAATATCCCAGCACCATGCTACTAGCACTAATCACCACCCAATTATGTGATTTTAAAAAAATTGTGATTAAAAAAAAAAGGTACAGACAATATACTTCATAAAAATAAATGCACAGTAGAAGTCATGAAGGAACTTCATTAACCAGCTACTTCTCAGAATGTGAATATTAAATAAACTATATTTAAACCCTTACTTTAAAGATTTCTGTTTCATGGCCTGGTTAGTAATTTTGCATTCTTTAAACTGGTTGAGGAAGTTTTCACTTTAGTAATTTCTAGCCTTTTAAAAAAAAAATTAAGTAATGATACAAAACCAAACCTACAAAGAATTAATTTTACAATCAGAAGAAAATAAAGCTGTATATATTACGTTTATTTAGATGTAATGTCTATTTAATTTACTACAGTTAACACATTCTGGGCACAACTCTCATCACTTCATAAGGAAAAAGACTAAAAAAAATATAAAGTACCGGAACTGCGGGAGGCTAAAGTCACCACACAGAGATACCAATTCTTTCCTCACTAGGGAATCCCACAATACTTTGCGTATCAGTGATTGACAGCTGTCAGACTGAACTGATTGACAGGCCGCACAGCACAAAACTGTAAAGTCTATCCACTTGTTATAAAACAGAATACACAAAATAGTTATCAAAAAAAAGTGTTCAGAAAAAGAACATTAGTTATAAATGCAAAGAGAAAAACATTCAATTTGTATAAATCACATAGTAGCAATCACTTATTTACTTGCTTCTCTTTTTAATAGGTTTTATTACTAGAAGTCAAAAGTAGCAAACAATTCATTAACATGACTAATTCAACACTCAATTTTGCACATTTCCTGAGAAGCATAATCATTTGGGAAAAAAAAAAAGTTGACAGTTAAATAATTCTGAAAGGATCTACACTGAAGCCCAATAAGCATGTAATCAGGAAATTGCAGGTATTTCTGACAAAAGTCATGTCACCCAATACTACTGCTATTTACAGTGAAAGAGGCTTTTTCTCAGTATGAGAGGTATTACTTCTCTAATAAAATTTCTTAACAAAATCTGTGATGTTTTAACTTTCTGGAATAACAGGCCACTTTAAATGTCAAAAATGATTAGGCTTCAGAGGTTCTTTTTCTCCATTCACAAAGCACACAGGGACACTAAGGAGAGTGGCTGCATGTTTTGATGGTTCACACACCACTGGTGCCATCTCCACCAGTCTGCTTCTCCGGTGGTGGGCTCCTCTCCATTCCTGACACTGCTATCAAATGACATTTGGAATTCATTAATCTTTAATAGCTGACCTTTATTTCTGATAAGCAATAATTTATATGTAAGATATGCTTGCTAAAAGATTAGAAAGTCACTAAAATGCTATCTTTTAGAAGGCAAAAAAGATAAAAAAGCTTTTTGAAATGTAAAGGTTACTACTTATTAAGAACCTTGAAATCTTAAATAAACAGAATAAACAGACCTAACAGTCAGTCCTGGGTTTACTGGGCATCTCAGTATTAATAAAATGTAAAAGCAAAATAAAATATAAAGCAAATCTAGGTAGTTTAGTGAAGTTAGTAAAATATACATCATGGGGCACCTGAGTGGCTCACTTGGTTAAGTGTCTGCCTTGGCTGAGGTCATGATCCCAATACCTGGGATGGAGCCCCACATGGGGCTCCCTGCTCAGTGGGGGGCCTGCTTCTCCCTCTTCCCCTCTCTAGCTATCTCTCTCAAATAAATAAATAAAATCTTTTTAAAAATAAAGATCAGGGAAGTAAAGAGACAATTCACACACACAAAAAACAACTATAAAACTTACCTTTAAAGCTAAACAGTAAATGTGATTCCTGTAATTTATGCCCATGAACAAGATTAGCAACACAGCCCCACATTAGTCCTCTCCTATTCACACTCCCATCAATCATACCACCAGAACTAAAACCATCTTACCTTCTCACCTCTGGTCTTCGAATCTTCTTTCTCTTTCTTTCTTGCAGCTGCCACAAATTCATTAAACAAGGCTTCTCGATCTTTCATCTTTTCAATCGCTTTGAATCTTGAATCTTTAGCATGCTTGGCTGCAAATTCACTAAAAGTAGCTCTGTAACAAAATGGCAAGTGTGCTAACTTTGGTAGAGCTATTTCTGCTTGTAGAAAGGTATAGCAGAAGATACCATTTTTCCACAAGAGTATGTACCAAAGAGTCATTGAGCTCCAATATCTGCCCAAATAGGGAATAATGAGCTACAGACAGGAGTAAAAAAAGGGCTAAAGGGTAAAAATGTGGTTAACACTTATATATTATCAGCAGTGACACTGGGGGTAACACATCAGAGAGCAAAAAATGTGCTTCAAGAGACTTCAGAGCTAATCTATTTCCACACTAAGAAGAGGCTCAGTCTTGCTTCTAGCCATGGAGGAGTAACTTTATGGAATTAGCTCTCCTTCCAGAAACAACTATTGAATAGGATAAAATATATGAAGCAACTGATTGCAAAACAGTGGACAACAGGTAGAGTACAAAGACTGAGGAAAGCCCCACTACCCTCTGCCTCAGAACAATTTTCCAAGAAACTACTCCAAACAGAGTACAGTGGTCTCAATAGCCAGAAGCATGAAGATCAGAGTTTGGGTGCTAAAATGGCAGAGGAAAAAGCTATAGGAAGAGGGAACCCCATAAGTATACCAAAAAGCAATTCCCCACCAGAGTATAGCCAAGACTGGACCACAAGAGTAGGGCAAGACCGCGCCCGCCCCCAGTAAAGCACTACATAGTTAAGAGCAAAAAATACCTTAGAAACTGACAGCAGAAAAAAGAACAGCATTAAAACAATAAAGTCCACAAAAGATGCACAAGGGAGGCAAAGCTGGACTGCTGAAAAACACTTCTACTTCCTGAGAGCCACATTAAGAAAGCCTTAAATCAAAACTAAATTAACATATCAGCCTGTAATAAAGTGAACTGCCTATGAAAACAAAACCCCAGAATTTCCAACATTAAATCAGAAAACACTAAACATAAAAATGCATAATCCATACCAAAAAAAATTTTTTCAATTAGCAATAATCGCGCCTCGGATAAACCTCATTGGCTATGATACTGTCACTGCGCAAAGCTCCAAAAAAAATTTTTAATCAACAGAAATTAAACCCAAAATGCCCAGATATTGTTCTATGCAAAGACAAATCCTTTAAAATTATTAAAATATACTGAAACGATTAAAGAAAATTAGGTTCAAGGAACTAAAAACAGGGTCTTAATGAATGAACAAAAAAAGGGAGTTTCAGCAAAGATACAGAAAATAGAAAAAAAGAACCTAAAGCTAACTGAAGGGAAAAATTCAATGAATGGGCTTATTAACAAAAGATGAGACAAAGAATAAAGATCCAGTGACTCCAAGTTAGAGCAGTAACAGTTATCTGCTCAAAAGAGTACACAGAAAAAAATTTAGGGGGAGGAGGAGAATAGTCTCAGGGACATGTGAGATAATACCAAACACTTTAAAACAGGTGTAATTAGAATTCCAAAAGAGAAAAGAATGAATCAGAGTGGAAAAAATGCTGATCAAAAATTCTCCAGATTTAATGAAAACATCAATGTACAGAGATACAAAAAGAACACAGAGCTGGGGCGCCTGGGTGGCTCAGTGGGTTGAGCCTCTGCCTTCGGCTCAGGTCATGATCCCAGGGTCCTGGGATCGAGCCCCATATCGGGCTCTCTGCTCCACGTGGAGCCTGCTTCCTCCACTTTCTCTGCCTGCCTCTGCATACTTGTGAGCTCTGTCTGTCAAATAAATAAATAAAATCTTAAAAAAAAAAAAAAGAACAAAGAGCTGCCAAGCAGGCTATATAAAAAGATGAGGCCTATGAGGGCTAATGAGGCTCAGCATAGAAAAAAAAAATTTCCTCATGTTTGCATATACCTCAATATCTGAAGCTTTCACCTTACATAATAATAATTTGCTTATAATAAATTCTCCTACATTTAACATGTTTTTAAGAGAGGAAAAATCTTACTTTCTCCTTTTAAGATCTATCTATTTCAACTCACATATAAAACACATCTTCTCAGGTGTTAAAGGTTCTACTACAACTTTCATTAATAATGAAAAAACTGGTTAACTTCAGAATTTACAATTTAAAACATCAAATGAAAACTAGGAGTACCACTCACAGCTAACGTTTGCTATTTTTACTTTATGCTTTGGCAACCAAACCTAGATTCCAAAAATCTTTTACATTCAACTATTGTTACTCAGAATACCTAATTTCATTAATACAACATTTCAACAATAGGATCTATTGCCAACCTGGTCTGAATAATGGACATGTAACTTCAATAAAATTTTAAAGTAAAAATTACATGTCCCAGAAAAGGGATCACATGTAGTCCACCAAATGTTTTCTTTTCATGATTAAGCACCTTGCATTATAATTTTAAGAAAGAAGAGTAATTACTATGATTAAAGAATAAACTTTTTTTAATGTAAAAATCAACTTATGAAAGTGAGAATTACTCTACAGGTATTTCTTTTACTTCTAATAAAGTAGGGAAAATAATAATTTTTCACCAGAAAAGATAAGATGAAGTTTTAACAGTAGATTCAGATAGATTTTTATATGACTCATCTCTTAACTCCCAAAAGCACTGCTTGGTACTGCTTGGTAACAGACATGTTGCCCTTTTTTCTCAGGGAGAGTTGAGAGTGGATGATACTAGTAGGAGACCAGTAAGAGTAGAGTGACCAGGAGTTGACCCTAGGAGGAATGCCTTAAGATTTCCATCAAAATAGAAAAAAGACTGGGAATGGGCACTAAGGTATTTCTCCCCATTCTGTCACTCTTTCCTCAGAATAAACTCTGGGGCTTTTTATCTACAAACTCTACTACATCTTTTTCCATTACAAAGTAAACTTAAGTTAATGGACACTACCTTCTCCATTTCAAGTTTTTCCTCTTCATTTTCTGCCACTCCCTAAAACTGGTCCTTACCTCTATGCTAGTGTTGAATGTATTAATATAACAATACAGCACAAGGTCCCCAGTGCCAATACTTCTAGTTATGTGCCTCATGGCTTTATTTTTTTGAAGTAACCTGCAAAGTAGAGATCACTCTAACAATTCTACCAGCCCCAAAAGAACACCAACAGGATTTTGACTTTGTCAAATCCAGAAAATGGAAATCTCTTCAGAGTCTCAGTTATCGACAGATTCATAATGGTTTTAATAAATACATTTTGCTGAATCACTTGAATACAAGCTGCAGACATCATGAGACATCATCTATAAATATTTCAGCACGTATCTCCTTCAGAGTAAACCCTTTTCCCTCCACAACATCATCCCCCCAAAACTGTAAATTCTCTAATACGTAATAACAAACCATGTTCAAATTTCCTCAACAGCCTCCCAAAATGTCTTTTATAACCCAGTCGCCAAGCACCTGACCCAAGAACTCACCCTTCTGATTAACCAAACGGAAAGGCCCAAGACCCCTTGGAGAGTCTGAAACTCAATTACCCCCTAACAAATATTACATTCTTCATAGCCACAAATACTCTGTTAGCTTTATTGTCTGAAATGCTATTATATTAATGCCACAGGTTTCTCTTCATACTTCAAATACAAAATCGTAACACCAAATACTTTCTCAAACAAAATCACTCTTATCTCCAATGACAAAAGTAACTGTTTAAACAAATGAATTTTTATAAAAACTACCATTTAACCCAGACGCTCCATGATTCTATTCCATAGTTTTGGAAATTCTCCATGATATGAGGTGCTCACAGCAGCATAACACCACTGCTATAAATAAGAAAGTAATTCTCCCTTGCCTAGACTATTCTGTGTTAACACCAGAATCTAACTGAAATCCCAAATTCACTTGGGTAAGTTACCTAATTTACTCTGTCTTACTCTCCTTCTCTGCAAAATAGGTATGAGATGAGTACATTAATCATGCATTTAAGTGTGTACATGTATCTTTAAGTGCACATAAAATATCCACGAGATGATGCCATTATTGTTGTGACACTAGTCACATAAGTTTAAAATATCTCATCTTCTTCAGCCTTTTATGCATACTCAATACCCATTAAGATCAACTGAAAATGTCAGAAAAAAACATAATCTAAACAGACAGGTCCTTCACCACTTCAAGCAAAATAATGTTCCTGCACTGCAAGTCATTATGTATAAAACTTTAAGATGGAGACAGTTTTGTTTTGTTTTTTTAATCATTTACCAGTTTCTAGAGAAGGAAATTTATTCCCACAGGGAAGCTTTTAAAACAAGGTACCCTTCCTGAAATCCAATACCTTTCAAGGGCACAAGAGATTCCTCTAAAGTAAATATATTAAGAATGAAGACAAGAAATGTGGACACCGCTAACCAAACAATCCAATTATCCAAAAGATACCTATTCTCTTAACTGGTCTTAGGAGAAAGCACATAAATATTCTGAAATGTTACAGTAATGAACCATATACCTGGGATTAAATTTTGCTTCTTCCATCATTTTTTTGAAATCTTCCTTGGCTTGCATTATTTTGTTTTTCTTTTCCCTGCGTTCTTCTTCTGCCCTCGTCTTTACATACTGATCAAATACCTATCACAAAAATAAACCAATTTGACAAGTTAGTCTTTCATATAAATAATTTAATTACCAAGCTACGGAATCTATAAGAAAATACTAAGTCAATACCTTTGTCCAAAATGTAATAGAAAAATAAAATACAGGTATCTCAATTATAAGCAAATTATCCACAGCAAATCCCAGAAGCCATCTGTTTCGATTTCCAGACCAAAAGCCCCTATAACTTTCATTTTCCCTGATTACAAATTAAATACATTTTCACTAAAAAAATTTCAGGCAATATAAAATGTATAAAAGAAATTACAGTCCTTCCAAATCTCTCTAGTTAAAAACATCAAGCTTTTGGAACAGAGAATTTAAATTTATTTCTGTGGTTCTCTTTAAGGCATAACTATTTTCAACAAAATGTAATGCTTTACATCTATCCTAGAATATTTTCCCACTTAATAATGTACAGACAACTTAATAGACTGAACATGTACACCTATTTCCTCTTCTCTTCAAGTGCCAATAAAATGCCAATAAAGGTTTGTTGTTGTTGTTGTTGTTGTTTTTAAATCACGAACCAACAAGAACATGCCAAAGGGAAAAAAAGAGAAAAAGCAACTCCCAATGGTGAAAAGTGGGTAAGTACTAAAGGACTTGGCAGGCATGATAAAGTAGACCCTAACTCAGCGGTCAAGAAAACAAAGAAACCAATTCTTTTTTTCTTATTAGAGAATACTCAAACAGCTCCACAAGTGACAGCACTAGATATCCAAAGAAGTGAGGGTAGAGTATAGCTACAATAAGGTTGTTTAAGAATGAGTCCATCAGTAGATCCCCCTTGCCAACTTTACATACCGCAGGGGACTGCCACTCCTAAACCTCAGTTAAAGGCAAGTGATTAAGTCTCCAGAATAAGGGACGGCAATTCACAATCTGCTGGCCAAATCTGGCCTGCTGCCTGTTTTTGCACAGCCCAAAAAAGTTTTAACATTTTTAAATAGTTAGGAAAAAACATACTAGAAAATTTCATGACATTTCAGGACACAGGACAATTAAATGAAATCCAAATTTTAGGGTCCATAACTAAAGCTTTATCTGAAGAGTCATACCACTCGTCTATGGGTCCTCCTACACTAGAGCTGCATATTATACTATAGTGACAGAGACCAGATGGTCCCAAAAGCTGTAATATTTATTATCCGACCCTTTATATTAAAACTCTGCTGATTCTTGCCTCTAAAAGGAAAGCAGGATATCTGCCTGGGTTGGGAAGAGAGGGAGGGAAACACAACATGAATTAGAAATGAGGCATACCAGTCAGAGAAAACAGCGAATTAACCAGTTACATACCAAACAGTAAGACATAGTTCTCCCAGGACAAAAGCAGAAAGGACTGTGTCCCCTCATCAGGACACTAAAGGACCGTATCAAGAATCTGAACAGCCTAAAAATTACCTCCACCAGGAGATCCTCAAAAAACCCGCTTTAGTCACCCTACAACAGGGCTTTTCAACCTCCGTACTTATGGCACTTGAGCCAGATAATGTTTAGCAGCATCCACAGCCCCCAGATACCAGTAGCACCCCCTCAGTTGCGACAACCAAATGTGTCTCCTGGGGCAAAACTGCCCCTGATTGAGAAGCAAGGCTTTACAGTAAAGGCAAGTCGTGGGAGCCCACTTAGATGCTCAGAGTGCCCAGAGAGCATTTTAGTCCTTCATTCTTAATCATGAGAAGTCAGCGTCTCTTTAAAGACATCTAAAGAAACTCTCCAGCATGAAAAAGAAACCAAAATAGAAACTATGCAGGAATATGAAAACTTGAAAGAAAAAAAAGTTTAAACAATGTCATAAAATTAAGATACTACAACCATAAAACAAGAAAAAGAAAAATGAAATCTTAGAAATTAAAGGATGACAGAAGAAATGAAAAAATTAAAAGATCAGACTACAAAGACAAGAAAGTCACCCAAAATGTTTTTTGGTTTTTTGTTTTTAAAAAGGCAGAAATAGAAAAGAGAAAAGAAACTTTAAGGACAAGGCCACAAGGGCAAATACTCTGTCCCATAAAGAAAAAAATAAACAGGTGGAAACAAATCAAAAAAGCAACAGAAGAAAATCTCCCAGAATTCAAAGATACAAGTTCACATACTAGAAGGGCCACCAAGGACCCAGCACAATGGACCCCTCCCACCAAGGCACATAATCACCATGAGATTTCAGAACTCTGTACACTAAGACAAAGACTCTACATGCCCACGAAGGAAAAATAAACACGTCCATAAAGAAAGGAACAAGTAAATATGGCTTCAAAAACAACAATGAAAACGAGAAAGAGGGCAACATCTTCAAAATCCTGAAAAAGATTTCCAATTTCAAGTATATTAACCCGTCAAACAATTCCAAATTAAGGACATACAACAAAGGTGATTTTCAAACATGCCAGGCTTCAGAAATTTATTTCCGATGCATGTTCTCCCCAAAAAGCTATTATAGGAGTTAAATGTGTCAAAAGGGAGTAAACCAAGAAAGAAAGAAAAGACTTAATGATGGAGCAAACAGGTAGAACCCCCATTCATAAACTACCCCCAACCACCAAAAAGAAAAATGAGGTAAATCCCAGAATGATCATCCTTAAAAAATGACAGCAATATATCAGGTATAGAGGGTTACCAGTCCAGAATGAATCAAGTCAGAAGGCTCCGGAAGAAATGTCTTCAGAAAGATAAAACTGGGGCAGCAGTCTACTATTTTTCATAGTGTAATCTTATAGAACTATTTCACTCTTTAAATGTGTGTATGCACATCTTCAGAGAAAGTCAAACAAAAAAATTTTCTTTAAAATACTTCTTTCCAGGGGTGCCTGGGTGGCTCAGTGGGTTAAAGCCTCTGCCTTCGGCTAAGGTCATGATCCCGGGGTCCTGGGAGCCTGCTTCCCTTCCCCCTCTCTCTCTGCCTACTTGTGATCTCTGTCTGCCAAATAAATAATCTTTAAAAAAAAAAAAAACAAACTTCTTTCCAGGTCAGGCCATATATATCTACTAATCTTTAATAGCTGTATAGAAATACCTACAATTATCTCACCAGTCTCTTGCTACACATGTAGGTCATTTTCAGTACCCTCTAAATATAGCACTGCAATAAATCCTGAAAGCATATGCATGGTGACAGAAATGGCAAAGAGGGCTCTTTTCAACCCCTTTCTCCTTCCTTGGTACATACTTTCTCTCTCTCTCTCTCTTTTTTTTTTTTTTAATTTACCCATTTCAGATAGAGTGCACCAGGAAGTGAGGGGAGGAGGGGAAGTGGACTTCCCACTGAGACGATGAGGGGAGGGCCCCAATCAAGTGAGCCACCTACGTACCCCCTTGGTATATACTTTCTTATTTGTAAAAGTGGTAAATCAGAAATAAAACCCAAGTGAATTTATGTTAACATTCTTTCCAGAAGCTCAAGAAGACTTCACATCCCCTCCTCTGGGATATCCCACACCAAGGTTAGGAATCACGAGCTGAGATTAACTTCTCAAAGAAAATTAGGAATTCTGTTATGCTTCCAAGTACCTCCTAATTATTTGTGTCATGCCTCAATACACTTGAGCTTTATGTTCCTATTTTAAGCGCTCAATTTCCTATAACATCAACTTGTGAACAAAATGTTGTAATTAACACCATGAAAGTTAATAACTTTTTAAAAACAACTCCTAGTTGAATTTTATAGGCATAATCAAAACCATCCAAATTAAAGGGCTATACTGTCTAAGCCAAAGCAGCTTCTTGGTGGTGGTTACAGTCCATTTCTTTGCATTTTTTACACCACTTTATTGAAGTATGATAGACATTCAAAAAAACTATACACATTTAATGTATAGAACTTGGTAAGTTTGGAGATAAATATACATCTAGGAAACCACCACAGTCTATGCCAAAAACATATCTATCACCTCCAAAACATTCCTCCAGCCCTTTTAATTTATTCTTATTTTGAATGTGATATTAAGAAACTTAACGTAAGATTTATCTTATGTTAGCAAAATGTTAAGCATCCAATACCATACTACTAGCTACAAGCACTATACTACACAAACCTCTAGGATTTAGCTGTCTTGCATAACTGTTTTATGCACTTTGTGAAACAGGATTTTCAGACTTTTCCGTATGTGTATTTTTCTTCAAATATAAATTTGTGAAAAGTATGAGTGTAATATTGTAAGAAACTCTATGTATATGTATTTGATAAAGAATGAAATATTACCATTTATAACAACACAGATGGAGTGGAGTACTATGCTAAGCAAAATAAGGCAGTTAAGAGAAAGGCAAATACCGTATGATTTTACTCATACGAGGAATTTAAGAAGCAAAACAAATGAGCCAAGGGAAGAAAGAGTGAGAGACAAACCAAGAAACAGACTCTTAACTACAGAGAACAAGCTGATTACAAGGGGGCAGGGGAGGAAAGCACTTGTTGGAATAAGCACCTGATACTGTAAGAAGTGCTGAATCACTAGATTGTGTACCAGAAACTAACATTACACTGTATGTTAACTAACTGGAATTTAAAAAAAAAAAAAAAAAAAATGTATTTGGTCTTCATCCTGGCTCTTGGCCCGAGTTCCTAAAACCCTTATAATTTCCTAAATGATAAGAGCGACAGAGACCCCCTACTGTTGTACCTGGCTCTTGCCTTGTAGCTTTCATATAGATAAAGGTGAAAAGAACAATTTTGTTATTCGTAACAAGGCCCTTTCACCTATACCTAAACTAGCATGAGTGAAGTGATTTCTGGAAAGCTTTCAGATAACCACAGGATGGCAGAGAATCACCAGTGGAACCAACGATGTCATTAGAGCTTTGGAACTTTCAAGGGCTGCAACTGAGTCTAATTGCCAATGATCAATGACTTAGGTCAATCAGCCTATGTCATGCTGCCTCCATAAAAATGGTAACCAAAGGGATTCAGAGAGCTATTAGCTTGGTGAACACTTCCATGTCCCAGGAAAATGGCACACTCCCAACTCTGAGGGAGAGAAGCTCCAAAACCTAGGAGCCTTCCAGATCTCACCCTACCTACATCATCTGCTGTTCAACTATATCCTTTATCATATCCTTTCTTATAAACCACTAAACATAAGTGTTTTCCAGAGTTCTTTAGCCACTATAGCAAATTATTAAACCTGAAGAGGTTACTATGGGAATCCTTGATTTGTAGCCAAACTCAACAAAAGGGTGCAGAACGTGGGAACCTACTCCTGGTGACTGGCATTCGAGGAGAGGGCAGATCTTGCGGGACTGAGCCCTTAATTTGTGGGATTGGATCCTGACTCCAATGTCAGAATTCAATTTAATGGTAGGGTCAGCCAGCTATTGTCAGAGAACTGACCAATGTGGAAATATACCCACACATTTTTGATGTCCAAGTATTCAATCTGTAGAGGAATAGTTTTTCCTTTTCAAAAGATCTCCAATATTTGATTCTCACTTCAATTTAATTCAATTTATAATTTGATACTGATTCAGTAAACAGTGGCCAAGACGGCCAGTTGATAGTCAGTAACTATCCTGGTAATAATGCCTTACCATATTATAACATTATCAATCTTAAAAAGCTCTCAATACCACATATACAATAAAAATGTTTATTTTTGAAATAAGGTAACAGATAATTTTAAAGTGTTAGCATAACTAGTCTCTACATTAGAGCCTAAAATCCTGCATGGACATGGTCTGATTCTGTTGAAAAATGTTATTCACTTTAAAGCTTGTCAAAACAAAAAACAAATATAACAAAAATATTTGACTCCTTAAGTGATCTTTTATAACAAAAAGATTATATAAGGAAAATCTCAACTTAAAACCTATGGTTACAATTATATAAAATACTTATTTTATAATGAGGTAAGATATACATAAAACTACAGATAACTAGAAAAGGACAGAAGTGAAAGAGAGGTACTTTTGGATTACGAGATGATCAATGAAATTCTTAGTTTTTTAAAAATCAAAACACAGTGGTGCCTGGGTGGCTCAGTGGGTTAAAGCCTCTGCCTTCGGCTCAGGTCATGATCTCAGGGTCCTGGGATTGAGCCCCGCATCAGGCTCTCTGCTTGGCCAGGCTCTCTGCTTGGCGGGGAGCCTGCTTCCTCCCCTCTCTCTGCCTGCCTCTCTGCCTGCTTGTGATCTCTGTCTGTCAAATAAATAAATAAAATCTTTAAAAATAAAATCAAAACACAAATTTCAGAAATAAAGTTACAAAGTGCACATATGTAACTAGCACTTAATTGATTTCTCCTTGATTTTATATTCTTATGCAAAAAATAAAACTAAGTACTGAAAAAGTACATGGATTAATGCCAAATATCAGCTTATCCTTTCATTTCTTACACTCCAGTTAAGAATTCTAATCAAATTAAGTACAGTTTTTATTTAAATAAAATAATGCTTGACAGTTTTCCTCTTTTTAACTATTACTCTTAACAGGAGGTAAAAGCATCACCTTATAAAATGCCTCCTAAATTTGGACAGAATTTTAGCTCTCAATATATACTTGTAATTTAACTCAGTAAAAAACTGTAACACTCATAATGAAGAGAAAGTCAAAAAAATTTTTAAGTAAACCTCCAGAGATATGCAGGTTAAGCACTGTTCCAGGCATTACACATATATAGCAATGAACAAAACAAAGTTCCAGCACTCAGAATTTATATTCTACAGTAGGAGACAGAATATAAGCTAATTTTAGACAATCAGAGCTAGGAGTGCTATAAAGGAAAGAAGGCAAAGAGATACAATGATCCAAAGGCACTTGCACATGCACCTGAATAAAATGATAGAGCATATACAGATATCTGAGAGAAAAACATTCCAGGTAGAGAAAAGAAAAGTATCAGAAAGTGCCTAACTTGTTCAAGGAGTAACAAAGGAAGTGTGGCCAGAATGAATGGATCTAAGAAAAGAGCTTCAAGAAGTATGTAGTAAAAGAGTGTAAGCAGAATCTTACAAGCTGCGATAAAGAATTTCAATTTTATCCTACATGAAATGGGAAGCACTGGACATTTTTTAAGCAAAGGAATAGTAACAATGCCTTAATCTGTTAGTTAAACTTTAAAATTAGTGTGGCTGCTAGGTGGAAAAAAACCCGGACTACAGAAAAAGTAATAATGGAAGGAAGCAAAGAGATCAGTCAGAGGCTACACAGGTGCTGAGAAATGGTCACAGTGCCTTGAAATACAGTGGCAGTGGGGGAAATGGTGACTAAGAAGTTATATTTACAAGCTTTTAGAGGTAGATTTTACAGACAGACTTGAAATGTGCAATGGGGAGAAGTAAAGAATCAAGGCTGATTTGTAATTTTTGATAGAGCCATCAACCCATGTGAGAATGAGACCATCACACAGTTTAAAACAAAAACAAAAAACCCTACTATGCTTGAAATGCAGATGCAAATATATCTGAAAGTCATGCTTTTCTATTACACATACTAAAATACATGTCTGGCACACTGTTAAATGTCCTCTCTTCTTAAGTTTATGACGAGACCTACATGCATAATGGCACAAACAGTGTAGAGAATTATTCCAACTGCTAAATTGTCAGTATAAAGGACAGACTACCAAATGAAATCCTGTAGCTCGATGGCCCTATAGCAAGTGGTTCAACATACTCACCATTCTAAAGAGATCAGTGTCAGGGTGGTCCAGGTAATTCAGAAACTATGTAAGTTGCAAGTGTGCAATGCTTTAGAGGAAGAAGCAATCATTGTGAGATATGTATCACTGCGTCATCATGGGAATCAACGCAAACCCAATAAACAGGCAACTCTAATCCATGTTAACTCTAGTTCAGCAGAGACTCTCAAGTGTCCATCAATTCTTTTAGTGTATAAGAAAAAAAATTTAAAAGATGCCACTTAAATGTAGGATGTGCAAATGAAACATAAACACGTCTTTTGAGTGTTGTCTACCTACAATACACACACACATTCAAACATATATTGGCACTAACAGGAAAGTTATAACACCAGTACCCAATCCTGATCCCATCTGTTGGGAACGATTGTAGGTGTTTCTTTTTCCTTTCAATTCTTTGGTACTTTTCTTTTCTACTCTAAATCTACATCATTTGCCCAGGAAAAAGTAAATTAATGAGCACAATGAAATGCATTGAAAATTTTAGATATAACCTCAGTGTATATGAGACATAAAGAGAAAATGCGCATGAAGCAACAGTGACGTCTACAATAAAGGCAAAACTAACCAAGTCTATTTCTGAGGCAGAAATGTCCGTATAGATAATAACAGTGTTCTAAGATTTAAGACTATGTTTTTAAAGCACTCTGAGGGTGCCTGGGTGGCTCAGTGGGTTAAAGCCTCTGCCTTCGGCTCAGGTCATGATCCCAAGGTCCTGGGATCGAGCCCCCCACATCGGGCTTCTGCTCAGCAGGGAGCCTGCTTCCTCCTCCTCTCTCTCTCTGCCTGCCTCTCTGCCTACTTGTTATCTCCGTCAAATAAATAAATAAAATCTTAAAAAAAAAAAAAAAAAGCGCACTTTGTTACAGGGGGAAAAAAGTATGGTATTTTATTCCTTACATTTTAAAAATAATGCTGCTAAGGGATATACACTTCTTAAATAATGTTATTTTCCTTTTACCTGTTTTCTCTCTTTAGGATTGAGAAGTAAGTACCGAGGATCAAAAACTATCTTGTGCAACTCCTTCTCCCATGTTGAAAAAGCAGACACCTTTAAAATAAAAATGTATTGCCTCATAATTAAGTTGGCTCTAAAAACATAAAGGTCATATAATTTTCCTTGAAATCTACAGGACATCTGCTTAAAAAGGAGACATAATAAAAACTGTACTGAAGTTTCCATCACTAATAAATGACAAGCAGTGGGAGGCTAGCAACAGCAAATTTCCACACTAATTGGCTCTGAATATTTCTATACTATACAGAAGTAACACACACTTAATTAGTCATTAAAATAACCACTACTGTGTGACATTTTAAAAATCAGTACATCAGAAAAAGCCTTGAAGATTTGCATTTTGACTTCCTATGCTTGCTCCAATCTTGTGAACAAAGTTGTGATTTTAAATTGAACAATTATACTTATTCAAATGAATATGTGAATATAACCAAAAGGCTGAAACACCCTCTCAATTAACTTTATTAATATTATCATAAAGTAGCAGTTCTCCTTTAACCAAAACCATTCTGGAAGTATTAAAGAATCATATATACCTTACCTATCCCACGTAGTCCGCCATTCTGTAATGTTAATACTCTGTTAATACTCATATTACTCACCAAAATGTAATGACCCAATAAATGTTAAATGTTATTTGTATTTAAAAGGACAATAAAATGGCATTTAGTTCAAACATGATAGGATGAGCCAAGAAAAAGGCTGTTTGAGAAAGTACAGTCATTTGACAGCTTCCCTTATCCCCCCCCACAACATGAGCACTAACCTTAGATTTGACCTTTTAGCAAGACATATTTATATTACTTATACAAAACAGAAATATCTCCCCCAAAGATTGTTTTCTGACCCCTCTCTCTAGCAGCATGTCCTTGAACTGCTTCATTCGGGCCTCCAGAGGGACAATGGCCCTTTCTCGGGCAGCTTTAATTTCAGCTTCCATCGCAGCTTCTTTCTCTGAATCAATGTCTTTATTATCGTCTCTCCTATAAAAAATAAAATATAAGGCATCAACTGGCAAAATATTAATAAGGAATCTTACTAAAATCTTTACAACAATGGAATATTCAAGACTCACTACTGAGCAGCATATTTTTGGCAAAAAAATTATATTGAGGGTTTCAAATGAACTCTAAGGGATAAGCAACTTTCATTGTAATGATAATAATAAAGTTACAATGAGCTTCTAATGATGTTACAATGGCTATATTGTTGTGCTGTCTCTCTCCCTGATATACAGAATGAACTACCTTACTTTCAAAAACAAAAACAAAAAACTAACATTGCAGTAAAATTCTATGTGGTTAGAAACAAACAGCACAAAATATAATTTTTAGTTCTTGAAATGATACAGGAAAAATAGTATTTTCCAAAATGTTTTATATTATAGATGCATAAAATATTTCTTGATTTTTTTGCATAAAATATTTCTTACTCTAATAAAAATTGGTATAAGTCTTAGTAATCTCAAATATTTATTTTGAAAATATCTGTAAACTTGGCCAAGTGGATATGTGAGATATATACCTTACCTACCTGACATCTTTTTTACTCACTTTCTGGGTGGTAAGTTGAGATTTAAGTTGAAGGACAGGTCCCAGAGAGCAACATAGGCCCAGGAGTAGTTAGATGGAATTAGAACTGTTCACCAATGACTAAACTACTTCTTTCTCCTCCAAAAATGCACCTCAGGGCTAAGGACAACCCTGCTGCTGTTGCTCTCACTCAAGTGAGACTGTAAACATGAAATCGAGTCACCTCTCAAACATCTGCACTACGAAGAAGGCCAGTTCATGTGAATAATCCATAACAGTAAGTAAGTTAGTAATATTCGGGTATATTTTAGCAGATCTTCCTTCTTAAATAAGATCTGCTAGATATAAAAATAAAATTGGTTCATATTGCCTAAACAAACTTAAGGGAATCAGGAAAACAAAACATCAACAATTTCAAAAGCATGCTATACAGGGAAGTGAAGGTAGCCCCGGAGAGTTAAATGGAACTAAGGCTAACCCACAAATACATGTTAAGTGAGAGGTAATTAGCAACTTAGGGAATAAATCAAAAGAAATAGAAGACAAAGTCCGTGATCTGCAGGAACTTAGCGAGATAGTCTGTGACCTAAGATATGCACAAAACAAACAGGTAAAAGTAATTTGCCAAACAATATACCCTCTTATAATAATTTATTTAAGAACTATTTAAATAGTTAAAAGACATCCAAGAAATATAACTAATGAAAACAAATAACCTTTATAGAATTACACTAAATGGAAATGTCACAATACAAACTATTACTATCTATCTCAATAAAAGAAATAAAGAAAAACTAAGCCAGGAAAAATAGGCTTTTAACTTTGTACCTAAATAGAGAAGCTCGGGCAATCCACATAAAGGACTTCTTTGACATTCTCCTGATAAAAGCAGTTAAAAACCTTACAGAGTTGTCTATAAGAACAAACAATTAAAAACAACCTAAAAGTTTAACATTGTAGGAACATCCAAAATTATGGTTATATAAACAGAATGAATACAGTCATTTATAATTAAGAAAACAAATGTCTTATTCTACATTTTTTTTTAAAGAAACACAAAATCGGTTGATTACAACTAAGAAAAATATCTACATATTTGGTCAAGAACTAAAAAAGTCAACTGCAAAAATGAAAACAGCTATGTTACTTTGGTTGATTATGAGTGACTCTCTTTAATATCTTAACATCTTTAACGATGCTCCTAACAATTTTTTTTAAAAAGAACCACCCTTCCGGGGGGGGTTGTCTTAGTGATTTCTTTGCCATAACGTGGCTGCATTCAATCTGTCCTTTTTAGATAAGGACTATGGTTCATCCATTTCCTAATAATGTCTTCAAACTTTCCTTTTTTGCTGCTAAATAATGGTCCCATTCCTCCCCCACCCAGACATAGATACCCCCTACCCCAGCCTTCCATCCCCCACAATTAGAAACATTCATATTTTACCCAACTGCAAAGCACTGGCCAACCTAATGCTCCTGCTTATGGCAATCTTTCTCCCAAAGCATTTTCTAAGCTCACAGGTTCCCTCTTCACCAGGTAGTTAAGACACAGACTCAAGAACTAGCTAAGTGACAAGTACATAAAAAGAGAAGTCTGTGTGTATTTATGAAATTTCTAGAATGGTATCCGTTGGGGTCTACATAGAGTAGGAAATTTGTAATAAAATTCAGGCTTAATGAATGTCTGAAAATAATTTATCATCTAATTCCCAAAATGTTACTTGGCTTTATAATACATAATTTAAGTAATCATGTATTCTGCACATCTAGCAATAGAAGGGACACCATGTCTTCATTCTAAAGCAAAGCTTTCTAATACCAGGCTTTAGAGAGCAATCATGACTTCTGTCTCCTAACATACACATTACCTGTCCCAACCACAAACTGACTGGGATCTAATCAACTTTTAAAAAAGGTATTATCTACCTGAATTACATGAACTATAATTATTACTTACTTCCGTTTTTTGGCCTTAACAGGTTCATCTTCATTAAGTTCTTCCATTAATTCTTGTTCTTCTTTAACTATAAGATCAAATTTAATTAAAACTTGTCAGAATAAAATTCATCAAGTAAGAATTAAAACATTTAAGTCTGAATCCCTCTTCTAGCCACTACCAGAACACTTGCTTTAATAGTATTAAAAAGTAGCTACAGGAGCACCTGGGTGGCTCAGTCAGTTAAGTGTCTGCCTTCAGCTCAGGTCACCATCCCAGAGTCCTGGGATGGAACCCCACAATGGTCTCCCTGTCAGCAGGGAGCCTGCTTCTCCCTCTCCTTCCCATTCATGCTATTTCTGTCCTGTCTCTCTCTCCCCCAAATAAAAAATAAAATCTTCAAAACAAAACAAAACAAACCCAGTAGTTAGAATCCATAGTTTACTCACTTGCACTCATAGAAAACTGCCATTTTTGGATGGACAGCATTGTGGGAGTTGGATGTCCTGGCAAAAACATATCAAATATTATAATGAATAGTTACATGCACATATTACACAATATTCTCTTTCAAAAAGTTACTGTTTAGGGGCGCCTGGGTGGCTCAGTGGGTTAAGCCTCTGCCTTCAGCTCGGGTCATGATCTCAGGGTCCTGGGATTGAGCCCCATGTCAGGCTCTCTGCTCAGTGGGGAGCCTGCTTCCCCCACTCTCTCTCTGCCTGCCTCTCTGCCTACTTGTGATCTCTGTCAAATAAATAAATAAAATCTTTTTTAAAAAAAAGTTACTGTTTACATAAAATACCCATCCCATAATCCTCTCTCCTTTATAAAACATTAAATAATTCTATACTTCCTAAATTAATCTTCCCTTTAAATTTCTAAATCACTTTGAAATGTTTATTCAAGACATGCATGCATTTATCAAATAACTGTACTGAATATTTGAAAAGAGTCATAAAAACAAAAGCAAATCTCGTATCTCCTTGGCATAATTCAACACTAGGATTATAAAGTATCATCAGTATTACAGCTATAAAACAGACATTGCTAAAGGGGAAAAGTGGTACCTAGTAACTTTACCACTAGCAGGCAAAGTTTCAATGATTTGGAAATGATTTGCAAGTAAAAAGTGTAGCACCATATATATATATATACAACCTATAAAGGTTTCTCAATTCTTATAAATGACATATATTTGGATTGATTTCATTGGAAGAATCAGGTGATTCATTCATGCTTCTACAGCACATAAGGGAGTCTATAAAAACATAATCATGTCAACATGAGGACAAATTACCAATATAAAATATGCAATAAAAATTATGTAAAAATATCTATGTTCATTATATCTACTGAAATGCTATCTTAACGCAAGGTACCTTAAAAAAGATAATCTCTTAATAAGGTTTGTCACTATACAGTCAGGATTAAGGCTTTTATTCCCTAAATTTCATTTACTTGAAAAGAGTAAGCTTTGGGGGCGACTAGGTGGCATAGTCAGTTAAGCATTCAATTCTTGATTTCAATTTAAGTCATGCGATAGAGCCCTGTGTTGGGCTCTGTGCTCATTGGGGAGATTGCTTAGGATTCCTCTCTCTCTCTTTGCCCCTCCCACCATCACCCCCCACACACTGCACACACTGTTTCTAACATAAATAAATATTTAAGAGTAAGCTTTTATAATTTTATAAAACTTTCTTTTACAAAAGTAGTAAACAATATTTTAAAATGCTCTGTAGAGTTCTGATTATTTCAAAAAAATTTATTACTAGTTATAAAAAGTGTTAAGAGGCTCACTGAAGAGTGTTTTAATATTATTAGTAAGCACAGAGAAAACCTGAAGCAGAACCAACATAACTTGGACTAAAAATCTTGATAAGGACAATGAGTTAAAAAAAATACATATAAATATTTTACAAAAAACTAATTATTCACACTCTCTAATTTTTAATATCTCTACTAGCAAACTCAAACTAGGATAGTTAGTGGTCTATTTCCCATTCTCAAATTTCTTATATTCCTTAGAAATAGCAAGTTTTCCTAAATGGCCTCATATTTTCTGTAAAAGTATTAAAAGAATGACAAAATTAGAGGATAAATTCCTAATTTAAAACTTACTTAGTTTCTTCACTTCTTCCATTCCTTTTTTATGAGGAGGCTCCTGAATAATTTTGTCAACATCTGCCCTTCCAATCAGATCATCAGGTCGGTCCCACATAGAAAGACGGGTGGTAGGATTATAAAAGAAGACCCGCTCATCACCAGTCCAAACGACACACCTATGAATTGATTCAAATATACCAGTTTCTTCTGTTATGGAACATATTTGATAAGTAAGTCTTTTACTGTCATTCTGCCTAAAGGAGAGGTGGAGGGGTGGTGAGGACACCTTGGTACTTAATAGTTACAGAGCCGAATACAATTTCTAAAGGAGAGAGCTGAGTGGCTAAGGTTGGAACAGCAGTTCAACATTTTAACTGAGAAAACCAAGAAAAGCAAATTCATAATCAGTGGTTAGAGTGCTCAAGAACTTGGTGTAGTTGGTTCAATCGGAGTGTTACATTTTAACCTATCACAAAGGATGAATTCAATGGAAACAAATAAGAATGCTATTAAACAGTTCTAAAACTAAAGAAAAGACCACAGCACCATACCTATTATGTAATACTTCTTAGTATTTCTTACCAAATCAGAATTTTACATACTCAAATGCAACCTGCTATGAAGTCTTTAATATCTTATTATATCTGGTATAAAAATAAGAAATACTGATTGCACTATGACACCAGAGCCCACTAGAGCTCACTGTTCCTGTTCATTACAAGAAATTCAAACAAAATAGAAAAAACAAGAATGTTAAGGACTGTGTACAGTTTTTAAAAAATAAATGTAAGTACGGAAGAAAGTCAATATTTACAGCAGCAACTGTGAGGGTATAAATTTCCCATTTTTCCTCCCTCACACCTCTACCCTAAGGGCCCCCAGTCACACAGTAGCACGGCAGTGGCAGTACAGCCAGTGAAAACTCCCAATAGAAACCAGGTACTTGTGGCCAGATAATTATAAGTTCATCAACAGCTGCCAAGCCAAGTTGATCTAGATGTTGAAAATAACAGACAAAACCTCTATTGTTGAGATAATCAAAGACTTTAAAGCAACAATTATAACTAGAGTTCATGAGATGAAGGAAAACTTGAAACAAATGAAAACACTGTTCTCATTAGAGAAACAGAAATTGTAAAAAAACAAAACCACAAATTTTAGAGATGAAAAACACACAACTGAAGCAAAGGGAAAAAAAGAGACAAGCCAAGAAACAGACTCTTAACTAGAGAGAGCAAACTGATGGTTACCAGAGGGGAAGTGGGTAGAGGGATCGGGATTAAGGACACTTGTCATGAACACCAGTAACGTATGAAGTGCTGTATCACTGTACTGTACACCTGAAACAATATCATACATTAAAATTAAAACATTAGGAAAAAAAATAAACTGAAATTAATTCTTTGGACTGGCTCTAGAACAGAACAGAGATGACGGAATGATCAGTGAACTACTAAGTACATCAGTAATTATCCCGCCTAAAGAATAAAGAGAGGAAAAAAGAATCAATAGGCTTTCAGGAAACCTAAGGGACTACAGCAAAATGCCCTACATAAATGTCACTTATGTAGATGTTTAACTTTATTTGGGGAAAAAACCTATCCTAAATTTTCTATGCCAGTTTCTAAAATATGTCACACTACAAACAGGAAAACATTGGACCATGGGTTTCTTACCAGAAACCATAGAGGCAAGAACAAAGTAAAACAACATCCGTTACGTCCGGGGATTGGAGGGGTGGGGAGGGTGGATGGGAATGAAATGTTCTAAAATCGAATACGGTAATGGCTACACAACTCTGTGAATACAAAAGTCATGAAGTTGTACAATTCTAATGAGTGAACTGTTTGGGATGTGAATCATCTCAACACACTTGTTGGATTTTTAAGAAACAGCTAGACAAAAAAAGTATATATGATTCCTGACATAACATTCTAGAAAATACAAAGTAATCTTAAATAAAAGCAGAAGGCTCCGTAGGGATGGGATTAGAAGAAGGAGGGATAACAATGGAACACAAGAAAACTTTCAGGGTTATTGGAAATATTTATTTTGATTGTGGAAATGAACTTTAAATATTTCAGCTCCTCATACTTCAAGTTTATTTAAGTAACACACACAAATAAGAAAATGGGGCCTCCTGGCTGACTCAATCAGAAAAGCATGCAACTCTTGATCTCGGGTTTCTAAGTTTGAGCCCCATGCTGGTTGTAGATATTACTTGAAAAGAAAATCTTTAAATAAAATCTTTAAAAAAAAACGGGGCGCCTGGGCGACTCAGTTGGTTGAGCGACTGCCTTCGGCTCAGGTCATGATCCCGGACTTCCAGGATCGAGTCCCGCATCGGGCTCCCGGCTCTTTGGGGAGTCTGCTTCCCCCTCTGACCTTCTCCTCTCTCATGCTCTCTCTCACTCATTCTCTCATGAATAAATAAATAAATAAAAGCTTTAAAAAAAAATAAAATAAAAAAAATTTTTTTTAAAAATTAAAAAAAAAAAACCCTAGGGCGCCTGGGTGGCTCAGTGGATTAAGCCGCTGCCTTCGGCTCAGGTCATGATCTCAGGGTCCTGGGATCAAGTCCCGCATCGGGCTCTCTGCTCAGCAGGGAGTCTGCTTCCTCCTCTCTCTCTCTCTCTCTGCCTGCCTCTCTGCCTACTTGTGATCTCTCTATGTCAAATAAATAAATAAAATCTTAAAAAAAAAAAGAAAAGAAAATCTTTTTTAAAAAGTGAGAAAATGTATAATGTACTACTAAATCCAAATCATTTGTGGAAATGGGACTAGAGGCATTTGTCATGGAATCCAACAAAAAACAAGGCTCAGTGATCCTAAGAAAAACAAAACACTTCTACTTTTCACCTCTCCTTACAGTTAATTTTAAAACGAAGTGTGGGGGCCCTGGGTGGCACAGTCAGTTAAGTGTCCAACTCTTGGTTTCAGCTCAGATCTTGATCTCAGGATGTTGAGATCAAGCCCCATGTCCAGCTCTGTGCTCAGCACAGAGTCTGCTTGGGAATCTCCCTCTCCCCACCCCCCCGCTGTTGCTCGTGCTCATGTTCATGCATATGCACTCTCTCTCATTCTCAAACAAGTAAATCTTTAAAAACATAAATAAATAAAAGCAGGTGTGGGGGGAAACATGTTATATACCACATTCCATCAGAATAATCCTGAGAGGGCACAGGGTTGGCTCAGTCAGAAGAGCATGTGACTCTTGATCTTGGCATTGTGAGGTTTATTTCTAGTAGAAACTAAAAATAAAATCTTTTTTTTTTTTTATTTTTATTTTTTTTTTTTAAAGATTTTATTTATTTATTTGACAGACAGAGATCCCAAGTAGGCAGAGAGGCAGGCAGAGAGAGAGGAGGAAGCAGGCTCCCTGCTGAGCAGAGAGCCCGATGTGGGACTCGATCCCAGGACCCTGAGATCATGACCTGAGCCGAAGGCAGCGGCTTAACCCACTGAGCCACCCAGGCACCCCTAAAAATAAAATCTTATAAAAATCTAAAAAAGGAACAATCCTGGGATACTTAAGCCACCTTGATAGATGTTTAACTTTACGTGGGGGAAAAAAAAAACCCTTAATTTTCTATCCTAGTTTCTAAACACTATTTAATTATTGACAGCAGTAACTATTAAGATAGAGATGCTATTTTACTAATTCATGCTGGCTTCAAAACACCAAAGTGTAATGTACTTCATCAGTACTAACAATAAATGTGGAGTGAGACACTGTCAGAACATTTCAGAAAACAAAAATCACGGACAAAGAATTCTTGTACCAAAAAACTGCCCTGTGCTGGGGCACCTAGATGGCTCAGTGCACTGAGCATCTCACTCCTGATTTCAGTTCAGTCTCATGATTTCATGAATCATGGATTGAGCCCTACATCGGGCTCCATGCTAAGCAGATACTGCTTGTCCCATTCCCTCTGCTCGCCCTCTCCCAAGCTCTAATAAATAAATAAAATAAAAAAAAAAAATTACCCTGTGCTAATAATATGCATGTACTCATGATAAAATGTTTAGGGATGAAGTGTACTAATTAATATCTGCAACTTTTAACCTTTTAAAAAAATAATGTACTGAGAGATGATAAATAATAATGCAAATAGAATTAAATGTTACTTGTAGACGCTAAGTCAATATATGGCGCTCACAGTTCTAGAAACATTCTTCCAATGTTTCTACAGGTTTCAACTTTTTCATAATAATATACTGGAGCAAAAACCTTTGGAAACAAAAACAAAAACCTACAGAAACACAAGAGCTAATTAATTAGTGGTCCTGTGCCACTCTCTGTATATGCGAAAGTGAGCAAAACTTGAAAGATCACTTTTCCTAAGTTAAAACCCAATACAGAGTACACGCAAAGAAAGCACAGCAAATACAAGCAACTCTCACTGGGCACGCTGCAAGACACCATAAAACTAACTGCAAGCTAAAGCTGTAGTATGCAATCTCAGTAAGCAATGGGAAAAAATATAATTAGTCCATAACCTTTATTTTTTTTGAAGATTTTATTTATTTGTCAGAGAGAGCACAAGCAGAGGGAGAAGCAGGCTCCCTGCTGAGCTGGGAGCCCAATATAAGACTCAATCCCAAGATCCCAGGATCATAACCTAAACTGAAGGCAGACGCTTAACCGGCTAAGCCAGCAGGAATCCCAGTCCATAATCTTTAAAAACTTTTGTCAAAACATTAAAAGCTCTCTTGGACCAGAAACTAAAGTTTATTGATCTAAGGAATAAAAAATGCTTCTAATTTTGATCTCTCTTTAAAGAGTCAAACAAATGTTGTGATATGCCAGGAAAATAAAAATCCCAATATTGGTACAGAAAATATGAAGCTTCATGTTTTGCATTTAGCTTCTTAACTGTAAAGAAACAGTTATTTCAAGAAATTTGGGGTGCCTGGGTGGCTCAGTTGGTTAAGCAACTGCCTTCGGCTCAGGTCTTGATCCTGGAGTCTCAGGATCGTGTCCCACATCGGACTCCCAGCTCCAAGGGGAGTCTGCTTCTCCCTCTGACCTTCTCCCCTCTCATGCTCTCACTGTCTCTCTCTCAAATAAATAAATAAAATCTTAAAAAAAAAAAAAAGAAATTTGAAGATAAGAAGAAAGAGTAATAAAAATCTGATTATCCAAATGAAGTGGCATAGCCCGCTTAACTAAGAAATTTGTTGGGTCTTCTTTCTTCTTTTTTCTAAGTAATCTCTACACCAAAAACATGGGGCTGTTTGGTGTAGAGACTTATAATCCCGAGATCTAAAGTCTTGTGCTCCACCAAATGAGCCAGCCAGGTGCCTTCTAAGTAATTTGTTTTGCTTAAAGTTAGCATTCACCCATTTTAGAAAAAAATTAAAGAATTAAAGTTCTACTGACAATACATTTTTCACTGACCAGAACCTGGAAAATAATTTAAACAAGCAGTTATCTTATATGTATTCAGATGGACTATAAAAGCACTAGGAACATATAGTTGCATGGGGGGTGAGGGACAGCCCCTAAGAAATACCTAAATCTAGAAGATATAAATGAAAGATCAATACATTTGATCCCATAAAAATACAAAATTTATGTTATGACAAGACATCAAAACAAAAATGAATAGGTAGGGCGAAAGTATAATGTATGTAAAAATCAAAGGGTATTGATAATAGTATGCATAAAAGTCTTCTGGGGCACCTGGGTGGCTTGGTAGGTTAAGCGTCTAACCTCAGCTCATCAGGGTTGTGGGATCAAGCCCTCCAAGAGGCTCCACACTCAAGAGGAGTCTGCTCATCCTTCTCCCTCTTTCTGCCTCTCCCCACCACCCTAAGCTCTCTATCTCCCTCTCAAATGAATTTAAAAAAAAAAAAAAAATCTTAAAAAAAAAAAAAAAGTTTCTCCTATCATTAAGAGAAAGACAAAACCATAAAGATGAGGAAAACTGTGAAGGGAAGAATCCACAGCCCCAATGAACATGAAATATCAAATTATACCAGCATTCTGAAAACATTTAACAGGAACCTTTTTCTCAACAGGTTACCAAAGATTTAAATAGACTATGCCACACTGGTAAGAGGGAGAGAAAACTGGTACTCTGAAGCCACTGCTTGGAATATTAACTGGCATAGTTCAGCACCCCTGTCAAAACCTTTCTGAGGTCAACCTACCAGTAGCTACTGAAATATTAAATAACAGTATCACCTCATTGAATTGATTCACTTGAATCAATCCAACAGAAATACTTGCACATATTCACAAAGAAATATGTACAAGGATGTCCTAAACAGCAGTTTCTGTTAATGCGGGGCAGAGGTAGACAACCTCATCTCATCATCCATTTATAGAAAAACTATGCATTTACAGAAAACTATGCTATCCATCACAAACAGATTTATATGTACAAAAACAGCAACATTTCTTGAGACATTTTTAGTAAAAACCACTGAGGAATACAGTTTTTAACACTCTAAGATGCATGCAGACCACATGTACAACTCTGTACACATGTACACAAAACAAAGGGTCCAGAAGGCATATGTAACCAAACTTTCATTAACGAGGCTTGGGACAAGTGGAATTAATTTTTTCCTCCAAATAATTCTTTCATATTATATGTTTTTATGGATTCACATTATTCTTTTCTAATAATATCAGATCAATGAAAAAATAACTGAAAGCAGGACACAAAAACTACAGCTATAGAGTATACAGAAAAAGAGGTTTGGAGGGCAATAAAAAAAAAAAAAAAAAAAAAAAAAGAGAGAGATTTGACATGCAAGTAACAAATGTTCCAGAAAAGGAAAAAACAAACAGATAAAGAGAAGCAATAATTAAACAAATTCCAAAAGAAAATTCCACTCATCTGGGGACAGGCTCAAATCTGAAAACTGATGAGGGTCCATGAAGCTTCAGACTAGTGGGGTTTGGAGGTGGTTATCAGCTTTTCACATACAATAGTCAAATTCAGGAACCACAACCTAGGAACAAATTCTTTAAGTAGGCTCTTTCTGTAACTTCGATTTTGGATCCAGGTAAATATTTTGCTTAATTATTTTTTAAAATGAGGCTATGTATCAAGTTGGTGGAATAAAATATACAGAAGACTTACTCTAAATGCCTTTAAAACACAGTAATTTGACTATAGTCAGCCTGGAGTGACATACTCTGAACATAAAAGTAACGTGGGGAGCGAGGAGGATAATAAAGGTTAAAAAATGTCTTCAGTATCATATTGTTAGTGACAGTGTTGGTACTACAATTCTGTGACTTGTGTGTGAGATAAGCAAATGAGTAATTGCATTTATATCACTCAGAAAAGGATTTTCAGCAGGAAAGGGAATGTTGAATTAAAATAGATGATGAAGTTCAGTAAAAACCTCATAGTAAATCTGAACTGCAAGTAATGATACGAACTCATGATGTATCTTTAAATGTGTGCATCTTCAATCTGTTCCTACCAAAGAGGCTTAAAGATAATGACTTATTCAGTAGTAACAACTATCCCTAGATCTTATAAATGCCACATCCCACAAAAAGCAAAATGGACGAATCTATATCCAAGACGGGAAATACATGAGAAAGCCAGGAACATCTTTGTCAGAGTAGAAAACAAGGAAGGTATCAAAGACAGGGTTGCAACACAAAACCTCAGGGTCAACCTTAGGAGGCTTTACCCAGCCCAAGATACAACAACTGAACTTTAGTAAGGATAATAACTATAACAGACAGAAGCAAAGAAAATGTATTTAAATCCATGAATTTGTTAAATAGTCAAACCAACTCATTATTGTGAAAACCTCCACACTGACATTATGGGCCAAATAACTAATTCCTGTAGGGAGCTCTCCTGTACCTGCTAGGATGTTTAGGAACATCTCTGCCCTCTAACAACTAGATGCTATAAGCTATCAATCCCTTCCAAGTTATGACAACCAAAATGTCTTCAGACACTGCCAAACATCCACTTGTGAACTAGTCTTGTCAAAAGGTCACACATGAACTTGATCGGGGCTCTGCAGGAAATTCAGGAATAGAAGACTGAAACGGTACCCAGGAATGCAACAACACTCAGACTGTGATTCTCCACATAACAAACATATTTTTAAATAATAAAAACAGAAAAGAAAAAGCAATGAAAACACAATGAAGGGGATTACAAGACATAAGGGAGAACTCCCTGCAATGTGTGAATTATATATGAATTAAACAGGCTGGAGTAGGAACAGGAGAGAGCACTGACACAGGGAGAAAGAGAAAAGGAAAACCAAACCAAAGAAGAAAAAGTACACTTAAATAAAAAGACAATTTTACACAGTTCTAAAAATATAATCATGTATGCGGGAATATGTACAAAATTAATTTTTAAAAATCTTAAACACTAAAAAGGAGATTCAGGATCTCACAGCAGTACAATAAACATTAATGGACAGTACCGTGAAAGGAGAAAGACAATGCACAGCAATTGGGTTTTAGGTCTGAACACCCAAAATACAAGAAATAAAAACCAAAATATGCTTTAGATAAAAAAGTCTACTTGGTGTGTATTTTTTAAAAGCACCTTTTCTTACTACATGATGAACCACGGCAATAACTCAGCAAACAAGAATTTTAAGTCATTTACTTATTGAGCCAAGTACATACCATGGAGTACCGGGAATAGGGGTAGTAGCTACTGGCTTTGCCTTCTGGGCAGCCTTTTCTTCTTCAGTCATCTCCTCCTCTTTGGGCTCCTATGGGAAATGATGTTACTCCCATTTAATTAGGTATTTCAGGTATCACAAAACCATACCTGAATCTTACACAAATCCAAGTTATACTGTGAATAACTCAAAGTGCAACCAACATAGGGTCTGTTACTAGCGTAGTGAGGATCCTGTGTAGGAATTTCTAAGAAAAGTTCTAAATCCTTGCTCCCTAGACAGAGCCAAATTCTACAACAGCAGACCCCAGCAACAGCAGATGATCCTAACTTACAGAGTCACTAACCATCTGCTTAGGAACAGAAATGGAGAACTGAGGATAAGAAAATTAGATGAGACTTCCTCCTTTAAGATTATTTCTTTCTCCTGCTAACTTCTTAACTAATAAGACATGCCTATCATTAATCCCTCACTGAATAAAGGAAGCTTCCAAAAAGGAGAGCTTTTTCAGTGCTGTGTAGAGATCATCCCATGCCAGGAGAAGACAGATAAAATAAAACATTCCCCAAATATAAAATAGTACTTATAATTTTTACCATGTGCCAGTCTATAAATCAGAAGGCTGGGATTGGGTCAATGCTCTGGTCCAACGCCCTTTCTTTCCAGGGGCCTTGGTTTACTCTAAGAAGTTAATGAAACTTTCAAAGGAAAAACTGAATTACAAAGTTCAAAGAACTCCAAAATTTCAGAAATCAGACTGTAGCAATTATCTACGACTGTATCAAATGGGTGTTCAATCACAAGTCGATTGCACCCAACAATTACTGCTGGCTCCCAGGTTAACAGGCCGCTGCTCTTTACCTCCTTTATCTCCTTTATTGGCTCTTCTTTAGGGTCCTCCTCCTCCGTCTCCATTGGCAGAGGTTCTTCAGAAGGTTCTTTAATTGGCTCTTTAATCTTCTCCTCTAATTTTTCTATTATAAAGTTAAGACAATGGCACTCAATGGTTTTTGGTGTAATTTTCTAAGAACTTTCAGAGACTAAGTAATTAAGATATTCCGTTAACTAGAAGTTATTAACCACAAAAATAAAATGTTCTTCTTTCTATCATCAATTTCAATGTAACGTACTAGTCAAGTTTAATACTTGCTCTACCATCAGAACACTTTCACTAGAAAAGTGAGGGACACAGTCCCTCACTGTCCCTGTAGAGGGACACAGTCTTTCAAGTCTCTCTCGTTATTCTTTGTAGCAATGATTCGTTTTGCTCAAAGGGACAAGATACTAAGATACTTGGAAACAGGAACTTGTGATACAGAAAACTGTATGAATTTTCTCCATCTCAGACTCCAAGGGCCTGCATTTCTTTCTTCAGAACACATGCAACACAGACATCTCTTCCTGAGAGCACTGTCAGTCTCAGTAATTACATAGGAGAATAATTATGAAATTCCTAACAGCATATATATATGTGTACAGATGTATAATTAAATTTCTCCAGATGGAAAAACCAAGGACAAACATGTAAGTGGAACTGGCTTTTTAAATATACACATATTTATCAATCTGGTAGAAATAAATAATCCAAAACTACAAGATGAGTAATTCCTTCAAATGTGTTAAAAAGGAAGTAACTCAGAATTTCAAATAGCATTCTATTATCATAGCTTTCACTATGCCTCAACAAGTCATTAAAACTATACCTTTTTCCTTTAGCTCTTGGGGTTTTTCCCAGGTTGATTCTAAAGTTCTATTATTATAGTAATAGGTCTTTCCATCCGCTGTTTTATATTCAGTCCACTCAGAAACTGCCGTCGCTCCAGCTAAGGTAGCAGGGGAAGCTGCAATAGCAACCTGGGGATGTATCATAGGTACGATAGGAGGGGCCATGCCTGGCAACACACCTAAAAGAAGAATAATACGAAGTTAGGTCCAAGTATCAAATTGTAAAGTAAAATGAAACTTTAAAATATGAGCTACATCTTTCTATTAAATACTAATAAATGAATGAGCCAGTTGGAACAAAACAACGAATCGTATAAAATGTGATTTAATTACTTAACACTATTTCTCTGGTTTAGTTCTAAGATCTAAATTCAATTAGATTCAGAAATTCAACCCATGAAGTACCTTAAGAACAGCCAAAAATTTGGACTGAAGTAACGATGAAGTCCTAACAATTATAAAAATCATGACACATTCTGTATGTGTGAAGAAAGATATATTTTTATAAAGAATTTCTCAAATTCTAATGAAATCAAGACAACAGACATATTTAGTGAGCATACTTCTGAGGCAAAATTATTTTTTAGTTCTAAGGTACCTAAAAGGGTATGATAAAATTCTCAGTTTTCAAGTAAATGACTGAGTTCATTATCAAATCCACTTTAATATACTAAGTGATTAAGTCAGACATCCCTGTTAACTCTTTGTCAGTTTAGTCTTTTCCTTAAAAAAAAAAAAAAAAAGGCAATTTCTTCTAATTTTTTAAAAGATAAGCCAAGATAATTATTTTTTATAAGACAGCTACATAAGCTGACATTATAGAAATAATTAAGGACATATAAATCCAAATTGGAAAAAAAAAACAAACCCCTCATATCTTATTTCAGAATTTAAGTTGTGGGTAGCTATCTTCAATAAGTTTCAAATGTAAAGTTATACTATGCACACAAATATTCACACACATATACCCACTAGCATGCAAGCATAATCACATCACTTTACACATGGAAATGATTTTTTTATATTTAACTTAAAAACACATCAAAAATAAAATAAATGTAATGAAAATGAGAATGAAGTTGTTTACACTTATTACAAAAATTAAGATATAAAGTTATCTGACCTTATTTGTTTTTTGTGAACCAAAGAAGCTAATACTACAGGCAATTGGGAAAATTAAGTGTTGGCCAAATATGACAACTGCATTTATACTGCTCATTAAAAAGAAAAATATAAAAAAATCCACTCACTTGGGCAAAAATAAATAAATAAAAGGATAAACAACAACATTCACTACCATGCCAACTTACAGACAAAACAAACTAAGATGGTTTTAAAAATTACCGGTCTTGGTGGTAGCGACTGTCTTTACATACGGGCAGCTGACTATTTGCATCATTGCTACACCTGTAAAATGGATAAGCAAGCATACGTTGGAAAGCTGCCATGGAATGTCGGCTACCACTGGGATTCAGGGAAGTAATTTACCACTACAATTTAGAATGCTATTCCCATTGAAAAAGACCAGGAATGGAGTAGAATTTCTTTTTGTTTGACATTTTGTGGGAAGTGGTGCCAAATCCACTGATAACTAATTCTAAATTATAGCATCAATTACCTTTTTATCAAACCAGCTCTGATAATATTTGAAGGAGACTCAAAAGTTTAAATTCAATGAAGGAAGCCCCTTCATTACATATATATAACAAGTTCTCATGTGGGACATTTTCCCACAGGACATCAAACCCATGCTGCTGTTGCTTAGATACCAGTGAAAGGCAGATGCAGCATGACACTGACAAGACACTTTCTCTGTGCTGCTGCTAAGTGGAAACTACATGCAGAAGCTGAAGCATGGGGCATAACCATGCAGAAGGAGAAAATGAATAAAATAGGACAAAGAGGGGTACGAGAGAAAGGAAGAAAGTAAGGTATGGGATGGATTCAAATATTCCAATGCAAATAATATTTTAAATAAAAGGGCAGAGATGAAAAGAAGGGTAGCACTCAACTAATGACAAAATATCCATGTTTAGAACCTGCTCTAAGGAATGTCACAGGCTTGAAACAGTGTGGAAGCAGGCTAACATACGAAGAAAAATACAGCCCCTGTAGTAGCACCAATGACTACATGGGCTGATTGCTCAGAAACCTCTATTATTTAAGCCAACTAAAGAAGCAGCACTTGTATCAAAGAATGGAAATTACGTACAGTTCTTAGAAGAATGAAGACTCATCATGATGCATTACAATGGTGATAAAAAGGGAATGAAAGGAAAAGCTGGAAAACTAAGACTGATTAATTGAAGAAATCCAAAATTAAGTGTGAATTGGAAAAAAATTTTTAAAGGAAAGGGCTGAAGGCTGAAGGCAGGAAGAAAAGGGGTTGCGGAATTAAGTTTTAATTTCTGTTTTGGCTGAAAAAAACTAAACCTAGCTGGGTAACCATGAAAATTTAAAATCATATTCATATTCCCCACTGAAGTATAGGACAAAAAATTTCTCTTGGAGTTAAAAAAGGAAATTAAACCCCTGGCTTTGTAAATAATGTACCTAAGTTCACGCACACACACACAAAAATACGGCCAATTTTTGAAAAAATGCCTTTTATTTCTTATTTACTACTTTAAGTAAAGAATATTAAAGCTAAACTTTCTATTACCCCTGGAACTAAAACAAAAGCACTGGATCAATAAAGCATGCTGAGTTAAGTCATATGTATGCTTCTGTTTTCCCTAATGTTAAAAGAAAGCAATGGAAAAATTCATTTGGTTAAAGAAGTTACACCGCACCATGAGGTTTAAACTAGTATAAATACTGCCATCTGCAGGACGACTAGAACCTAGGAAGTTAGCCCTAGAAATTCAATTCTTAGAATACATGAACTTTTTTCTCAATGTTCTCCAAAACCACTCTCCCCAAAAGGTAATTTTAACTATTCAACTTAAACAGAAGAAAATCAAATCTATTCATGTTTAGGCCCAAGTACCATTGTTAAATATGAACTGGGCCAACACAGAGCTCCTATTGACTGACAACAAAGAGACCATACTGAAAGCCCTTACGTGTTTCTTCTCATGCTAAAAAGATAAATGTAAGGCCTTCTTTGGGGCTGATTACATACATAAGACTCACAAAACCGCCACACATCTAAATTTTTAATCTTCTATTTAAAGGGAGCATCTGGGGCACCTGGGTGCCTCAACCGGTTAAGCAACCAACTCTCAATTTTGGCTCAGGTCATTATCACTGGGTCTTGAGATCAACCCACGTGTGGGGCACCATATTCAGCAGGGAGTCTGCTTGAGGATTTTCTATCTGCCTCTCCCTCTGCCCTTCCCTCTGCTCTTGCTGGCTCTGGTACTCTCTCTCAAATAAATACATTTAAAATTTTAAAAAATCTAAAGGGAGCATCTGTTCAATTTTCCTATAACTTTATTCTCAAATTATGTTCTACTAGGTAATTAGAAAATTCCATTTAGCATTCTGAATAATTCTGATGCCAACAAGTTTCTTAAAATTCAAAGATTTTATAGTCTTAGAAATCCTATAATTCCAATCCATTTTACTATTCCCAATTCCAACTCTAATTTCTATATTGTACCTATAACTCTTCCACTTTCACTCATCTTATTTGATTATCCCTTCTTTAATCATCCTCATTAGAGCCCTACACTGCTCTTACAGAAAGAATTTAAAGCTCCAAGATAATTCACAACCAAATCTTTCCTGTTTACCTTACTGCCAAACTGATAAAAAGAAACAAAAAGAGATCAATCCCACTGTACATAAAAGATCTGGGGAGGAGAAAAACAAGTCATCATTTCTACCCCCCCACCCCACTAAAACACCTTGGAAAACTGAATTAAAAGGGAAAATAGGAAAATGAATTTGTAATATCAAAGATGCCTTACCATATAAACAAATATTATTATTATTTTCTGTAAAACATTAACTCTCTCTTTAAGGAATCTTGGCATCCTGAACAAAATTTTACAGATTACCTAACTCAAGCTCTCTTCCAAATGACCTACAAGATGACATTAGTGACTGTCATTTATTAAATGCCTTTTATTGCTAAACTTCATAGGTACCACCTCGCTTAGTCAAATGGTCACCACCACCTGTTTTAAAATGTCTAGATGGGGTGAGGGTCAGAAAAGACCATATCAAAACAGAGCAATAAGGGATTTTTTTGTGACAAAATTCAGCAGTCTATAGAAATGAACTTTGTTTCTCTGTACCTTTCACCTACCAGTCCCTATTAAGAACCTCCAAAGCAAAAGAAACGTCCTTTTGCAAAACCTCTCAAATACTTTGGTAACATTACTATGCTATACCTCAATCTTCTCTACAGAATTCATAACCCTAGGTCCTTCAGGTGATTCAGAATTCAGTACATGGTCTGAATACTGTCCTTGGCCCCAAAGCAGAGCAAGACTGTGAGAGCTTGTGACCAATGTCAACCTAGTCTCCATGTATCACCTGGTTTTCTACCAAAAGTCTATCTAGAGGCAATTATCCAGCAGCTTGTCTTAAAATTTAATTTAGAAAAAGGATAATACCTAGTATGAGGAAAAATTTTTCATTTTCCTCCTACTTTTAAATGATTTGAGTTTCTTAAACATCACATATTGGGCATTTAATTATCTAACACTACATCAACAATGTGCAAAAGGTTTTCCTTAGGGAAAAAATCCTACCAATTCTTAAAATTTCTCATTTCTTTCTTGCTAAGGTGCAATACCTAAGTGAATGCTTCTTTTCCAAGCGGTCACAAGGACAAAAACAATTAGAAGAATAGCGATAATTAAAATATATACAAATCTAAGAAACAGCTGTACTACAACCCTATTCTTACAAAAAAAGAGTACAAGAACAGCAATAATAGACAGCAGGAGGAATATGAAACTGGGGACAAAAGGCCTAGTTCTATCTATCCTTACTACAAACTAGCCCTGTGAACTTGAGCTATATAAGGTATAAAAGCTTCAAACTGTAATACTAGGAAAACAGACCACGGATTAAGGGTTAAACGTGTTTGCCAACAGCAAATGCATTCAAATTAGGATGCCTGACACTACCACTGTTTAATCCCTACAGGAAGGATTCTATGCCACAACCTCACTGTAACTATTTAAGTGTTTAAATGGTGCAGGTTATATTTCACTTCACCTCCCAAGGTAAAGCTCTGGTTTTGCTTTAGATTAATTTCTTACAGTCAGGTGATCTGCATTTTCTTCCCAATATAACATAGTTACTAAGAGCATGGTATTCGGGTCTGGAATGCTCAGCTCCTATCCCAACGCCATCACTTATTAGCTTTGTGACCATGGGTAAGTAATTTAACCTGTCTGTGTACCTACCTCATACAATGGTTGCAAAAATTAAACTGAGTTATTACACGTAAGGTGCTTAGAACAGGGCACAATATATAAAATCACTCAATTTGTATTTGCTATTAATGACTTATAAGTTCTCAACTTCACAGACTCAATCCTTTAAAGATATTGCATTTGAACATAGTTACATGAAAAGATGATCATTTTTAATTCACTGAGGCCATTATCCAAAAATGAGTGTAGTTTCAAATGTGGCTCTAATTTTAAGACATGTAAACAACAACAAAAAAAGGACATTTACCAAAACTGAAGAGAAAATACTGCAGTTAGCCATGAATCTTTCAGAAACATTTCAAACTGGTCAGATTCAAGGCAAATTTCAAATGCAACAGACACATGAGAACAAACTAACTGACAATATGAAAACATAGCTGGAAAGGACTATTAGAATCTATCGGTTTACCTGGAAGTGGAATTGGCATGCCAGGAAGGGGAACACGAAACGGAGGTACCATTACTGGTGGAAAGGCAGGTATTGCTGCTGCTGGCTGAGGTACTGAATGAGGAACAGCAGGAGGTAACGTCTGGGGATGCGGCTGGGGAACAGTTTGCACAGGTGTGGCTGTAGGAGCAGGAGTTGAAACACTAACTGTAGGCGTGGCAACTGAAACAGCAGAACTTGGGGTCTGATCTTGTGTTGTGGGTGCTGATGAAAGATAAAACAAAAATATGTATCATTCCTTCATAAACCATGTCGCCATATTCATTCATCATTCACTCATTCAGTAAGTATTTAAGAGCCCATTCCATGCACTGCAAGAAACTTCTAACAAGGTCTCTGTCTTTCAGAAGCTTGAAAACAGTTGGTTAAATGAAATACAAAAAAACAACTAAAATACAAAGTGAAATGGGATAAATGAATAGGGATATGAATCAAGACGCAAAGACCATTTCTAACCGTGAGAGGGTAAAGAAAATTGTATACTGATGACAGGCCTTGAAAGACTATGATTTCAACAAGGACAATGACAAAGTAGAAGGAGAAAATAAGTAAGTGGTGGGAAAAGTGAGTAAAAGCAAAGAGGAGATAACAAGGAATTATTCAGAAAATACAAAGCAGGCAGTCAACTAGTAAAACACTAGGCATATCAAAAGAACCAGGGAGTTATGACTGGAAAGGCAGGCCAGAGGCATAAAGTAGAAGGCTCTGACAGAAGACTAGGGAGTCTATACTTTGCCGGGTAGAGAAAGGGAAGAACTAAGGTAAACGCAGAAAACTGACCTAGGAGAATGCACACCAAAATGCATGTGTGTATGCCTCTCACATTTTGCTACATAGCCTTCATTAGAGTCTACATTTTTTTTTTTTTTTAAGAATGCATTCATGTGTTATTCGTGTGATTTCGTGAGCATAAAACAGGTCTGGGGATGCAAAATGAAGGTTTCTGTATGGAAGAGAATTAAGCAGTGTTCATTTGATGAATTAATCTGGCAGATGAATGGGAAGAAAAGGAAGAACAGAGGTGGAAAAATCAATTTCAACCTATCTGGACCATCCAAGCAAGGGAGAAGTGAGAAAAAGATAGGCAATAACCGATGACTTGAGTATGAACAAATGGAGTGAAAAAACAAGTTGGGTTTCTCTATGATTATTTAAAAATAAAAAGGTAAAAAAAGAAAAAAATAATAAAAACTCATGTTTCCAGTGTGAGAGACCAGGAGAATATGAAATTTGGGATTATCTGATTCTAATACATTATTTTAAGTACCAAAAATAAAACACTTCATCTCTAGTTATCACATTTAAAATAAAATTGAGACCCAAAAAAATAAACTTTGTATTTTTTACTTTTTAAAAAGTTTCAGTTCTCAAGTATTATAAAACATTTTTGTTATTTACTTATAACCCATTTAGTTCCAAAACAAAATTCATTTTGGTAACTCACTGGTAACAAATACTTCATTTTTTCTTGATGTAAAAAAAAACTTCAATTACCTGTACTGGACTAAGAATGAATTTATCAAATTAAATGAAATAAAACAGTGCATCCCCAATCTTCATGCCAATTTTATTTTAAGGGAAAGCACGCTGTTGAATACAAGCCACCCAATAATCCACCTGACAAAATTTGTATCGTTTTTCAGCTCCTAATAATGAAAAACTCACTTAGGCTGGGAAGATGTGAGCAATTTCATACTTGTTAATGCGGGACTCACCTTGGCTAAATAGACAGCAGGGCCAAACAAGTATCTTCAGGGGCCCAGGAATGAATTGTTGGTCTAGCATAGACCTAGCCTTAGGGTACAGTATCATATTAATATAATTTTATAACAGTGTGAAAAGTACAAATTACATGCAACATTTTCCCAGTCCCATAAATATACCACTTAGCATCTGTAATATACTGTAATGGCTGAAAATATGTCTAGTTATTCTTCCCAACATCCCTGAGGAGGATTTCATCAGCATTTTTCACAAACTTGCACAGGATAAAATGAGTTTATGCTCAACTGGGGCTAAAATATAAATTTCTTAATTTGTATTTCCATTTACCATAGGACTATACCGCAGTTCATACAACAAATTTTTTAAAATGTTATGGTAATAATATTTAGATATGATCAGAAGTATGACAACAAGTACTATACTCAGGAAAAGAACAGGAGTTACAAAGCATCAAATTTCAAGTGGAAAAGAACACCAACGGAGATGGCAAAGTTATTCACTCAACCCACTCCTCCTGCCGACACAGGATTTTCTAAATCTGATTAGTGGCCATGAGTCATGAGAGAAAAGACATAAAGGCAATGAAAGAATTCAATGGGAAACTGGGAGAATGGGAGCTAGAACTTAATGGTCACTAACTCCTACTAACACCTTTTGCTGAAATATCGAGTGAAAGGCTAGGCCTCAAATATACTCCTAATCCAGCCTCAGATCTTAATTAAAAAAGACAAGCAATTACAACAGATGGAGAAATACTAAGACTGTAGTATGACAACACTTCAGGATACTGAACCAAGTGAAATAAAAACAGACATCAGGAATACTCAGAAAGAACATCAAAAGTGATGTTTCAGGGCAGTAAAAAGAACATGTTTCTGGTATTCTGTTCTTAGAATAAGGGCCTCCCAATCAGTGAAGAGCAGTGGAAAAATAGCAAACCGGAGTTCTGAATAGAATAGTTCATAGCAGCAAGATAGTTATGGGCCTACGGACAGACCACTCTGATACAGAAATGGAATACATATAGGATAGTTAAGTATTCTGCCACCAACTTTCTTTAAAACAAAGTACGACTATTTCTCCTTCCTAAGAAGGAAGAGAAGAAAAGCAGAAGCAAACACCCTCCACACAGAACTGCAACATTTTTGTTAATCTCCTTCTGTCATTACCATAAGAGGTACCCCATAAAAACTGGCAGTTTCCTGCCTTACCACACAAGTTTTTAGAAACACTAGCCTGTGAGAAGGGAAAGCCCTTCAATCAGCTAGTAACTGTCAGTAAAACTTCCATATCAGAATTCACCTTAGCTAATGAAGATGTAAAGCATTACTTACATCTTCCTACTAAGTGCATTTTCCTCCAACCTGTCTATATCGAGTAGAGTTGTTAAAAAAACTGTCTCTGAAAAAAACAAACAAATAAACAAAAACTGTCTCTGTATTAGGTGTACCTTACTTCTTCAGTTACTTCTGGTTATCAATCCAATTTGAATCTACTATGATTAATCTCTCTCACATATTTTTAATAGGATAAAAGACATTAAAAATTCCCAAATCCCTGAAGCTAAGGGACTTTTTTTATTCTATTATCCAGGTAGCAAAACAATCCAACTTCTAATCACCTATAGGGTTAACTAGGTATCTTCACACCCGTATCAAAACAAATAAGCAAATCAATAAAATCATTATTTAAATATTTTGGGGCTCACCTTAAAGATTAAGTAGTACCATAAATATAAAACCAAAAACCTCCCAGAACTCGTGTTAATATCAATGGCAATTTTTTAAGCAAATTAGTAATTCTCTCCTCCTTCCCAAAATCTATGCTTAATCCTCTCTCACCTTTTTAGGAAAGGTCTAACCCCAGGGCCTCTGTGACGTTATACATGAAAATTCTCTTACGACTCTGACTACTTCTATCTCTGCTCCTCATTCATCTCCTTATATCCCATTCTAGGACCAACCGACCTCTAAATGAGATTACTAAAAAGTTCCTAATAACTTTCCCTGATTTCAATAAGTAACCTCCCACCCAAAAAAAAGAACACCAGAAAAATGTTCCAAAACACTGCACTGATACTGGACCCCTGGAGCCCCTGGAGCCTAACCCATTTCACTGGTTCTTAAAACTCTCTGTAACCTGGTCTCACTCTGAATAAGTATGTCAACCATTATCAACCACCCTACCTCAGAAGACTTTCTTAACAATCCCATAAATTGCACTTATCCTCATCTCCTGACCTTTGTTTATGTTACCCCCATACCTGAAAGATCTCTTTACTTTGAAACTTACTCAAATCCTACCACACATCCTTCATGATTAATCTCAATACCCACAAAGTCTGTTCACCCATTTACTCCTCTCCCTTTTCTCAAATTCCTACATCTTCTATTTTCACTGTATAATTGGGCACACTGCTTTCCGAATTACTGCACATACATTATTCTTGCCTCAATGAGAAAAACTGGAAGTCCTATAAGGCAGGAACAATGACTTACACTTATTTTACAAATCCCACAGCACCCATCATTACTGCTGGCCAAGATGAACAGCTACCTCTACACTTTGCGGTTTAGCTTCATGAATGCCAAGAGGACAAATAATTTCTTCAACTAATTAAAATTCCTGTTCTTTTTTTAACCCAGAAGTCTTGGTGTCAAAAATGAACTTAAATAACATCAAGGATAACACCTCAAACACTAGGATCATTTGGCAATGCAGTCCCTACTTGTCCATTTCTCTAGCCCCTAAATGAAAATACATGCTGGCTGGTACTCACTTGATACTGTCTGCGAAACCGAAGAGGCAGTTGTTGTGGTAGAAGTGGTAGAGGATGGGGTGGATGATGATGTTGAAGTGGACACTGCAGGTGCTGGGCTACTGGTTGTAGGGGTGGAAGCTCCTACTGCTTGTGCTTGTACTTGAGCCTGCACCTGGGCCTGCGCCTGGGCCTGCGCCTGAGCCTGTGCTTGTGCCTGAGCCTGGGCCTGCGCCTGGGCCTGGGCCTGGGCCTGCGCTTGAGCTTGTGCTTGTGCCTGCGCCTGAGCCTGCGCCTGGGCCTGGGCCTGGGCCTGGGCTTGGGCTTGGGCCTGAACCTGAGCCTGGGCTGCAAGCATAGGTGTCAGTTCTGACTGCTGAATAACCTTAACTCCATCTGGTTTGGTCCATGCAGATTCACGTGTCCGAGCATTATAATAATAAACCTGCAGAGGAAGCAAAATCATTGGTATCCCAGAATCTGTCAACTATCATTAAAAAAACACTAACGCAACTATATCCTATCTTAGAAGGTATTTTTAAAAAACAAAAACAAAAAACAAAATTTAGAAAAGTACATGGAAACTGGTTGTTGGTATACTGATACTAGATAGAGGTAGTTTTTCCCTCATTTCTCCCCTTCCCCTAATTTTCTATACTGGGAGCACTGTACTTTTAACATAAAAAGGAAAACCAAGGTTATATCTTGTGCACAAAGTTAACTTAGCCTCAGATTGCTCTCCTTAGAAAGCCTTGCTTGCAAAGTTGGCCCATGACTGGCATGTGGACACCTGAATTTTAAAAGGGCTCCCACCATTTCCTGGAATCCCTCAACTCCTTGGCTCAGGCAAGCTTCCCTGGCAGACAACACTTCACATGTATTCTCACAATTCCATGCTGGAAGAATTAAACATGCTCAGTGTGATTCCCCTGAGGGGACTCCTGGAAGCTTATGCTTGGTTTTCTCCAGTCTTTTCCCCATACACCACTTTTTCTTTGCTGGTTTTGCTTTGGATCCTTTCACTGTAATTAATTAGTCTTAGCTCTGAGTACTACTACATGCTGAATTCTTTGAGTCCTCCTAGCGAACACCAAACCTTATGACACCATTTAAAATACAAGCTTCTGGAATCACAGGTAAACAGGTATGTAAGCACTTCAGGCAACCTTATGTCTATGCAGAAATCCAATCCAGCGAGCCTTTCGTGGAGTTCTACCCTATCTGGTGCCTGTCTGAGACTCATCTTCATTGGCAAGGATACGGTCACTTATCTCCATTTGCCAAAACTTTTAACTTTTACTCTCCTGTCAGCAATGAGGTAACAACCTAAATACAATTTATAATTTACCTTCCCATCTGGAGTTTTATTTTCAACCCATATCTCTTCAGTAGGAGGCAATGCTGGAGTACCAGGAGCAGTCACAGGAGGCATTCCTGGTGGAAACATCATACCCGGAGGAGGAGGCATGGTTCCCATGGGTGGAGGCATAAAAGGTGGTCTCTGTCAATTAATAAGAAGAATAATGGTCACTTGCATTGATCTTTTTTTTCCCTTAAAATACTGTAAGAAAAACTGGTTTTAGAGCCCATTCAAATACATTCATCTACGTTGAATAAGCCAAGTTTCTCTTTAACAAAAATGACTACTAAAACAGACTAGAAAGGAATAGATCAAAACACTATACAGGGGTCCTCCCTGTTATGGCATCATGGATGAATCAATCTTGCTTTTTTCTTTAACAGCACTTTCAGAAGAAAAAACTAATAATTTATTTATATATCTTGCTGAACACTAAGCACAGCAATGCCTTCATACCTCACCTACAACAGGAACCAACCATAAAAGAAACATTATTTTACTAAACAACATATCAATAACTGAAAAAGAAAGACTGGTTATACCTAACCCTTTATTCTCTTTTCCTATTAAGAACTATAAGGTAAGAAAATATTCATCATTTCCATTCTTTTTCAAGTAATACTAATAATGCAGTTCAAACACACAAACATCAAGAAGTTAAAGGACATAGTAAAATAGTTGCCCATTTTACTTTAGTGGAAAGAATTTAAATGGTATATATTACAATTTTTAAACAAATTTCCAGGAGCCATTACTGATCTAATCCTATCTCTGATAATTCCCTTACTAACATTCTTCAAACATTGCTGAAACAAGACCCCAAATCAAATAATTTAAGTGAAACTGCTATATCTTACTTACTAAAGCTGAAATGTGCCCTGACATTTTAAAAACAGATTCTGAACATGAATTAAAAACAGTTTCTCTAAAATCTGTAAGTCACTTTAAAATTCAATTATCCAAAACACTTTAATCTATATAATGGAAGGGACACTATGCTAATATCATGAAACTGCATTTCCTTTTCCTAAAACTGTCTTCTTTCCCATATATTAGGTTTTTCTGGATCCAGTTTAGTCTTTCCAGCAACTGCAGGAAAACCCTTATTCTATGAAATAACTACCCCAAATATGTCTCATGCACCATTAGCTGGAAATCATTTGGACTTAAAGTAAAACCACACACTTATCCATCAAGACCAAGAAAAGCATCAAAACATTAGAAAGTATCACATTATACCATCTGATTTATTTCCATTAGAGGGTCACATCAGTCCATTACATTTTATAATATTCTACAAGTAGATTTAACTCTTAAAGCACAAATCAGAATAAATCTACCTATTATTACAAGTTATACCAGAGACAGTAGGTCAAAAACCTATTTCTTACTCTAATCTTCAAGGAAATAATAAAACCACCTGACACTTTGTTGGGAGGGAGGGGAGGAACTACCCATTACTTGAAAGACAACTAATCATTAAGCCAGGGGCTCCTCGGTGGCTCAGTTGGTTAAGCAACTGCCTTCAGCTCTGGTCGCAATCCTGGAGTGTCGGGATCAAGTCCCACATTGGGCTCCCCGCTGTGCAGGGAGTCTGCTTCTCCCACTGACCTCTCTCCACTCATGTTCTCTCTCTCTCAAATAAATAAATAAAATCTTTTTAAGAAAATCATTAAGCAAAATATTAAATCTCTGTCTCTTCCATAAATATAACCTGATCTAAACTGAGTTGACATCACTTAAATATTACCTCATTACCCTTTTCTATTTTTAGTTAAGTTCATTCTTGATTATATAAGCTAATGGAGGGCAGATGACAGCACTGTATTTATTTGGTTTCAGAGATGTGCAGGCTGGATAAACGTGAAAACAGATACATACTCAAATGAAAACATCTCAAAAGTAGACATTTGAGAGTTGATACCTTCATGACACCATTTCAGACAATAACTGGGTCTACATAAACCAGAAAGAAATACTATGCCTCAGAAAAATACCAGAAAAGTGGGGTGCCTGAGTGGCTCAGTGGGTTAAAGCCTCTGCCTTCAGCTCAGGTCGTGATCCCAAGGTCCTGGGATGGAGCCCCACAATGGGCTCTCTGCTCAGCAGGGAGCCTGATTCCCTTCCTCTCTCTCTCTGCCTGCCTCTCTGCCTACTTGTGATCTCTGTCTGTCAAATAAATAAAATCTTTTAAATAATAAATAAATAAATAAATGCCAGAAAAGTATTTATTTAAAGAAATCCCACAATAATTCCATTTCTAGTGGAATTATTTAATTTTAATTTTATTTAATTTTAGTTTTAAGATAACCCTATTTTCCCCCTCAGGGAGAGAAAATCCAAGTACTAAACTTAATGTCTTTGTTGTCACTTTCTAGAATCTATCCTAAGCATCACTTCTGGGGAGAATTGCTCAGAAACACATACACATGTATTTACATTTATTGGCAACATGTACAACTGAAAATAAATTTGACCCACTCTATATATTAAGACTTCAAATTTCATAACCCATAAAGACAGATTACTAAATTCTCAAGAGATAGAGGCATGTCAGAAATACCTTGCTGAATCCTAGTTTTATATGTATGGTTTTTTATCACCATCTAAATTCCCATTCTGAATTTCTATACTAATTATGTTTCCAATGCTTTTGGAAACACGTTTTTTGTTAAACGCGTTAACATTTGAATGTTCTCTTCAGCTCCCATTTTCGTAAAAACAGTGAAACGAAGAACTAGTTTTTTAAGCAAAACTCATACATAATATTGATACTGACACTGACAAAAACCAATCTCTACGTTCATTACCTGGAGGTGCGGAGGGCCCATAGGTGGAGGAATCCCTCCTGGAGGAGGCATTGGCGGCATATTAGGATCAAAAGGAGGACGTCCAAAAGGGGGCCGAGGTGGTGGTGGAGGGCCTCGCATCATACCAAAAGGTGGCGGAGGCCGCATAAGAGGTGGTGGGCCTCTCATCACTGCATTTGGTGGGGGAGCCGGGCCTCGGAATCTCAAGGCCTGCTGTTGAGCCATCCTGTGTGGGAAAGCAATGTTTAAGTTTTTCCATCTCAAAATTACAAAATGTAGCTATTGATCTCTAATTAAAATCAAATTTAAAAGGCCCTTAAGAGCAAGTGGAGTTGGAAAGTCATCATTTAACACACATGTTAAAAAGTGCATCAGTCAGAATGATCAATGGTCACCAAATTCAGGAGGAAATTTGGATGAGGATGATATTTGGATGATCTTAAAATGTCTCCCCATATGCTATCTACAGTTGCAGGACAGGATGAAGAACTACTGACTACATATTAAGGAAACTGGGCAACACCCCGACCAAGTGATCAAAATTACTATCATCTAAAAAGGATAAATGGACATTATATGACTGAGAGGGACATGATATCCCCTATTCCAAGCAAGAATGTTAACCTCAACCTAATAATGAGGAAATATCAGACAAACACAAACTGAGGAATGTTCCATTAGAAAGAGAGAAAGGAGGGGTGCCTGGGTGGCACTGTCAGTTAAGTGTCTGACTTGATTTTGCCTCAGTTCATGATTTCAGGGTCATGAGACTGGGTCCAAGCTCAACACAGAGTCTGCTTCAGATTCTCTCTCCCTCCACCCTCCCAATTCAGCATGTGCTCTCTCTAAAACAAAATAAATAAATTTTAAAAGAAAAAAGGGAGGAATGGGAGTGTATTCTTTACAAATGTCAATGTTACACATAAAAGACTGTGAAGGGAGGTTGTGGAAATGTTCTAGATTTTAAAGGAAGCTAAAGAGATGACAACACAATACTGACTCCAGACTAGATAAGGAGATGAAATGCTATACAGGACATTTTGAATTAGTGGAAAACACTTAGGATATGGAAAGTACTGTGCAGTGTAAATTTATGAAGTGATAACTGTGTTGTAGTTAAGAGTTATCTCCACTCTTAGAAAACAGAAACTTAAGTATTTAGGGGAAAAGGGCCATGGTATATGGATCTTACCCTCAGATGGTTCAGAGTAACAGAGAGCATGCATGTGTGCAAATAATAAAGCAGAAAAGACAAAATAATAACACTAGGTGTATAACCTTCATTTCTGCAACTTTTTGAAATTACTTCCAAACACAAAGCTTTTACAGGAGAGGTGGATAGCAGCTTAAAAGATCCCAAGTGTTCTTTTACTAACTGAAAAGCCTCTCACTACATTGCACCTCACCACATCCCTCAATCTCTAGACACCCTGGTTTGTTTTCTCCATGGCACTTAAACAGATAGGTAGTATCACCTAAGAGGATATTATCTATCTCCTCTCACAAGTGTTCTTAAAAAATTATTAACTCTGCTTACAATGTGTCAGGCAGCGCTTTAAGCTCTTTTTAACTCATTTAACCACCATAACAACCCTATGAGATAGATGCTACAGCTGACCCTTGAACAATATAGGTTTCAATTGCACAGGTCCACTTACGGGTGAATTTTCTTCGATAAATTCAGTACAATACTAATCCATGTACTCTTCCTTAGGATTTTCTTAACATTTTCTTTTCTTTAACTTACTTTATTATAAGAATACAGTATACAATACATATAACATACAAAATATGTGTCAATCAATTACTTATGTCATGGGTAGGGCTTCCAGACAAGAGCGGGCTATTAATAGTTTAGATTAAGGGGAGTCAAAAGTTATATTCGAGCTTTCAAATCTCATGGGGTTTGGGGGTCAGCATCCCTAATCCCCATATTGTTCAAGGGTCAACTGTATGATCAACCTCGTTTTAAGATGAGGACATTAAGGCACAGGGAAGTTTATCACTTGCCCAAGACCTCACAGTGGTTCAGCAGGAAAACCAGGATTTGAACACAGGCAACTGGCTCTTAAAGACTACACCAGGCTTTCTATAAAAGTGCCTTTAGAGCCGGAATTCTGTCTGTCCTGTTCTCCTGTATACTCCCAGCACGCAGGTCTGCACACAGTAGATCTCAGTATGTGTGGAATCAACCAATAAATACCTAGGTGATATTGTACCTAAGTTACTTTACAAGTAAGTTATATAGATTATAAAAATTATTTTTAATATAATTCATAATTTAGTCTTCCCAGTAGCTACTGTAACTTTCTACTTTATATCTGAAATTTATGTTTCTTTGTTCCCAAGATTAATAGTTACATTCCTTATGTATATTTGAAAATAATCATTTTTATACTCTCCTCACCAAGCTCTTCCAACTTTTCTACATTTTTAACCCTCCACTTAAGATTATCCTTTGAACTTTCTCTAAATTTTCCACATTGTAGTTCAACTGTCACAAAAAATTCTAAGAACCAAGATGACTTCCATGAGAACACTAGGATTATAAACACATCCACAAACTACTATACCAAGTTTATTTAACCAAATTTGCAAATGATCCTGCACTCAAAGTTACAAAGTATGAGGTAAAAATGTCTACAAAAAGAAGTAAGAATCTTATAAGAATGATCAGTCTTCAAATTATATGCACTCCCCAAAAACAGGTAGCCACTGTTATTGAGGAAAATCTTAACTTTTGAGCAGAAAAAAAGTTAAGCACCAAGGAAAAAATACTCTTAGCACTGAGTTAATAATGTACCTTAGTCTTCTGATTTCCTGTGAGTCTGCATCTCCCCTTTTGAAAAATTTACAGTAATTCTTTAGAATTTCACTTCCCAGTTACAGCTTGAAGTTAAGCATTTAGGCTCTAGAATCACAGAGAAGTCAAATCAGGGCTCTGCCTTTTGTTGTGAGGCTAGTTACATAATTTCTGAGCCTGAATATACTCAGATGTAAATTAGCAGGGGAAGAGAAGTAAAACCTACCTCCTAACTCTGTTCGATGAGTTAATGCCTGTGAAACATTTAGGATAGTATCTGCTACACACTAAACTACTTTATCATTACTTTCATTCCCCCACAAAACCTAGCCCAGTGGTCTACCTGAAAAGGCAATTCACTGTCAATTTGACTAGACAGCTTAGCTATCAACTCTGCCATTAAAAATGGTGACGAAATTACAGAACTTCCTCCATAAACAGCCTAACGTTGCCACCTTCCGATGTCAGATCTGTATGGCACTCGTGTTGAGCTCTCTATGCCATTATTTCATTCCAACAGGAGGAATAAATGAGCCAATAAAGCACCTGGAACAGCACCTAGCACTTAAGTCCTCTGTATTAGCTATTAGTGTTGTGGCTCTAACATCAGTATAGTAAGATCAGTTAAGTGTTAAATGGCATTAATATTAGAACGTTAGCTATACTATCTTGTCAGCTCTATTACTATAATTACTACTAACAGACTCCCTATAACCTGACCCCTCTATAACTTGACCTTTTTATAGACTCCAGTTTTCTTTTTTGATCAAGTATTTCAAAAGCTCCCTACCGTGAAGCCTCTGCCTGGCATGCTTTTCCAAAATGTTTACATAACTGGTTCCTCATTATTCAGCCTCATTCAAATGTTACCTCAAACTCTTCCCATCCCAAACCTCTCCTAGTCCCTCTCTGGCTCAGTTTGAGTTTTCAATTATGATAGAGATATGACATGATAAACAAAAAATTTCTCACTTGTTTACTTCTGTACCCAATAGAATATAATTTCCCCTTAGTATACTGCTGCAACCCAGTGTTAGTAACTGTTAAAGCATTACTCTTTTAATAATGATATTATTATGAAATGAAAACTGGATACTTCTTACATACCAAGCAAGTTATATGGACAATATGGGCACTATTTTATTCTCATCACAACCCAATAAGATTAAGTTTGGCACCATTTCTAAGAAGAAAACTATGGCACAGAAAAGTAATTTTTTAAAGGCAGCTGGCCATGTTAGGACCCCTGTATTTTTATTCACTTTTTACAATTGAGGAAACTGAGATTGCAAGCACCTTGTTATAAAACATTAAGCACTAATAGGTAAGTAAACAAATACAAATACAACTCTATAAAAGTTTTCTTAATGGTCCTTAACCATTAAGGGATGGATGGCATTTGGATCTCTGAATAAATTCTGTCGATTGTGGGTTATTTACACCCCTACCACTTTCAACCTTTTTGGAAAAAGAGAAGGCTACTTATTTGAATAGAAAAATAGATATTTTTTTTTTTTTAACAAGAACACATGTACCACCCTACTAACTATTTTATCCAGACATGCAATGTCCCCAGCGGTGAAGACAACGCTGCCATTACTTTAATAGAAGGGCCAAAAATAGAGAGATACTACTGATAGGAGTCAAATTAAGTGGTAAGATTGTGAGGAGACCTAGACCCTGCCAATTACTCAAGGACCCTACATAAGTCTCTTCACACTTGCAGGTTCATCATTTGATGAGGTTAGTTTAATTCAGAATTTAGATCAATGTTAATTAGCATGGAAGTTCCTTGAGGACAAAGGTTTCTAGTCTGGCTCAAGGCTCTACTGCCAGTGGGTACAGAGGTCAATGACTGGTACAAGGACACACTAAATATAGGTCCAAAAAGGAAATCATCTCTTAATCTCCTATATTCATTTATTTACCATATATCCACTGAATACCTCATTTGCCAGGGACTGTGACAGACACACCATGATATACATAAAGGACACTAATACAAAAACTAAGCCTCAATTTCTTTCAAAGAAGCCGCATAAACAGGTAATTTCCTCTTAAACACTAAGATGCTAAAATAAATTATTTTATTTAAATGAAATAGTTTTACAATACGATCTGGAAGCAACTTCCAACCCAAGAGGCCAAAGTATAAAATATGTGCAACAGAACACCTAATTAAAAACCCTATTCAAATCAGTTTTGCAACAGTGTCTAGCTACTATTAATAAAGTCTAGGGGCCCCTGGGTGGCTCAGTGGGTTCAAGTCTCTGCCTTCCGCTCAGGTCGTGATCTCAGTGTTCTGGGATGGAGCCCCTCCTTGGGCTCTCTGTTCGGTAGGGAGCCTGCTTCTCCCACTTCCCACCCTTCGCCCCGCCCCTACTTGCGATCTCTGTCTGTCAAAAAAAAAAAGTCTGAAAAGGCTACTTACTGTAAAACTCTAAAATGCAAAGTACTGTTCCCAATATGACTAGCTGAAGTAACTCTTCTCTTGAGATCACAATCAGAAATAAACTTTCTATCACTAATATCGAACCACCCTGACAAAACACTTTGATCACTCATTACTCAAGTGTACATATGGGTTTAAAGGGTTTGAAATTCATCTCTGAAAGAAACGATTTTATTCCTGTCAAATAAAGATTTTTGTGTGTGACAATTCAGAATTTAAAAGACATTCTTCCCGAAAACTTGAGTAACAATACCCACTTTTTCATACAATTTCATCTCGAGCTCCAGACGATACCAAAGCGTCCTCAAAACCTACAGTGCTCTTTTTCATTTTCAAATGCTGACAATGGCACAATTCAGAATGAAAGCTGAACGTCTGAAATGACATTTTTCCCATGCGGGGGGTGGGGGCGAAAATGTACCAAACATACATGCAGCTCTGTACCTCTCGTCCTCGAAAATCACGGACTGAAAATTTTTACTTTATCGAGGCACTCTTGCTGTACCAAATCTTAATTACAAATTCCAGAGGCACTGAGATACCAGAGGAAGAAAGGTCACTGCACTCTTTAGGGCAATGGCGTAAGCATTAGAATGGAACAGCGATCCCGACTGCAGGCTCGGGAGCCTGACCACCTTGGGTTCAAGCCACTTCCCGGAGCCACAATTCCACCAATACGACCTTGTCCCACTTCCTCAACCTCTACGGGGTTCAGTTTCCTCGCCTGTAAGATGGGCAAGTAACTTCACTGAGGAGGGGCCTGCAAAATGACAAGAGCAACTACTCCCAAGGCACACCGAGGCACGGTAACAAACGGCCGCGGCTACCGCTGTGATTCCCAAATGCGGCAGGACGAATACGAGGAGGAGAGAAAGAACGGAAACACACGGGAAGTTCAGAGAAGCAAGCGATGTGGGGATGAAGGCACAGGGCGGACGCGGAGACCGCGGAGGGCCGCGGAGGGCGTGGGGAAGGCTGGGCCAGAAGTGGCGAGGGGTCCCCGGGAGTTCAGTTCAGCGCGGAGTGTAGGGGCTCGAGGAGGAAAACCAGGCCCGCGGCTGTGCGAGGCCGAGAAGAAGGCTGAGGGGGGCCGAGGCGGAGGCGGCACGCGGCTGAGGCGGGGCCCCAAGGCGGGAACGCCGGACCCCGGCCGCAGGCCGCGAGGGGCGCGGGGGACCCGTGAAAACCGCAGGGAGCGCCCGGACAAGGCGCAGGAGGCCGCGGCCCAGCCCCGGTCCCGCTCTCTCATTCAAGCCACCTTCCCCTTCCCCCTTCGCCAACCCCATGCGGTCCTGGCCCCGAGCCGCCGCGGCTCCTCCGCCCACCCCCCACCGCGGATCTCCGCGCCACAAGCCTAGCCCCTGGGACTCCACTGTGCTGAAATATATGGGGGGGGGGGCAGAGCCCCTTACCTGAGCTCCCCCGGGTTGAATCGCTCACCGTCCCCCCCGTCCCCGCCACGCTCCGCCATTACAGAGGGCCGCGTTCATCCACCCGCCGACTGAGCGTGCCCTATTGGCCGGACGGATCGTCAATCCCGTGCGAGCGAGGCGGAGATCGCAGAGATCTATGAGATGATTGGTGAAGCTTTCCATCAATCCGCAGGCTGGGGGTGGTATCTGCCTTATGATTGGTGAAAGGGCCCGCCGACTTTGAAAGCGGTATCGAGACAGCCAGTTGATTGGTCACTCGGAGGCTTTATGGGAAATGAGACTTGAGCAACGAGGGAACGCCGGCGCCCTCTCGCGGTCAACAAAACTAGGTCCTCCCACGGACTCCGGGCTGCGGTAGCCACGTGTCTGCCGGCTTCCAGGAAAGCCAATTGTGGAGCCATGTTGACCACACATTTGGCAATACTGGCTCAGGCTGAGCCCCTTTCCATGCGAGAGCCAATCAAAAAATCAACCTGGGTCGCGCCTAAGCCAATCACAGAGTGGCTGTGGAATTAAGCCATCTCCCAGCTTTTCAGAATTGAGAGTCTTAAACGACCCTGCTATTACAGCCGTGTTATTAATAATAGGTTACTAAGTACAAAAGTACCCTCTAAATTGTATCGCCGGCTGATGAATGTTGTAAGTTGCTGTATTAAGACAAGTTGGAGGTGGCAAGCCTCTGCTCAAAACATCCGTCCTTCAATTTCAAAATACGCTTGCCTGAAATCAGCACACCCTGATACCCCGAAGGAATTCTGTTTATTTCTCTTTTTTATTAAAGGGGGAAAATCAAAAATAAACCTTTAAACTTAGATATCATAGGAATAATGAGAATGAACCCTATGTATCATGAAGGAATTCAAAATATCAAAATAGTAGATAATTTTTGCTCACACCTAACCACACGTACCCGGGACGGTCCTTAGTACTTGGCATGTATCAGCTCTCTGAAGTCTCACAAACACGAGAGGTGGGTACTATGAATAGCCACAGTCTATCGATGACACTAAGATACAGAGAAGTTAAGAAACTTCACAAAACTATAAACGGTAGAGTGTGCCCTTAAACCCACCATTCTTAAGCATCACATCCAAGAAATTTGAAAACATACTCCCACCATAAAAACTTGGGCAAAGTGTTTATAGCAACATTATCCATAATAGCCAAAGAGTAAATTTACCCAAATGTCCAATCAAGCACTGAATGGACTTTAAAAAAGCACTATATCTAATCTATACACAGGAATATTGGTCATTAAAGGGAAGTACTGATACATGCTACAACATAGAAGAGACTTGAAAACATTTCATTAAGTAAAAAAAAAAGAAAGAAAGAAAAGAAAAGGCTACATCTTGTGTGATTCCATTTATATTAACTATCTGGAATAAACAAATCAAATACAGACAGAAAGTAGATTAGGGATTTCCAGGGGGTGATGGGAGTGACTGCTAATTGGTATGGGATTAGTTTTTAGATGATGTATATGCTCTGGAATTATAGTGATGATGGCTGCACAATTTGGTAACTTCCTAAAATGTGTTGAACTGCACACTTTTAAATGGTGGCATTGATTCAATGTGAATTATAATGCAATACCTGCCATATTGAAACCTCAGTAAAATATTCAAGATCAATTAGGATAAAATGTCAGAATGAACACAGTTCTGAGGTGATCGTCTGGTGAAGGAAAGAATGGTTAAAACTGCGATATATGGGGCGCCTGGGTGGCTCAGTGGGTTAAGCCGCTGCCTTCGGCTGGGGTCATGATCTCAGGGTACTGGGATCGAGCCCCACATCGAGCTCTCTGCTCAATGGGGAGCCTGCTTCCTCCTCTCTCTCTGCCTGCCTCTCTGCCTACTTGTGATCTCTCTCTGTCAAATAAATAAATAAAATCTTGAAAAAAAAAAAGAAACTGTGATACAGATGTGACGCGCAAACAAACTGCAGTCTCAGAGTGAGAGGGCAGATCCCTTTTTCAACATCAGCCTGCATCCCCAAATCCTAGCAAACTCTTCTGAGAAAAATACTGGTATAGATGGCTGAGGATGAACTAATCCCCACTGCTGAGGGAGCAACAAAACACCTCAAAATAGTTACCTTAGAGAAAGCAAATCACTGGCCTGTATAATGAGTGAAAACAAACCATCAGCTTGAATAAACAGAAAAAGCTCTTTGCATTTGTCATGAAAGTTTCATCATTTGAGAGTTTTATTACTTGTCTATATATAGAAATTAAGATATTTAAGTCACTGGATTATCTTCTTTTTAGCTATTTAGAGAAGGCATACCTACAGATATATATGTATCACATGTACATGGTTATTCACATATAATCATTTCATTGTTTCATTGTCACAGTTTTTTCACATGAATGTGAGCTTGAAATTCAGTCATTCTGCACTCAATAGTTACACAAATCATACTGCAAATATCTGATCTGAGCCGCATTTACAGTGAACCATTTTACTGAATCAATGTGAAAAAAAAATAAAGGGACTCATTGCATTTTTCAAGAGACCAAATGCACTTTCCTATAGTCAAAGCTTGATAACTCAGGATATTGAAAATGTGCATAGCTACAGAGAACAGAAAAAACAAATACCACCCTTGAGCAATTGGCAGCTGTTGGATTATAGACCCTAAATCTTACTCTATCAAAGGGAAGTAAAGAGACAGTGTTTGTTTAAGATGAATTAATAGCATCAGGGCTTTAAGCTTTAATATGAAGTCACTCTTCAGAAGTAACTCTTTAAAAGTGGTTCCAGGAGTGCCTGGGGGGCTCAGTCATTAAGCATCCGCCTTTGGCTCAGGTCATGATCGCAGGTCTGGGGATCAAGTCTTGCATCAGGCTACTTGCTTCCCCCTCTCCTACTCCCCCTGCTTGTGCTCCCTCTCTCACTGTTAACTAAATAAAATCTTTTTAAAAAAAAAAAAATAATTAAAAGTGGTTCCAGTACAGAATCAGACTTTTCTTTTTAATAACTACCATTTCAGAACACCCATCTTAAACCTATGGTAGGTACTTGGCATACACCATCTTTAATTCCCTTCAACAGCCCTGGATGGCAGACCTATTGTTACCATTTTACATACAGAGAAACTGAGGCTCACAGAGATTACGGAAATGGCTCAGAGTGACATTGACACAACTGATAAGAGGTGAAGCAAAGATTCAAACACAGATGGGTGCCACACCAAAACCAACTGCAGACTGCTAAATCCCACATCTCACCCAAAGAAGAAAGATAGCAGAGCTAATACATCATTTCTTCCTCTCTCCTCCAGACTGAAATTCTTTGAAAGGACTCTATTTTCTTCCCTGAATCCCGAAGTTCTAGTAGAGTATCCATTCCCATATAAGGCCAATGCTGTCTACTGTGCTGTGCAGCTGTATTATTCCTTACCAGAAATATTGGCTCTTGAAACACTGAAAAAGAACTCAGAAATGGAGACACATTTGCTGACTACCTAAGTGGGGGGCACGTGGATAGCAATTACTAACAGGTTTTTGGAGTAAATGAGATCAAGGTTCTCATCCCGGCTCTACTCACTTCTGGTTGTGTAATCTTGGGCAAATTCCTTGACTTCCCATTGCTTCAGCTTCTTTGTTTGGAAAAGAAAGAGTTGCAGTGACATTTTATAAGTAACCATTCTCCATGGCCTAGGCAGCCACTAACAGGCCTCTGTGAGTTTCTCTGGGACATTTTCCTAGCTAACGCTTTACCTAGATCATTCAAATCAAGATAGTCTTCAGCTTTTTGCACCCATACAGGCAAAGACTTTGAGCTTGCAGCCAAGAGCTAGAACAATATTAGTCTAAGAATAGTAAACATCATACTAAATCAACATTAAGGGTCAGAGCAGAAAAGAATCATAGTGGCTCACCTCTGCCTTTGTTCAACCAGGTAACTCTTTCTTATCTGTATTAGTTATCTATTTCTGGGTATAACAAATTGCCCCACAATTTAACAGCTCAAGGCAACAAAATTTATTACATCACAGTTTTCACGGGTCAGGAATCCAGGTGCAGCCTCTGGCTGCAGAAATCCAGTGTGTGGCGGCAGTCAGGCTGTCAGCCAACGGAGACACACCTGAAGTTCAAGAATCTGCTTTGAAGTACTCTCATCTGGTTGTCGACAAGTGTCGCTTCCTTGTACATTGTTAACAACTGAGGACACACCCATGGTTCTCTCCGTGGGGCTGATGAAAACGTGGAAGTTTGCTTCTCCTAGTACAAGCAATCTAAGAAAGAAAGGGAGAGGAAAAAGACAAACGGAGAGAAGTGGCTGGTGGGGGGAGGGGATACCCAAAACAGAAGCCACAGATTTTTTGGAGCCTAATGTTGGCCGTGAAATATCATCACTGCTACTCCTATCCTATTCATTAGAAGCAGGACGTTAGCCAATCCAGCTCCCTCTCAAGAGGAAATACCCCAAGAGGGGACCCAGGGAACCCTGGGGCCATCTTACCTGCCACACTCTTTTTCATGTCTCAGTTTCCACATCTCTTCTTCCAGAAAGCATTCTTCAGAGTGCAAATCTGACCTCCTGCTTCAGAGTGCATCTTGGTGACTTGCCCTATTCACCCTTCACGTCTCTTAACATTCCAACCACTCGTTACTACGTATCTTAACACCGAGTATTATGTATATGACATGTTTGAGCTATATCATCTTATTTCTTTTCCTGTCAACTCTTTTGGTTTTAGTGCTGTAGTACTGTAAATAATGGACATCCTAACATTCCACAACTAAATACATCACTATGGCTCTCTTCAATCAAAAACCCATTTTCTACGTATCAAAAATAACATTTTTACACCTAACAAAATTAACGGTAATGCCTGGTTCATATCCACATTTCCCCCAGCTGTCTCTAAGATGTCATTTTCAGCTGATTTGTCCAAATTATGATCTGATTCAGAACCACGCAATGCCTCTGGTTGCTATGTTACTTAAGTCACTTTTTACCTAGAAGAGTTCCTCTGGTCAGAACGCTGACTTGCTGAAGATACCAGGCCCGTCCCAGCTTCTGGAACTGTTTGATCATTCCCTCTCACCGTGGTATTTCTGTGAGCTGGAAATTAGGTCTGAAGACTTGGTTAGATAGAAATTGAACGTTTTGATGAAGAGAACTCGAGAAGTTGTGCTGTTTATTTCAGTTATAATACACCAAGAAATACATGCGTCCATGAGGACCCCACCCTTGATGATGCTGACACAGACGTGGGTTACAGTGACGACAGCTCTGTCCCTCCATTGTAATCAGAATACTACTATCTGCCCTGGGAATAGTGCATTTGGACTAGAGTCAGAAACCAGGACTATTTCTGGCAAAATTGAATGAATGGTCACCCCAGCTATCAACCATTCACTTAAATGGTTTAATGGTTTTGTCTTTTCCTGAATCAATATTCTCCTTAGGGGGTGGCCAAATAATGAGTTTCTAATTATATGTTACCTTCTACATTTACTAGCTAACACTTCTGTAAATTAGAGGTTTCCCTGAATAATAGTGGCTGTTTTGTTACCCCAAAATATAGTTTCTATTTTAAAGGGAGATAAATGCTTAATGCTTTGCCTTTATTTAACAGCTCTCAAAATAAAAAGGTGGTTTGATGGCCATCTCAACTAGAGACAAATTAGTTTTTGTTTTTTCCTGACTCCTTTCTTTAAGCATTAGCATGGACTCACAAGTTTTCAGCAGACTGAGTCCATTTCAATTAACTAAAATCAATAATCATTTCTGATGCTTGAATTTCCATAAATTATCCATTTGTTCTTCACAAGGATCTTTTGAGTAAGGTATCATTACTATCCCCTTTTACATACCAAAAAACAGGGCTAACGAGAAGTAACAAAGGTGGCTCAGATAGTAACTTCCGTGTGCAATCGAATCTAGACCCTCAGAGAGTAGGGAATGAATTCATGGTTTCTTCCGATTCATTTCTCTTGAATGTAACTCAGTGCCAGTCAATAAATAAGTCAATGAGCAAATTAATTAATTGATCATCATTTCTAGTTAACACCAAAAAAATTCTAATACCTAAGAAAGACTTTCAGATTAAATAATGTAATACCCGGGATTAGGTTCAAAATAAGAGTAGGGAGCTGCAAGGCAGGGGAGAAGGTTCCGGATGAAACAAGTTTGACTGCACCTTGAGATATGTTGAAACTGGGTCATAGGTACATGAGAGTTCATGATACTATCCTCTCTACTTTTTAATACTTGAAAATTTCCATTAACAAAGAAAATATTTGGGGTGCCTGGGTTAAAGCCTCTGCCTTTGGCTCAGGTCATGATCCCAGCGTCCTGGGATTGAGCCCCGAGTCAGGCTCTCTGCTCAGTGGGGACCTTGCTTCCTCCTCTCTCTCTCTCTGCCTGCCTCTCTGCCTGCTTGTGATCTTTCTCTGTCAAATAAATAGATAAAATCTTAAAGAAAATATTTTAAGCTTTTGAAACATTAAAATATAGGAAACTACATAAAAGTGTTTAAACGGATACACAACAAAATTGATTGCTTGCATTTCTAGCCTGTTGTCTGACAAAAGGTAAGAAGGTAAAGTGAATGGGGGCACCTGGGTGGCCCAGTCGGTTAAGCATGGGACTCTTGATTTCAGATCAGATCATGAGCTCAGGGTCGTGAGATTGAGCCTCACATCTAGCTCTGCACTCATCAGGGAGTCTGCTTGAGATTCTCTCCCTCCCTCTCCATTATCCCTCCCTCCCCCCACAACTCACACACTCTTTCTCTAAAATAAATATATAAATATTTTTTAAAAAGAAAGAAAGTGAACTGATGATACCAGCTATCCCAACACAAGCTAAATTAGATATGCAAAGAGAAAGATCCTTCTTATAGTCATAGATGGTAACTACACTTCACGTAGTGAATATTGCATAATGTATAGAATTGTCCGAGCACTATATTGTGCACCTGAAATTAATATAACATTATATGTCAACTAAACTTTCTCTAACTAAACTCAACTAAACTTAATAGAAAAAAATCTTTAAAGAGTAAGAGCATCCTATAAAACAGATTGAGACAGCAGCAATCTCATGCTTGACTTTTTTGTTGGAAATCTCACAACAATGGTATGTTTAATATTGTTTAAATGCCAGGACTCAGAGAAAATCTGATCACTACAAAAGGAATGGGGAAAGAAAACTATGAATCTCTCTTCTAGAAGATAAGATCTCAAGACAAGAACTTATCCTGGTGACCAAGTTCAGAAGACAGATAAAAAGATGCCAGGTCATAAAACACACATAAAACATAAAACATAATAGATATCCATTAAAAATATGATTTCTAATAAACTTGGAAAGAACAAGGAAAATAAAATTATCATTAGAATACCACAGTAATTATGCTCTAGGTAGGTTCATCTGATGCATGCTAAATTAGTAGATGAAACTGTAAAGAGAAACAAGATATTGCATAGACTTGAAATATCTCCATCCCAAAATTATAAAATAGTGTGGTGGTTTTAAGATACACCAATTAATTCTTTGATGCTCCTCCCTCCAAAAGATAGAGTTCAATGTCCCTCTCCTTGAGTGAAGGTCAATGTTAGTAACTCTACCTAACAGCATTTACACTTACAGTGGAGAAATCTAGCACACACCATTTCAACCAAGTGTTCTGGGCTAATGCATAGTGATCCTATGCATTCGTGATACCATGTGATAAGAAGGGCTCTTCCCCGTGGCGCCTGGGTGGCTCTGTTGGTTAAGCCACTGCCTTCGGCTCAGGTCATGATCCTGGAGTCCTGGGATCGAGTCCCGCATGGAGCTCCCGGCTCTGCCAGGAATCTGCTTCTCCCTCTGACCTTCTCCCCTCTCATGCTCTCTTTCATTCTCTCTCTCTCTCAAATTAAAAAAAAAAAAAAAAAAACTTAAAAAAAAAAAAAAAGAAGGGCTCTCCCCCAAAATTTGTAACACTAGACCCGAGGAAACATACCACATCCATACTCCTCAAAAGTGTGTAAGTCATCAGGTTTCCTGGATGGATCAGAGGGTTAAGCCTCTGCCTTCAGCTCAGGTCATGATCTCAGGGTCCTGGGCTCAAGCCCCACATCAGGCTCTCTGCTCAGCAGGGAGCCTGCTTCCCCTTCTCTCTCTGCCTGCTTCTCTGCCTACTTGTGATCCCTCTCTCTCTGTGTCAAATAAATAAAAAAAGTCTTTTTTTTTTTTTTTAAAGTGTGTAAGTCATCAAAGAAAGGTAAGGACTAAGAGACTGTCACCAATTTAAGGCAACAAAAGAAATGTGACAGCTAAAGGCAGTGTAGTATCTTGGATTGCATCCTGGAGCAGGAAAAGGACACTAATGGGAAAAACTGAGGAAATCTGAATAAAGCTTTTGTAGTTCAGTTAGTATTGGACCTCTTAGTTTTGATAAATGCACTATGGTTATGTAATACCTTAACATTAGGGGAAGCTGGATGCAGAGTATCTCTGTACTTTGTGTTTCTTGTGTAAATTGGAAACTGTTTCAAAATATTTTCAAAATATATCATAAACTTGCAGATAGCTAGCTCTCAGTGCCAACTAAGGGCAGGGGTAAAACCACAGTCATGTTGTGCTATATGCCCTTGTTTGTCTACGAAATGAGAGGACTGGACAAGATGTTTATCTAGTGAAAAGGACAAGCAGTGCAAAATGTCCCTAGAAAAGCCCCACCTCCATGAGCGCCAAGTGACCTCCCAAAGTACCCTTGATCTTGGGAAATACTTGTGGTTAAGGATTGAATTTCCAGCTTTACAGAATCCAAAAGAGATTTGATCAGCAGAAGAAGACCAAAACCAAAGTCAATAACACTCATTTTAAACTGAACACACAAAGATCCATCTCCATAAGCCAGAATGCCAATTTATTTACAGAGAATTACAGTAGGTCAGTGAGCAAGATGTCCCTGTCCTCTCTGTGGGCAAACTTACTGAGCTAGCAAAATTATCAGAAAACAGCTCAGTGAGACTGGAAGCAGAGCAAGGGCAGTAAGTTATTTGATTCAAATTTTTAATAACATTGGGTCATGACAGCCTGATAATTCACTGTTCCAAATAGAGACATACCTTCCATTTAAACAGTCGGTGTCTGCCCTTGCACTGAGGACCTCTCTGCCCTACCCATGAACTGCTTCCCATGTATACCTAAGCCTACTTCTCTAGATAGAAGGACATTTTTTTTTCAAAGATTTTATCCATTTATTTGACAGAGAGAGACACAGCGAGAGAGGGAACACAAGCAGGGGAGCAGCAGAGGGAGAGGGAGAAGCAGGCTTCCCGCCGAGTAGGGAGCCCGATGTGGGGCTCAATCCCAGGACCCTGGGATCATGACCCAAGCCAAAAGCAGATGCCCAACACCTGAGCCATCCAGGCGCTCCTAGAAGGGCATTTTATTTATTTTTTTTTAAGATTTTATTTATTTATTTGACAGACAGAGATCACAATTAGGCGGAGAGACAGGCAGAGAGAGAAGGAAGCAGGCTCCCTGCTGAGCAGAGAGTCCGATGTGGGGCTGGATCCCAGGACCCTGGGATCATGACCTTAGCCAAAGGCAGAGGCTTTAACCCACTGAGCCACTCAGGTAGGTGCCCCTAGAAGGGCGTTTTATTTTATTTTATTTTTATTTTTTTAAATATATTTTTTTAAGATTTTATTTATTTATTTGACAGAGATTACAAATAGGCAGAGAGGCAGGCAGAGAGAGAGGAAAGGAAGCAGGCTCCCCGCTGAGCAGAGAGTCCGATGTGGGGCTGGATCCCAGGACCCTGGGATCACGACCTGAGCCGAAGGCAGAGGCTTTAACCCACTGAGCCACCCAGGCGCCCCTAGAAGGGCGTTTTAAAAAGAGATGTGTTCTTTTCTATTCTGCTCTATAGGAAACAAACGGAAAGAAAGTCATTTTTATCATTAACATCATTGGTTGGTTCAGGCAACAGACAATAAATGATTGATGAGCACGTATTGTATGGAGCACTGGGTGTGGTGCATAAACAATGAATCTCGGAACACTGAAAAAATAAAATAATATAAATACAACAAATGGTTGATGAGCTCATGAATTTGTAGACGCTTACAATAATTCCATGAACCACCTGGGATCAGTGAGCCACCGGAGTACACTGCTTTAAGACAACCATCTATGCTTTTGTTTCCACACTTTTCCCCCTTAGGATACCATGTGATTACTTAGGCCTCCACTTATTAAATGATAATCACATTCCCTAAGATTATCCTAATTTGGATTGGTCCTGAAATAGTCACCCACTCAGGAGCGAGCTTTTGGTTTTTTTTTTTTTTTTTAAAGATTTTATTTATTTATTTGACAGAGAGAGATCACAAGTAGGCAGAGAGGCAGGCAGAGAGAGAGAAGAGGAGGAAGCAGACTCCCTGCTGAGCAGAGAGCCCGATGCGGGACTCAATCCCAGGACCCTGAGATCATGACCTGAGCCGAAGGCAGCGGCTTAACCCACTGAGCCACCCAGGCGCCCGAGCTTTTGGTTTTTTAACACAGATGACAAGACCTAAGTCCACTATGAATATGTACTATACTAGATTAACTCTCATAACCTTTGGATTTTTCCCCAAATACTCAATGACACATTTACAATATCTTGGTTATTAACACAAATAGTTAATCAAACCCATTGTGTAAAGTAAACATCATTTCTTTTACTGGAGTGGTGGGAGGGAGACTTTCTCTTTCTTTTATTAACAACAGTCATGTCTTTTATGGTTCATTCCAGCTCCAAAATCATACTATTAAAATTTTTTTGGTTTCTCAAAATTAAAATGATATCATATCAGGAATCTTCATTGAAAGATACTATTTAAGACTATTATATTGCATTCGTTTTTTATATTATGTGTCATATGCAATTTTTCCCAATTACTACTTTGAGAAGTTATGAAAGAATTTAACTGGGAGCTGAAAGCAATCTTTGATATCATCTGACCCAACATTCTTTTTTTTTTTTTTAAGATTTTATTTATTGGGGTGCCTGGGTAGCTCAGTGGGTTAAGCCTCTGCCTTCTGCTCAGGTCATGATCTCAGGGTCCTGAGATCAAGCCCTGCATCAGGCTCTCTGCTCAGCAGGGAGCCCATTTCCCTTCCTCTCTCTCTGCCTGCCTCTCTGCCTACTTGTGATCTCTGTCTATCAAATAAATAAATAAAAATTTTAAAAATATTTTATTTATTTATTTGGCAGACAGAAATCACAAGTAGGCAGAGGGTGGGGGGAAGGGGGAAGCAGGCTCCCTGCTGAGCAAAGAGCCTGATGTGGGGCTCGATTCCAGGACTCTGGGATCATGACCTGAGCTGAAGGCAGAGGCTTTAACCCACTGAGCCACCCAGACGCCCCTCACCCAGCATTCTTTGCCTACAGATAAGGAAACAGAGACCCTGGCACTTAAGTTTCTCAAGGTCACAGCTCCAGTTAGTGGCAGAGGAAGGACTAGAACCCAGGTTCCCATGACTTTATGCTTCCTTAGTTAAATCTGAATGAAAGCTCTGTCTCTTAAAATTTATGAAACTCAACCTCTGCGGTGTGTCATTAAGCAACTCACCAGGCTTGGGACAGAGTAAAGTAATAACTTTTTATTGCTGAAGTAATAACTCACCATTTCAGGAGTTACTTGAACTCTTCTCCATTACACAAAACGTATCAGACCAAGTGATTCAGAAGATAATTAGCTTGTCCATTTGGCAAATCCATTCATTTTCCACTGATCAAACATGTAATGGACATTCATTTTGTGTGAGACACTATCCTAGTTGCTAAAGATGCAAGAGACATTGTCCACACTGTCTAGAAGAGGAGGTAGCCAAGACAAACGACGAGTATTTACAAAGGAATTACTTACTATATGCAAGCATTTTACATGGAACTCCTCATAACAATCATACACAGCAACTACTTATTATCCCCACTTAACAGATGAGAATTAGAAAGCTGAATTGAGGGGCACCTGGGTGGCTCAGTGGGTTAAAGCCTCTGCCTTCGGCTCGGGTCATGATCCCAGGGTCCTAGGATCGAGCCCCGAGTTGGGGGGTGGGGGTGGTCTTTGCTCAGTGGGCAGCCTGCTTCCTCCTCTCTCTCTCTCTGCCTGCCTCTCTGCCTACTTGTGATCTCTGCCTGTCAAATAAAATCTTAAAAAAAAAGAAAGTTGAACCGAATTGCTCAAATGCCTGCAGTGTAAGTGGGCCACTCAGGCAATTCCACACATCTGCATTTACTCTGAATATATATGCCACACTGCTTGGAACTCAGGAAGAAACCAGAAGGGAAGGATTATATTTGGAGGGAGACGCCACTGTGGATGCAGAAACTGAGGCAGCAAAGGAACTAGGAAAAATGCATTAGGGACAGTGTTTTGGAAGTAATTCTAGGAGCTACAGGATGAAAGGACCAATGTGCAGGAGAGTGCCAGGATCAGATTTGCTTCTTGAAAATGATCAGTTGGACTACAGTGAATACAGAGAATAAGGAGTTAAAACAGAGCAAGACACTGAAGTTAGGGAAACAGTAGAAAGCATTTGTTATTCATCATGACGAGATTTTGAGGTAAAACAATGACAAATGAAAGGGATAAGAGGGGAGGGGGCAGAGTCAGAACCTTTTTTTTTTAAGATTTTATTTATTTATTTGACAGAGAGAGAGAGATCACAATTAGGCAGAGCAACAGGCAGAGAGAGGGAGAAGCAGCCACCCTGCTGAGCAGAGAGCCCGACGTGGGGCTCAATCCCAGGACCCTGAGATCATGACCTGAGCTGAAGACAGAGGCTTAACCCACTGAGCCACCCAGAACCATTTAAAAGATAGAATCAGGGTGCCTGGGTGGCTCAGTTGGTCAAGCATCCAACTCTTTTTTTTTTTAAGGTTTTTTTTTTTTTTTTTTTTTTTTTTGACAGACAGACCACAAGTAGGCAGAGAGGCAGGCAGAGAGAGAGAAGAGGAGGAGGCAGGCTCCCCGCTGAGCAGAGAGCCCCATGTGGGACTCCATCCCAGGATCCTGAGATCATGACCCAAGCCGAAGGCAGAGGCTCTAACCACTGAGCCACCCAGGCGCCCCCAAGCATCCAAGTCTTGATCATGACTCAGGTCATAATCTCAGGGTAGTGAGATTGAGCCCTGTGTCAGTCTCCATGCTCAGCCTGGAGCCTGCTTGGGATTCTCTCTCTCTCTCTCTCCACCTCCCATTGCCCCGTCCCCCTCAAAAAGAATCAACAAAACTAGGGTTTTGATTGCAGTGTGGGACAGGTGGGGAGTTTTAGGCAATGTTAGGATTTCTGAATTGGGCAGCCTGAGTAGTACACAGGGACAACTTCTCCAACATTATAGATTAATACAGAGTTTTTTATATATATATATATATATAGTGTATATATAGTGTATATATATATAGTATATATATATATACACTATATATACACTATATATACACTATATATATATATATACATATATATATGTATATATATATATATATATACACACTATATATATATATGAACTAGGTATTCTAAATGGACTTGTTCTGGTTTTAGACTTTGATTTACTCTATTATATTCAAATTCCCTTGCTAATGAAATCTGTTATTTCCAGATATTGTAGGATTTTTAGAACAAAATAGGAAACAGTGGAAATTAAACAATTTCCCCCAGCCTAGTCATTTGCACCACAAAATCTAAACTTCATGAGCTTTTAATTAGGAAGTTTCCAGAACTGCCATGACACATCACAGGCCCCTTTGTGCAGAAGAACTTCAGACCAAAGTAATAGCACTAAAAAGTAAATAATAAAGCAAATCACCATTATTGGAATTCATTATTAGTGTAATGACATATTCATTCATTCAAGAAATTTCATAGTCTTTCTAATCTGTACCAGTCCAAAATTAGGACATTAGGAAACAGATATAATGAAACCCAACTCCTACCCTTAAGAAGTTTGCAGTCTAAGGAGAAAGACTCAGAAGCAAAAATTGCAAAATATATGATAAGATCTCCAGCAAGGATTAGCTCAGATTCTGGGAAGTCCCAGCCCTGCGGGCAGTAGGACCATCCGTCCTCGTCCTCCTCCGGGTCGGACCAGCTCCTCTATAGGAAGTGTATGATTGCATTAGGCACAGAAGGTATGGGAGGGCGTTTCAGGTTGTAGAAAAGCATGGGGTGGAAGAAGGACGTTTTGACTCAGGTCACCATTGTTCCAGAGGACGTTTTGATGCAGCAGTATTGAGAAGTAAACCGTCAGCGTACAATGAACCCTGGAGCTTCTCTGTCACAAGCTTCCCGGGTTTGAATCCTGCATCAACTCTCTACCAGCTGTGTATGTGGGGACAACTGATTTCCAATCTTTGTGCCAAAGCTCCCCCATGTTAAAATAGAAATAAGAATTATAGATAGTTAAGAGAAATATTAATTATATCCTTATTAATTAATAATTATAATAATAAAAATAATAATTATATCACTTCAAAGAGTTATTGTGAGGGTTAAATAAATGTAAGCCCATTTAAAATATTTAGAATGGGACAGATAGTAAGTGCTCCATCGACAGTAGCTATTACCATTACTATAAATATAATTTTATTCTTTTTGCTTGATCCTTGCTTGTTCTATTTATCTCCCCACGTCTGGACCTTCCTCTCTGTTTTACTTAGCTCTCTCTGTTGCATTAAATGCTCTTAACTTTCTCAGGGGTAACTAAGAAATAAATACAAATTATTAGTCTGGTATCTAATCTGTAATGGATATTTCTGGTAAAAATAACCAATACAAGTTAAAACCAAAAATGGCTATACTGCATGCGGTAAGATGTGATTGCTGACTAAATACTGACTGAAGCCCAGGGTGCCTAGGTGGCTCAGTCGGTTAAGCATCTGATCCTTGGTTTCAGCTCAGGTTGTGATCTCTGGGTCCTGGGATCCAGTCCCATGCTAGGCTCCATGCCCAGCAGTCTGCTTCTCTCCCTCTCCCTCACCACCCCCTGCTGGCATAGATAGATGATGGACAGATAGATCTTTTTAAAAGATTGGCTGACGATCAAATCTTCAATGCATATTTGCAAAATTTGTCTCAGGAAAGTTGGATGTGGCAGAAACAATAGTCACCAAAGAACCCTCAGAAAAACAATATAAAAATTGATAAGACTTGATGCAGGCAAAACTGCAGGATGAGGGGTGCCTGGGTGCCTCAGATGTTAGGCATCTGCCTTCAGCTTGGGTCATGATCCCAGGGTCCTGGGATCGAGCCCCACATCGGGCTCCCTGCTCAGTGGGGGAGGCCTGCTTTTCCCTCTCCCGCTCCCCTTGCTTGTGCCCTCTCTCTCTGTTAAATAAATACAATCTTTAAAAAAAGCACTGCAGGATGATTCAAATCTTCACTTTGCAATTTATTTTTTTTAAAGATTTTATTTATTTATTTGACAGACAGAGATCACAAGTAGGCAGAGAGGCAGGCAGAGACAGGGGGAAGCAGGCTCCCCGCTGAGCAGAGAGCCCAACTCAGGGCTTGATCCCAGGACGCTGGGATCATGATCTGGGCCGAAGGGAGAGGCTCAACCTGCTGAGCCACCCAGGTGCCCCTTCACTCTGCAATTTAAATGAACACTTAATTCTGTCAGAAAGAGAGTGATTACTTTGCTATTATTATTTATTATCATTAACTTAGTAAATAAAAAAGTATAGCAAAAATCATAAAAATATTTTATGATATAGAAAATTGATCCATAAGTTTGTTGGTGTTTGGGGAGGGCTTATTATTTGTTAGAGTTTATTGGAAGTTATTGGGGCTATTGGTGTTTGCTCCTGAAAGAGCTTTCTCAACAAACATGTAATAATGTAGGTATAATTTTTATTTAATGTCAAAATGCACTAGGGTCCAAGAGTTGGGATGGGCATATAGATCAAGGGGTGTGTGTGTGTGTGTGTGTGTGTGCATACACATGCAGACATGTAGAAGAAAAGTTGGGGAATAAAAAAACGAAGGCAGCGTGGGACACCAGGGTGGCTCAGTCAGTTGAGTGTCTACCTCTGTTCAGGTCATGATCTCAAGGATGTGAGAACGGAGCCCCACCTCTGGCTCCATGTCTACGGGAGTCTACTGGAGAGTCTCTCTCTTTCTCTCCCTCTGCCCTACCCCCCAAATAAATAAATAAATCTCTAAAAAAGGGGGGGCAGCATGGCTTCAGAACTGGAACAGTGTGGAGAATATCCCCCATGCCATTAGGAGCCTCACGTCATCCCAACGGATGGGCCAGAGATGAAGCAGTGCACGGGGTTCAAGATCAGGCCGACATACATTGAGGAAGGGCTCCTCCCCTCACCAGCTCTCACCCTGCAGTAGTCACCACCCCCCCAAACCTCTGCTTCTTCACGTGAAAATGAAAACAGCAGTTGTACTCACCTCCTCGGGTTATCCTGAGGCCCCCCTGAGATAATGCTCTTGGGCAGATGCCTAGCTCCTGGTTGGGCCTCAATAGAGAGGTTAGCCACCGTTATTTTGATTTGCCTTTTTCAGTGCTCATGTGCTCCCCAAAGTCACTCACCCAGCTGGCAGTCAGCTGGATGAGTAACTTTTTCTGAGCAGGGCTTCGGATCACATTTCCAGGCCCCTCGGCCCAGTTTCCAGGACCTCAGCACAATGCCACGCTTATCGCATGATCCCGGGGACGTTGAGCCGTATGTTGAATGCATAGTAAAGAGAGAGAAATAAAAGGGGAGAAGTAAAGGGCACTGGGGTCGCAGCTATTAGGCATATGGGGTACTTCAAAGGGATGTCAAGGCAGATGGCAAGCAGGGGAGCGGCTCAGGGCAGGAAAAACACCTGGGTAACATGTACTAATTAGCTGACAGGTGGGTCAAGGACCAGAGAAGGTGGGAAACAGTATGTTGTTGATTCCCCGGAATCAGAGGCTGCCTGAGGCCACATTCCCTTAAGACCCTGACTCCTCCTGGCTGAGTCACTAAGAACAGTTACAAAGAACTGCAGGGAAGATTAACGTTGCATTCAGACTGATGAGTTAAAAGTAAGAACAAGTCAAGAGTTTGTTCTTCACCTTGAGGATGCCCCGGGCCAGGGGTAGGGAGGCTTTGCTGCCAGGTTTGATAACTTGGCCTTTCCAGAGAGGCTGGGAGCCACTCTGTCCTCAGCCAGCACTCCACTTCCTCCGGTCCTACCTTTCCCGAAATGAAGATACAGCTTGCAAAGACAGCTGGGTGCCCTCAAAGTCGCTGTGGCTTCCTCAAGCCACAACACGCTCTCTCTTTTATGAGGCTGTGGGGTTGTAATTCTCATCCTCTGACATTTATGGAAGGTTTCATATTAGCAAAAGGCTTTACAGCGGCTTTTATGAGCAATGCCTCCCTGAGACCTGTCAGGGATACTCACCCGGACTGAGCCGAAGGAAAGAGAGCAAAGCGCACGAGAGAATGGCCCTCACCTGCTGGCCCCTGCAAGGGGCAGAGGCTGCAAATGCCACTTCCCTCCAGCTTCATGTCAGAGCTGACTTTTTTGTCCTTGAAACTTTGGCAGCTCTCTCTCACCCTCTTCCCCCTGCGGCCCCTCTGCAGGTCCTGCAGGTGGAGCTCCCGAAGGCACCTCGGGTCCATCTGTTTCTGTTCATCTCCATGGCATTGCTCTGGCCCAGCCCAGCCCGCTTCCCATGTGGCCTTCCCCTACCTCCCCCACCCCCGCCCCCCAGTACCCGTCTTGTCCCCAGCCCTGCCTTCCATTATCTGTGCAGGAGACAAAGTATGCTTACTTATTATTAACTTCTGCATATAACGTATGCACCTTTGTGAACTTCTCGGTACTTCTGGAAACATCTTTATTGATATCCTATGGGAAATATGTTGCATCAAAAAGAATAATCTTTAAGGGGTTCCCAGGTGGCTCAGTTAGTTAAGCGCCCAACTCTTGATTTCAGCTCAGGTCTTGATTGCAAAGTCATGAGCTCAAGCCCTGTGTTGGGCTCCACGGTGGGCAAGAAGCCTACTTTCAATGAAACAAAACTAAACAGAAGAATACTCTTTTAAAAACAAAAATAACAACCTTCAATAGCTCCCCGCACTGAGAAAGATTTATTCAGAATAAAATACAAGTCCCTTTGCAGACTGCAGGATCTCCTCATGACCTGACCTTCCCTCCCCTCGGTCCCCTGTTCCCCACTGGGTTCAGGAACCCCCGAGCTCTTTCTTGCTCCCCGAGTTTACATCCACCTCTTGATCTGCCTGGAAAGACTTGGGTCCTGTTCTCAGCCCTGAGGCTGTGTCCCACTCTTCCATTCTCAGCTCACGGATCACCTCCTGACCCCCCCCCCAATCTTGGATTGTCCCCTCTCCCCCATTACCCTGTTCATTACTTTCAGAGCAGTTTGAACAACCTTAAAATTTTTCCTTCCTTGTTGACTTACCGTCTGTCACCTTTGCTAGAATGCACATCCCACGAGAACAGGGACCTAGTGTGTGTTTCTCACGAGTGTGTTTAATGCCCGGCCCAGCATATGTACAGAGCATAAGCTCAGTAAATACGTGTTGAAAAATTAAACGAAGGGACAAAGCACTCTACTGAAAAACCGCTCTCCTCTGAGCCCCTGCTAGTCCTCATTACTATCAGTAGAGGGCAGCAAAGACCCTGAGTTATCCACCTGCGCCGGCTCTGCTCCCCTGGTGGGGGGCCGGGAATGGAGGGGGGTGAAGCTCCAGAAAACTTACTTCCTTTGCCAAATGGTAGACATGACTTTATCAGGAATTTCGGGGAAGAGTCCAGCCTTAAAAAGCCTTCTCTGCTCTGTACCATTTATAGAATTTTTATTTATTTATTTATTTATTTATTTATTTATTTATTTTTTAAAGCTTTCAGGCTTTTCCTTTCCTCGGAAAAGGAAAGCAGATGTTAAACTGCCTAAGCCAAGAAGAGACCCAGTGGCCTGGAGCCTGTCCCTTTCTGCCTGACAGGTTAGTGTGTGGAAAAAGAAAAAAAAGGAAAAAAAAAAAAAAAAAGACACTGTGACCATAGCTGGCAGCTGTCTGGGACCGGAGGATTTGCAGCTCTCCCTTATGGTGTGTGGGGAGGAGCCGGGACCGGCTGGGCAGCTGCTGTTTGTGCTTGGAGCATATGTACGAGCAAAGTGTGTGTGTTTATATTTCTGTCTTCGGCTTATATGTTTCCTCTTCTTCTATCTCCCAGGGCAAGGACCTCACGGTCTCCTGCCTTTGTGGGCTCTTACACCAAGAGTGCCCCCCAGAGCCCAGGTAACCAGCAGTAGAATCAGCTGCCACACACTCTTAGAACAGTGTTTTCATTCACTTTCTGCCCCACAAATACTGTCTGAGCCCTAGGACTTACAGGCCTGGTCTGTTCTCTGTAGGGACAGATATTGCACTGGATTGAAAGAACAGTTACTAGATTCCACAGGGAGGCAGGGGTTCTCAGTCTTAACAATACTGACATTTTTGGACTAGATAGTTCTTTGTTGTGGGAGCACCCTAGGATGTTTTGCAACTTTCCTGGTATCCAGGTAGCACAGAGACCCTAGGCTGTGATAACCAAAGATGTTTCCAGGCATTGCTAATAGTCCACCTGGAGGGGGGCAATTTCCACCCAAAGCTTGAAACCATGATCTTTTTTTTTTTTTAATTTTTATTTATTTGACAGACAGAGATCACAAGTAGGCAGAGAGGGAGGCAGAGAGAGAGAGAGGAGGAGGAAGCAGGTTCCCAGCTGAGCGGGGAGCCTGATGGGGGGCTCGATCCCAGGACCCTGGGACCATGACCTGAGCCGAAGGCACAGGCTTTAACCCACTGAGCCACCCAGAGGCCCCACGATCTTAAAGATCATGATGGATAACTTTGGGGATATCTTTCCAGCCTGGGTCAATGACCCCTTTCTCCTAGCACTGTCTCTCCTCCCTGGCCCATGCCTGGCTGCTGTGACCTGAAGCCTACAGACTTAGTATGTTGGTCATCTGACCCAACTTAGGCCTCTCAGCTTCTCTCCTCTGGGAATTTGAAACTAGGACCTAGGGACTAACTACCACCTGGGTTTAAAACTTGACCACAAATTTAGAAGGTGTGGAAGAATATAGGCTACCATCAGGCCAGCAAGCAGAGGTATCCTACTGCAGAGATAAGAATGAAAAAACTCCAGAGGAGCACAGAGGAAGAGGCAGAAAGAAGTCATCTAGTTCTAGCGTTTTCCAGACGGGCCAAATTTCCTGTCTTGGGTTAAGATATTCCTGTACCATTATAACTAATTGCTCTCTCCTCCTAGGGCAGTTTCTTGTTTGTTTGTTTGTTTGTTCTGTTGCTGGCAAATGAGTCCTAACTGGTGGTATATTCTCTGTGGCCTGGAACTGAAATCACAACCGGGAAACAAGCGATCTAGGCAATTTCTAGCCCTCTAGGCAGCCCCACCCTCCTCGCACAAGTGGCTATATTCTCCTTTGCTTAACAAATGGCTTCCTAACCCTTTCTATAGAGCTTTCTCTGGTCCTAACCCCGGTTTGTACACAGCCTGGCATGCCATGGCCCCGACTCAGCTTCTGGTTGTCCATTCACTAGCAGCGTGAGTGTTGACAGCAAACCCAGGCCAGGTTTCTTGACTCAGGTTCTGACCAAGTGAGTCTGACTGGCTCGTGTTGCAAACGTGGTTTGGCCGCCCCTCCAACAACCAGCCCTCCCAGTCATTTTCGTTCGGGTGAACAACCCCAAGTGGTGAACTAAATTGGTTTGAAGGGCGAAGGGAGGTAAGAATCTTCAGGAAGGGTGGGGAGGCTCAGGGGAAAGCATTTTATCCTTGATCTCAGAGGACAAAGCCTTTGGAAGAGCCAGCCTGTGCCCTTCCTGCCGGGTTTGGACATGTCATGTGAGGACGTGATACCTGAGGCTGTGGCAGCCATTTTGCAACCATGAAGCAAAGCCAAGAGAGCTAGAGAGGAACTGATGGAGGGCTAGAACATCCTCGAGCTGACGAATTAACCAACCCTGGAGCCATTTACCTTTAGACTTCTTGTTACATGAGATAATTAGATGTCCTTACAGTTTTAGCTACTTTGACTCGGGTATCCTGTTACTTGAAGCCTAAAGGATCCCAGCAGATACAGTATAGCTCATCTTTTCAGGCCAGGTCACTCGGGTCCTAGGTCACGAGCTGGCTACCCTGCAGATTTATTGCCTTAGGTCATACACCTACCTCTGGTCCATGTGGTTGTCCCCCACCCCAACCTCTTATTATGAAAATGTAAAAACCTATAAAAAAGTTGAGTAAATAATACAATGAAGGCTTCAACATGCTTCACCTCTGTTCATCAGTTGTTAACATTTAGCTGTACATGGGACATATTTCCTTATATAAGGGCATTTTGTAACCGAATCATTTCAAAGGTAGTTAGAGATTTTATAAAGCCTCACCCCAAAGTACTTCAGGATACACCTTCTAAGGAACAAGGACATTCTTCTGAATAACCAGTAGTATCCTTTGGAGATTTGTGGGGATTGTCTTTGTTTTTGTTTTTATCCAGGATTCATCAAGAATTATGTGCTGTTTTAAAGTCATCCTATTGTCTCTCCTTTATTCCAAAACAATTCTCCTGCCTTTTTCTTTTTCTTTTTTTTTTTTTTTTTTCTCTTTTCTGTCATTGACTTTCAGGCCCACTTCATTTTATTTTACTTTACTTTGTTTTATTTTAAATTATTTATTTGTTTATTTGAAAGAGAGTGTGGTGGGGAGGGACAGCCAGAGAGGGAGAGAGAGAGTCTTAAGTGGATTCCCTGCTCAGCACAGAGCCCGACGTGGGGCTCAAACTCACAACCCCAATATCCTGACCTGAGCCAAAACCAGGAATCTGATGCTTAACTGACTGTGCCTGCCCAGGTGCCCCAGGCCAGTGCTTTTATAGAATGCCCACAATTTGGATTGTCTGGCTGTTCCTTCAGAATTATATCCAGTTAAAGACCGTTAGCAAAAGCTCTACAGAGGTGAGGCTGGGTCCTTCTCAGGGCATCGTAACAAAAGGCACATGATGCCATTGTGTTCTTTCATTGGTCACACTAGGTTTAATCCGTTGATGGAGGTGCTGTCTGATAGAACTCTGCATCATAAAGGCATCTTTTTCTCCTTTGTGATTAATCAGTAAGCTGAGGGATTGTACTTCCAGAACATGAGACTATCTCGTGCCCTCAAAACTTTTAACCATTGTGTTAACCGTCATTAATAAGGCTTGGCTGAGTCAACTGGTAGGTAGGGATTACAAAAAATCACAATTTTAAAAATTCCATCATTTTTTCCTTGCATTTAATAGCTGGCACTCCACTGTTTAAGAAAAAGATTTTTCTCTTCCCTCAAACACACTTTTGTGATTTTCTGGAGTATCATGACGAACTCAGAATACTCATTGCCACTCACTTTCTTTTTTATTTTCAGTTTGTCCCAAATTTGCCCTCTTTCAAGTGGGAGCCCTTTTGAATTGGTTTCTGTGTCCTCTTGACACATACCTATCTGATTTTGAGCGCTTCTTTGCTCTTCTAGCAAAGGAAGTCCCAAGCTCATCTTATACTTCCCTTGGCGGAGACCTGGAATCAGACCTCATTCTTTTCAGCGAGAAACAATTGTTAGAAACCAACAACCGAATGATGAGTCCTCATGGCAAGTGGGGTTTCACTCTTTCCATGTCCTTTCAGAGGACAGAGCCAGGAAGTATATTTTTTTTAAATATTTTATTTATTTATTTAATGGAGAGAGAGAGCGAGAGAGAGTATAAGCAGGGGAAACTGCAGAGAGAGAGGAAGAAGCAGACTTCCCACTGAGCAGAGAGCCAGATGAAGGGCTCAATCCCAGGACCCTGGCATCATGACCTGAACTGAAGGCAGACACTTAACTGACTGAGCCACCCAGGTGCTCCTGTATTTTATTTTAAAGCATTAATTTATCTCAATCCCCCAACTTCAATCCAACACTACAGGATTCTTCCTCTTTTCCCTTAGTCCATATATTTTTTTTTTTAAGATTTTTTAATGTATTCATTTGAGAGAAAGAAAGAATGAGAGAGAGAAGGAAAGCCAAGAGGGAAAGGGAGAAGCAGATTCCCCACTGTGCAGGGAGCCTGGCGTGAGGCTCCAGGACCCTGAGATCATGACCTGAACTGAATCAAGATGCATATGTTCAGGGCGCCTGGGTGGCTCAGTGGGTTAAGCTGCTGTCTTCGGCTGAGGTCATGATCTCAGGGTCCTGGGATCGAGTCCCGCATCAGGCTCTCTGGGAGCCTGCTTCCTCCTCTCTCTCTCTGCCGGCCTCTCTGCCTACTTGTGATCTCTCTCTGTCAAATAAACAAATAAAATCTTAAAAAAAAAAAAAAAAAGATGCAGACGTTCAACTGACTGAGCCACCCAGGCACCTCTGCATCAGTCCATATTTTTATCTCCTTTCTCCTACATTGAAAACCCCGATTTTCACCATCATCAATATATTTGCTCATTTACCGCTCATTGTTCTATACCATATACATGCAATTTTTAATTCAATACACTGAATAATATGAGAATGACTATGTCTAGACCAAAACAGACTTACTAATAAAGTACAAGATTTATCCTTAGAATATAGCCCACTAAAGGTAATGGTGTGTCTAAAAGCCTTTAAACGTTGAAGTAAATTTATTTGTTTCTCTTCAAATTAATGTTTTCCTCTCCATGTTGATTTCTTTTTTTTTTCCTTTGTGGTAATGGGATTTTTATTATCTTTATTTTTTTTTAATTTTAGTATTTTTATTTTTTCCAATTCTATTGAAATATAACTAACATTGGGTTAGTTTCAGGTGAACAACAACATGATTTGGTAAAAGTATATATTGCAAAATGATCGCCACAATAAGTTTAATTAACATCCACCATGAAAATATGGAACACCTCAAGAAGTTACATATTATGGTTGTACAAGGGCCCTGTTATTCTTCTTCTATCACTCCACTGTTAGTGTACATGCTGCTAAAGGGAGTGCCAATATGATTTTTTAAAATATAAAATATTTAAAATATAAAATATAAATAAAAGTCAAAATCATATGAAAAAGTAACTCAGAGATGTTTTCTTAAATTCCTATACATAATAAATTTTATTAGTTTCTGCTTTACCCTTTCTTATTTGCAAAAATAAGCAATACATGCATATACATACATGCGTCTTTGTTTTGCCTTCTTTTTTATTCAGATGGTGGTATACAGTATATACTCCTTCGCACTGCATTCTTCTCACTTCCTATTGTTCTATACCATATACATGCAAGGCTTTCATAGCACTAATTTTTCTTTGTGTGGTCTATTTTATCAGCCTTCTCAAATATATTTGTATTTGCTTTGTTTTAATGATTAGTTTTGTTGTTGGTATTCATGTTTTTAAATAGACTCCAAACTCAGCCTGGAGCCCAACGCGGGGCCTAAACTCACAGCTGGAGATCAAGACCTGAGCTGAGATCAAGAGTTGCATGCTTTGGGGCACCTGGGGGGGGTCAGTCATTAAGTATCTGCCTTTGGCTCGGGTCCTGATCCCAGGGTCCCCATAGGGAGCACCACATCAGGCTCCCTCCTCAGCAGGAAGCCTGCTTCTCCCTCTCCCATTCCCCCTGCTTATGTTCCCTCTCTTGCTGTGTCTCTTTCTGTCAAATACATAAAATCTAAAAAAAAAAAAAAAAAGTTGGACACTTTAACTAACTGAGCCACCCAGGTACACCTTTAATGGCTAGTTTTGTAGTAAAGCTAAAATAACTGTTTTTTCCAGCGCACACACATACCATCTTATTTTTGTTAGTATCTATTGGTTCCCCAACAATATTTAAAGTAGTTAATAAGTTCTTTCCTCTCATCCCAATTTACCAGCTTCTCATTTGAATAAATATCTTTTTACCCACATCAGTAACTATAAAATAATCAACAAGTTCATTCTGTTTTTCAAGTGGACTGGGCGTGTACGTTTATTATAACCGTCATAGTTTTATGGGTAATTACATATTTATGCTCATCATTGGTCCTTTAGTCAATGTCTTTCCCTTTTAGTCGTCTAAAAAACCTTTCCTTAGTAAATTTCTCACGAAGGGCACATGGAAGCTATATTCTCTGGTTCTCTCATGTTCATAACTTATAACATGTTGGCTAGATATAAAATCTTTGCCTTGTGTTTCCCTTCTTTGAATATTTTCAATATGTTGCTCTATTTATCCTGGAATAAAGTCCAAAGACAGTCACTTAAGTCACTTGGTATTTTGACTAAATGCCCAAATGTTTTTTTTTTTTTTTTTTTAAATTTCTTTTCAGCGTAATAACATTCATTGTTTTTGCACCACACCCAGTGCTCCATGCAATATGTGCCCTAATACCCACCACCTGGTTCCCCCAACTTCCCACCCCCCGCCCCTTCAAAACCCTTAGGTTGTTTTTCAGAGTCCATAGTCTCTCATGGTTCACCTCCCCTTCCAATTTCCCTCAGCTCCCGTCTCCTCTCCATCTCCCCATGTCCTTTTAATTTTTTTTTTTTAGATTTTATTTATTTATTTGACAGAGAAAGAGAAAAGGAAGCAGGCTCCCTGCTGAGCAGAGAGCCCTCGGGGCTCTATCCCAGGACCCTGAAACCATGACCTGAGCCTAAGGCAGCTTAGCCCACTGAGCCTCCCAGGCATTCCATGTTTTTATTTTTATTTTATTTTTTGTAAACTCCAGATGTCTTTTAGAATATCTCTTGACAATGATTATTCAGGGTCGATTTCTTAGGTTCTAGTGTCAAATCTCTATTTCTCAGGGAAGTTTTCTTAAATCCTACCTTATTGTAATTTAAATTACTTTTTAAGTTGCCATTATTTTTTATTTTCTTCTATGTAGGTCTAATAGATCAACCTATGGGAATGTGTGTTGATATTCTTCTATGTTCACCACTTTCTCCCTCTCAGTCTGCCTGCTGTCATTATCTCCTGTATTTATTCACCTTCAGTTTCCATTTTAATCTCCATTTCTCAAGTAATTAATATTAATTCTGAATTCTCTGGCCTCATTTCTGAGATTTTCTAATTTGGATTATAGTCCTTTCTCATTTAATGTCTTACTAGTTTTTGTTGTTGTTGTTCGCCTGGGGTTTTTGTTTTGTTTTGTTTTTTGGGTTTTTTTTTTAAGAATTTTATTTATTTATTTGACAGAGAGAGATCACAAGTAGGCAGAGAGGCAGGCAGAGAGAGAGGAAGGGAAGCAGGCCCCCGCTGAGCAGAGAGCCCGATGCGGGACTCGATCCCAGGACCCTGAGATCATGACCTGAGCCGAAGGCAGTGGCTTAACCCACTGAGCCACCCAGGCGCCCCATGTCTTACTAGTTTTTAAGCTCATCTTGAAGTAAAAAGTTCTGTTTTTCAGCTATTTTATAAGCATGTCTTTCTGATATGTTTTCATTATTGGGATGTTATGTTTTTGTCTTTTTTTCTAGGATAACTTAGTGTTGGATTTTTTTCCCAGTTTAAGATACAATTGACCTATAATATGGTGTAAGTTTAGCATATACAATTCAATGATTTTATGTACGTATATACTGCAAAATGTAAAAATTGTGATGTAAATGTAAAAAAAATTTACCCCCCAAATTGTAATATGCAAAAAGTTAAAACATCCCACTTCATGTTGGATTTGAGCACGATCTAATTCTATTGTTTCTTTTTATATGAATTCGGTTTTTCTTTTATGAAAAAGGGTGAGTCAGGACGACTCTTCCGGCTTCGGTGCTCTAGGTCCTCCTCTTGCGGCATCCGCACAAAGAATTCTTTAACGGCCTTTTGCTTTCTGAGATGTGGTTCCTCTGCTCATTCATTCACCCTTTTTCTCCTTTCGTCTACCCTTTCCTTTCCACTTGGATTCCACCCTCAGAACGCTACCCTTGGTGTGAGACTTTCTCCTGAAAAGAGCTTGGTAATTTTGACAGTTCACGGAGCCAAGACTATACCAGCTCCTTTAGATCTGATCTTGGCCTCGCACAGCCACAGCTTTGTTGAAAATGTGTCAAACTCCTCCCCGTTCCAGTTGTTCTCAAACTGCTTCACTGTGTTTCATGGAGTCCTGTTGCCAGTCTTAGAGTCCTGTCTTCAGGCCTGCCAGCTTCCCTCTGCTTCTTCCTGCGACGTGGAGAGACACTGCACCCTTAGTTCTGATTGCTAGTTTTCCTTCACCTGCTCGCATTTTGTGGTTCGTGAAGAGACAGTGTTCAACCAGATTTTGTGAGATGTTGACATTAGGCCTTGGGTTTTGCCATTCGAGTTTATCTTTTTTTTTTTTTTTTAAGGGGATTTCAAAAGATTTAAAAACCATCCTGCCCCTGCTATCATCTTTCCATCATTTCCACTGATTTATTGTTTCATTCATTTATTCAACAAATAATTTTGAGCCCTGCATGGTAATCGTATGCCTTTTCCTTTTCTATTGGTGCCATTAACTTCAGGACCCTGCTGCCTGTAATTACCTGACTCCACTTAAGCCCAGAGGTATCTGCCACCTCGGGCTGATGATTCATTACTGGGAGAAGTCAACAACTCTCTTCCCCAATGCCTCTGTGTAGCTAAACCCAACAGCTACACGCTCTGTGTTTCTTGCTTCTCTTGCCACCTCTGGACTTAGACTATAAGAGCATAGTGCATTGGGACATCTGGGTGGCTCAGCTGGTTAAGTATCCAACTCCCGATTTTGGCTCAGGTCCTGGTGTCAGGGCTGCGAGATGGAGCCCCTAGTCAGGCTCTGAGCTCAGGGTGAATCTGCTGCTTCTTCTCCCTCTGCCCCTCCCCTCTCCTCCTTTTTTTTTTTTTTTTAAAGAAGCAGAGAGGCAGGAAGAGAGAGAGGAGGAAGCCGGCTCCCAGCTGAGCAGAGAGCCCGAAAAGGGGCTCGATCCCAGGACCCTGGGATCATGACCTGACCGGAAGGCAGAGACTTTAACCCACTGAGCCACCCAGATGCTCCTAAATAAACTCTTTGGGGGGGAAAAAAGGGCAGAGTACATTTAATCTAGCTTCCCGAATGGCTGCTAAAAGGATTGCATGAGGTAACTTGAGGCATAAGAGAGTTAACTCTCCTTGGGGCAAACCATGACCAGTGGGAAACAGTGAAAAGGATGGAGCTGAGCAGATAGATTCCCTTCTTCCTGCCTGGGACTATTACTAGACACATCTTTGTTCCGTCTGTCCTGAGACGTCCATGAGGTTCACTAAGGCACCATCTGCCAGCCAAGGAGTGCTCCGTAGTGGCGCTTTTTCTGTTTATTAACTTTTAACTTATATTTATTGATCTGTAATTTATAATATAAAGGATGTTACATTAAAATAAAACTACAATTATATATAAACCATATAACTACACATAAAATACAAACTATAGGGGCCCCTGAGGGGCTCAGTGGGTTGGAGCCTCTGCCTTTCGCTCAGGTCATGGTCCCAGGGTCCTGGGATGGAGCCCCACATTGGGCTCTCTGCTCAGCAGGGAGCCTGCTTCCTCCTCTCTCTCTCTGCCTGCCTTTCTGCCTAATTGTGATCTCTGCCTGTCAAATAAATAAATAAAACCCTTAAAAAAATACAAACTATAAATTATAGGTATAACTAAATATAGATACATAACTATATATAGTAATTATCATTTATAGTATATACTATAGTATATAACAATTATAAATTATAGTATATAATTTTAAATTAATATACACTATAGTATACACTATGTATTATACACAATATTACATATTCTATACTATATTACATATAATTATAATATAAACTATAATTTATAATTTAGTCTGTAATTAAACCTTTTTGGTATAAAATTAAATAGGTTCTGATGAATGCACACACAATTGTGTAACCACCAACACAATCAAGTAAAAATATTTGTATCACTCCAAAAAGATCCTTTGTGCTACTACATAATCAGCTCCCTCCTCTCAACCCCAGCAACCACTGATCTGATGTCTGTCTCTATAGTTATCCCTTTTAGCGCATGTCGTATCAACAGAATCACAGATGTAACCTACTGTGTCAGATGTCTTTTTTTTTTAAGTTATTTATTTATTTATTTGGCAGAAAGAGAGAGAGAGTACAAAGCAGGGGGAACAGCAGGCAGACTGAGAGGGAGAAGCAGACTCCCTGCTGAGCAGGGTGCCCGATGTGGGTCTTGATCCCAGGATGGTGGGATTATGACTGTAGCCAAAGGCAGATGCTTAACTGACTGAGCCACCCAGGCGCCCCCAGACTTCTTTAACTTAGCACAGCGCTCTTGTAATTCAGCTATGTTGTTACACATATCAATAGTTTGTTGCTTCGTAATTCTTGCTGAGTTCTATTCCCTTGTAAGGATGTACCAAAGCTTGTTTATCTAGTCACCTATAGATGGACATATGGATTGTTTCCAGTTTCTAGTGATTATGAATTGAGCGGTAATAAACATTTGTGTACAGATTTATTTGTGGGCATATACTTTCCTTTCTAGTGGGTAAGAATGCAATCGCTAGGTCATATGATAACTGGACGTTTAACTTGATAAACAACTTCCAAGCTGTTTTCAAACATGGCTGTACTGAATATTAGTATCTGGCACCTTTGTACAGGACTATCTTTCATTAATTTTTAAAATTTGACAGGCACTCCATGAACCCATTCTCATCATTTAAATAATCAACACAGAGATGCAAAATTCCCTTTTCTCTCATCAATCTCTCTCCATTCCCTAAATGTGTGATCCAAACTGTGATTGGTTTGCTGTGTGTAAAAGTTATTTCTTATTTTAAGAAGAATTAAAAGCTCTTTGAGGCGCCATGACCACCAGCAAACTCTAATCCCTACTAGAAAACATGACATGATAGCAGGACCACTAGCATCGGCGTCAGCCAAACCTGGAATTTCATTTTGTATCTACCACTTTCTAGCTCCGAGCAAAGTGTGGAAATAATAGCATACATATATATGTTGCTTATGATTAAGATGGAGATATAGAATATCTCTTTACAATATATGAAAATAAAATATTTAAATATACATTACATACATACTTGAGTTTCCATTTGCCATTCCTAATTAATATAGATTTCTAATTCTTCTGCCATTTCTGGACAGTAAATGTTAACACATTAATTTGTCAGACTGCCTTGGATCCTAAACAAGACACATTAATATGAAATATTCATTTGGAACCTTGTGGCCCAGAAAAGTCTTAAGATGAAAAACAGGAGCAGGGGCTCCATACGGCCCATTTCTAACATTCATAAATTAGTTGTAACTGACCAAATGCAGTTGTAAGTTTAAAAGTAGTAAAAACCCAGAACAATGCGTGTGCCAGGACCTGGAGGGAGGGGAAAGTGGGGGAGATGCCATTCAACAGGGATAAAGTCTCAGTCATGCGGGATTAAAAAGTTCTAGATCTGCTGTACAACATTGTGCTTAGACTTGAGAATACTTAACTATGTATTTGAAGAGTTGTTAAGAGGGTAGATCTCGTTGGGCACCTGGGTGGTTCAGTCGTTAAGAGTCTGGGTGATGGACATTGGGGAGGGTATGTGCTGTGGTGAGTACTGTGAATTGTGTAAACCTGGAGATTCACAGACCCGTACCCCTGGGGCAAACAATACATTATATGTTAATATAAATAATTTTTAAAAATGAGTCTGCCTTCGGCTCAGGATCCCAAGATCCTGGGATTGAGCCCCACGTCAAGGTCCTCATTAGGCTCCTTGCTTGGCGGGAAGCCTGCTTCTCCCTCTCCCACTCTCCCTGCTTGTGTTCCTTGCTGTGTATCTCTCTGTCAAATAAATAAATAAAGTATTTTTTAAAAAGAGGGTATATCTCAAGTTATGTGTTCTTACCACAATAATAAAAAAAGGAGGAGTGTTAGTAGAAAATTTGATGAAATCTGTAATTTATCCAATAATACTGAATTAACATTAATTTCTTAGTTTTGACCAATGGATGCTGGTTATGGAAGATGTTACCATTCAGGGAAGTTAGCTGAAGGGACTACAGTAACTCCCTGCACTGTCTTTGCATGTTTCTGTAAGTATAAAGTTATTCCAAAGGAAAAAGCTTATTTTTTTTTTAATAATGAGAATCAAATCACCCACAAAAGTGTATTCACTGTATGAATTTTATAATGGTAAAAACTGGGGTAAAAACCAGGGGTGCCTGGGTAGCTCAGTGGGTTAAGGCATCTGCCTTTGACTCAGGATATGACCCTGGAGTCCTGGGATGGAGCCCCGCATTGGGCTTCCTGCTCAGTGGGCAGCCTCCGTTGCCCTCTGCCTCTGCTCTTCTCCCTGCTTGTATGTGCGCTCTCTCTCTCTCTCTCTCTTAAATAAGTAATACCTTTAAGAAAATTGGGGTAAAAACCATTTAAGAAGTAATTGGCTAAAAAAATTAGTGTGCATCACCTAGTTATTAATCAGATAAAGTCAATGGTGAGTTTTATGTAACATGAAAAGCAGTACATAATATATTTTTAAATAGGAAAAGAAGCTTACTAAAGCTTTTATATTGTGATTTCATTTGTGTATATATGAATTTTTTATTTTATGTCAAAAATACATATATCTGTGTAGGTTAGTATAAAAGATGCCTAGAAAATTAAACACCAAACTGTTTACCTGGTAGTTTATTCAGGTACTGGTTGGGGAAAGCTATGTCTATTTTATACATGTGGGTTGTACATATAAGTCATGTTGAGTATCTTATTGAGCTCAGGACAGCCCTTAGGCCTGGTCAAGAGAAGCTCCTACCTCAGACCTCATGGGTTAGGGTGTGAAAGTCACAAGCACACAATGCAAAGGTAAATATATTCAAGACCCTAACGGATCATGTACTCACTGCTGACACAGAGCAGCCACACTAGAGTCCACACGGGGACTTCCACCACCAAGGCCACAGGACATGTTTCTCTGCATCTCTTGCTCTCTGTTCTAAAAACAACTGGTGACTTTCTCCAATGTTGTGAGGAAGCATGCGTTGTTCTGCCAACATCTTGGAAGGACACTGCATAGGAGTGTGAGGAAAATTTGAGCTGTGGAAGCACTTAGGTAAGAGAAGAGACAAATTAATTAGCTTGTCAAAATCCTTCTTCTCGCGTATCATCAATGTTATAGATTCTTGCATAATAAAGTATCTTTTCCCAGGAGTGCTTAGCAGGTATTTTCTTGCTTTCTTTAAATTCCGGTTTACAGACCTAGAAGCACTCACACATTACTGTAGTCTTTGCAATTGCTACATACAGCAGCAAAGAACAGTTTTCAATATTAAATATCATTCCTAATTCTTTTTTATGCAGAGTCTAGATACAGCAAGCTTGAAGCATAATCCCAATTTTTTGCATTAGCAATTGATGGTCATGCACACAGGAATTGCATACAATTTTATATTAATAAAAATATTTTATAAGGGCGCCTGGGTGGCTCAGTTGGTTGAGCAAATGTCTTCAGCTCAGGTCATGATCCTGGAGTCCCAGGATTGAGTCCTGCATCGGGCTCCCTGCTCAACAAGCAAGAGGTTTGCTTCTTCCTCTGACTTTGCCCTTCTCGTGCTCACTCTCTCTCTCATTCTCTTTCTCTGTCAAATAAATAAAATCTTTAAAAATATGTATTTCATAAGATATAAGTAAAAATTTTTAAAGATTTATTTATTTATGAAAGAGAGAGAGAGCCAGGAAGGGGCAGAGGGAGAAAATCTCAAGCAGACTTCCCGCTGAGTGCAGACTCCCCCCACCTGCCACCCCCAGAAGGAGCTCAGTCTTACAACCCCAAGATCGTGACGTGAGCTGAAATCAGGAGTCAGAGGCTTAACCAACTGAGCCACCCAGGCACCCCAAGAGATAATTAAATTTTAAAACAAGTAACTAAACTTTACTCAAATAATTTTGTTCAGATTTTACTCTTCGTTAATTTTTTTTGCTCTTTAATTACTTTTTGAGACCATACAGGAAAAAAAACTTTAACTTTTCAATATTTTAACATTTACTTTAATTATATTTTTGATGAAGTACAGGTGAACTTGGAATATTTTGATTATGATTACATTTAATCTCTTAATCCTATAGATCACAGAGAATAAGAGCAAGCTGGCACTGGGATACAACACACGTAATGAAAGTGGAGCTCAGAAGAGAAGGGGCTGAAATGTTTTTGTTTTTGTAAAAAGTCAAAGTTTTTAAAATTGCTGAGAGTGAAAGTAAACAGATTTTTGCTAAGCATGATCCACATACAATTTACAAATACTACCAACTATTTACTGAACGAACTGAGCAAAACAACAAAATAAGCAAAGAAAGTACTCTTAGCAAATCATAACCCAACAGGTCAGACGAAACAACGGTGTCTTTATTGTTCTTTACTAAAAGTTCTTTTTTTCTGATCAAAAGATGACAATGAAAAAGATATTTTTTTTCTATAAAATTCACAACTCAGAAGAAATAAATGTGAATCTGGCCTGTCTATTAGACAATAAAGAAAATAACAAAGAAATTTGGGAAATTGGATGAGAAAAATAAAAACTTTGAATCTTTATTGTTTACAGGAAAGTGACCCTACAAAAAGTCTGTCATGAATTTTAAATCATGAAAATGTTTCCAGAACAACATAAGTTGATTCAAATGATTCCTTAATAATTTTCTATTGGATAAAGATGAGGGAAAATGTAATATTTCATATTATGATAAAATATTTTTTTCAAATGGAGAAACTATAGAATCTTTGTTATATTTTGAGTTGAAAGACAAATATTTTGTTAGCTTTACTACACATTTCCCAGCCAGTCCTCACAAGCAGCTCTGGCCAAGGAAAGTATTTGTGAATGGAAATATTTAGGTTCTCAATTAAAAGAACACACACTATTATTTACAACCAAAAATACATAAACAAAACAACACAAAAAGCTGCCTGTGCAAATACAAGAACTATAAAAAAGTCTAAAATGACAGTAACTGAACAAGAGTAATCAACAAGGAAACTCATCAACCAGTAAACAGGGGTATAAGATATTGCTGTGATATTATCAAGAACAGATGTTGTGTGGGGTGCCTGGGTGGCTCAGTGGGTTAAGCCTCTGCCTTCTGCTCAGGTCATGATCTCAGGGTCCTGGGATCAAGCCCCACATCGGGCTCTCTGCTCGATGGGGAGCCTGCTTCCTCCTCTCTCTCTGCCTGCTTCTCTGCCTACTTAGGATCTCTGTCTGTCAAATGAATGAATAAAATCTTAAAAAATAAAAAAAGAATAGATGTTGTGTATTTAACCAACCTTGTGTGACAATAGCAGCACAACAGTCACAGAAAACAATGGAAAGTTTCTAGTTTAGTAGGAAAAAAAACCTTCAAAATTTGATGCCAGAATAATCAAGTACATTAGATAAAAGCTAAACTCTTGGAAATTACATAAAAGGAAGAGAATGCAAAATAGTATTAAAAGTGAGTACAAAAATTACACATATAATTCTAAAAATAACTACTTTCGCTTATATTAGGGCAGATGATATTAAAGAACATTCAGCATACACATTGTCAAACTATCAGAAGGTAAAGATAGAAGAAATCAAAACTAATGAGTAGTTTATTGGTGATGCTCATTGTAAAAAATAGAATTGCAAAAATAACCTTGCATTTTAGGCATTGATTTAAAAGAATGATGAGGGCTAGCTACTGTAATAGCAGTTGATAAGGAACAAGCATTTTTTGTGAACCATGGACAATGCACCATTTGAATTTCTTATTAAGAAACAAGTTCTCAGCTGTACCAATAAATGATGGCATCTTTGAACAATTCATGATGGCATAGATATTTTCTGTATCTGCCCAAATAGGAGTCATCATGATGAAAACCATGTTAGATCTGCCACTACAACCACTTTGGACAAGCAAAGGCAATACGGATGAATCACCATTAAAGCTGTAAGATTTAATTTATACATGACAACAAGATGGATTATAATTGTACAAGAAATAAAAAAATGATCCTTAAGTTAAAAAAAATAGTGATTTTTCATTTTGCACTATCCAAACAGTTCCCGGGTGTGAACTGTTGCCTACTGGTATAAATGTTAGCCAAAGCTTGCAGAAACTCCAAACACATGCACCGACGGATTTGGCTATTTTGCCTAAGACTCATTTGTTTTTAATTTAGAGAAAATCATTTCTCCAAATTGAAATAAACTGTATGCGAAGCATATAATAAATTTGACATTCCTATAAAATATTAGAAAATCAGAACAAGTCAACAAAAATGTTTGTAGCACTATAAAAGAGAATATTCAGATACAAATAATCCCCAACTAATTTCTAGTGAGACTATTCTCAGGGTCATTATAAATCAACATATCATGCCAATTCAAGAAAGATTTGAATAAATCACACAACATAGTGCCATTTTTTTTTTTGTTCTCCTTATATTCCAGCCTTAAATTTTTTGGAAAAAAGAACTTGAATATTCTCTAGATCTAGATACTGCTTTTAGAGAAGTTGCAAATTGTAGTAAAAGTCACAGTGATTTACATGATGAAGTCAGCGTATTCTATGCCATTTTTTATGGTAAAAATTTATCGTGAGACCCCATCACACTATTTGAACTTTGTATGTAAAATCCATTGTTGAATTCTGAATGTAAATGTTACTGCAATAACTTTATTGATAACTTCAGTTGTTATTGGCTAGCAGCAACTCTCCTCGATATTTAAATTAAGTAAAACATGAGAACGCAATGATTTAAGAACTGGTGACTAATTTGGCATTACCATCGTTAGATCACAAGTTATGTAAAAATCCTTTATAACAATGTAATTAGTAATTTAGCTGAAATAAAAGATGTGAAAAAAATGAATTTAGGTAATAAGTCATAGTAATGTATGGATTATGCATGTGTTTATTACAATGCATTCAAACATCAGGCAGACAGCAGATATGTATAAAAAAGTAAAGATTGGTCAACTTTCAAGTTTGCTGATTTTCAGTCATACAAAAATGTTTTGTAGATCTCAGGTTCAGTGTTCTTACCACAATAAAATAATTTTTGTTAAAAAAAGGACCAAAAAAAAGCTGTATTCAATTGTGTTATAAAAGTAGAGGGATAGAACATATTTTATTTAACAGTTTGTTAGCTTGTTTATAACTTTAAAGATTTAGATACTTCTCCATTTATGTTTGCACCAGGTCCACAAATTTCAGGGGTGGATATGAGTGAGGACTTATTAATTTTATAATTAATACCAATAATAACTAGTATTTATTAAGTGCTCATTATGAGCTAGGCACTGAGCTTGTTACCACTTATAGGATGGCGCACAACACCTCCATGAGGTAGACTTTCCAATTTCACTTTACAGCTAGGGCTGTAAACTGAGGCTCGGAGAAGCACAGTTGCTTACCCAGTTGCTGTCAAAGCTGAGTCAAGTGCATAGTCACTGTGCCCACCCCGATGAGGACTGGCTGCTAAGGGCTGATGGAACACCAGGGAATGCAGGGCCTCTCCTGAGAAATCTCTCTCTCCCCCTGAAAGGCCATCATTAGGCACTGATGGCTTTTTGTTTCAAAGACTTCCCAGTCTACAAAAGAAACCAGTGAAACTAGAAATACTTCCAGGGGGCCCAAGATGATAGCATGTAAAGCCAGTAGTATTTCTCGTACTTTTTCCACCAAAATAATCCATCAGACCAAGAGTGAATTCTTAACTCTTTGGGTTCAGCCCAAAAGATCTGATCAATTTCTGATCAATTTCTTGTGCTGTCTCCTTATAATCATATATAGATTTTTCTCCATTCTGTGTATGTGTGTGCATGTATAATGTTCTTCTTCCAGATCGTCAAGTAAAAATGAGGCTTTAGAAGGGATTCTATGTCTTAGAGCTCAAGGACTCCAGCATTCTGTCTGCTCCTCCAGTCTGAAAGGCAGAGCCCTCAGCTGCTATCAGTGGCTACCTCAGTAGGGTTTACTTGACTGTTAGGTGAGCTCATAACCCTGCAAAAATGGGAAGCTAGATTAACTCCTTCCCAGTTTAGTTCAGGACCTGTCCTGTTTGTCTTTCACTTTAATCATTCTCCTAGTCTAGGGGCGCGTAGGTGGCTCAGAGGGTTGGGCCGTTGCCTTCAGCTCGGGTCATAATCTCAGGGTCCTGGGATCGAGTCCCGCATTGGGCTCTCTGCTCAGCAGGGAGCCTGCTTCTCTCTCTCTCTCTCTCTCTCTCTCTCTGCCAACCTCTCTGCCTACTTTTGATCTCTCTTTATCAAATAAATAAATAAAATCTTAAAAAAAAAATCATCCTCCTAGTCTACCTCGGGCAGCTTTGAGGCGAAAGTGAACTCCCTGCCCTTACAGTTGTCCAGCCTGCTCGCTTGGAAAGTTCTGGTGGGTAAGGCATTGAGTAATGAATGAAGGAAACTTTCAAATTTGATATCCTATGATCCTGTAATTTTCTAAGTCTTCTGCAACAGCAATTTCAAGAAAAAACATACCCGAATCAGTAGACACTTACTCAGCTCTTTTTAAAGGGCCAGATACTATGCGAGGCAGTGATGAACAGGGCAGTCTTCTTGAAACTCAGTTTCCTAGGAAAGGTATGAACAACCAGGTCAGTATAACACAGCTCTCACAAGAGGAGCACGGAAGCTCTAGAAGCTCAGAGGAAGGCCACCAAGCCCGGAACAGCGGAGGTGGAGCCCAGCAGGTATCTAGGTAGAGGTTCCAAGAGGTTTGAAGAATGAGCAGAAGTTTCCCCAGGTCCTTCTGAAAGGTCCTGGAGCTGGGATCCATATCAGGGAGTTTCGGGTCCCTTCTCTGCCTGCTGCTTATCCATGCCTTCTGTTTATCCATTCTGCTGGTCAGCTAGGATATTTGGGAACAAAAGTGCTAACCTTTTAATTATCAGTTGTAACCACCGAAGTGAAAAGAGAATAAAGAGCCCGTCCCGTTACACAAAACTCCATGAGAAAGGGGGACCAGACTCCAGGTTTTTGGCATCAGGGTTACTGGGCAGATCCTAAACTCGCTTTAGCCATTCACAGCTGTTTAACCGAGGGAAAGAGAGGGGTGATTCAGGCTGCATCTGCCTCCTGTGAACACGAAGGAAATTATCGTTCAGGAAAGAAGCAAGCTTCTCCTTCTAATAGTACGTTTTTTGGTCATCAAGCAGCAGACAGCCAAGCCAATAAGCCAGCCTGCAAAATTGCCAGCTCAAAAAAACCAAACCCTTTGTAGTGGCTAATGAATACACTCTTTTTAACTTACTCCGATCTCATTGCTGAGAGCTGTGCAGTCGCTCCTGGGCAGAAGTTTCACTAATGTAGGGATGTTGACTGGCCACTGCATCAAATATTTATCAAGTCACAGATGGGAATCTACAAAGAGTTTGCAGAGAGGTTTAGTGTCTCCCTTCGGTTCTCGGGGAAGCACGGCAGCACCGCAGAATGCCAACCCACAAACACACAGCTTTAAGCCGGTGCTGACCGTGGCTCACCCCTTTAAACCAGGTGACATGAAGCCCCACTTAAAGAAATCACTGTTTTTTCTAAAATGAAAGTGGTATATCTTCACTGTCACCATCTTTACAGAATACCTTGACATCATAAGAAGAGAACTCACCCATAGTTTCACCATCCAGAAGTCTTGTGCCCATCTTTTAAATGAAACAAATGATACTGTAACCAATGTTTGAACCCGTGTCATTGTTCCGCTTTTCTAGTTTAACAATCAATTCTCAACATCTTTGCAGGACATTGAGTGCTTTTCTACGGCATGCTTTTATATATTTATACAATAATCTAGTGTATGAATGTACCATGATTAACTCAACCAACTTGGGGTTGGCTATTTAAGTTGTATCCTGCTTTCTGCTATGGAAGCGATGGTTTTGCTGAACATCCTTCTAATTAATTATTTGTACCCAGTGATGATGTTTTCTCAGGCAAATGAGTGGAAAAGGAATTGCCAGGTCAAAGAGTTAGTCTGTAATGCCAGTGGACATTTCCAAGATCAGAGTTTGAGAGGGGGTGGGGCTGGCACTTTCAGGGGGCTGTCAGCTCACTCGTCTCAAAGCAGGATGGTCTGTGAGGTCACTGAGAGCTACGAATTGGTCCAGGAGTTTGGTGGTCAGTCGGTTTTTACATTTGTTTGTTTTTGTAACAGCCTCCTTGAAACCTGAACTTTTTTCCTCTTTAATTTAACAGCTATCGTGTTTCGCTAATCTCCCATCTTTATTTAGTGACACTGGAGAGAAAGAAGGATCTCTTCAATGATAAAGAGCACAGCTGGGCTCAGCAAGGAGTTATGGCTGACTGTTCTGTATGACTGTCAACCACAGTTATTATGCTGGGTCCATCAATATCTTCTTCCTCTAACAGTAGAAGGCAAGCTGTTTCCTGCAATTGAAGTCTCCCGGAGCAGAGGTTCAGCGATATGTAGAAAAGAGTCAAAGGAGTTGTTAAAATAAAATTGCCACCTTTTTGTTTGGCCAAATTAAGATACTAACAATGAACAATGGCCATTTACTATCATCAAGTAATCACTAAAGAATGAGCATTTAAGACCCAGGCTCTTGAACCAAAAAAAAAAAAAAAAGGGCAAGGAGGGAATTCCAGGATAAAGTGCATTCCTCCCTAGGACTGAGCAACTGGCGCTCTTGCACTGATACTCACATGGTCCTTATTTTTCTTCTCACCGAGGATCTGGAGACAGCCTTTTGGACTTGCATCAATCCGTGGACCCTGGCTTGAGCACCTGGTAACCATGTCTGCTACACAGGGTGGGGTCTGACCCAATCCTCTTCCTCCCTGGACAAGAGAGAAGGGCAAGGAATCCTCTCTTCCTGCCAGGAGTCTCTTCCTCCTCGCTTGGTCTATGTGGCATTAATTTGGGTATCATTTTCATAGCTTCTGCATCTCCACAAACTGCCCATGTTGTTACTTATTTAGCATTTGTTTTAAATCAATACTTTCGTAACTCGAAAAATAAATTTTTGGATACAGAAACTTCACGAACGTTAACACCAATATCATTTGTCTTCAATAAAGTGAAATGATGTTATTAGATTCTAGATCTAATTGGCCTACCCAAGATTCTGACATTGAGTCCTATACCTTCTTGGTTTCCAAAGAGAGAGAGCAATGAAAAAAGAGAGAGATTGACTAGCACGTGAAAGGTGTTAAAGATAAGTTAGCACAACTATGAGACTCAGCCCTTGGCACAGGTACAAGCATTGAAGGAGAACTGGAATGGAAGTAAACTTCTCACTACGTGAGATCATGTATTCATGGATACTCTGTGTGACACTAGTAGGGGTCCCACAGTTTAGAAAGTACCAATGAAGGAGAAGGAGAACCAGATTTGGGTTTGAGCCCTGGCCTGGCTGTTTGCTGACTCTAAATTCTCAGGTGAATCATGCCAACTCTTCTTAAAACCTCAGCTTTCCCAGCTGTAAAATGAGATGATAATAATCATCGCCATCAGGGATATCTCGAGAATAAAGCATTCTGTAATCTCTAAAATTCTATACGTCATGGAGGATTAGCCTCACTTTTGAGAGCATTTTTATTTATAGGAATCGAATCTTTTCTCCGGAGGTCCAGAATACATTTCCAGGCTAAACATGTCACTATAGCCTAAAAGAAGTAAGTGGATTAAAGCCTTTAAAAATGAGATACTGTATCCTGTATGATGTGGGATAGTCCCCAGTAGGACTGAACTAAGCATTCTTAGGAATTCTGATGACTTCTTCTGTGGCTCGAAGGGCACAGAGGGCAGGGACCAACTTGCTCTGTGGCTCAAAATCAGAAGGGCAGGGACCAGGCCTATGTCTTTCACTCCTATGTCCCTTGCATCTTGTTCAGTGTGTGGTAGGTCCTGAACACTCAGTACATAGCAAGTGCATGGATGAGATAACATCCCTATGTGACACTTCAGTCTTCGCAGTAGGTATCTATGGCTTTTTGCCACCCAGCGGGGTATTAATCACATTTTAATTTTCTGTATTTTATGTTGCTTTGCCATCTTGGGATCTTGCAGACGCAGCAAGGGACTGCCCCTCCCAGGGGTAGCTAATTCCTAGAATTAATGAACAACTTCCTGTGAGCACCCCTTTAATATGCAGACAAATCCATATACCCCCTCTGCCTCTTTTTATCAGGCTTCTTCTGTGGACACCATCTCCCTGCCCTATGTTACCCTAAGGCCAGGTATGAGATAGCTAGGGACCACCCCTGTAGGACAGAGCCCACCAAAATAATTCCATTATTCCAACTACCCAGTCCCAAACCTGGCCAGCTGTTGAGCCTTTCCTGCCCATTCCTTCCCATGAAAGCCACAACCAAGGCTTTGGCACCGATTTCTTTTCTTTACTCTTGACTCTGCTCCAAGGCATTTCCTCCATGTGGCCCCCCGTTGGTGTGGCTGGCCCCCTCCGCTTGGGAACTGTGGGTAACAAACTATCTTTTCAGTAGCCATCCTCTTTTGCTATGTTGGCCTGGCCTTATCACAATAACCAACTCCAGGTACCCTTTATTTATTTATTTTTTTAAGATTTTATTTATTTATTTGAAAGACAGAGTGAGAGAGAGCAGGAGTGTGGAGGAGAGGGAGAAGCAGGCTCCCTGCTGAACAGGGAACCTGAGGCAGGACTCCATGCCAGGACTCTGAGATCATGACCTGAGCCAAAGGTAAACACTTAACTGACTGAGCCACCCAGGCGCCCTCCAGATACATTTCAAAACAAAAATCAGCCTTGAAAACACTCCAGTCTCAATTCACGGTTAAAGGGAAATTATTCTCTCCTCCCACTCAAGGAGGAGCATACGGCTCATGGCTCACGTCTGAGCCAACCAACTCTTGGCATCAGGATAGTCTCAGAGATGAACACACGAGCACATTAAAGTTGCACCGAGTGTTTTGCTAGGACAAAACCTCTTGATTTTTTTTTTTTTTTTTTTTCCTGCTGGATTAGAAACTGGGAAAGCTTTAGGTCTGGAGCTATGCAGCCATTTTGCTAGCTGGAGGCAAAGAGCCTGTTTGAAACGGGGCCAAGCTGGGAAAGCGGGGCCAAGAGAAGAAGAGAAATCATTTCCTCGGGGCATTGTTCAAACCAACCCCCCTCCTGCACTTTCCAGCTTGCTGTTTTTAAGCCAGTTTAGACTGGGTTTTCTGTGCTTACAAATAAAAGCATTCTAACTTACAGGGTCTTCTTTCCCCTCTTCTTGCTACCCAAAGCCACATTCGGGAATATTTATAATTGCAGTTGAATTAATTAAGTTCCACAGTCAGTGCATGCCAGGCAGTGGACTGGGGCAGGGTACCACATCCACTAGAAGACCTTCAGTGTAGAGAGGCGGACAGACATGTGAACAACCAGAGGACAGTGGGATGAGAGCTTTCACAGAGGCCCACGCAAAGACTGCAGAACAGGCAAGGAACCATGAAATCCGCCTAGAGGTTCTCCCTCCTCTGTCCTGTATGAGTCACAACCGTGACTCCGCCCAGTCTTGCGGGGCATGTCTCCCACTCAAGAAGCATCAGCTCTATGGAATACGAATGCTGAGCGAGGGCTTCCTGCGCCACTGTGCCGGTGCCCGTGTCATCATCCAGTTGCTTTTAGGGCAGATAGAATCTCGATTTTAGTGACAAAGATTCCTTTCTTAAGGGGCTTAGCTAGGGTGAACAGCCCTAGTCAATGCCGCAGTAGAACCCAAACTTACATGGGGACTGTCGCCCCCTACCCCCGCCGAAGACCATGCACTCTATTGTCAACCCACTCAGTATGTGCCATTCAGGCTCCTCCCAACCCATAATTATAGAAGAGCTTTCCAAAATCATTCCCTATTTTACAACAGAATTTGCTGTAAGATTAGTTTATATTATAGTACATGAAAATAGGCAGTCCGCACAGACAAACCTTGTTTTCCCCCATGTTATTTTGAGAACCCCAGCGAGTGAGTAAAATGAGGTGCACCTGTGTATGGGCACATCCTTGCTCAAGACCCCAAACTCTCACTTGAGATGTCTCTGCCTGGCGGTCCTCTGAGAGGTGGAGCAGCCAGATGCAGCACTAAGCAGAGAGGAACTCCCTGGGCCCCAGGAACAGGGCCGCCTGCTGTTGGAAGGGTGAAGTGGGACTTCCGGACTGCCACCAGTCAGCCCATGGTGTCTTTGCTTCCGGCGGAGCATGTAGGGCTTTGGAGAGTTTCACTGTGCATGATGGAGGCACCGGAGGCAGCCGGAGCCCCAGGCATATTGGCCACCTTGGCAGATTTCCTTTTTAAGCTTCATGTTGGCTTGTCAGCCTCATCATCCCAAATCAGTTAAACAAACAATTTGTTAGAATGGCAGCCCCTCTGGTTGTTGCAACTTTTATCGAAGGGATTGTTGGCTTTGCCACTTTCAACTACACTGTAACAATTTTCTTGCCCGGAAGAAACAGGGTGGATCCTTCCACTTGGGTGAGAAGGGTTTATTATATGGATAGTAGACATGGACTTCATACACAGGCTATGAATATGCACAGGCTTTCCTAGACATATCACATCAAATCTGTGCAAGGGAAAAATATTTCACTTTAAAATCAAAGCTGAATAGGATGCTTTTAAATCATCATTAGGTTCCTATTATAAGTGAATGCATTTACATTAAATTTGGATTCGAGTTAGGAGTAATTCACACAATGCATAATTAGATAACTTGCTTTCTTCCCTTCGTGGTATTTCTCAAAGATCTCTTTATGATCATTTAATTTTGAGTCTTTTGAAATAGATGGAAATAGACACCCTGGATTTTGTAACACATTACTGACTCCTTGATTTCAAAATTGCTATTTTAGATTTCTTGACAACTAAGAACGGCCTTATTTCTTTCTGACAGTTTTTCCAATGATTGGCCAGGGTGACTGGGATTTCACTGCCCTGTTTGATTTTATTTTATGTATTCACAGATCTCCTTGCAATTCAGTTTTTACACCTATGAAATCCCAATTTTATTGTTCATTTTACTGTTCGCAAGAAATGTACAAGTCTCCAGAACGACAGTAATTGCCATCTGCTCGAGCTTCCTCCATGCCCTTCACTGCACCCTGTCTGTCACAGCTTGTCCACCCCTCGGAACAACTCGGGGAGCAGGATCCCATTTTCTTTTCACATTAGAGCTGGGGAAACTGCAGCTCCAGAAGTTCAAGATATCTTGCCTTTAAATCGCTGCTTATGAGAAAAGGACCTGGATTATCCGAGAAGCTGGCGCACTTATCCTGCCCACTGGTTCTTTGGTTTCTCACACACCTGAGCCCCTTCCATCTCCCAGCCACCATTCTCAATCCCGCAGAGACAGGGGGGAGGAGCGCAGACAGAGCTCCCTGACCACGGCTTGCAGGCTCCCCAGCATCCCGATCAAGGCCGAACCATAAATGTGGACTTCCACATGCACGTGAGGTACAAGAACCGCGTCCCCAGCATGCCTGTACTTCCCCAGCCGGTCTGAACCCACCACTGCACCTGTCTCAGTTTGGGGCTGGGATTTATTTCGATGCTAGTTCAGTGTCTACATCAATCCAAGTTCTTAATAAATATTTGTAGTTGCTGTTGGACATTTGGGGCCTCCGAAAGAGGGAGAGGGAGTGTTGCTTCAGAGGAAAACACTTCGTTTGAATATCCCTTTAAAAGGGTTCCTGCTTTGATTTTCATGCTGACCTGAATTTGCTCTCCTTCTGCCTTCCCTTGCAAGTGCCTGCCAAGACTCTGAGGATGGCTCAGAAGGCAGGAACCTCTCCCAGCCAGGCGGCCACGCGCACAGGAGCCTCTCGATCCTTTCTGAGGACCAGGGCTTCCCTCCCTCTGGCTGGATCCCTCCCCTTCTGAGGCTGCCACCTTCCAGGGGCCTGCGTGGCTTCCTCTCCGAAAAAAAAACAAGAGGAGAGAGAAGGAGGGGGGCTGCTACCATCTCCAGCCTCTGATCAGATTTACAGCGCCTGCTTCCTGATGAGCAAAAAGCGAAAGATGAAAAGACCCGTCAGCCCCGCCCACCCGCTTCTGTCTCTGTCAGAACTGCTTCTTTAGCCTCCAAAGCATTTGGAGCTTTCCCACGGCAGGAAACTAAAATGCTTTTTTCCCAGACATGATAGCCGAGGTTCTCCCCAAGCCGTGGGGCCTGTCTGTCTTCCGCTGGGATCTTTCATCTTCGTTTCCGTTCCCTCCTTTTGAGCTTCTTCAATAATTGATGGCCTTCTGAGTGGCACAGCCGTGGCATCTGCGTGGCTGAGTCGGGCTGGGCAGGACGGGGAGGAGGAAGGTGGCTCTGCGGTGGCCCCCTTCTCCGCGCTCCTCCTCCAGCTCCCGTGCCCAGCGGCGTCCCCGAAGAGAGTCCACTCAGATCAGGGGGTCTAGACGCAGAGGCTGAGATGGGGATTCTTGGGCAATTGACTTCCTGAGGGGCCGCTTTCAGAAGAAACCTGTCGTGGAGGGACAAGGGGGAAGAGAGAAGCGGGGGGGGGGGGGGGGGGGTCCCTGCATCAGTCAGCCAAATGCCATACCTGCCCTTGGGATGGGTATGAACTCCCAGGCGCGCCCCACCCAGAGGCTCTCTGCAACCAAAACCAGCCCTTTTGTGACAAGTCCAGATATGTGGGACAGTAGCCACCCACAGGTGCCGCAGCTGGGGTGGTGTGTGCAGGGCCGGGTACCACCAGCAGCTGCTCCAGGGCTCAAGAATTAGTTTCTACCGATGTGAGGATGACTGAGCAGTTCCATTCACGCTGGAGATACCTGGGCTCCCTCTCCCCTTCCTCCTTCCCTCCTCCTTTTCCGAGTTTCCTTTCTTCCTCCCCTCTTTCCTCCCCTACTACTCTCCCTTCCTCCCTCCTCTTCCTCTTCCCCCCTTGCCCTTCCCTCCTCTCCTTCCCTCCAACAGATACTTATCAGTGAACCCATCCTCAGGGAGCTTACAGTCTCTGTAAGGAGACAGGCAGTGCACAAGCAAATGAATAAATACACAAAATAATTCCAAACTAAGACCACTGCTCTGAAGGAAATAGAGTAGCGGGCGAGAAGATAACAGACAAGGCAGGGAGAGACCCATTTTGGGGTTAGGTAGTCAAGAAGGCTTCTCTGAGTAGATGACTTGTAAGCGGAGCCCTGAATTTAGAGGAGGGCCCAGTAGTGAAAACAAGGGGCGTAGGGGGCTCCAGGGAGGGCAGGCCGCGATGCAAGTCCACAGGAAGGAGGTCCGTGTGCTCTAAGACCTGACACAAGTCCGGAGAGGGCCTGGGGGAGTGCGACTTGGTCCAGACGATGCCACGTCTTGTAGGCCATAGGAAGGGGGCTTATTTGCAGTTGGGAACCGAACTCAGCTGTCTTCAGATGTGCAAAAAAAATGTAGTCTCTACTTCCTCTCATGGATCCAACCTTAAAGTTCTCTTAGCTCCAGTAAAAGCTGACTTTTCAATATTTGTATCTCACGCTCAGAAAATGCCAGAATGCACTTGTCCTCTTCCTTCCGAAGATGGCCTCTGGGCCATGAGCTTACACATGGATCCTCGTGATGGTGGGGGAGGGCCTTGGACCTAATGTCGTGGGTCCTTCTGCAGGCCTCAAAGTCTTTTCTAGCCCCCCTAGCACCGTGCTTGCTCTCCTCATAGGACCTCTCTGCTGCAGAAGGCCATAATTGCTGAGCATTCCTATTTTATCCCTAGTAATGTTCTCCATCCGTTTAATACCCCAGCCTTGATCTTGCTCATACTACAGATCACAGCCGACCCTTGACTCCCAGTCATCCCTGGACTTTGCATCCTCAGCTTTTCCGAGGTCAGTCACCTTTCCAAACATCTTACCACATCCCTCCACAGCATCCATGGAAGCTTCTGGACACCTTCCATGCTATAAGGGACCAATGCTAGATTTTTTTTTTTTTAAGATTTTATCTATTTATTTGACAGACAGAGATCACAAGTAGGCAGAGAGAGAGAGGAGGAAGCAAGCCCCCCACGGAGCAGAGAGCCCGATGTGGGGCTCGATCCCAGGACCCCAGGACCATGACCTGAGCCGAAGGCAGAGGCTTTAACCCACTGAGCTACCCAGGCGCCCCCAATGCTAGATTTTTTGTGATTTAGCTCTTTGCACGCCATGACATCAGTTTTACTCTGATGTGGCAGTCTCACTGGATGGAACCCTGCAAAGTAGGGGCCCTCCCAGGGTCCAAATCAGAATCTGGAAGCCACGGATGAAAATGTCCCATCAAGCTACCTAACAGGGGAGATCGAGCACACGTTTGACCCTCTCTGCCCCCTAATTCCTCCCATGTGGATTTCCTGCCTCACTTTTTCTTTCCTCCAGAATTGACATCACCATTCAGTCTTATACGGAGGCCGCAGTAACAGATTAGTTCTTGGAGACTGTTCTCCACGGAGAAAAGAATGATACCTTGGTTTCATATTTTCACATTCTTTTTTTTTTTTTTAATTTAATTTATTTATTTATTTTTAAAGTCTATTTATTTATTTATTTATTTATTTGACAGAGAGAGATCACAAGTAGGCAGAGAGGCAGGCAGAGAGAGAGAGGAGGAAGCAGGCTCCCTGCTGAGCAGAGAGCCAGATGCGGGACTCGATCCCAGGACCCTGAGATCATGACCTGAGCCAAAGGCAGCGGCTTAACCCACTGAGCTACCCAGGCGCCCATATTTTCACATTCTTATTCCTCTTGTCAGTGGTATAAAAAGATCACAGCATTTGCAGTATAGAAATCCACGGGGCCAAGGATAGAGACAGAGACCATCAGAAGCCAGAAGCCAGTAGGCAGTTGTCCAGGCCAGTGTTAGCAGCCTGAGCAGGAGCTGTAGGCAGTGGAGGGAAGCAAACAGGTGTGATACGTTGTTAGGGTGTAGACCAAGCCCACAGACTACCTACCTAACAAGCATCTACTGAGCGCACGCTCTGAGGAAGGCCCTGGAAAGACACAAAGATGAGGACACCATCTCTGCACTCAAAATGCTTGCAAAAGAATAGATAAGAAAAGAAAAGATAAGAATAGATAAGAAAAGCAATTAATGTCACACTAGGTTGGCACTGGAATCGTGGGTAAGGGAGATGAGAAATAGGAATCTGTAAATGTCAGCTCCGTAGGCCAGGTACTGGTTAATACATTTCAATACCATCATTTCCATAATAGTCATGTGACCTTGCATAAGCTACTTAACTTGTCTAAGCCTCCATTTCCTCCAGCCACAAAAAGACAAAATCAAACAAAACATTTAAAAAAGGGATGCAGGGGCACCTGGGTGGCTCAGTGGGTTAAGCCTTTTCTTTCAGCTCAGGTCATGATCTCAGGGTCCTGGAATGGAGCCCCGCATCAGGCTCTCTGCTAGGAAGGGAGCCTGCTTCCCCCTCTCTCTCTGCCTGCCTCTCTGCCTACTTGTGATCTTTCTCTCTGTCAAATAAATAAATAAATTCTTTTTAAAAATAAATAAATGACTAAATAAGGGATGCAACAATGAAGTGTACTGCATCGGCGTGTGCGAGGACCCAGAGATTGTATGTAAGGCACTTAGTACATCGACTGGCTCATAACATATATATATTTTTTATCATGCAACAACTTAATCGAGCACCTGTATTACTTTACTTCCCTGAAACGCACTTCTCTGACTGTATACCTCCCTTCATCAATGGGAGGGCTTCCAGATGGTGCACTCTTCCATGGCAAAGACAATGGTAATCAGCCACTAGTGTCCCCTCGACACTGTCTGCCTAACACTTGTACGGAACATATGAGCAGATCCACACCATTGGAGTCTCTGATCTGATAGGAAAGATAAGGCATAAGTGTGCGAATAAGGCACAAGACAAGACAGCATTTGAGTTAGTGATTCATACAAGAGATCATTTTTGAAGACACATAGAGTGATAGGAGACTTACTCAACACCCCCAGATGCCCTCCCAGGGAGGCATTACCAATCTATTTCACAGATGAAGAAACCAAGGCTCAGCAAAAGTAGGTCATTCGTCTAAGATCACACAGCCAGTAAGTTACAGATGTATGACTCCAGTAGCCCACTCTTCCACGTAAGTATCATCAGCCAGTCCATAGCTACCTCTTAAATGCCAGCAGTGTCCCGAGCCACTGTGCTGAGTTCAAATGTACTCAATTTGGACTGGTTGCAGACTGCTTATAACCCTTGCATTAAACAGAAAGGTTAAACGTGTGCTGCCACCACTGTGGCTAGGAGGAGCAATGCGCATTGAGAGGCACAAAAGAGCCTCTTCGCTGTATGAAACTTGAAGTAGGTCTCATGACTTCTGTTTACTCTTCAGTAGCTTTGGTCACTTTAATTCCTAAAACAGTGCCTCGGAACACCTGAGTGGCTCAGTCAGTTAAGCCACACTGCCTTCGGCTCCAGTCATTACCCCAAGGTCCTGGGATAGAGTCCCGCATCTGGCTCCTTGCTCAGCGAGGAGCCTGCTTCTCTCTCTGCCTCTGCTGCCACTCTGCCTGCTTGTGTTCTCTCTCTCTCTGACAAATAAATAAATAAAATCTGAAAAAAGAAAACAAAACTGTGCCCCAATTTGGTAATTAAAATGGACACCCCTCGTGTTTTAATAAATGTGTCTAATGTGACTTAAAGTTAAGTGTTGCTGCCCCCTCCCCCTTGTCCTGGAGCTGGGGAATAGGATGTGATAGACTTCTGTAAGTACCTCTCATTCTGCACTCCCTACCCCAGCTCCTGCAGGGCCCGGCAGGCTGAGGAAGAAGAGGTAACAGAAGTAACATCCTCACTCTACAGTGCTAATGTTAGACTTGGCAGAAGCGTAAGGCTGACTCTCTTGAGGGGCTTTCATGTGTTCTTCAGAGACTCCATCAATACAGGCTGCTCCTTCGGTTTCCTTGACGTGAATGAATATATTCCTATTCTGATTGATTGCTTACAGCTCCCTCCATACTCCATAGCCCTGGGTATCCTGGATTCCACTTCCTGCACCAAGCTCCCATTGCTTATTTTGCTGGTCCTCTTGGCCAAAAGCCCAAGATGGTCCCACACTGAGGTTCTTTCAAATGTGGTCCATATCCGATCACGAAACACTCACACACTCCACTGCATTCTGGGAGAGAGATTACTTCCCATGTTTCAGCCCTCCATTCAGCACCAGAGGCCACTTCAGCCAACCTCAGGCTTTTAGATTTCTTGGATATGGCTCATACCCATCCACTGTACATCAGAAGCAGCAAAAAACTCATTTTAAACTCTTTGAGTGGCCTCCTCATAGTCTTTTTCCTTGTGCTCAGATGTAGCCCTAGCCCTCCCCCTTGGGGTGAATAAATCCTTTTCAAAAATCCTCTAATCTGGGGTGCCTGGGTTGCTCAGTGGGTTAAGCCTCTGCCTTCGGTTTAGGTCATGATCTCAGGGTCCTGGGATCGAGCCCCGCATCTGGCTCTGTGCTTGGCAGGGAGCCTGCTTCCCCCTGCAACTCCTCTGCCTGCCTCTCTGCCTACTTGTGATCTCTCTGTCAAATAAATAAATAAAATTTAAAAAAAAAAAGAATCCTCTAATCCCCAACTAATGGTGCTCATATCCCCTTGAGGTAAGTGGGGAGTTTCTCAAGCACCTACTTTGAAAATGTTTGTATCTGGTTCCAGCGCCTCACTTTAGAATGTGCCTTAGCCAAAAGTTTCCTTTTAATGTCTCATTACACTTACAACTCAGTGAATGAGCTAATGACTCATTCTCCCTTGGGTTGGGTGGGAAGGCGCCCTTAAACAGCCATTACAAGCCCTTGGTTCTTCTTCTGACCTCAGCCCGGTTCCTCCAGGTGACCTTGGAGCAGCCCTCTTGTTGCTCTGGGTCTCAGCTTCTCCTCTCAGTGAAATGGAAATCAAATCTCTGTTCTCGCCCTCTCTCCAGGGAGGTATTGTGAGGAATAATAAGGCAATGCCTATAAAGTGCTTTAAGTACTTCGGGGAAAGACGTTGGCTAAATACCAAATGATAATAATAACACCGGCATCATCCTCCACATTATTATTCATGGGTCGAGAGGAGAAAGCGGTTGCTGATGGTGTCTTTGCTCTGTGGGAAGGAGGACTTGAGGCCCCAGGATGCACCATCAATAAGTCGAAGCCAATAAACCCAGAGCCCAGGAGGTGGGAGTTATCATAAAGGCTGAATGTACACACCCATTTGTATTTGAAATGACAACAACCAGCTCCATTTCTCACTTTTTTATTTTTATAGTTAGTGCTCAGAGCAGCTAGAGTTGAGAGAAAATTGTGCTCCTTTTCCGGGAGATGAGGAAGCAAAGAGACATTTTTTTTTTATAGCTTCAATTTTGCTACTTATCCCTCTTCTTAACATAGCTTTTACACACGCACACACACACACACACACACACATTTCCCTCAGCTCTACTCTCCATCCCACTCATTTCTGAGCCACAGTTTGAACCAGCAGGCAGGATGTCAGTCTGGTGGGAGATAAGGAGCAGAGGGGAAGAGAGGACCAGAGGTGAGCCTTGCAGACAACCAGACTCAGCATGGGCAAAGGAAAGAAGGTTGTTCCCTAAAACTCCCCTAGAGCTGATCTGAGTTCATTCATTCTTTCGTTCCTCAAAAAAAAGTGTCACAGTGTATCCGGCAGTGCCATATACACACTCAGGGCCATAGCCACACCCAGAACAAGGGACAGCCAGCCCCTGCCAAAATTCCAGTCCCTTAGAATCCTGCGGAATCTTCCCTGGAGGTCCAATAGGACAGCACAGTTCGGTGAACATCAGCTCTTTACCGAGGAGTGCATCTAACGGGGGTCGATAAGGCATGACCCTCGGAATCCTTCACCCCAAATGATTCCGGAGTTTACACTTCCGGTCCTAGTCCTGGAGGAAAGTTTCTTTTTCACCACCACCACCCCAAATGAGCAGGGCATGTTCAGGTTTTCACAAGATGGTTCCTGAATGCACACGTATCTTAAAGCATGGGGTGTTAAGTGTGGTGGACTTCAAGTCTGAAGACAAACTTTCAGTCCAAGGCCACCAGCCACCTCCTAAGCTCTCTGAGTCTCAGTAGCTTTACATGCAAGTCGAGAAAAGAAAAAAAAACAAAAAACGTGGCTGCTCCGTATACCTGCCCAAGTTGCTGTGAGATCCCATGAGAGGACGGGTTCGCTGGTGAACAGTGCAGCTCTGTTCAGAGGGAAGCTGCGGTTACTGAGCTCTCGCTCACGATGTGCCCAGCACGCTGCTGAGTGAGCTCGTCCCTGAGCCCCAGACGGCTGGGCATTTGAGCAATCAGCCCAGCTGCCCAGGCATTTGAGGACTTGTTATTTTCAATTCTAGGAATCTGTGGGCTCTGAGGGGACAGGAACCCAGCTGTTCTGTTTTTGAGTTCTACTTAAATAACATTTTTGGGTTTATAAAATTATAGGGTCTTTGAAAAAAAAAAGTCAGACAACAGAGAAAGACATAAAGAAAAAATTTTAATATGATATAATCTTATAACTATGAACTTTAGGGATATCGCCTTCCAAACTTTTTGCTGTGCATTCACACACATCCTTTTTTCCAAAGATAGCACCTTTTAGATACATAGTTTCACAAACTGCCTTTCTGTCACTGAGCTTCGCACTGAACAGAACTGGACAGTTGTCCACCTGCCTTTGTTTAGAAGGCTCTCTGGAGGTCTCTTCTGGAGACATAACATCCCTTTTGAGCTCCTTCAGTGTCCCTGAGGGCCCCTTTCATTCGGTAGAATCACTTTCACAAAAAACGAGAAAGTGAAAAAACCTCCCCCCTGCTCAAAGCAATCCTGATTGGGTACATTTACAAGCCCTACTTGCTCGGTTCTGAGACATTGACATCTTGTCATTTCTCCCCTCTTTTTCAAATTTCAAGTTGAAGTTTGATGTTGAATTAAAAATGTTGCCAGGGGCTGCCTGCAGGGCCCTCAGGCTAAAACAGTGGCAGCATCTGCCAAGGGAGACCCACAGGTCCTTCTTCGGACCATGGCAACCTACAGCTGGCATCTGAGCCCAGCAGAGGAGGGGAGAAACGTGCCTATGAAGGGAAATTCAAGGATCACTACTTTTTTAAAAGCTAATCTTGGCACATGCTTCTCCACTTTATTTGGTTTTTAGGACTGAATACCTGTGAGACGTTTAATGATTTTTCCAAGAAAGTGGAGAAGGAGCAGTGACTTGTGGGACAAATGGCAGACCTTGTTCACTGTCTCAGGGCCCCGGAGGAATGCCGTGAAGGGGACACGCATGGAGCTGATCAGTAGATTTCTCTCACACAGCTGGGCTGTTTGCTGAGAGATCAGAAGAGAAGTGCAGGGCGCTGTGCTCCGGAAACAAGAAAATCCTCTACGGATGGAGACTTAAATCCACCTCGGTGCCATTTTAAGCAGAGAACTGAGTGCAAGCACTCAGAGAACTCAAGAGCGGAGGTACCTCTAGAAAGAGGAACGGGAGACTAGAGAGGGATGGAAACTTAGTTTTCACTCCAGATCCACCCCCCCCCCCCCTTTAAATGTCCTATCACGTATCTGATTTGCCTTTTGCCATCAGAAACAGACTGACAGACTCAAAGGAATCTTGGTTTTTGGGACCCATCCATGAGCAAAAATACTCGTTGGTAAGGCCAGCATTTCCTTCTCTATGAAATTATGCTAAAGCCCACCAAGTGTTTTCGCTGAACAGAACTGAAGGCCTCATTCTTTCCTACAGAGTAGTCTTCCTTTGAAAATAGAAAACAACACTCAAATCAAAGAACCAGCAAAAGTCTAATTATTATTGTCTTCATGATTTGGTATATTCTATATTTTCTGATTATAGGGAAAAAACTGATAGCTCTCAACTAAGGAGACTGACTTTTGCATGGGTCTGTGATTATATTATCTTACTATCCCTATTATTTATAAGTAATGTTATGTGTAACATACTTATAATATACTTAAAGTACTATACTTACTATATTGTTTCAGCTCATTCTCAATCCCAGCTGTGCCACACTGGACAAATTACTTAACCTCTCTGAGCCTCAGTCTCTTCATATGGAGAATGGGGGATAACAATAGGACCTGCCTCCCAAGGTTGTCATGAATTAAATGACAGCATATTAGGCCTGGCACGTAAGTGCTCAGCAAACATTATTCTTATTATTAATATTTTCTTTATTACTAGTAGTTTATGGAGAATCAGCTGTTGAAACTGGTTCCTAGATATATTGAGAAACAAAGATGCCTGTAAGATGGAAATGGAAGCAGTGTGGAAAAGTGCTAAGTGTCCCAAGATCTAGAAATCCCACTGAGTATATCCACACAACTCTCACAGGCAGTACTTTCCTCGGCACCAAGCCTCTCAGTGTGTCTTTGTTCTGATGCATCATTTTATTTTACTACCCTTAACTTTATACCTTTCTCCGCCATATGCCATCTTGCACAAAAACAATAATAGTGTCAGCCATGGAGTCCTTCACGTGCTCAAGATTTAGCTTTTCCTGCTCTAGGGTGAAAGCTCGTCCTGGTGATGCCTATGGTGAACTATAAATGCTGGGAGAATCCAGGAGAAATAGACGTACCTAAAATTCCTCTTTTCTTCCTTTCTTTCAACAAATAATCATTAAGAGTGGCAGGCAGTCTTCTAGAACTGTGGTTCTCTGCTGGGGACTATATTGCCCACCAGGGGATATTTGGCAACGGCTGGGGACATTTTTGGTTTTCACAATTAGGCGCTACTACTGACAGCTAGTGGGTGGAGTTCACGGATCCTGCTAAGCATCCTACAGAGCACAGAGCAGCCCGCATCCCAAAGTTTTGCAGCTCAAAGGTCTTAGTGCTGAGGATGAGAAACTGCTCCAGAGGTTTGGGAAAGTTACATCTCCAAAACAGACAATGATCCTTGCCCTTTAGAATGTAAATTCTACAAGGAGTCAGAAAATAGAGTATAAAAATAATAAACAAGTTAGAAAATTATTGATACCTTTGCAAAAAAGACAAAGTTGAACCAGGTAACGAGAATCAAGAACAATGGGTAGGGAAGTATTGTACAGGGTGGTCAGAAGGTGAGTGGGTGGAATTTAAGTAAATCTCAGGGAGGGGAGGAAGACAGGCATGGAAAATAATAATAATCATGGAAAAAGCATTCCAAGCAGAGGGATTACTTACAGCAAAGACCCTAATTCAGAGGGGCCCGGCATGTTTGCCTTACTAGGGAACAGTGAGCGAGGGAACAGTAGTAGAAGATGAGGTCAGGGAGGCAGCAGGAATCTAGATCATGCAGGGCCCTGTGGGCCACTAGGAACACGGATATTTACCCCAAGGGAACTGTTTCGAGCACAAATGTGACGTGAGCTGACTTATGTTAGCAGTTTTGCTGAGAGATGACTGACAGGCAAGGGTGGACACCTTTTTGTCTCACTTTTTTGTCCCTTTTACAACACCCAGGGACATTCATTTGCCAGGAGGCTGTTGTAAGACACAATGACAGCCTGGATTAGGGCGGTAGCTGCGGAAGCCGTGAGCAGTGGGCAGAGAGACTCTGAGGGAAGAGCGAACCGGATTTGCTGATGAATTAAACTGAAGAATAGCTCTGAGGTTTTTGGCATGAGCAACTGGAAGGATGTAATTACAACATACTGGGATGGGGAAAGCTGGGCTAGAGCAGATTTAGTGAGGAAGATCAGGAGTTCAGCCTTGCACAGATTACGTTTCAGGTGTCTCTCTGACATCTGAGTGGGGATGTCAATCAGCAGCTGGACAGAGAAGTCTTATAGAAGCTCAGGAGAGAGATGAAGGCTGGAAATGTACACCTGTGCATCACAGGACTGGGGTGGGCTTTGATGTGATGACCAGGAGAGTGCATGTCGATAGAGAAAAAGTCCAAGGCACTACAACGAAGCGCTTAGAGAGAAAAGGAGAAATCTGCAAAGGACACTGTGAAGGATTAGCCAATGGTAAAGGAGAAAAACAAGAGAATGTGCCGTCCTGAAATCAAAGTGGGAAAGTGTATCAAAGAGAAGGGAGCAATCAACTGGTCAAACACCGCCAATGGGTTTAAGGTGCTGAGAACTGCTGGGCGCCTGGGTGGCTCAGTGGGTTAAAGCCTCTGCCTTTGGCTTGGGTCATGATCCCAGGGTCCTGGGATCGAGCCTTACATCAGGCTCTCTGCTCAGCAAGGAGCCTGCTTCCTCCTCCTCTCTCTCTCTCTCTCTCTCTGCCTGCCTCTCTGCCTACTTGTGATCTCTGTCAAATAAATAAATAAAATCTTTAAAAAAGTAAAAAGATGCTGAGGACTGCTTAGTAACCACAGAACTTAGCCAAGTGGTGGTCACTGACAAACATGACAGAGCAATTAGTGTAGAGCTTGACTGAACCGTGTTCTAGAGAACCTGAGAGAAAAGGAAGCACAGTCAACTCTTGAGAAGTTTTGATGAAAAGGGAAGCAAAGAAAGGGGGCCTTAGTAGCTGGTGAGGGGAAAAGGGGTCAAGAGAAGACTTCTGTAAGATGGGAACAATCTGTTACAGAGAGCAAAAACTGATTGTGTAAGGAGACAGGACAAATTTGCTGGAGTCATGTCTTGAAGTAAGTGAGACAAGAAAGGATTTAGTCCAGAAGCAAAGGTGTTGGCTTTAGGTAAGAGCATAGAAAGTTCATCTGTGAAAACAAAAGGAAAGTACATGAGGTGGGTGAAAGAGTTGGGAGGTTTAGGTTTGGTTGCAGAGGACTTCAGTTTTCCTACTGACTTACCAGTTGAAAATGGGGGGTTGTGGAGGGGATATTAATGGAGACTTGGAGAGGACAGGTGTGAATGAATTGTCTGGGTTATAAGAGGATGAATGGACCAAAGACAAGCACTGTGGTTGCCTGGGGGCCACTTGAGTTTCAAAGTCTCTCTTTGGAAGTGAGACCTTAAAGTGTGGTTATGGGGTTTTCACTAGCACATTCTGCTACATGGATATGGGCTCAGAGTAGGTCAGCGTTAGAAGGAACCAAAACTATGGTTTTCACTGAGTATGATGAAGTGGAAGAAGAGTAAGGGAGTTGAGGATATATGAAAAGGAGTAATTATAATAATTCCTCTCAGAATTTAAGCTATTCACCTTTTAATAATATACGTCCTTATAATGTAGGTATAATCTTGTAACACTTTGTTACAAACTCAACACTTTGTTGAGTCAACCAGATTCCACATTTGGCAAGCTTTTTAAATGAATTTGAACGTCCAGCGACATCATCGAATCCCTTTTTCTGCCTGCTTTTCTTAGTGAGAGAATTTTCTATTTTGTATCTCCCAAGAAGATGTCACCTTTCCCACAGAGGAAGCACCACTAATGTTGGTTTACACTAATGCTTAAGGAAATATTTCCCAAATAGCTTAATTAGACCCTCCTTGCTCCCATTTAAGTATTTCTCTTCTTGCATTCTTGGTAGTAATAAAGAATGATTTGCCCACTTTTCTTATTCTTTTTTATGTTATTATTTCATTCATTCATTCAAGAAATGTCTATTGAGTACTGACTATGAAGTAGGTGCTGGCTACTTCATATAATGGTGGGAAACCATGGTATTTTATCTCCCAAAGACACAGTCATGGACTAAAAACAGGTGATTTCAATACACTGTAATAGGGGATATGATTGAAGAGAAACAGAGACTTACCTGAACATACAGCACTGAGTTAGAGGCATTAACCCAGTCAATGGGAAGAAGGAGGAGAGAGGAAGCTCATGGAAACCTTTCAAGGAGAAGAGATGTAGAAGTTGCGTAGGGGTTAAGTGAAAGTAGGAGACATAAAAAGTATTCCAGGCAATGCAAACATGTGCAGAAGGCTGATGGAGAGAAGGAACAGAATGCAGGAAGTTCACTGTGCCAGGAGCATAGGGAGGCAGGAGAAAACAAATAAAGTTGGAGAGGCTGACAGGAGACTATAAGGAAGGGTTAATCATTTGTACCAAGAATTGGGGCATTATCCTAAGGGAAGTGGAAGCATTGATGGATTTTAAACAGAGGAGAGAGATCATCAATTTGTACTTCAAAAGGCTGGTTCCGGCTGCCTGGTATGGGTAAAGAGCTTCAGGATAACATAACTATCCAGAAGACTATGGTAGTCAAGGAGTGAGAAATGATGGTGGACTAGCCTAGAGACATGGCAATGGAATCGGAGAGAAATGGGTGGATTTAAGAGATGTTTTAGCTGTTTGAGCTAATAGATTTATTATTGGCTGGTGATTTATTGGCTTTGGTGATTTATTGGCTTTGGAGAATCAATGAAAGGGAAGAATCACGGAAGATGCTCCAGGTTCTGATTTGAACACTGGGTGGGTGGTGTTGCCATTTGTTGAACTATGACACACAAGGGAATAAATCAGTTTTGGAAGTGCTGGGTTTGAAGTGCCCATGACATAGCTGAAAGAATATTCCTGAGGGATGTTATATAGAAGGATCTGGCACTGAGGGAGTGCTGAAAGATAAAGAGAGAGAGAGATGCACTTTTAAGAATTATCTGCCAACAGACAGTAATTGAAGCCATGGGAGAAGATAAAATAACAATCACCTCCATGGAACATGAAGACAGAACACCTAATTCAAACCCCTGAAGACACGCACGTTTAAGGACCGGGCCCAAGAAGGGTCTCCAAAAGAAGCGGAGAATAATCAGCCAGAGAAGTAAGAGAGAAACATCAGGAGAATGGGGAGTCACAGAAGCCATAGCAAGAAAGTACTTTAAGAAGGAAGGAGCGGCCAACAGTGTCCAACATGGCTAAGAAGCAGGGTAAAATAAGATCGGAAAAAGGCCCATTGGATTTGACTCTGGCAGCCATGATCCCAGACTGCAGGGAATGGAAGAGTGAATTGAATAGGAAAGGAAGAATTGTAGATGACAAACAGAGACAATTCTTTGCAAAAATGTGTTGTGTCTACATGCAAAAAAATAAAATGGAGCAGTGGGTGCAAATCTTCACCTGAATTATCTCTAAAGACACACTGGTCCGAGGTGTCATCTTGTTTAAAAGCATAGACTCACTCAAAGACAACTAACTCAGCTCAAATTTCCTTTCTTGGGACAGAACTGTATTTCCTTAAGAAGGCCCCACATATCCATCACCTGCTAGTCATTCTTAGGACTACCCTCACAATGCCCTCCAAATTCTTCAAATTTCTCTTCAGTCATGGAAACATCATGAAATGGGAAATTTAAACAGCAGGGAGTCATCAGCTAGGTGAAAGAAACTGACTGGTTAACTTAAGAAAAAAAAATGGGGAGGTTTTATCAGAAGGCTATGGAGGAGCCCATATAAATACACAAAGCTAAAGAACCAAGAAGGACAGAAACCATATGTATGTCTATGTAGCAGGAAGTGATAAGAACTATCTCAACTGAGGGTTGCTGGGGGAGGGGGGGTAGGGAGAGGTGGTTGGGTTATGGACATATGGGACATATGGGAAGGGTATGTGCTATGGTGAGGGCTGGGAAGTGTGTACGCCTGACAATTCACAGATCTGGGGCTGTAACCTGGGGCTAACAACACATTATATGTTAATTTAAAAAAAAAAGAAGAAGAACTATCTCTCAAGGGTAGCACTCTCAGTGTGCAGTGTGGCCCACTTTTGGCCAGGAGGAGGAAGAATACCTTGATTGACAGTCCCATGGGAGAATGGATACCCAACCCCAAGGAAAACTGGATATTTACTATATGTATGTATGTATGTATGTATGAATTCCAGGCCCCCTGGAGTGCCTAGCTAAATGCAAGACCTATAGTTGAGCCCTGAATAATAATCATTCAACCCGAAATTCACTACAGTGTAGCTTTCCCCACCAGCAACATTCATTCTTTGGCTATGATTTCTATCTGGCTCTTTCTCTTTCCCCTTGGTAGGCTTAACCATATAGACAAACCTTCGTGTATTACAATAGACCATGCCGTTGCCCTCTTTCTGGCCAATCTTCCTTCTTCCTCCAATAGAGTTTCAAATCCCAAAATTCAGCCTATGACATTGATGGATGGGGCATCTGAGTTCTACACCTCCCTTACCTGCCCATTTGATTAGTGGCAACAGCTCAAATAGAAAATTCAGACCCCGAAGTATGTTTTGAGTCTAGATGATTCCATTTGGCTGAGTCCCCAGACAGGAACTGGAGAGCTATCAAATACCCACTTTCCTTTGTGCTGGGCACATGCCGCAGGCTGAGAATCCTAATGCCTTTACAGTAAGTCACCTCACACCCTTCATCCTTATCCCAGGCTACAACTGTCCTTCATGCATCCTGGCATCACTTCATCACGTATGGAAAGAAAATGTCAAGATCTTTCTCTTTTTAACACAATCATGGAGAAATAGTTGCTGACCAAAAAGGTTATAGGGAAATGCAACACTTCCTGAATAAGAGTATTTTTTTTTTAAGATTTTATTTATTTATTTAACAGAGAGAAAGCACAAGTAGGCAGAGAAGCAGGAAGAAGCAGGCCTCCCGCTGAGCAGGGAGCCCAATGCAGGGCTTGATCCCAGGACCCTGGGATCATGACCTGAGCCGAAGGCAGACCCTTAATGACTGAGCCACCCAGGCAGCCCCCGGAATAAGAGTCTTATTTTGCAAAACAGATGTGTTTTTTGGAAACATACATGTAAATGACTTGGGGATTTGTTTTGTTTTATTGTTGTTAGATTGATTAATACCCATTTCTCCCACTGGCAAATGAGTTCAGAATGGCTTTATTTCCAACTAAGCTTTAGTCTTTAGAAGTACGACAAGTGGCAGTTCATTGTTCTTGGCTTGTGAAGAAACCAACCTGAGTTTGGATTCAAACTTAATGTTTTCAAATTCCATTTTTTTTTAAAGATTTTATTTATTTATTTGACAGACAGAGATCACAAGTAGGCAGAGAGGCAGGCAGAGAGAGAGGAGGAAGCAGGCTCCCCGCTGAGCAGAGAGCCCGACGCGGGGCTCGATCCCAAGACCCTGAGATCATGACCTGAGCCGAAGGCAGAGGCTCAACCCTCTGAGCCACCCAGGCGCCCCTCAAATTCCATTTTTTATAACTGTTACAATGGAGTCTGTCCTTCTCTCAGTGAGTAATGCAAGGCAACGCATGGTGCTTGGCACAAAGTAAAAACCCAAAGAATTGTAGCAGTTATTATTACTGTGAGCTCTTCTTTAAATTTCTGTGAAACCCCACTTGAAAACAATTCTTTTATAGAAATTTTTTACTGTAAAATTAGAAAATATTTGCTGTAGAAAATGTGAAAAGTGTAAAATAAAAATAAAGAAAAACATATGCACAAAAAATGACCCTTGGAGGTGCCTGGGTGGCTCAGTAGGTTAAGCATCCCACTCTTGATCTCAGCTCAGGTCAAGATCTCCAGGTTGTGAGTTCAAGCCCTGCATTGAGCTCCACACCAGGCATGGAGCCTACTTAAAAAAGAAACAACAACAAAAAAACCAACCTAGTCCCACTTCTCATAGATAACCATCCCTAATATTCTGATGTTTTCTATGCATACAAATGCTTTTTCTTGTACTCAGTTCTTCAAAGTACTAAAAGAACTATCAATTAAAGGGACCCTGTTCATAAGTGTGTATCTTTTTTTAGATTGGGATGTAATTCACACACCATAAAATCTACCCTTTCAAAGTGTACTCTTCGCTGGTTTTTAGCACAGTTGCCAAATTGTGTGATAATTACCACCATCCAATTTCAGACCATTCAGACCATCACCTCCAAAAGAAACCCCATACCTATTAGTAGTCATTCCCTATTCTTCACTCCCTCCAGTTCTTGGCAGCCACCAACCTACTTTCTGCTATAAAGATTTGTCTACTCTAGACATTTTATATAATGAAATCAGACAATATATGACCTTTTGTGTTCAGCTTCTTTCATTTAGCAAAGTATTTTCAAGGTTTATCCTTGCTGAAGCATGTATCAGTACTTCGTACCTTTTTATGACTGAGTAATATTCCATTGTATGGGTATAATATAATTTGTTTATTCATTTGTTAGTTGATGGACATTTGGGTTGATTTCACTTTTTCACTATTACGAATAAAGCTGCTGCGAACATTTATGTACAAGTTATTGTCTAAATATGTGATGAATATTTTTGAGAATAAAAACTTTAAAAAATCTAGATCTCTAAAATGCTTTCTAGAGAGCAGCTTAAATTTATTATTAAATATTTCGGAGGTGCCTAGGTGGTGCAGTCAGTTGAGCCGCCAGCTCCTGATTGTGACTCAGGTCGTGATCTCAGGGTCATGAGATCAAGCCCCAAGTCGGGCTCTGCACTCAGTAGAGTCTTCTTGGGACTCTCCCTACTGTCCCCACCCTCTCTCTCTCTAAAATGAATAAATATTTTTTTAAAAACTTTGATCACAGAGAAAAGCACAGAGAATAATATAGTAAAACCAAGGACCTACCATACAAATCAGTAAATTGTACTATTTTAACATACTTGTGCCAGACCTGAATATTACACTGGGCATGACCTTTGAGCTCACCTCACATCTCCTTTCCTTTCAGGCCCCCTGAAGTAATCACTGAACTAAATTTAGAAGGTAGTTTTTCTATAAAAGTATCCTCAATGCTGTATTTTTAAAATTTACCTGTGTAAATGCTGTGGTGCATTTATTTAATCTGCTGTCCAGAACCTATAATAGATTTATCCATTCTCCTACTGCTGAAGTTTTAGGCTGTTCCCTGGGTTTGTTAACATAAATGATGATGCAGTAAACGTGTTGTGCATGTCTGCTGGTGACTCTAGACATGAACTGGCTGGATTGTAGGACAGGCACACCTTCAACCTCAACTGATTTTGCCAAATCGCTCTCAAGGTCATCTTTTTGGGATTCGAGGCTCACTTGTATATGGTCTGGCTGTATCAGTGTTGTTTACATGGATTGTAAACTCCTTGACTGCAGGGTCCATGCAGTCTTTAACACACTGAATGGGCAAAACTGGTTTGCGTATTGTGGGAAAGTACAGAAAAAACACAGTTGACACTGTTATGGGTTGATTTATGTCATCCAGAAAGATGTTGAAGTGCTAAGACCCTAATACTGTGAATGTGACCTTAAATGGAAGTAAGAGGTTTGCAGATGATCAGGTTAAGATGACTGTGTTCTCACTACAAGGGAAAGTCTGCACACAAAGACACAGACACAAGAACAATGTCATGAAGGCAGAGATGGGAGTGATGTGTGTCCAAGCCAAGGAACACCACAGATTGCCAGGAAACCACCAGAATCTAGGAGAGGGGCCTGAAACACATTCTCCCTCCAGGCTTCAGGAGGAATCAACCCTGCTGGCACCTTGATCTAGGACTTCTAGCCTCTGGAACTGGTAGACAATGAATTTCTGTTGTTCAAAACACCAGTGTGTGGTAATTCATTATAGCAGGTCCGGGAAACTAGTATACATGGGAATGAGTCATCTTGGCATCCAAACTAGGTATCAGTGATGCCAGGTTAGCAGATATCTGCTTCGACACAAATTTCTCTTCTTCTTGTCACCCTAGATAGTTGCTTTCTGATTTTTGTTTTGTTTTACATTTTTTAGCTCTTTCCTATGGTAATTTTTGTTCTTGAGGCTAATGCCACACATTGAGCCCTTGAATTTCCTTTGATCTTAAAACATTGGTACAGCTCTTTTGTGATTAGCTAATATTCAATGTAACTGAAAGCACTTCCCTTTTCCCTGCTTAATATGTAAGACTGTTTTTCCAATTTTGGTACTCAATGACTTATGTCGCTTATAAGGAAGATATATTGGGCTTAAGAGACACCCTGATTCCAAGGGGCCCCTGGGTTCAAGGGGAGAATCTTAAGAGAAAACTTTCCTACAGAATGTGTGCAGGAAGAAAGTTTTGATCAAGTATTTTTTTTTTAACTTCCCATGCCGAAGACATGTTGATCCAGTGAGAAAGATACTTCTGGGGGTGTGGTGTGGGCTCCTTACTAGAAATTTGATTGAAAAGTCCATAAAAGAGGGGCACCTGGGTGGCTCAGTGAGTTAAGACTGCCTTCGGCTCAGGTCATCCTCTCAGGGTCCTGGGATGGAGCCCCACGGGGGGCCAGGAGCTCTCTGCTCTCTGCTCGGCAGGGAGCCTGCTTCCCCCCTCCCCGCCCCCGCCTGCCTCTCTGCCTACTTGTGATCTCTATCAAATAAATAAATAAAAATCTTTTAAAAGAAAAGAATTTAACAAAAAGAGTGGAGGGGAGAACAAATCGATGGTTCTCAGAGGGGACGGCTGATGGAGGGATGGGGAAGTAGGTGATAGGGATTCAGGAGAGCCCTTGTGATGAGCACCTGAGGCATGGAAGTGTTAAATCACTATATTGTACACCTGAAACTAGCATTACACTGTATGTTAACGAAGTGGAATTAAGATAAAAAAAAAACTTAAAAAAAAAAAAAAAAGGAAGAGTGGAGGCAAGTTCAAACAGAGTAGGGCCAGGCAAAACAGCAGAATTAGAAAGGCCTAATTATCATGTATTTTGAATAGGTACAGAAGATTGAGAAAATCGGATATGGGATTCTGTACAGCAGCTCATAAATGAGCCAGCTCTGCATTGAAGCAACACGGATAGATCTCAAAAACATAAAGTTGTTCCCGGATACTTAACAGTACACCATAAAAACCGTGTTTGTAGTGCACACGTGTACATTTCAGGTAGCCGCAGCATAGGGGCCACTTCCGAGGAACCCCAAGAGCGGACCGCGAAGTCGGAATTTGGAGGCACCCGGAAAGGGTTAAAGGCTCTGTGCTGACCAACAACCACACACTTTTGGGTAAATTTATGTCCATTATTCCCGAATATCCCAATAATCTCAAGAGGGAGATAAGATTATCATCTCCGTTTTACAAGGGAAGAAACAGAGGCACCGATCAAGTAGTAAGTAGGTGTCCAGGATCTCACGGATGCTGAGTCCCAACTCCGGAGCCCGCGCTCTTGAACTCTGCACCTCCAGGCCCTGGACAAAAGTCACAGAGTCGGAACCTCCTGCCCCGCGAAACAAGAGATCGGAGAGGCTTTCATCCTTCTGCAGGGAACTCCTTCAAAAGAGCAGGCGGATTCTCGGGAAGGATGAGATGTCCACTAGAACCTCAAACAGCGCACTTAGCTGGCAGGACAGCTCAGCTCCTCCATAAAGCCGGGAGAGGAGCGGTAAATGGCAGCATTTAGCTTTTGTGACTGAACTGTGGGGGCCTTGGAACCCTTCCACCCACTTGAAAAACGGTCGCCCATCTGACATTAATAGAAAAAGACCATTAAAAAGCTTTATGCTATTCTGTTCTCCTGGTTCTGGTCCCTCTTTGCCTTTGTTGCTGCTGGCATTTTATAAATTATGGATGCGCCTAGGTGCTGCTGGTCCCCCGTTTCCTCTGTAGTGCCGCTCGCTCCCCGCGCCTGCCTCGCATCCTTCCTCTGAGCAAAGGACCGCGCGGCCCAGACCCCACATCAGTGTAATTAGCGCGCCGCACACAGCTCGGGTGTCAGGACCGCTTCCACTCACTGCCAGCCCGCCGCCAGCCCCTGTCACTCACCGCAAAGTCAGCCAGGGGGTCCCGCAAGGCCAGCGGCGCGCGCGCGTCCGGGCTGGGGAGAGGGAACGCTCCGGGTTGGGGAGGGGGCGGGAAGCTCGCACCCCCGCCCCCCAACGGCCACCTGGGTCTGGGGATATCTCCGGGGGTTGGCAGCAGCCTCAGACCATCTCTGATCACAAAGGCAAATGTGGAGAAAATCGGATATGTGGAGAGGAGGGGCCTTCGTGTCTGCCCCTTGACTGGCTACGGAAGAGGTTGTGGAGCAGGTGAGGGAAGGTGGGTGACAGGCTCCTAAGGAATGCACAGCTGGAAGGGTTTTGGGGGGGAACCACTGGACCAGTGTTTTCCCAGAGACGCCGCAGGGGAGATGTGTAGCGTGGTAGTAGAGAGTATGTGGGGTGGTATGCGAGGCAGAACGTTTTATTTAACGGCTTTGGGTTTGTTTTTGTTTTTTGTTGTTGTTTAAGTAGATAGATAAGTAGAGAGATATGCTAGAGAGAATCTCGCTCCTCCAACCCACACTCACAATTCATGGAGACTGTTGCTGATGTATGTATCCTCTTACATCCAGTTTTATTTTAGAGAAGAATTGTGCACAGGTGAAATGCAGATATGGCAAACAGGACAAAGGGCATACAAGTGACTGAGGTCTGGGAAGACATGCAAGAGGGCGCAGAGGGATTCTTGGTTGGCTGGAGGCCCACGGATCTCTGTATGAACTTGGTGAAAGCCAAGGGCTCATGCCACTCAAATACATACACAGCCTCACAACGTTAAGTGCAAAGGCAAGGGTTTTTTTAGGTGCTCTGCTCCTTGACCTTGAAGGGACACATGGATCCCAGGCGAAGACCCTCTGGGCTCCATGAACTCCTCCCAGGCAGGAACTGGGCCTCTTCTCTCACAGCATCACACACAGGGGCTACACAAAAATGGTTGCTGGAGAGGTCCGTGAGCTCTAGTACAAATCCTCATTCCCCACCCTCCCAGAACCAGAAAGATCAATGGATTTGCCCAAGATCACAGAACTAAAGGCACAAACCCATGCTTCTGAGCCCTAGCGGCTTCGCTACATGTTCCTGCCTCTCATCCACCTCTGTTCTCTCCTTAAGCACCCCACTACTTCTTCTGCCTCTTGCCTGTACCCACTCCTGAGGATCCAATACTTGGGGATTCCAGAGACTGAAGAAACAGTAGGAGGTAAGGAGGAAAGGGTCAAAGATGGTGTCAGGTTTGGCCCTGGGCCCTGCCCTATCCTCCCTGGCCAGTGGCCAAGGAAGGGCCTTACTGAGAGGGCAGTGGCCACAGGGCAGCCCTCTGTACCATTTGTCAGTGATGGCAGGGAGGAAGGAGACAGGCGTATAGATTTAATTTCCTTGGAGCACTCTACCTAAGCCCCTTTCCCGGATGGTTATGAGATGCACAAAGTTTACATAAGAAACCCGTTAATGCTCTGTCTCTGGGGTTAATATTTAATTAGACAGTTTTAAAAAGTGCACACTATTACTGCTTCACTGCTTGTCTCCTTCCTCTGGGATGCAGTGCACAGACACAGAATTCTGAGCCCCTCGTGGTTTCCATGGAAACCCTCACCACTGGTGACTCCCAGCCCCACATAGGGGCCAGCGAAGGCTCAGCGAACACCCCAGACATCGAGGACTTACAAAGCTCTTGAATCTTTTCCAAGGGTTTGGTCAGAAACCATCTGGCTGACTATACACACCCCAGGTCAGGGACCTCACGATTCCAAAGGCAGCCTCTACAATTGGGTGGGGGGGGCATTCTGATGGTAACAGACATCTGACACAGACTAGGATCAAACTAGTACTGAACTAGTGGACTTAGCTCAGTAATTTACAGCCACAGAGACCAAACTTAATTCCTCTTTTCTGTAACTTTCTAATTATCATCATAATTTGAGCTCTTATATGCGGGTGGGTACCGTGTTAAGCAACTGACGTACACATCTCATTTGCTATACACACAACCGTGTGATGTAAGGATCATTAGCATTTTCATTTTACAGATAACCTGACTGAGCCTATGCAGCAAGTTGACATCAGAAGGGGAGTCCAACCAAGGCAGGTGTGTCTGACTCTCTCTATACCATCTCCTCTCCACCACATGCCACACCACCTCCCACTGCTTCCCCTCAAGAGCCTTTGAGACATTTGAAGAAAGCACTCATGTTCCCCCTACGCCCTGCCTCCTTCTTGGCTAAACACCCTCTGGTCCCTCTAGCCCAAAGTCCGTGATTTCTGCCTCCTCCCCACTGGGGCCAGCCCTGGTGGTTCTCCTGCACCCACGTTCCACCTGGTCTATGTCTCACTTGGAGGGGGTGCCCACAACCTAGCCCAGCACCCCTGCTGGCTAGTTCAGAGTACGTGGGCCTTTTATCCTGCTTCTTCAGTGCACACATTGCAGTGCAAGATGGAATAAAATTTCCATTGGTTCATATTTCAGGTTTAGGGTTAACCCAAGTGTATTCTATCACATGAAATTTTCTCTGGTTAAGTGACGGATTCCAGTCATTTGCCTTTGCCTTTGTTTGTTTGGAGCAATGTATACATTTTTAACTTTCATTTCTCATTATTTAAATTCCATCTTTAAATGCGATCTGTCATTCCAACCTCTTGAGATCTGTAAGAACTTAGTACTCATTGCATTTGTCAATTCCCAATTCCACGTTGTTCTCAATTGTGAGAGACCAGCCTTCCAGGTTTCTGAGTTGTTGGTACACTCTGAACGGAAGCAGGGAGGGAGCCTGGAAGTTGAGACATGTTGAAAACCTCAGCGGCCTTGCATGCCCAGCCCGTGTCTTCTGCACCCCTGTTATCAGTGCAGTGCTGGATCGCTTCACGCTCACAAGAAGCGTCTAGCGACCCCTATGCCATCTCTCTGCTATTGTGCCTCCAGACCCTCTCCAAGGCTGAGGACGGCCACTTAACCCAGGCACAGCCCGGCCGGGATGCTGGGGGAGAGTCCACATTTCTAAGAGCAATCCTCAATTACTAGGGATACGAGCCAGTGGCTAAGGGGCCAACTGGCCTCCCGTCTTACAGAGGGACAGCTCAGCAGAGACACAGACCATGCGGTTCTGCAGAGGCTGCACAGTGAGGCTGTGCTCCAGTCGCTCCGGTGGTGAGTAGCTCACAAGGGCAGCCCAGCTGCATCAGCTTTTCTTCCCGGCATCTCGTCTTCCTCGTTCTTTCAGACGGCATTCCTAGGGTCTCCTCCCAAAGAAAAAACCTGCACCCAAGCTCGTGTCTTGGTTGTTGCTTTCGGGAAGCCTGAACTGAGACAGATATTGGAGCTAGAGATAGCAAAGAGATAGAAGATGGGTCATTCCTGTTGTACTTCAGGATACATTTTAAGGTGTTTTATGTTTAAATTTTTTTAAAAAGATTTTATTTATTTATTTGACAGAGAGAGATCACAAGTAGACAGGCAGGCAGAGAGAGAGAGGGGGAAGCAGGCTCCCTGCTGAGCAGAGAGCCCGATGTGGGACTTGATCCCAGGACCCCGAGATCATGACCTGAGCCGAAGGCAGCGGCTTAACCCACTGAGCCACCCAGACGCCCTATGTTTAAATTTTTCATTAAGAAAATAATGTATCAAAAAAACAGAGGGGCATCTGGGTGGCTCAGTCGGTTAAGCGTCTGACTCTTGATTTCAGCTCAAGTCCTGATCTCAGGGTTGTGAGATCAAGCCCCGCATTGGGTTCCATGCTCAGCAGGGAACGTGTTTGAGATTCTCTCTCTCCCTCATTGTCTCTCTCTCTGCCCATTCCCTGCTTATGAGTGCAGGTGTGTTCTCTTTCTCAGATAAATAAATCTTTTTAAAAAAATTTTTTTAAATTAAAAAATAGAGAAACTTTGGGAACTAGAGAACAGAAGGGGAAACAATCTAGCCATACTACCCCATCTTCATAAAATTATAGCTATCATTTTTATATACTGTATTTCTTCTCAGACCTCTATTGGGCATATTTTAACATTAAGAGCATTATACTCTATTTGCCACTTTGTATCTTACACTTTCAACTTCGTATCTCTTTATTTTTTTAATTTTACCAAATAGTCCTAAAGCCATTACTTTCAATAGTCCTATTTAATAGTGATCTCTAGCTGTCAGTCTCCCCAGGGGTTTCTGACCTCTGACGGGCTGGGTCTATGTCTTGCTTATCTTCTTCTTCAGAGCATTGGCTCAATGCCTGGCTCATGTTAAGTGTTCATTAAGGCTCATTAAACTGATGAGACGACACACTATAGACTACTTTGGCATTTTTGTATGGCTGCATGTGAATCATTTTCGGATTTCCAAGACTGTTGTTCATGAGATTGTGAACATATGGTATTTAGAACATCTTGGATTTTCCATCACCTCTTCTCTCCCTGCATCCATGGTGGCCTTATTCCTATAACAAACTCTGGCAATCGTTTTCAGATGAAAAGTTGTGAAGCAAATGTTACCTATTTCAATGGCCCTGCAGCTTACAAGCAGGAGTTTAATGTAGAGAAACAAGCCAGGCAGGTAACACTAAACTTAACCATCCTTATTGGAAATTTCCATTAAGGTTATTCCATGCTAAGTAGTACTCCAAGGGAGAGGCACATTTTAATTCCTTCCACTGGTCACAGACCTGAGCATGTCCAATTTATTTACCTGCTGCCATCACCTACTTTTCAAACAGCTTCTAAACACTACACCAATGAATAAAAGATAATTCAATAATAGTAACAGGCTGAATTTATTTTTCACCTCTAATGTACCAGATACTTTACACGTGTCATCCACCACATATAATAGTCACAGAACAATCCTCTCAGGTGGGTACTACTATTATCCCTATTGACTAAAGGAAGAAATGGGTATTCAGAGAGGTTAAGTAGTTTGCCCAAGATTGCACAGAAGAATAGAGATAAAATATAATTCCATTTCATAGAATAAAAAAATTTTTTATAAAGAATGAAACATTAAACTGCTACAAAATGCATAAAACTGGTTTTATGCATGGGTGGAAAAGTCACCTGCTTGACTGGTATAGCCTAGGGCCTATTAAAATGGTGTCCTGACCCCAAAACTTTATCTATCACTTTATCCTGCCACGGGGCCCTAAGATGCAGCTATGAATTTTCTTTTTGAGTTATGGCATTGCCTGCAAATAGTCCTAATTAAAGAAAAATAGGACTGCCCTATTTGGGATAGTATATTAAGACAGTTGTACCCACTGACATAGCAACTCAAGTTAGACTATGCTATGGTTCTCAACCCTGGCTGCACATTATAGTTACTGTTTCTGGAGACCTTTAAAAACTACAGCTGCCAAGACCTCACCCAGAGCCCCTGAGATTCAGATTCATGTGAGCTGAGCAGAGGCCCGAACAGGCTTGAGAATCCCTGAGCTAGTTAGTTGTTTTACGAGACACTGAAAAAAAATGAGATGTAGAACAAGCAAGGTTTGTAGAGAATGTCTGTTATGATCCCAAGTAAAAAAGCAACAGGTGAGTTCAATATTTAAGTGGGGAAAAACCTGGCAACAACAAAATGTGGGTTGGAAGACACTGAAGATAAATTTTCTCTCTGTATTTGCCTCAGAACAACCTATTTGGGGGCGCCTGGGTGGCTCAGTGGGTTAAAGCCTCTGCCTTCAGCTCAGGTCATGATTCCAGGGTCCTAGGATCAAGCCCCGAGTTGGGCTCTCTGCTCAGCAGGAAGCCTGCTTCCTCCTCTCTCTCTGCCTACTTGTGACTTCTCTGTCAAACAAATAAATAAATTCTTTAAAAAACAAACAAACAAACAAAAACAAAAAGAACAAGCTGTCTGGTTGGAGCTTTATCTTGGAATTCCCAGTGCTGTCTTCCAGCTTCTGCCTGATAATTCCTTTGATGACAAGTGCGGTCTTAGGCTCCATCCTTAGTACAAGGTTCTAAGCCTGGGCTGAGTGCAAAGTGGGTACAGTATTAGTCAGAGATGAAACTGAGACCAAGCCAAGCAAATTATTCTATTCAGGTCTTACCGTGAGACAGGCAATCAAAGAACTTGAAATTTGGCCTGAAGGAGCAGGATGGGAACTGTGGAATCCAGAATTGGGGGGGGGGGTTGTTGAATGGGAAACAGGAGGAATGGCCTGGAAAGTTACCCTGTAGCACTGACAGGTGGGCAAGGAGGGCTTCTGTAGACACTTGTGCTATGACTTAAGGTCATTGGGAGGGAGCCAGTGTGGTAGAGAATTCTCCCATCCTCACAGGAAATTCAGCCTGACATCTGAAGAAACAATGATTCCCTTTGGGTCTTTATAAAAGATGTAGCAATGAATCCTACTATAGTAGCAGTGTTGGAAATCATTAATTTTTTGATTGCCTACTTTTTTGTTACATAGCCTTAAAATCATTTTATTACCTTATTTAATCCCCACAATAACTCCATAACATCATTACTACTCTTATTTTCTGGCCTGGATATGGTAAGTCAGTACTCAACGTCAATCTCCATCTTCTTTGCAGTACCCTTAAGCTTTTAAGAGGCTAGAAAGCTAATAGGTCATTTCCAGACTCCCTTGCAGCTAGGGTTCTAGATGTGAGAGAGATTTCATAAAGTAGATGCACTCAAGCAAGATTTGGAAGGCAGAAATGAAGTGAAAGGTAATCTTCTGCTATGGTTGCTGTTTTCAAATGGTCAAGAAAAAGTATAGAGATGCTAATGTCTCATCTCCAGCTTCCAGAAGTGGGGGTAATGGCAGTGGTCTTCGTGGTCCAGTGTTCAGACTGGACACTATATTGGCAGTGGAGACCTTCCAGATCTCTGGATAGCAGCCAAGATGGTATGTTCTAGACCTCACTTCTTCCACAGGTGAGCTGTCCGATTATGACAAAGGCCATAGCTTCCATAATACCCTGGGAGTCATTCCTCCATGCTCAACCACAGTCCTTACAATAATTCTAAAAGTACTTAATTCCCAATACGAAATCCTTGTGCTTCAAAATTGCTAGAGTGATTTTAGTTTGTACTAAAACCTTTTTAACGAATAAGGAAATTGAATGGATAAGAAAAATTATACTCTCTTAAGAGAATATAAATAGATGTACAAGACTGCACAGCTAGTAAAAAAATAGATCCAGAATTCTATACACTTCATTAGACAAAAAGTACTCCAGAATTTAGAACAAGAGTGAGGAAATCACGGACTGTATTTCTAATAGACCTGACAAAGCGAAGTACTGCAAAGCCAAGTTCACATAGACTCTCTTCCCACTTTTAAACCTATAAGCTGCAGTTGTGATTGCGGTAAGTGCTTAACTTAATTGGTTTGCATCCATGCCGGGACCTCTGGGATGCCACTTACATAACTCATCCACAGGAGTCTGTCTTGCCAATAAGTACTTGCAGAGGCCCTCACTCAATAGCCACATTAAACACAGAGCTCTGTTCTCTGTAACTAGCTACTGTGCCTACCCCAGTTCTCGGGGGTCAAGGGAACTAAGGGCGAAAGGAGTAAGAGCAGTTGATACATACTGAGTGCTTACCCTGAGCCAGGCATTGTTCTGCTACACCACATTATTTTCCACTGAAATTCTAACAACCACCGTGGGAGGTAAGCATCATAATTATCTGTGCCTTCAAGGGCAGGAAACTGAGGCACACAGAGATGATGCACTTGCCCGCAGTCCCGCCAGGGAGGGGCAGGTCTTAAAGACTAACCCAAGTGCTCTCTATAACGCTATCCTGCCTTCTGTGATGCTTTGAATGCTTTGTTTAATTTTATGGACCCCAGCAAACTGCCTGAAATCTTCCCTGTAGTAAGGTCACCTCTACATAAAACCACGCCCAGAGCGATGAATTAGTTCCTTCGTGTGGGATCAGCCCTCGGGCCCCTTGCCTCACCCCATCCCTGTCTTTTCCTGGTGCAGCATCTTCCAGGTGCTGTTGAGCTTGTGTTTCTAGCTGCTCCGAAACAGCCAGACCAGGCACACCAACCTTACTAGGAGAGCTAAGGAGGCTACCCTGGCTTGCTCCTCGGTTCATCTTTCCGGCAATATGTGACAGTTGCCACATGGGCAGTGGCGGTCCTCTCCATGGGCATACGGGGCACAGATGCATCTAGTTAGAGCACCAGCGTGTGGGCGCAGAGAAAGAAATCAGAGACAGTACTAGAAGCTGGTCAGGACTCAGCCTCAGCAGTCTCATGAAAGTTTAAAATCAGAGTAAACACAAGGCTCTCTAATTAGACAGTCCTCTCTCTCCTGACCAGCGTTTCCACCCGACTCCCATTTCTCCCAGAAATAGATCGTCATGGAGGCGAACACCTTTTTAAAATTCTGTGCTACAGAAAGCCAGACTAAGATGGTTCTGTCGAAATTACAAAACACTATACTTTCAAATAGCTGCTGAATTATTTAGTGACTTTACACTGTCCAAATGCTAGGCTCTTTGGGTAGGCAATGTCTTGGTTTTCCTCCTATCTCTTTTGTTATGACATTCAGTAAATGGAAAGATATTGCTCTTCTTAATAATTTATAAAATAATAATCCACATTAAGGATCAAGCTCCTCTGATAGATTTGGGGTTTCAAATCGGGGAGTCAAGAGAATGAGCAGCGCAAAATTCTCTTCTAGTTAAGTGTCTGGTCCTGGCATAGCCCTGCTTAACTCTGCGGTACTGACTTCCTTCTCCTGTCCACTTTTTTTTTCTCCTTCCTGTAACTTTTCCTTTACCTTACTGTGATGGTTTGGTCTGTAAACGGCACTTGCTTTCTTCTTCTTCAGAGCTATCTGATCCAGCCTTAGAGTAGAACATGTCTTCTTCGAAGCAGAGAGCACGACAGTGTGTCTTTATCATGTACCTGGTATTTCAAAGCTTCCCGTTCACTTTGGCAAAGCCAGTGTTTCCTCAGTTGCTCCTAGAAGAAAGGAGGGAAAGAAGGAAGGAAGGATGATGGAAAGAAGGAAGGAAAGAAGGGAGGGGGACGGAAAGACGCGGGGGGGGGGGGGAGGGAGGAGACCATTCAAGAGGGGGATGGGCTTGTGTGCGTGCGCTGTCTTCTCTCAAGGGCACACACACATTCCCTCACCTCTATTCACTGCAAGGTCCATGTGAATTCGGGGACAGCAACAGAAATTATTAAAATGACCAAGTGCCCATTTTTCCAGAATCAGAGAATTCTAATAAATTCTGCAAGTTCCTTGAGAATAGGGATCCTGCCTTTTTTCCCTCATCCTTTCCCTGACCGAGTTTAGTGCAGTATCTTGCATGTCCATCCAGTAAATAGTAACTCAGAGCTCCCAGTTCTCACTGAGGATACACAGATGAGTACGCCCTGACAAATAAGCACAGAACCAGAGGCGCTGTGTGGTAGGCGCTGTATAAATGGGGTGTGGTGTGGAAGAACACAGGAAGGCGCGACGGTCCACACAGGAGCACAGGAAGCAACACAGAAGTAGCATAAAATGAGGATTTGAAGGATGATGGCATTTCCCAGGCAGAGGGGGAGCAGGTGAAAGTTATGGCGCTGGGAAATTGGATGACTTGATGGGAAACACTGGTACTTCTGAATGTTTGGGACAGAGTATCCATGAAGATGCCCTGAGAGGGTGGGCCAAAGTGAGGGAAAGAGGCGCTCTCTCATACTACCGCTGGCTGCGTTTGAAGAGAGCAAATTGGCAATATCTAGCAAAAGTAAAAGTGCACGTCCCCTTCGACCCAGCAATTACACATCAGTAACTGATTCTAGAGATGTATTGGGAAATTACACATGTACTTCATCACTCATCACCACTGTGCTTGTAAAAGCAAAAGTCTGGGGGAGAAAAAACCCAATTCCACTCACAGTGATGGGTCAAATAAATGATGGTACATCCCTAGAATGGAATACAGCGGGCAGCTGTTAAAAAAAGCAAACTCCTTATCTCCTGACAAACCCCTTATCTACTGAATAAGCACAAGGATATATTGAGTATAATATGAGGAAGTGTAGACCTGTATGCATAGTCTGCTACCATCTTGAGAAAAAAAGAACCCATGGAAATATATATACATAAATATATATTTACAAGCACATATATAAGCTTATAATTGATAAACCTTCCCTGGAAATATATAAAAGAAAGTGATCCTGTGCTGGATGGATGGGAAGAGAAAGCAAAGGAGGAATGCTCACGTCTTCGACCTGAGCCATGTGAACGTACCACCTCGTCAAAAAAACTGAATACCAGGAAAACTGATGACAACAACCAGAAAAAGGTCTGACATCATCAAACATGCCTTTCAGAGAGGGGACAACTGTGTGGAGCGAGGACCAAAGAGAAGAGGTCAGAGGCCGGGAGACTAATTAGCAGCTACGGCCCTGGCCAGTCACAAGACTTCAGCGAAGCCCTGAAGGCAGCGGAAGTGAGCATATGCACATTTCAGCTGTCATCAGAGGGTGACTCTGCCTACCTTATTCTTTTTTTTTTTTTTTTAAGATTTTATTTATTTGACAGGAGATCACAAGCAGGCAGAGAGGCAGGCAGAGAGAGAGAGGAGGGAGCAGACTCCCCGCTGAGCAGAGAGCCCGACGTGGGGCTCGATCCCAGGACCCCGGGATCATGACCTGAGCCGAAGGCAGAGGCTTTAACCCACTGAGCCACCCAGGCGCCCCTGCCTACCTTATTCTAAGCACTTACTGTATGTCGGGCTCTGTATACACATAGATTAGTGTATCCTCTCCTACCAGCTTTAGAGGTTTTACCTGGCCCATTTTACAGATGAGAAAACGAAAGCTCAGGGCGATGGGATGACTTGCCAAGAACCGTACAGGGAGAGCACAAGGGAGAACCAGGATGCAAAGCCCTCTCCCCATGCCATTCTGGGGGCTTTTGTCCCACCGGACTGAGTGACCAGCTCTGGGAGCAACTTGTTGTGAACAGAACAAGGGAGGAATCTCAGACAGGGTATGGCCGCCTTTTTGACATCTCCGAAAGCCCTCTGGAGCTCCTGAGGCCAAGAAGAGCTTAGGAAAAGAACCAGGGCATGTACCCAGGTTGGGTACATGGAAACCGGGCTGATCTTGGAGGGGCAGATGGTTCCAATGCCCCGAGGCTGACTCTGAAACTTTGGAAGAAGCCCAAACCTCACTAAGACCCAGGGAAGCCAAAAGCTCCATAAGACACCCCACTCCTGGTGCTCTCCCCAGGGATTCAGCAGACTGGCTAGGGCAAGATGTGCCTCTCCCTCCCTAGCAGGAAGTGCTTGGAAGGGGTTCCCCGGGGGGCCGTTTAGCTGGAAGAGCCTCCATATTTTCCTCTCCCATCTCCCTGCGGTATCAAGTGTGTGACTATTGATTTCCTCCCTGCATTTGTTTTTGTTATCCATTATTTATGGGATCATTTTTCCATCCTTCGTGCATGAAGGCAAATTTTGTGTAAAAATCAATTGAGTGAGCGCCGCCGATGGCTTGTTGCATTTTCTTGGCTTTCATCTCTAAGGCACCGGTTCTCAGGAGATGCCGAGCAGGATATCAGGGAGCACACCAGCATAGGAAAGGGAGCTGAGGAGAAATGCAGGGTTCAGACACCTGTCTTAAGAGACCTAGCCCATCAGTCGTTTTTGGCCCCTGGAAGAACATGCTGTGTTGAGCTCACCTGGAAATCCAGGGAGGGATTAATGTCTTCCTGCCCTGATCTGATCTCTGTGTCTCTATTTCTTACCCATTTGCTGGCCTGCAGTCAAGAAAGGGGTAGATTCTTCCATTTCACTTACATTTATTTCAATGTAGAAATCCACAGGACTCTCCAGGATAAAGGCTTGGGGGCCCGCTCTCTAGCAGCTTAACTCTCAGATTCCAGGAAAGTCACCCTGAAGGATTCCACTCGGAGGAGGGGGATTCCAAGGGAAGGACTGACACTGATAAGCACCTGCTAGATGTCTGAGCATATTTCACTTATGTTCTTACTTGAGCTTCAGCCTACCTGGTGAGATAAGTAGGGTGTAAAGGAAGGAGCAGGGGATTTGGTGTCAGAACGTCCTAAAGTCCCTAATGGCCCCTTCTTAGCTGTGTGCCTTTAGGTAAGATACTTAGCCTCTCTGTGCCACAGTTTTCTTACTTCTAAAATGGGGATAACGTGTTTATCTCAAATGACATCACACATTTAGGAAGAGTAGGTGACTGGCTTGTGGTAAGGATCCAACAAATGAAAATGTCTTCGGCTGAAGTATTATTTCCACATTTTACTCCAAGTAAAGGGCTACTCCAACCCTGGCAGTTACTGTCTGTCTTACTTTTCTGCCTCCATGAGGACCGGCATCTCGCCGGTCTGCCCAGAGCCTGGTAGAGTGCCGGCATGGCACCTAGCGGATATTCAATCGTGTTAGTTACTGTTTTCCAGATAGAGGCAGAAGGGCTAAGCCACGGGACCTGCCCAAGGTCACATAACTACTATAGCACAGCTGGTGTTCAAGCCTATCTTCCTGACTCCAAAGCCTATGCCTTTCCCACTCTCTCCACTTTCAAGGTCATGAGGTCAAATTCAGGTTACCGGCTGGCAGAACTGTGGCAAGGTTATCTGCTGTGGTGCTGCCTCCTCTATCTGGCCTGCTGCCTATTTTTGTAAACAAAGTGTTCTAAGCATGCAGCCATGGCCATTTGCTGGTGTATGTCTGCCTCTGTACAGGGATGGCAGAGTTAAGTGGCTGCAACAGAGACTGTATGGCCGCAGAGCCTAAAATACTTGCTTTCTGACCCGTAGGGAAAAACTAGGCCATGTTGTTTCCCAACTAGGTTCTGAGCAACATCCCTCAAAACAGTGGATGCCCTGGAGAAAAAAAAAAACAGGACAGGAATCCTTCCTTCTTATAATAGGTGTGAGAAATGCTGTATTCTACACCCCTCTCCTGGAGATTCACATTCATTCCGACTTATGAAAGACTCTGAAAAGTTCCGCAGTTAAACAGCAGCAACAACAGAGTTGTTTGAAAACTGTCCAAACTGATTTAACTTGTCAGCGGGATACTTCTTGCTGCGAAACCACATGATTGACCAGTGTTATGTGGACCCCAGTTTGGTAAATACCTATAAAGATCCTTGATTCCCAAACTTCAGTCATTTGCATGACCTCTATGATAACTGCCTATGTATATATCTCCTAAATACTATTTATTAAATATGTTTACTAAAAATGTTTTCTAAACATTTTTCTTAAATGCACTGCCTTTTTAAACTTGATCCCAGCCAGGCAACGGTAGCTGTGAAATCATGGGCTCAGGGTGTGTGTGTGTGTGTGCGCGCGCGTGTGTGTGTGTGCATGTGTGTATAGGGGATGGGTGTAGCTACAGAAATAGACACGTTTCTCCATCATAATTATCCACATGCCACCCACGAAGGAAGACATAATGCATGCTGGGATAGCTGGTCCATCCTGCCCTTCCCAGTGCAGTAGCCAGTAGCCACAGGAGGTTTTCAAATTTTAATTAAGCTAAAAATTCCCTTCTTTGGTTGTATTAGTCTCATCTTAAGTGTTTAGTAGCCACATGTGGCTACTGGCTACCATACTGGACAGTGCAGATACAAAAAACATTTTCATAATTAGAGAAATTTTATTAGAGAGCACTGGACTTCCCTAAAATATCTTAAAACTACTCAGCAGTGTTGCCCACCCAATCTCCACCCATCCTATCCCCCCATTTTGTATAACTCTTTCTATCAAAGTCTGAGAAGTAGAGCTACTGGGGCCAAAACCAACTCTGTCTCTTCATCTTATCTCTTCACGAGAGTCTTGCCTTCCTTCCTCCTACACTCGGCCTCCCTTTCTGTCTCTCCCTCTTTCTGTCTCTCTTTTCCATACACATACACACACACACACACACACCCATGCTACCAGTGTCCACCTTTTATATAGGAAGGACCCGCAGCTCCCCTCTGAAATCCAAGAACCAATCTAGATCCTTTTCTTGGGCAACAATGACATGGAAGCATCCTTCTTCTGGGCTCCCAGTGTGCCAAAGAGGATTAGAGCAGAGGAGATACCACGAATTGATGGTCTGGTAGTTAAATCTGGCCTGAATATGTGTTGAGGTGGGTCTCTACCTGATTTTTTTTTTAATTTTATTTTAAGGAAGAAGAGACAAGTAGGTATCATATCACGTTGTAGAAACCTAGAGTTCCAGCTTCTCTTGAAAAACAGATTTGCTTACTTGGGGCTCATTTTCCCACACAGCAGTCATGGGCTGATGCACCTTTCAGGCCAGACATGTGTCCGCCGGTTCACCACCATCTGCACCACTCTCTGCCACCCTATGGGTGGCTCATTTTATCATTTACTTGACTTTCTGGCATTTGGGTCTGTTACTCTGAAAGAATCATCTCAAAGGTTTCATCAGTTACTTTCCGCCTGTGATTTTTTAACATGTCTCAGGCATAATGCGTGGTTCTTAGGATCCAAACAACAACTATGAGTGGGAATGAATTGGTCTTCAAGAATTGTTCTGCCCTAGTGACTGAACCTTCAACTGTTAGCAGGGTTGAAAAGTTGGAGGCTGGTCTGATATTTCCCTAAATTTGAGTATCTTCAAGCTTATGCCACCTTCTTCCCAGTGTAATATAGACTTGCCCTCTGGAGAAACGGTACCTAGACTTTGAGGACAGATCACTTTGAAAATTTGATAAAAGCTCCAGACTTAGTAAGGGTGGGGATATACACATAAAGACACACAATTCTGCATACAGTTTCAAGGGATACAAAGATGCCCTTCAAAGCACATCTGTGACCCTACCAGGAGTCCTCAGACCTTTGTCCAGAATCTCTGCTCTGGAGATTTCCAGTTAAAATAGGAGACTGAGCATGTATTTCAGCTCCCTCTCTCCCAGAACCTGGCCTTAAAATCATGATTAAAGGATATTTAAAGCATAAGCCTACATGGACAAAGAGAACAGAAACAAAGACAAATACAAAAAAAAATAATAAGTTTTTTTTGGAAACTGGAGAGCAAGCAAGAGATAAGTGATAACAGAGTCAAGAAAGCTGAATCCTAAGTTTGGGGGGGCAGGGGGAGAGCTTAGAACGAACCCAAAATGCCCAGCAAATTCCCTAAAAGACTTGCAAAGTGACAGGACCTCGTATCTCTGGAAGTGGGACTTAAGATGAGGCTGCAAACCGGTGACTTGGCAGAGAGCTTGTTTAAAAAGCGGTCCGACCTCCAGATGGGCAGTTAGAGCTACTGCAACACCTTGGCCCAGCTGGGGAACGGCCTCATCCAAACCCCACAGAATGCTGGTGATTTGCGCACTAGAAAAATGTGCAGTTCTTTTTTTTTTTTAAGTGACTGTATTTGGAACACCAGCCACAGTTAAGGGTGGGAAACTATATTGAAAGCAATGGAATTAAATAAAATTTTACGTTCTAAATGTTGAAAATCGTTTCCCTTTTCTCTCACTCAGCACCCTGAACATGAACAGCCAGACACAGACGCTTCAAAGGGGATACCGAGAGAGTCTCAATTCCCCCTCTCTGGGAATTAACCCATCCAAAGAAGAAAAACAAACAAAAAAACTAGCATTGGAGACTCGTCAAGGAAGCAGCCCAACCAGGTCACTCTAAATAAAAAACCCAAGTAAACAAAGCCAATTTATGTGTGCAGAGTTTCCAGTAAACTTTTTACCTAATTAAACAATATCAAGGCACAGAGACCATAACAGTAATATTGAAAATAAAAACCCTTTGGAAGAAAAAGACACCAAGGAAAGAAGAAATTTAGAAATGATTAGTAATATTAGATATGTAATTGAATATAAATCAGAGCTACTATCACTAAAAAGATCGCATCCATGAAACAAGAAAAAACTAAAAAGCAAAAATATCTGTTAGAATTTTTTAAACACAAGATGCCTAGGTGGCTCAATCAGTTAAGTATCTGCCTTCCGCTCAGGTCATGATCCCAGGGTCATAGGATCGAGTCCCACATCGGGCTCCTTGATCAGCAGAGCCTGCTTTTCCCTCTGTTTGCCGCTCTCTGTGCTTGCTCAGTTTCTCTCTCTCTCTGACAAATAAATACATAAACTCTTTTATAAAAAAGAATTTTTTAAACAGAAAAACAGTAGGAGAAATTAAAAGAGAAAATAAAAAGACAAAAATAACACAGAAATGATAAATAAATTAGAGAGCCAATCCAGATGGCTCAGTATCAAACAACAGGCATTTGAGAAATACGAAGGGGGAAAAAAAAAAAGAAAGTTTCCAAGAAATAATGCAAGGAAATTTCTAAGAATGAAAGTTGTGAATTTCAAGATGGAAATTGCTCAGCAGAATAAATTTTTTCAAAGATTTTATTTAGTTATTTGGGAGAGAGAGACAATGAGAGAGAGCATGATCGAGGAGAAGGTCAGAGGGAGAAGCAGACTCCCCGCAGAGCTGGGAGCCCAATGCGGGACTCAATCCTGGGACTCCAGGATCATGACCTGAGCTGAAGGCTGTCGCCCAACCAACTGAGCAACCCAGGTGCCCCAGCAGAATAAATTTTATTTTATTTTTTAAGATTTTAATTGACAGGGCGCCTGAGTGGCTCAGTGGGTTAAGCCGCTGCCTTCAGCTCAGGTCATGATCTCAGGGTCCTGGGATCGAGTCAAATAAATAAATTCTCTATCAAATAAATAAATAAAATCTTAAAAAAAAAAAGATTTTATTAGGCAGAGAGGCAGGCAGAGAGAGAGAGGGGGAAGCAGGCTCCCCGCTGAGCAGAGAGCCCGATGGATGTGGGGCTCCATCCCAGGAACCGTGAGATCATGACCCGAGCCGAAGGAAGAGGCTTATCCCACTAAGCCACCCGGGCACCCCAGCTGAATAAATTTTAAAAATATACCGTACAAGCTTCCAGAGCAAGAACATAAGTTTCCTACACAAATCGAGAATGAGAATGGCCTTGAACTTTTCAACTTTCAGCATTTTCAATACCAAATTCTAGAAAGCAATGAAGCAAACTCTTCAAAAGGCTTAGGGAAAATTAATTCCAACCTAGAATTCTATAGCAGTCAAATAGCCATTTATGTGTTAGAATAGAATAAAGATGTTCTTAGACCTGACGATTTTCCAAAAAAGCTATTTCTGTCACAGTCTTTCTCAGGGAGCATGTGTGCCACCTAAATGAGGCACAAACCCAAGAAAGGATACTGATTCTGGAAAACACAGGATTCAGCCCAAAAGACAATCTATAGGCTGATGACAAAGGGGGCCCCTAGGATGACAGCTTTCAGCTTGTGTAGAGCTGGACAAGTCAGAAAGCTCTAAGACTTAAATGTCTCCTTCAAGGAGAGTAAACTGATGGAACACTTGGTGTGTTCAAAAGTCTTGAGACAAGATTTAAACGTCCATGGGGAGAGTTTGGGGTCCCTAAATAAAAGAGAAAACAAAACAGAAAACAGCAATAATTACTAATGCCAAGAAAAATAAAATATGGTGTGGAAAGGGAAAAGGAACTATACCGTCTTACGTGGCTCAGCAGTAAACGTTGTTTGAGAGTAAAACATATGAACACCGAATACTGATCTAACCAAAATTAAGATCTATTTTGGAATGGCAAGGGGGCAGAAATTAGGGTAGGAAACAAGAGATAGCTAAATCTTCACCTGAACACACAAGAGGTGGCCATGGGAACATGGTATTTAGAGCCAGTGAGGTCAACAGCAAGAGGACCAGCCGAAGGGAGTGAAAGTGATCGCCCTGAGAACAGGAGGAGGTGGGGAGGTGGTCTGCAGGATATGTATAATTGTGCCAAGTCTTGCTAAATTATTTGAACTTTGAAATTATAGACACATATAACTTTTACTTTAAAAATAAATTTGAGGGGCGCCTGGGTGGCTCAGTGGGTTAAAGCCTCTGCCTTCGGCTCAGGTCATGATCCCAGGGTCCTGGGATCGAGCCCTGAGTTGGGGGGTCTCTGCTCAGTGGGGAGCCTGCTTCCTCCTCTCTCTCTCTCTGTCTGCCTCTCTGCCTACTTGTGATCTTTGTCTGTCAAATAAATAAATAAAATCTTTTTTAAACATTAAAAAAAATAAATTTGAAAGAAAGAAATCTTCCTGTGACTCCCGGAAGGAACATGAGCATCACCTGATGCCTAACTAACGTAGTTTCTCACTAACTCTCCTAGACATACACTTTGTTGCCTCGTTGGCATCAAACCTCTCATCCTTCAGAAAGGAAGCGGCTCTTCTCATCCTCCCTCCCACCCTCTGAAATCATTTTAACTGGGCTTAAGCTCTGCAGAGTCCAGCTGCACACCGGTCAGTAGCTGGTTTGTTCTAGAGAAGATGTGTCCACCTCGACACGTCATGTACACAGAGGGGGGCCCCATGAAATCTGGATCACGCAATCTGCCTCCCAAAATGGGAGATAGAGGAAGTGGCTTCGTTGGTAGAGTGGCCAACTGTGACTGCCAGGAGCACATACCATGCTCTCTCCAGCTGTTACTTCCTCTTATCTTTGTTTTTGAAAAAAAAATCAACAGTGTAGCACCATCAACTTGGTGCCAACTGATGTTCAGCTAGGTCCCAAGTGTTTGTGGGTTATTGTTGGTGTCTTCTTTTCAACTTCCATGACTTTTCACTCTGCAGAGGGGTGAGGAAGGAGGAGGAAAATATTCATACCCTACATACTATGCTAACAGAGAGAGTCAGAAAGATTGGGACTGCCTCCCAAGAACCACAGACAGGTAAAGGTCGATTAACTTGGTTAACACCTAACAAACAAATGGCTCTGGAGTCCCAGGAATGAGACATCACTAGTCTTTGGTAGGAGGGTAAGCTCCATGAGGACAGGCAGTGAACCTCAAGTTCTCTGCTGAGTCCCCAGCACCTTAAGCAAGACCTGTCACAGAGTAATAACATAAGACCTATTTGTTACCTTAATTCATTATATATCTAGACCTTGGCTATTTCTTCCTTTCTTTCAATTTTTTTTTTTAAAGATTTTATTTATTCATTTGACAGAGAGAGATCACAAGTAGGCAGAGAGGCAGGCAGAGAGAGAGGAGGAAGCAGGCTCCCTGCTGAGCAGAGAGCCCGATGCGGGACTCGATCCCAGGACCCTGGGATCATGACCTGAGCCGAAGGCAGCGGCTTAACCCACTGAGCCACCCAGGCGCCCTCTTTCAATTTTTTTAAGAGATTTTATTTATTTATTTGACAGAGAGATCACAAGTAGACAGAGAGGCAGGCAGAGAGAGAGGGAGAAGCAGGCTTCCTGCTGAGCAGAGAGCCCAATGCGGGGCTCGATCCCAGGACCCTGGGATCATGACCTGAACCGAAGGCAGAGGCTTTAATCCACTGAGCCACCCAGGCGCCCCGTACAAAACCATATTTATTATTTTTTTAAAAGATTTTATTTATTTATTTGAAAGAGAGGCAGTGAAAGAGAGCATGAGCGAGAAGAAGGTCAGAGGGAGAAGCAGACTCCCCGTGGAGCTGGGAGCCCGATGCGGGACTCGATCCCCAGGACTCTGGGATCATGACCTGAGCCGAAAGCAGTCATCCAACTTACTGAGCCACCCAGGTGTCCCCAAAACCATTTTTCAATAACAAACCTCCAAAGACAGCTCCCATTCCCTCAAAGTCTCTAGTGACTCTCAGTGATAACACTAGAGATGGAGGCTGAGTGACCCTGAGTTTCTTCTAACATGGTAAACTGGTAAAGGAGCCGAGCCTGTTTTTACTGTTATTGGCTTCAAGTACATGTATCAACATTCCAAAAGGCAAACGCAAGAATAAAAATATTAAAATAACATTTAATAACATATTAAAATAATAAAATAATAAAAATATTAAAATAACATTTAAAAGTATTAAAATAACATTTTAATTAAAATATTAAAATATTAATATAACATTATTATATATAATAAGTAATAATAAATAAATTTGTTAAGTACTTGCCAAAGTAGTCTTCAGACTCGTTGCTTGTTTTACACTATTTGTGATATACCTACTAAAATAACATTTCTTTTCTATACTCCTTTAAGGAAGTTGTACATTTTTTGGAGGAGATAGTCCCTTTATATTTTTCACTGGAGGTATCTAAGAATGAACAAACATCCAGAGCGACAGTAGCTTTTGGACCAGAATGAGCTGTGATCTCATTCAACCAAACACGTGATGCTGAAACCCACCCTCCACCCCACCCCCCAGTCACTCTCTGAAATCTTGCCTTGAATCCACACAGGGGCTCACAGCACAGCTCACTCCTTGGACCATGTTGACTGCCAGAGCCTCTTCCTTGTATGAAAAGAAATTTTTCCTTCTGTGACTTCATTTCTTATCTAATTATACCCCCTTCTTGCCCCATTGAACAAGACTAAGCTTCTTTCACATAAAATCCTTCTGATTTCACCCCTAAAAATTTAAGTCCAATTTATTCTACAGGAGCAAGCATGGCATAGTGGCAAGTCCAGCTCTAGACGTAAATTACTCTGGGTTTAACTCCTAAGTTCTATAATTTATAGTTGTGTGACCTTGACCGAGTTGTTTAATCGTTCTGATACCTCATTTTTAAAATATAAGTTAGGAACGCCTGGGTGGCTCAGTGGGTTAAGCCTCTGCCTTCGGCTCACGTCATGATCTCAGGGTCCTGGGATGGAGTCTCGCATCGGGCTCTCTGCTCAGTGGGGAGCCGCCTTCTCCCTCTGTATGCTGTTCCATCTGCTTGTGCTCGCTCTATCCCTCCCTCTCTCTCTGATAAATAAATAAATAAAATTTAAAAAAATAAAACGTGGGTTTTATTATAAGGACTTCACCTAGGTCTGCAGAGCATCTTAGAAGGAGCAGTATTTTTAAGCTAGGAACACACCGTACCCTAAAATTTCCTCCTTTCCTCCCTTCACCTTTGCGGGGAGAGATATGGATGGGAGGGTTATAAGCAAGAATAGCTCGTTCATAGATTTAATTTCAAAATTTGTTAAGTACTTGCTAAAGTAGTCTTCAGACTTGTTGCTTGTTTTACTGCTATTTGTGATCCACCTGCTAAATTGTTTTTAGGTCTCATTTTTTGCCCTAAAATAAAGAGGCTGCACTAGAATCTGCTGGCAATCTAAGCTACTGGTTCTTATGAGCCACATATCATTGTGCAGGGTGTGGTTACACCAAAGGTTCTGGGTGCTGCCCCAATTAATTCCTTAAGTAAACTAACAAGGCAATGGTGGGGAGGGCAAAAAGAGTCACCAATACCCTGTGAAATAAGAGGCAAATTTTATCCCACCTTAAATGCAACAAGCATTGGAAGTAATTTTGGGTTTCTGGCTATATACCCAAACTTTAGTGTGGGGCACTTTGGTGGGGGGAAAAAAGTATACGAAACATCTTCCTAAATCCAGGCATGTAAGCAGAGTCAGCTGGACAGATTGTGAAAAATATAGATTCCTGGACACCTACAAACAGAACATCATGTCCACCAGCCAGAAAATCTCCATGAATTTTTCTCCCTTCATATTCTAGGATTTCATGTGCCTAACAATGACAATGTAAAGCATTTGAGGAAATAGTATTAAAACTTTTCTTGTGATGGAAAAACCCTACTGTGACAAGAGATACAGATCTTCCTCTCAAAGACCTAATCGCACTAGAAGTCATAGGGCCGTCCAATCCAAAGCCATAAGCAATATCAAGATACTACAGGAGAGGGGCACCTGGGTGTCTCAGTGGGTTAAGCCTCTGCCCAAGTCCTGGGATCCAGCCCCATATAGGGCTCCCTGCTCGGCGGGAAGCCTGCTTCTCCTTCTCCCACTCCTGCTTGTATTCCCTCTCTCGTTGTGTCTCTCTCTGTCAAATAAATAAATAAAATCTTAAAAAAAAAAAAAAGATACTATGGGAGAAAAACTCAAGAAGTAAAAACTATAGAACACAGGAATTCGGTGAAGGTTGTCAAATGGTGCAAACTTCCAGTTATAAAATAAGCTCTTAGGGTGTAATGTACAACACGATGACTATAGCTAGCAGAACTATATTATATATTAAAATTCGCTCTGGGGAGATTGTAAAAGTTCTCACCATAAGTAAAAAAATTGTAACTATGTGAAATGATGGGTGTGAACTAGTCTTATTGTGGTGATTATTTTCAGTAGCTCAATAGCACTATGCTGTACACCTTAAACTTACACAATGTTATTTGTCGATCATCTCTCAATAAAACTGGGGGAAAAGTCTATAGGACCAGAGAAACTTCAGGAAGTTGGAACCGGAAGAATTGAAGGTGGCCAATGTTCTTATCATGTTACACGAACCATGTGACCATACAGCCCCTCATATGCTAAGTGAGCTAGCGGTTGCAAGCATTGTCCCCAGTCAGAGAGGGGGAAAAAAATGAAGCTCTGGAGCCCTGGTCAGCATTCTCTTATCTGTGGATTCCAGCCAAAGCTGGAATGGGCATGGGGGGTGGGGTGGGCACACACTACCCTGCCCAGCCTACAACCACCCCCCTCCTAGTCCCTCTACTCCTCACTGGGGCTCCTCAGGCCTGCTGATGAACCGGCTTGTCTGAGCCAGGACTATTTAGTCTAACAAAATGTTTTAATTTCATCCTGTCTCCTTTACCCCACCCCTGCCTTTAATTTTTAAACTTACAAACTGTTGGTGTTTTTATTTTTTCATTAGGACGTGGGGTTATGTTTCCGTCTCATGGTTTTAGAACCTCAATGCTGGGAATCCAGCAGACACCACACTTGGTAGCCTCTCCTTCCAATTCTACTTTGATTGTACAGCTCTCCTTTTGAAAGCAAAATAGAAAAATAAAATAAGCTGAAATAAATATTAAATGTAAGACATGCCAGTGCCTACACACACAAGCTCACCAATGTCATAACTGGCAGCTTTGCAAGTCATCTCACCTCTTCTCATTTTACCCCATAAGAAAAAAGGTCAGGGGCACCTGGGTGGCTCAGTGGGTTAAAGCCTCTGCCTTCGGCTCATGTCATGATCTCAGGGTCCTGGGATGGAGCCCCACATCAGGCTCTCTGCTCAGCAGGGAACCTGCCCCCCCACTTGTGATCTCTCTGTCAAATAAACAAATAAAATCTTTAAAAAAAAAAAAAAGAAAGAAAGAAAAGAAAAGAGAGGGTCAGAGCAGGGAAGCCACCAGCTCAAAATCTCAGTTCTAGCTGTTGGCAGACTGGTTAAAACAAAAACAAAAACACTAGATTCTGACCCCTAATGTAGGCTTTTTCACTCCACCACACTGTCTCTTGGGAGACTATAGATCTGAAGAATAATTTTGTCAAAGCTATTTGGATTCTTTATTGACAATTGGCTCATACTCTAACTGACACTTTATTTTCACCTTCAGTAAAGTTCTTCCCAGTTTGCTAAACTGGTTTCCGTGCTTATGGGTATTTGACCACCTACTCAGATAGCCGGATGAAGAGCAGCTGTTACAGGACCTGTTCCAGGAGGGTCTTAATCTGGGACTTATAAATTCATGGGATGAATCTAGCAGATACACGGTTAACCTCAAGAAGTTAGCAAAAAACCTGACTGTACAGAGCTACATTTTTCTTGGTTAGGGAAATAGTTTTCTTCAGATTCTCAAAGGAGTCTATGAATCCTCACCAAAACTGAACTACTACCGAATTCAGTTCCCTACCTTAGAGTTGTGGAAACCGAGGCACTGAGAAGTGAGCTGAGTTGCCAAGAACACATAGAACAACGTGCCTCAACTCAGACCTTTCTGTGCACATTTCAGATTCCTTCCCACTGCACCCTGTAGCCTGTATGGTGACCAGAGATGACCAGGATGCTCCTAATTAACTCTTTCAATCCATGCTTTTCACTACAAGAAGAATTCCTTGAGAGAGTATGCAAGGCTCAGTACAAATCAATCCTGCCTCTGAAACAATGGCTCCCTGTACATCGCCCATTAGTCAATCAGGATCACCACCTTGAACTGCTGTCAGAGATAGAATTTACGCTCTGACACTAGTAATTCCTTCACACACAGGAGCTTGGCTGGAATTTCTGCAGCCTCGTGCTCAATCCTCAGCCCTAGGCAGATTATTAAATGATGTCACTGATGTTCTCTCCAGTCCCATCACTGCTATTATACACTGCTAATATACACTGCTATTATACATTCGGTTTTAAGAAAAACTCTTCTTAAGGCAAAAAACAGGCTCACTGATCCCATAGTACTTACAGATATGCTGCTTTACATTCTATTTGGAAGGAGATGGGATAGAATGCAAATCAGTCCATAAACACTCTTTATGTTTGTGAGTAGGCAGTTTTTATACATCATGGAATCTGTATCTTCAAAAAAAAAGAAAAGGAATCAGAATTTTCAACTGCCCATCCAGTTCATATTTTTTCATTATTGATTTTGTATAAAACTTCCGAGGTTTCTTGGTATGGAAGATTATTCAAGATTATTATTATTATTAGTTCTCTGATACCATAGCAAGAAATTAGTGCACAATGACTAAAAATGACAAATCAAAAAAAAAATGACAGCCAATAAAATCTCTCTGGAGTATACACAAGAAATGGATAATGTTACTTGCATTCAACAGTGGGAACTGGCTAACTTGGGGTCAAGGGTGGAAGAAAGGCTTTTCACTGCAAATCTTGTAGTTCTTTTGAATTTGAATCATGTATTATTTAATCAAAATATGAAGACACAAACTCTCAACTTTAGAAGGAGAAAAATAGTACAAAACCCATATTATTTAGATTTGCAATTAACTTCCAAAAGAAACAGCTTAAAGTGGCTGAGGGTGGGGATTCATCAAATTGTCTTTCTGTGTTCAATTTTTAACTATATGCGTGAATTAACTCTGACAAAATATAAAAGTAGTTTTAAAAAAAAAATCACCTCCAACCTACAGGTAAAAATACTAAAGCCCTAAGGGTAGAACAGACTAGTTTCCCAAGGTGGCAGAGCATAGACACATACTCAGTTTTGCTGTGTTTCACACCAGACCTTTCTCTAACATGGAGAGATTCTTGGAGTGGCTGATGTCTAAATGCCTTCCAATTATTGTTGTTGTTTCTGTTGTTGTTATTGTTATTATTATTAGATTAAGACATTTTTAGAATATTTTAATAAAATTGACCTCTCCTCATTCTGATCCTCTGTGCTAATAATTGTACCCTTTTTTTATTCATTCAATTACAAGCAAATTGACAGGAGACATTTATATGAGGCAGCTTAAACCCCAGCTAATGGAGTGCCTAATGACTAATTGATCAGATCCCAACCCAGAGAGCAGCCCTGAGTGGCCTAAAGGAATTTATGCAATTAGTTTAGGTTTGGTAGAAATTGAGTGCATATGAAAGTAAGCTTTTTATGGTCTTGATTTACGAGGGCTGGACATTAACTATATCTGCCAAGAGGTGAGCTGCCTAGCAAAGCCCCAGGCATAGGGAGGCTCTGTCGCAGGAGGAAACGCAGGGGTTTTGGGAGCTGGGCTGGTATGCGTGTGCTTGTGCGTGTGTGTGCGCGCGCGCGTGCGCGCGTGGGATGGGTGGAAGAAAAAAGATACGGTGTTGCGGGTAGGATTCATCCAGAGACTTTTTGAAATTAGGGTGATGTCCCTCCCTATGTAATTCTAAGTAAAAACACAATCCAAAATATGTATAAGAAGTTCAACAAAATTTTGATTTTCTTAAGATGAACAATAGGATTTTGTGTGTGAATCCTAAAACTCAAGAGAGAGTGCTGCTTCGGTTCCAGTATGCCTCCAGCGCCAGGCTGGGCAGTGCTGGGCTGAGGCAAAGGGCAGAGAGAACTGACGCTTTCTGGAGACAAGTCCTCCACGCGCTGGACACGGAAAGCAACGGATGGGGAGGACACCCCGGGAGAAGCCCGGGCCTGGCCGCGCAACCCTCTCTTCGCAACGCCACCTCCCGCAGTTTAGGGGGCTCCCCAAGCCAGAACAGCGCACAGAGGAAGCCCCCTCCGGAGGCGCGGGGAGGAGCCGGGCGAACCCTGACCCGGCGGGGGAGCCCTGGGAGTCAGGCGACTGCGGAAGCGCCGTCGAGGGGCGGAGGGAAACCTGACCTGAGCCGCACCGAGCGATCGAAGGGGCGGCTAATTCGTCTGTCGGCGTCCTCGCAGTCTCCGTCCGCTCGCCGGGGCGGGGTGACCGCAGGGGGCTCCCACCGCTCGGCGGAAGAGAGGGAAAAGGGGAAGGGGGCTTTCTGCGCGCGCAGAGCTCGCGGCCCGTCTTGCTCCTGCGCTCTGGGGTCAAGTTTTGCGCCTGCGAGGTTGGAGGGGAGCTGAGGGCGGGTAGCGTGGGAGAAAAGCGAGCGCCGATAGTGACCGAGACTGGGGAGGCGGCACGAAACCACGAGGAAGAGACCCGCAGCGCCAGTGGAGGGCCCCGAAACTCTGCGAGGACACGGGGCGTCGGTTTACACCACTTCCTTCGCTTGCGCGGCACCTTCAGCCAAATCCGACACGTCTGCTCCGCCCGCAGTCCGGGCGGCCGCCCCTCGCCTGCCCCGACAGAGCTGGGTCTCGCTTGGGGACCGGTGAGACGAAGAAGTGGGTGTTTTGCCAGCTCTCCCCCACATTGCTGTGTCACATCTTGTCCCCGGCAAGTTACATAAACACTCTGTGCCTCCACGTTCTCATCTGTAAAATGGGGTTTAAAATGGGACCGACTCGTGTTATTCAAGGATTAATAATGCATATAAAGAGCTTGGAACAGTACCTGACATCCAGGAAGCCCTTGACACATGTTAGATTTTATTATTCGCTTATCCAACAAACGTTTATGAAGCGCCCCTCTGTAGGAGGCTCTGCGCTGGGTTCCTGGAGGGGGGTGGGGGAAGGGTACTGTGCCGACCGGGTACTGGCCCTGAGCGCATTTACTGCTAAATTAATAAGCAGAGTGCGGTCAGGGAATGATTAGGACTAAGAAAGAAATACAACAGGGTAGTAAGATAGCAGGACTGGAGAAGAGAGGAATCTAGGGTAGAAGGAGCCACCTAAGACCCTCCGCCCCTCTCCGGGCCTCAGTCTCTCCTTCAGTCGAAGAGGGGCTTTCGACAGCGAGTGTCAACCTAGGCTGACGCTTGGGGACACCAAGTCCAAAGGCGGAGCTGAACCCGGGAGACCGAATCAGAGACTCCATCCCCGCTTCCTCTGCTCACTGGAGACCACTCCTTGGGAAAGAGAGCTGCGCTGAGTCTTCCAACAATCAAAACGTTGCTGCTTGCCGGGATTCCGCAAAGAAGGAAGGCCCCCCGCCATTGGGGTCCAGCTTCTCAGCGGGAACTTGTTCACACCGTGGACTCCAGGAGAGCGAATTACAAGGTCGCTTCGGTTCCTGAGCCACACGGTGTGCACAGAGATTACTTGTACGCTTTCTGATTTACCGCTGACAACCGCATGGAGAGCTGGTAGTCAGTGCCGCTGCTCTCATTTTATAGATGAACACTGTGGCTCCCAGAGGGGAAAATGTTGATCCTAGCGGAGGCCAAGCCCTGATTTTGCGACACTAACTCTCACTTCTCTGAGCATAAGCAATGTTTTTAAAAGATTAAGTATCCACTAATGCCTATTACGGGTCAGGCCCTAGCCTGTGCAATACTCATCACAGCAACCCTGAAAGATTGTCTTTCTTCCTACTTTACATATGAGACCACCGAGGCTCAGAGAGTTAAAGGCACTTCATCTAAAAGATGGAGTAGGTTTTCCACCCAGGGCTGTCTACTCTGGAGCCAGAGTTGTTTCCTTCTCGGTAAGAAAGTAAAATAACCCAGGTTCAAAGGCCAAGAGAGTTTCAGGAACATGCAGCAGGGCAGAGGTCACCCCTTGATCCTCTCCCCAGATTCCTCCTTTAAGTTCTGAGGGCCCATATCACAGAGCATCCCCTCTGTACCCATGATAACCACGGAGTGAGGCAAGGCTTCTTCTAATTTAAACAGGAAGGAAACTGGCTGCTTCTGAATGGAAGCTGGAGCTTCAGATCATCACCTTGACCCTGCCCCCACACCCATAGTGTCTCTTCTTCACTAAGGTGCCCAGAATCTAGGAAGGATAGGGCTGGAAAGGGTACTTTCATTTTACAAAACAAAAACCTCATTTCTTCATTCCTTCATTCATTTCACAGATACCCATTGTCGGCCACTCTGGTCCAGACCCTGAGTTGGGCACTGGCTATAAAACAGTGAACAAGGGCGCCTGGGTGGCTCAGTGGGTTAAGCTGCTGCCTTTGGCTCAGGTCATGATCTCAGGGTCCTGGGATTGAGTTCCGCATCAGGCTCTCTGCTCGGCAGGGAGCCTGCTTCCCTCTCTCTCTCTCTCAGCCTGCCTCTCTGTCTACTTGTGATTTCTCTCTGTCAAATGAATAAATACAATCTTTAAAAAAAAACAACAGTGAACAAAACATACGATCTTAAGCACAGAGAGATAGACAGTAAACTCCTGGCCAGAGATCTGCACAGGAATCCAGGAGCCCAGGATTCAAGAGGAACCCATGACTTCAGCCATGCGGGGCTCTGCATGGCACGGCTCATTCCGGGTCAGACCCTAATTCCAGACAGCCAAGTGCCTAGAATCCTCTCCCTACTCCACAGAGTATTCTCAAAATCCCACCTTGAAAGGCCCAGTGCAGCTTTCCATACAAACAGCCGTGACACTGCCCCTTCCCAGCCCCCTTTCTCTTCCGGACTTTTAAAGAAACTCCCAGCTGGGCCCGGACAGTGAATGTTTCAAGTTGGTGGTATTTTGGAACCGAAAATCTGCTCCGAAGTGTTTTCCAGTTGCTCTTCAAAATTATTCTTGTGAGGTTTTGCAGTCATCAAGAGAAGCTTACAGAAGTGATGTGACTTGCCCAAGGTCACACGGTTAGGAAATGGCCCACCAGGATGCAAAAGAGGCCTATGTGAACCCCAAACCGGTTGGAACCTACCCACCCTCCGCTCTTGAGAGGTCTATGCCTCCGCCTCGCAGAGGCGACTGCACAATTCCGGAGAAACCGCAGCTCCCGAGGCTTCCTGAGAGAGCCCAAGGAGAGAGGCAGCGGCGCCGAGCGGTCGCACTCAGTGGGTGGGAGAGGGTGGGGCGCGTCGTGGACTGAGCAGCAGCTCCCGCCCCGCAGGTAGAAGCTGGTCAAAATACCAGTGCGCTAAGGCAGCCCAGGCATCTGAAGCCGACCAGTCGCAGAGGCGCGGGTCAACTCATAACCCAACCAGTCCAGTTATGGAGCAGATCTTAACTTTCAGGCGGCTCATCTCTCCCTCGCCATTAGGGAAAGAAAAAAAAAAAAGTCTTCCAAACTTCTGAGGCTATTAATTTAAATATATATTTATTTATTTATATTTATATATATAACAGCAGGGAACTTTTCAGAAAGGAGACGGAGGCGGATATCGGGTATGTTTCCCGGGCCAGAAAAGCTGAAGGCTCTTACCTGCAGGAAACCTTGCAGCCCGCAAAGGCGCGTCTGTCTGGAGCGCTTCACTTCGGCGCGGGACGCTCACGGCCGCCTCCTCTGCAGCCCGGCTGGGCTCCGGCCCTGTGTTTTATACCACTATAGGCAATTAATATTGCATCAGCCGTATTTTAAATTTTCAAAACCCACAATATAATGTAATGGCATAAGGGCATTTATTATTAAAGGACACCCGATGGAGAAGGAGGTGGAGGCATCACTGGGTCTGTTGCACTAGGCGGGGGAGAGGGGCTGAGGCCCAGGGGCTGGGGGCGATCCCCAGGTTTACTTGTGCAGCAAAGGAGGTGCACCGTGCGGAGGGGAGACCGACTCTGCTCCGAATTTCAGGCCGGAGGTGTTGACCCACTTCTCTTTGAAGACACAGAGGGAAAATGTGCTGACCACTCCTAGACTTGGAACATTAATTTTTAAGCCTTGAAGGTGTTTCTGCGGCTCACAAATAAAAAGGTTTCTTCTTACTCCTTTTGAAGGGAGTGAGAAAGAAGGGAACTGCCATCTCTTGAGCACCTACTGTGCTCAAGGCACCATGCTAGGATCTTTGCAGCAGACCTATCATTTAGATTCCCACAGAGAAGAGGAGAAAGACCTTGGGGTAAGTTCTTGTGTGACAGTTTTAAATAAGTTTCTAAAATGATCCCAAAGGGGCCCCAGTGGACTCTGTCCCAACAAAGAACACTTTCCTCCCTCTTTGCATCTATCCACTCACTTCCTATCCACACATTTGAATCTTTTGAAATGTTTCGTCTCAAACACGAAACACTACCAGATGCCTTAAATAAATAACGTCACTTAATCTTGACAATAAACTTGTGAGCTAAATATTCGCCTCTTCATCCTACAGACAAGCAATCGAGGCTTTTAGAAAAGGTAAGAAACTGGCTTCAGGGTTATTCAGCCAATGAATGGAAGTATTGGACGCTCCTGTTCGCATCAGTCTGGTGTCAAAGTTTGTAATGGGTCTGAATCCATTACAATGGATGAGCAAACAGAGGCTGATAGATGGGCATGCAGGGAAGCCTGGGGTGCTGGGGAGTGCCTTGTAACTCTGAGGTCCGGAGAAGAGCTGCCAGATCTCCCTAAAGGAGGTCAGAGTGAGAAGGTGAGACTGCATGGAAGAAGGGAGAGATGGCCAGACACAGGCATACTGGAAGTGAGAACACAGCCTGTATGGGCTTTCGATTTTAAATCCTTTCCCAGACTAGTACTTCTTATCCTCTGAGAAAGAAAAGCACTGTGATTCGGGTTGAAAAATAAAGCATTTATTTTAGAAGTTCATTCAAGGGGTAAAGAGAGAAGAAAACTTAATATTTTATTTGTATCTATTTGGAGAACAAAACCAAAGGTCACACAGCAACACACAAAATACATGAAGTAACGAAAGATAAAATGTGATGGGGCCAGAGGGACATGGGTGAGAAGGGTCCAGGCCAGCAGTCTGGCTCCTTTTTCCACCCAAATCCAAAGTGAACCTCCACCGGGAGACACCCAAATAAGGGGGATGGAAAGAAGCAGAGTTAAATAAATAATAGGAAATAACAATGCTAACAACAATAATAAAATCACAACGAGGTTAGACATGTTGGAAGGACTTGCATATGATTCAGAGAAGTTACAAACACTTTTGAAAAACCGCCTCTACACTGCGCTGGAAATCTGGCTGGAGAAGCGAGCTGAGGTCAGAGAGTCCTCAATCTGTCCAGAGCACTACCAATCCCCCTCGCTCTCCAGCAGGCAGTAAATTACCCACTCAAACACCATCAGATCAGGGAGGATGAGCCCGAACAGTTGACAGCTGTTGTTTGCAACAAGGTATGCGATCATATCATTTTCAGTCACTGAATTGGGCGCATCTTTTCTGGAACCCAACTTACCTCAGAGAGCAGCTGGGATCTCGAAACTCCATGAACACTTTCCCTGAACCTAGTCCATGCTACCTTAGAGAACTTAAGGATGAGATGGACAAAATTTAAGAGGGGAAAGGAGTATAAGGCTATCCTTTGGAAACATACATGTATTTTATATACTCTAAATAAATCTCCAGTACATGTTTGTGCCCCAGTTAGACTTTGTGTTATTATTTATCACTGCCTGCGCATCCTTTCAGCTTTTGTCTAATCGCGCTTAGCAAAGTGGCGCCATCACCCCCAAAGTCGTGCTGTCAGGTCAATTCACCATCCCTGCATTTGGGCTCCCGCCCTGAGGTCGCGCAGCCCAGCGCGCGAAAGCTATTTTCAGCACCAGGGACAGAGCTAATCCCTCCAGGCCTCCCCTTCATAAATTTTTTTCTTAGCGCCATAATTTTCCGCTGGGAACAGAAAGGAAAGAAGAGAAAGAGAAGGCCGGGAGGCAACCAGGTGGGATAAAGGGGAAAGTCTGTGGCTTCGGGGGAGAGAGCCTGACCTGCCAGGAAACGTCTTGGGGTCCCCCATAACCATTCCCCCCCCCACCCCCACGCGGGGGGTGGTGTACACTCAGCTCTCCCAGCCCAGGACGCTGCGCCCCACAGCAGTCAGTGGACAGCCGAGTACTTCATTCGTTTCTGTTTCTGTCTCTGGTTGCAAAACCAGACCCTCACCACGTTCTTTTTAAGGTCCAGTTTCTCGGCGATGGCCGCGATCTTCTCAGATGAGGGCCGCGGCTGGATGGCGAAATAGGCCTCCAGCGAGCGCTTCTCCGGCGCCGCGATGGACGTGCGTTTGCGCTTCCGCTCACTGCCGTTGAAGAGCTCTGGCTTGCTGTTTTTCTCTCGATAGGCGGCCTCGGCTTCCTCCAGCCAGGCCTGGAGCACGGGCTTGAGCGCGATCATGTTGTTGTGTGAGAGAGTGAGAGACTCGAACCTGCAAATGGTGCTCTGGCTGAGCGAGCCTACTCCGGGGATCTTGAGGTTGGCTAGAGCCGCGCCCACGTCCGCCTGGGTCACCCCCAGCTTGATGCGCCGCTGCTTGAAGCGCTCGGCGAAGGCCTCGAGCTCTCGGGGGTCCGACTCCACGTCGCTGAGGCATGCGGGCATGGCGCTGTGAGGCGCCACGGCATGTGGGTGACTCATGCCCATGGCCTGGTGCAGGTGGCCCATGGCGCCCAGGTGGTGCGGGTGGATCTGCGCCGGCATCACCGAATGCTCTGGGGCTCCCAAACCGCTCACGCTCAGCGTGGGAGAGATGTGCTCTAGCAGGTCGCCCTCGAGGCCCTGGTGCACGGCGTGATGCGGGTGCGAGGTGAGCGCGGCCGGGTGGGATATGGGCACGGTGGACGAAGTGGACGTGCAGGGCACGCTGCTCATGGTATGGTAGGTGGCGTCGGGCTTGAACGGATGGTTCTTGCCGTGGGAGACGATATCCACCGCCGCCAGAGCTTCGGCGCGTGCCAGCAGGCTCTCATCAAAGCTTCCAAATATATTACCCTGCAGCTGCAAGCGAGAAGGCGCACAGCACGGTCAGTGGGGAATACTGTCAACTCAGGATTAAAACACATTTTCAAGCAACCGAGATGCCTCTCCTCAAAGCCCAGGTCATAAAAATTAATACGGAGACAGAGGCTCTGCTGGAACAGACGTGTGGATCAGAGAGACATGAATGAGAGAGGGAGCGCGCCGGGAGAGAGCGCAGGGGAGACAAGGAGAGAGGTTCAGACAGCGGCGATTGTTCTGGGCGACATGAAAAAAACATGAAGCTAGTGCCTGTCAAAAATGTGCCTTAGAGCGGTAATTATGCTCCACTACGTACCTGCGGGGCTGGGAGACAGACTCGGCGCATGGCCTCGGAACCGGAGTGCAGGCTGGAGAATTTGGGTTCTTGAAGCACCGGGTGCATGCCGAAAGGCTGCTTGGCGTTCATGGCCATCATCTTCGCGCGCCTGGCAGGGAGGCAGCGAGGGACATGGATCAGGCTCTTCTCGCTCGCTCGCCGCGCTCCAAGTGAGCGCCGCTCAGCGCCCGCGCTCCCCTCGCCCTCTCGCTCGCTGCCTCCCCTCTCCCCCACCTGCTTCTTCACTCATCTTACAAGCAGCCTGCCAGGAAGGGACCGGGCGCGCGCAGGCGTGCTCACGCGCCCTGGACTCGCAGGGGCGGCCCGGGAGGCGAGGCCAGGCAGCAGCTCTAGGCGCGCCTCTGTGCGCCCGCCACGGCCGCCCCCGCCAACAGCATTTATACCCCGGCCCAGCCTGGCCTCTCCAGGCCCGCCCCGCCCCGCCTGGCTCCAGCGCGGCCGACCTTCCGGATTCTTTCTTCTTCTTGGAGGACTTGTTTCCCCCAAAGTCTCAAGCCTCTCTGTCCTGTCCCAACTCAGACTGCCCCATCGAAGGGCAGCCCCGGGCTGAGCGCGGCCAGGAAGCTGACCTTACTACACACACACACACACACACACACACACACACACACACACCTGTCGGCCAGGCTGCCGCCAAACTGCCCATTTCCAGGGCGCTCCTGGCCCCACGCCCGAGCGGTCCACGAGAGTCCGGCCCCGCCGCTCAGCGAAGAGGCGCCTCCAAGCACCCAGACGGGCTCCAGGGAGGGTGAGGGGCTGCCAGAATGAGCCCCAGGTGACCTCAATCGCCCAGCGGGGTGGAGATGGGGGAAGTAACTGCCCGCCCGGTCCTGGAGGCCTGAGGCTTCCTCCCCAAGATCGCAGTTCTTGCCTTCGCTAGAGAAAGATAACTTGCCCCCCTCCCACCCTTTCCCCAACCCGTCAGTCAAAGGAAGCTTCCTGAGTACTGTTTAGTAACAGCTCGGGGCTGCGCATCCGCCTTAGATGTCAGTCAGTACACTTCTGCTGGGCTGCCAACGCTTGGGAGCCCCATTCCCCCAAAACAATAGCTACCATTTTTGAGCTCCTATTACGTGCTAGGTTGTTCTGAGACTTAGCTCGTGGTATTCTCACACCCTACGGAGTTCGTACTGACTCTGTTTTAAGGTTGAGGAGAACGAGGGTCAGAGGAGTTAAGTGATTCGCCCAAGATCACAGAGCTGGTTGGGAGCAGAGCCATTCACTCACTCTTCGGTTATCCATTCCACGAAGTTTTACTGATGGCCTACTGTGTGTGAGGCGCCACGTCTGACTTCCCAGCTTCTTCACGATTCTGCACTTTGTCTTCCTCACGAAGTTTCAGGGAACGGAGTGCTCCCGGGTTAGTGCCCCGCCCCCGCCTCCCCTCTGCTCTGATCCCCTCTCCTTCCCTCTCCTTTCCCCGCGATAGTAAACATCGTGAATAATGGATGGAGAGTCTTGGTACCCGGGCAGCGCCGCCCTCCGGGGGTTCGGAGCGGAGCCCTGCGCGCCCAGCTGAGCCCACCTCGCCTCTGACGCCCACCCCGCCTCTGCTCAGGAGCGGCTTTGGGGTTTCGGAGTTCTCACCAGCCTGCGGGCTAGGCCTGAGCGCCCGCGTGTGAGGGCCGGGTTTCCCAGACGTGAACGTAGTGGTTGGGCGAGGAGGGGCCAGCCCTTGGCCTAAGAGGAAATCCTGCCTAGGTCTGAGCTCCCTACAAGCGCGGGCCTTGCCAATCCGTCTTCTCCGCATCGCAGCCAACCCCCTTGCTTGGTTCCCATCCATCTTCTGTCCTCTAACCGGGGCAGAGGACTCAGCAGGGGTGCCAAAGGCCAAGGGCTGCCCTCTAAACCGAACCTCGGTTCCCTGGACTGTAAAATGGCATCTATGCTACTGTTTGCCTTCCGGGTTCTGGTGAAGGTGTTGTGAACTAGAGGAGAAAGGAAGCACTGAGCACTCAGCAAACCTCACAACCTGAGGCGTTGGGGAGTAGGTTTTGCCCTCAGATTCAGCATGCATCTCTGCCTCTTGCAGAAAAGGCCACCAGCCACTTCAACTTATTGTACTGTAGTCTCCATATGTGTTCAACGGAGAAATCATTTCTTCTCTCCTGACTGCTGCGAGCAATGCACTGAGATAAGCATTCAGCACAGTGTTCGGTGCACTAAAATCCAGAAATAAATCTTCATTCCCCTCTTTCTCTTTGACCTTATAGATAAAGCATTTGGAAGCCAGAGTGGCCTGAGTAATCTCCCTGGAGAATGGTTAGTCTGGAGGAGCAAATTTGTTCTCTGTTGTCCTTCTTGTATTCAACACCTGCTTTGTTCCAGATTCCGTGCAGAGGACTGGGACACAGATGTGAATCAGACTCCACCCCTGCCCTCACGGAGTCACCAGTCTGAAATGTACTGCTCTGTGGTGGAGACAATGATGTAGATTCAAGAAACAGAGCAAGGCTGGTGGGATTCTTGAAACACAGAATGCACACCAGAACTATGGGCCTTAGGAGGGCTTAGAGATCATTTTAAATATTGGGCCTTACGTGACAATAGCTGGGCCTCAGTTTACTCACAAGAAGAGGGCTGGACTGGATGGTAAGTACTTCCAGGTCCAGCCAAATACTACCATTCTGGATAATTTAAAGGAAACACATTTGGAGGGACCTGGCTGGCTCAGTTGGTTAAGCTGTCGACTCTTGGTTTGGGCTCAGGTCCTGATCTCGGGGTCCTGGGATGGAGCCCTGCCCAATGGAATCTGTGCTCAGTAGGGAGTCCTCTTGCGGATTCTCTCTCCCCCTGCCACTGTGCCTCCATCGCCTCCTGTTCTCTCTCTCTCTAAAATAAATAAATCTTTTTTTTTTTAATGAAACGCATGTTGATTAAGTCAAGAGCTTCTTTCCAAGGACTCATAACTTCCCAGAAGCTGAATGTGGCATTATTTGATCATTTCACCAGGATTTAGGATCACTCATTCTTGTTTTCTTCCCAGTACAGGAAGGCAAAAAGGAGAAAGGAAGGTGGCGATGGTGGATCCTCCAGGAAGAAAAATTTGTAACTTGCCTGACCCTGTGGTACCCTAAGACCCACACTCACTTCATCATATTCTAGTTGTCTATGAAGTTGAAACCTCAGAAATAGAAGGACAAGCACATCCGCATCCAACCTTCTGGGGCTTTGTCCCCTCAGGAGCCTGGGAGACTTGCCACTGTCGAGGTCAGGCAGGGGTCAGAGCCAGAGCAAGACTAACTGGCCCCCTCAGGCTTCCAGTGCTGACCTTCAGCTCACCAGCCCCTGTTCTGGCATCCCCAGGCTTTAGAATCACAAATCAAAACCCACTCTTGCATCAGGTAACCTGTGTTCCCTGGGTTTTTCTCATCCTTCCCTTCAAGAAGGTCTACTGACAGACAGCTCTATACAACCAGCAGTAAGGCGACACCCATCCTTAGGGACCGGACTTTCTGAGAAGGCCCTGGAGAGAGAGGAGATGAGGTAAACACCACATAGGAAAGAATGAGAAGGGGAACGACGAACACTCTCTACTTTGTAAACCAGTTCTGTCCAAAGCAAGTCCAGGAAAGCAAACTAGTTGGGTGTGTAAAGGGGAAGACTGGGACACAGGTAAACTGGAGAGCAAATGCCCCATCCTTCCCCCCAACCCCAGTATTACATTACAATTAAAATTCACATGCACATGCCCCCAACACAACCCCACATAACAAAATCTGCCTGAGGGTCCAAGTAGGGACCACACGAACTTTATACAAGTGACACTAAAGGGGCACTCTCTTCATCCTGCAATCATTTCAGAATACCTACTGACAGCTGGGTCTTGCGATAGCTTCTGCAGACCTAGAGCACCCTGCTTTAAGAGCTCTGCGTCTGGTGGGAACCAAAAATTGCCTCATGTAACTCTAAAATGGAAAGGCAAAGCACTGTGTCCCCCTGAAGGACTAGCCCTGGGGGGATGCTGGGGCAGAGGCATTTTCCTGTGGACCAGTGCTTTTCAACTTCAGCAGGAACAGGAATCATCTGCAGCCCTTACTATCCAGCATCCTAGGACCACACAGAAAGATTCTAACCACAAAGGCTGAAGGTACTTCCTCATAAGCATTCATGATTTGCATGCAGGGGACCTGGGACCCTCAGCTTGAAAACCTTGCTCTGGAAACTTGTTACCTGACGTTATTTATTTTTTTTACTCTCTGACCTAATTATGTAAGATTTGCTAAGACTCAAAGAGATAGTTTCTCTTCTTGGACTCTTTTGCATCTTCCTCTGTTATCTGTTCAAGAACATGATGTTTTATTGTCTCAACTCCTTAAAGGACTCTGGGACTTCTTTAAGGAATGGGTCTTATCTGTCCCTGTGTCTCCAGTGCCTATTTCGACAGGCCAGGCACCATATAGGAGCTTAATATAATAATTTGCATGGAATGAATGAACGCATGAATAATATCCTTCCCAAGATTCCGGCAGTAGGATGGTGGTGACAGCAAGAAAAAACAGTTATGGACAGACAGGCTCTGGGCTATATGCTTTAGACAAGAATTACAGCTGGATCTCCACATCAGGACTTCGAGATTGGTATTATTTCTCCATTTTCCAGATGAGAAAACTGAGGCACAAAGAGACTGAATTCTCCAAGGCATTGGAGACATTTAAGCCTGGTAGGGTAGGTATTAGAACCCAGGTTTCTCTAACTTCTTTTTTTGTTTTTTAAGATTTTATTTATTTATTTGACAGAGAGAGATCACAAGTAGATGGAGAGGCAGGTAGAGATCACAAGTAGATGGAGAGGCAGGTAGAGAGAGAGAAAGGGAAGCAGGCTCCCTGCTGAGCAGAGAGCCCGATGCGGGCTCGATCCCAGGACATTGAGACCATGACCCCAACCGAAGGCAGAGGCTTAACCCACTGAGCCACCCAGGTGTCCCCCAGGTTTCTCTAACTTCTGAGCCCGTGTTTTAACTAATGTCCTGGGCTGGTACCAGTTTCCCCACCCTCCAAGCACAGAAGCTGAGCCTGGGATGGTTAGTCGGGTTTACTTCTCTCCCAGAAGGGAGGCGGACTCTACCCCGAGGCACAGAGGCTGGCCCAGCTCCAGGCACGCTTCCTGCAGAGGCCACCTGCAGAAGCAGCAGCTCCCTAGTCCCACCTCCATCCCTGGCGGAGCTCCACCTCGGGGTTGGGGGTGGGGAAGGAGGAAGAACGGGAGGGATGGGAGATGGCCCGATAGGACCGCCCGAACTCAAGATGCCATCGCGGGGAGGCAGCTGGCGGGGCTGGCGGGCCAGGTGTTCGCAGCCGCCCGCCTCGCCTTCCTCTCCCTTTCTCTCTTCTCCTTTCACAAACTTCTCACATGTACCCGCCGCCGCCTGCGCAGCTGCTGCGGGCCTCGCCTGTCGGCCGCTCGCCTCGCATTGTCTGCACGGGCTCTGTAGATCCGAGACGCCCAGAGGGACTGGGGAGCCCGAGGCCGAGCACCCTCGAGGGGTCCGCGCGCGCCAGCCCTCCCCTTGCCCGGCATACCCGCCCACCGAGCTCTGGCCCTCTCACGGGAGGGCTCCAGGCAGGTCTCTGACTCCTTAGGGCCTCACTTTTCCCCGCACCTGAAAATTGAGGGGACCAAGCCAGGGATCTCCTAGAGCCCTTCGCCATCATGCATTCTTTCACTGAACACAATTATTGAGCATCTACTGTGTGGCAGCCACGATGTTAGCAGGTAGGAAATTCAGCTACAAACAAGACAGCCCCCACTCCCTCCCATTATCCCCTACCCCTGTAGAGCCGACAGAGGATTACAGGTCTACGTCCAGTAGCTGTGTAGGAACAGGGTTGCCTTGGTCCAAAACGGATGAGTAAGGCCCCAAATTTTCTGGGTTTAGTCTATGATGATTTCAAGGAGACCCAGTCAGTAGTTTGGATCTAACACACCAGTGCCCAGAACACACTTCCTAATAAGTTCTCACAGTTAGCCCTTGGCTTTTTCCCCAACTCTAGACTTGAGAATATCACTGTCCTTGGCAGCGCGGCCAGCTCTGTGCGTGTCTTCAAAAATCTGGATACCGTAATCACATGGTCCTATTCCTAGCCCATGAAGACTGATTTTGCCTTTCTCTTCTCCAGTTCATAGCCCTCTTTGAGCTCAAAGTCATAAAGTCAACCCCCAGGTCACCAAGCTGGTTGTCACCTCTTCCCGGACCAAAGGATTAGGCTGCTTCTCTTATCCAGTCAGGTTGGTTGTGAAGAGGCCGCAAGGGAAAAGGTCTGGATGGTCTACATATTCAAACATGGATATGTAGCTAACCTGCTGTGAGACCCTGGACATGTCACTCATGGGCTGCGGGCCTCTGGTTACTCAGGACTGCAAGAGGCTTGGTGAGACAGGATTGGCCTTTTCAGTGTGGAGATGTCAAAGTTCTATGTGTGGCTCTTGGAAAGGTGGCTCAGGTCAAATCCATCACCATAAATGGAAGCCAAGCTCTAACGGTTCTGCAGGGTGTTCTGCAAACCAACCAGGAAGTTCTGCTGTTTCATGTATCCATCAGGTGCTTGCCAAGCACTTCCTCTGTGCTGGGCACATGCTAGGGCTGGGGGTACAATGATAAACAAGGGCTACATGGTCCCCGCTTTAAAAGCTTACAGTCTGGCTGTTGTCTTATTCATTCCTCACAGTAACTCCCCAGAAGTGAATTATTATTCCACCTTTTCTTTATGGATGAGGGAACTGAGTCTCAGAGAGGTAAAGGAATTTGTCTGCCAATGCACAGCTCATTATTTCCTGAGATCTTTACTCTGTCGTCCTGGCTGTGTGCATTATGTGAGTTAATCCTAACAGCCACACTAGCTATGGTGTAGGTACTGTTACTACGTCTGTTTCACAGAGAGACCTGCCAAGGGCTCAGAGAAGTTGTGTGCGTCAGGATTAGGATCTGAACTCGGGTCTGCTGCCCTAAACTGTGAACTTTCTGACCCACCCCAGGCAGCCTTCAGGAAAGGGGCTGAAACTTCCTGCAACTTGTTCACTTCCCTTTCAGTCCCCTGGATAAAACAAAGAGAAGCAGAGCCATTAACCAGTGTCTGTAAATTAAAAAGGAGGAGGATAGGAAAGTGAGGAGGAGGGGTGGGGGGAATGAAGAGGAGGGTGTAGAAGGAGGAAAAGAAGGAGAATGGGAAGGAGAAAGAAACATAGCAAAGAAAAAGAAAACGGGAAAACAAGCAAAGGCTTTGCTCCCATCAGGGGGGAAATCGGCGTCTTGTCGCCTAGCTCCATGCCCTGATTTATGATAAAAAATTTAGAGGAAATCATTTATATTTTAAAGGATCTAAATAGCTGCATGAAAGTTTTATCTAAAGTGCTACTGTATTTATAGGCAGTTCTTCCATGCTGGAGGTAATTAATAGATGTATAAATCGCAGGGCTCTGAGCTCCCCTGCCCAGCAAGGCTGGATGGCGGCGCGCGCGGGCCTTGGCACTTGGGGGACGTGGGCCTCGGAAGGGGGAGGCAGCCGGAGAGAGACCCGCGCCATCCTCGCCTCCCACCCAGCCCCGCCCTTGGGAAAGGCTTTGCTGGGACCCCAGAGCTAATTCACCCCGGAGTAGGGGATGCAGTTTGAAAGTGGAAGTTGAGCTGCCGTTCCCAGCTGCCCAACTCCTAGTCCCCTTCACGAGTTTGTCGCTAGAGAGCTCTAGTGGCGGCCCTTCTTCCCTCTTGCCCGCCCCCAAGCCAGCGCCAGGGAATTTGCTGGCTGTGTGCTCCTGCCAGCCGGTCCCGGAGGCCTTCGGTAGGTGAAGTCCTGGGCTTCCTCACTCCCCCACCCCAACTTTAGCCCAAGTCCCATTTCTCTCTCTGTGCCCCCTACTCAAGATGCCAGGTGCTTGTTTTGTTTTGGAAAAGGAAGCCAGTTGTGAGAGGCTGACAGCTCTCGGCTTACTTTAATTAAGGCTGTGAAATATTGATGGTTTTGGCTCTCTCTGTGGCTGCCACACCTTACAGGCTGGGAGAGAAGCCCAGGGGTGAACAAGTTAAGGTAGGCCAGATGGTTTCCCTTCAGAAACGCCATTCAGACCTACAGAGGTGTCACTGCCTGAGATCATCCCTGAGCCTACATAATTGATGGATCTCCTGAATGTGAAAAATAAAAATCTACCAAACTGGAAAGAAACAGTGAGGATTCATTCTGGGTGAGGAGAGGGTGTGCCTGTGCCTGGGCTGAAGGTGGATGGTCTGGGGGTAAATAGCAGCTACCTTGGCCCTTTTCTTTCATTGGGTTCCTCCCAGCTGGGCCATATTGAGCCATTTTCTGTCAGGACATAGCACAGAAAGAATCTTCCCCATTTAAACACCCTCCTTTAGCTTTATTGGGGGACTAAGAGCAGGCATTCCTCGATGAGAAGAAACTATCCATCTCCCCTTTTATTTTATTTTTATTTTCTGAAGGTTTTTATTTAAGTAATCTCTACACCCCTTGCGGGACTCGAACTCACAACCCTGAGATCAAGAGCCATGTACCTGTTCTTCCAACTGAGCCAGCCAAGTGCCCCCATCCATCTTCCTTTTTAAAGTCCTTTAATTTCTTATGCTCTGATTAAGTACCCCCAAAAGTGCATTTAAAAGAAACTTACCCACTCACCTCTTTACTCCACCATTAAGTTTGAGCTAGAGGATGAACGTGTGTCTGTGTTTTTCTGCTGGTCCTGTGGCTCTAAACAACACTACAAAAGAGTTGCCATCCTGGCACATCAAGATATTTTGATCTAGTGGGTTCATGCTTTAATGGGAGTTGGAAGGGGGTTTGTTGGTGTTGTTTGTGGTGGTGTAGTTGTGGTGGGAGAGACTCCGTCTTCCAAGACCCGTGTCCTGCATGTGCATGAACAGGGGTGAAACATTATTTTTGACATATGATGACCTTGCCATTGACACATTTCAATATGTCAGTTCCAGAAGGGTGTTATGGATCATTGCTTCTCCTTACTAAAATTCATCGAGTTACAAACAAAATACTATCAATATCCTCTGCCCCAAACCATTTCTTCCCTTGTATATTTAACCATAATTTATTATATTTCTCAAACATTGTTTTCCTAATATAACAGAAAGGACAATGAAGATCTGGCTCTATCTCTGGGTTCAGAATCCAAGTTCTAATAGATTAGAAATACAGAGAATCTTGGAGTGCCTGGGTGGCTCAGTGGGCTAAGCCTTTGCCTTCCGATCAGGTCATGATCCCAGGGTCCTGGGTCCTGGGATCAGTCCCACAGCAGGCTCTCTGCTCAGCGGGGGGCCTGCTTCTCCCTCCCCCTCTTGCCTGCTACTCTGCCTACTTGTGATTTCTCTCTCTCTATCAAATAAATAAAATTTAAAAAAAAAAAGAAATACAGAGAACCTGGAAGCTCTTCTCTCCTTTTTTCCCAAGATGTTTTTCTCTCTGTGAATATGACAGTTCATCTATTTCTTCGGCTCTAGCATCCTACTTCCTGAACAGGGGGAAGATTTTGCATGCAATTTGCAAGTCAGTCTTTCAGAATTCGAACAAGAGCAGGTCTGGTGGTAATTACAAGGATCTGGAAATGAACATCATATCCAAAGCGCACTACACAACACAATATGGTAGGTGGTACTGCCAGATTTCACTTCACGTTTATAACCTCCTTTTCTCCCAAAGAGAGTGTGTCGCATGTAACCAGCCAGTTTCAGTGTGGTAGGACAGGACAGCATCCTTTTTGAATAAGCCGTAAGCGTTTGATAACTGCTATCAGTGTGTGGAATGGCTGTGTGATAGGGAAAGGTCGGAGGGTGAGGGGGAGGTCCGGGAAACTTCCTCTGTGTTGCTAAGACCTGAATGAAGAGAAGGAACTGGCCATGTGACAATCTCTGACAAGAGTTTACAAAGGCAGAGTTAAGTGCAGCACCCCAGGCTGGGAAAGAGGTTGTGTGTTCCAGGGGGAAGGTCGCTCTGCTGGGCCCAGTGAACAAGGGAAAGGAAAGGGGTGAGTTTGGAGAGGGGGAGGGATTAACTAGGATTTTAGGAGCCATGGTAAGAAACTGGTGCTTTGTTCCAAGAGCAGTGGAAAGTTTTAAGCAGGAGAGTGATAAGCATTTTGATAACAGTCTCCTAAAAGGGAACACAACCTACCAGGCACACAGCAAGGAGGTCTTCCAGAAAAAAGTGGTACTCTTGCTGTTCCCTCTCTCTGGAATGCTCTTCCCACAGACATCATGTGGCTCACTTGCACGTGTCCTTCAGATGTCAACTCAAAGGTCATCTTCCCAGTGAAGCCTTCCCCAAACCTTCTATTTACTATTTCAGTTATCTCTCCCCTATCACATTGTTTCTGCCCTTCTCTGCTTTGTCTCCATAGCACTCGTTATCTTAGAAACTTCATAGTCGTATTTGACTTTTTTATTAGTTTGTTGTTTATTTTGCTAATAGAATGTAGTTTGGATGGAGGCAGGGGCTTGGCTTTAGTCATTTCCACTTACCTTGTGTCACAAACACTGCCTAGAGCTAAATAAATTTGCATGGAATCTGTGAACTAACTGAGCTGAGTTTTGACAACATCTGGTTTAAAACGAGGACACTACCAGTGCCCTTGGTGAGCCATCTATTTGGGTCCCCTCATTCAGGGGGACCACAGAGTCATTTTGTCATCTTGGAAGGTATGAAAGGTAAGTAGCCAACATGGGTATCAACCTTGTCTCAGACTATGCTCCCCATGATTCTGCTCATCATGCTAAGCCCATTCCCATCTCAGAGTCTTTGTCTTCATGTTTCTCTACCTGGACTCTTACCCTCCCATTTCTTCCCCTGGCCAGCTCGTCCTTGTCATTCACTTCACACGCTACCTCATCAGAGAGGCCTTCCCTGCCCTTCCCTGACTACCTAATCAAAAATTACCTCCATATACCCCATCCCCCCAAATGGTCGCTTTCTACCCCATTATTCCATTCTTGCTTTTCAACCTAACACTTAGCACGATCTGAAAATTACTTCTCCTTTGACTTGTTTATGTGTTTATGACCCACGTGCGTTCGCTAGAACATAAGCTCCATGAAAGCAGACCTGGCCAACCTTGCGTTTCATGGAACCTCCAGTGCCCGGCACACAGGGCGGTGCTCGAAACGCATGTTGAATAAATGCATAAATGAATAAACAAGTCAGACAAGCTAACGTTGGCCAAGAGCTACGGAGTGAGTGATTGGCATTGCCCAGGAAACCCAATTCCCAGTTCCCTCCTCCCCTTTAGACCACACTGCCTTCCCGATGTATGTGGGAAAAGATAACTGAAAAGATAGACAAGAAGAGCCGAAACTTTTCGAAGCCCACACTGAAGGGGAAAGGCTGAGCTCTTGTGGAGGAAAAAGGAAGCATGTCCCAGCTTTGGGAGGATCACTGCTTCCATTGTTCATCTGAGCCTTTGGGTCAATAAAGCAGATTTCTGACATCATAAAGCCAATTAAGACAAAAAAAAAAAAACAAACCATACACAAAACTTGACACTGGCTATGACATGACTGTTCCATTGTACAATCTGATCGAGGAAATGTATCTAGGATTACCCAGACAGTCAATTATTCATGAGCTAAACGTCCAGGCATCAATTACCTGGCTTGAGGCTCTTATTCATTAAGGAGATTGAACAGCCCAACTTAACAAAGCAGGAGAAAGTTGCTAAGTAACAGAAGTTACCTGACCAGCCTGCAACACTGCAACTTCCACAATATGAGTCTTGTCATGGCAAGAAAGGGCCCAAGGATCACCAGCACCAGAGATCAAGTGGTAAGCCCCAGTGGGACTAGTTTCAGCTTCGGCAAAGGGAAGGGAGCTCCGAGGCTGGGAGCTTGATTTAGACAGCTGGAGCAGTGGACAAGATATAAGCTAAGTTCCCTTTACCAAATGAGGGGGATATTTACCAATAGGACTAAGAATACTTCACAACACATACTAGTCAACATTTTAGTTGAAAGTCAAAGATGTCTCTCTAGCATATAATTGAGCAATAGTAGACTGCAAATATAACAACAATTCCCCTGGGTGCTACAAATTCTTAGAATTCCTCTTCAGGGGGCTCCTGGGTGACTCAGTGGGTTGAGCCCCTGCCTTTAGCTCAGGTCATGATCTCAGTGACCTGGGATCCTGGGATCGAGCCGCCGCATTGGGCTCTCTGCTCAGCCGGGTGACTGCTTCCCCCTCTCTCTGCCTACCTCTCTGTCAACTTGTGACCTCTCTCTCTGTCAAATAAATAAATAAAATCTTAAAAAAAAAAAAAAAGAATTCCTCTTCAGGTATCCATTTGACAGTCAGTCTAAAAATCATTCTAAGGATAAGAAAATGTATAAATAGGATACAAAAGTTTATGTAGAGGAGGCAGAACTTTATATACCCAGCCTAATTAACTTTTTCCTTTGAAAAAATTGTTCCACTACAGATAATACTGTAGTTCCCTTGTCTACTATTTCTAGTATTTGTCTGTATTACTTTTACAATCAGGGAAAAAAAGACCCCGGTGTTCTCAGATTTGACCACACAGATCGTGAGGGAAGGAGTTTCGGTTTGGGACTTCAAGAGAATATAGCGGTTGACACAGGGTTTTCCAAAAATTGGGGTGCATTACCACACCCAGTGTATTGTTTCAGGACATAGTGTGAGGTAGGCAGACCAGTTATGTAGTTTGCAGGGCCCAGAGCAAAATGAAAATGTAGATCCCCTTGCTCAAAAATTATTAACAATTTCCAAATGAGAGGGGGCACCTGGGTGGCTCAGTTCATTAAGTGACCAAATCTTGATTTTAGCTCAGGTCGTGATATCAGGGTCGTGGGATCAAGCCTGCATCAGGCTCCAAGCCTGGTGGGGAATCAGTCTGAGATTCTCGCTCCCTCGCTCTCCACCCCTCTCATCCCCCAGGATAAATAAATAAATATTTAAAAAAAAAAAAAAGAAAGAGAGAGAATTTCAAGATGGCAACAACAGAACATTAAACCAAGCACAGGGCCCTTCTCAGCGCCGAGCCATCAAACCAGCCCTGGGTTGGCTGGGTTAGGAACACAGGCTTCCAGGTGAGGCTGACTCCAGTATGAGCCCTGACTTCACCTTTACTAGCTGGAAGGCCTTGATGAGTCTTCATTTTCTCAGAGATAATAATAGGAACAAAATGAGGATTAAGTGAGACCATGCCTGGCACATGCCAACCACTCCATAGGGGATAATTATCTCTAATGCTGTGGAAATATTAATGACAAGTTAGTGGCAATGGAGCAAGGCTGCTTTTGGCCCTGCTGGTAAGTATCTGCATGGGGTAGCTTGACTCATGCACGTGAACTCCAAAATAGGGCAAGCTGCAACTGACGGACACTTCGTTCTCTCTGCCTGTGGGTATCACCCGGTCCGGTCAGTGGAATTCCTTTCTTCCCACAGCTATTAGCACCTGAGAAGGGCCTGATTTGGGTTGGTGTGAATATTTCATGGGAAGTGAGGCTGTTGCAAGTTTGATAACTGAGGTTTATTCTGAGCCACCATAATCTGGCTCATTCATTCATTCATTAAATACTTTGATGGTCATTCACTGGCATTGGGGGAGCAGATAAATCATAGGCAGTTCCTAACCTGGAAAATACTGCCACGGCCCTTTGAGGGACTGACTCGTTTTCATCTTCTTAGGTCTCAGCTCAAATATCAGCTCCGCAGACAGGCCTTCCTCTCTGCCCTCCCTACAGGAGACTGCCAGTGACTGTCTCATCGCCTCACCCAGTGCCTTCATAGAACCTGTTGACTTGTCAGAAACAGAGCTGGTATCTTGTGTGTTCTGTAACTCTAGAATGCAGAAGAAGTCCTGGCTTGCAGTAGGAACACGGTCCATATTTTTCAATACATTAGTGAACAAAGGAGTACAGAAACTGGATGGTGCTGGGGGAACACAGAGAAGGAGCTCAGTGTTCTTGCCTGAAGTTGTTGCCGATGTCTTCCCAGAGGAGGTGCCATCTCAGATGAGTCTTAAGATTCGAAAAGCAGTGAGAGAGGCAAACAAAGGTGGGTGGATGCTCTAGACTGAGGGGAACAGCATGTGCCAAAGCAAGAGGCCCAAGAGGGTTCAGGGACCGCAGGTGTTTTAGTAGAGCCCAAAGGTAGGGTGCAGGTCACAGGAGGGCAGGAATTCACCCAGAAGCTGGAGTGGGAACCAGATCACTGAAAGCATTAGATGGCTAAGGAAGTGGAGTCTTACGCCGGAGGCCGTCCAGCAAACTCCATTTATCTGCCTGCTCAGTGGCCAGCACGGAACCAAGTGCAATGGGTACAGCAGTAAGACCTCCATAGTCCCTGACCTCAGAGAGCTTACCCTCTAGCAGGGAAGACAGACATGACACAAATACAGAGTGCTTTATCACTCCGTCGTTAAACAAAGACTACTGAAAGCACTGTGATCAAATATTATAGGGTGGGGTGAGAATCCTTAACGAGGATATCTGATCTGGGTTAGGGGTTGGAGAAGCCTACCCTTTTTTTTTTTTAAAGATTTTTTATTTATTTATTGACAGAGAGAGATCACAAGTAGATGGAGAGGCAGGCAGAGAGAGAGAGGGAAGCAGGCTTCCTGCTGAGCAGAGAGCCCGATGCGGGACTCGATCCCAGGACCCTGAGATCATGACCTGAGCCGAAGGCAGCGGCTTAACCCACTGAGCCACCCAGGCGCCCCAAGCCTACCCTTTTTAAAAAAATATTTTTTTCATTTATTAGAGAGAGAGGGAAAGCGCTCGAGCATGACTGGGTTGGGGGAGGCAGAGGGAGAAGCAGGCTCCCTGCTGAGCAGAGAGCCCCGGGGAGGGCTCCAGCCCACGACTCCGAGATCATGACCGGAGCCGAAGGCAGAGGCTTAACTGACTGAGTCACCCAGACACCCAAACCTTCCTTCTCTTTTTGACTCTCCAGTCAGGCCTGGAAAAATCTATTGTTTGGTATTAAAAATCAACTTAAACTACATGTACTAATGAGAAAAAAAAAATCTCACAAATATACTGAGGATTTCAGTGAACCCATGCCCAGAAAGTCTGATTTGGTTTGATGCCATTTATATAATATTTTAAAGCACACAAAATATTATTATTATCTGTTATTATAAACATATAGCATGAAGACATGCATGGGAATGAGAAAAACTAAAAGCAGGGTAGTGCCTCCCTTGGGGCTAGGAGTCAAGCTTGGAATAAAAAATACTAGAGAGGTTCAACTTCATTTATAATGGTTTATTTCTCAGCTGGGTATAGATATATGGGTTAATTTTATTCCCCATACCTTTTCATATTTTTGAAGTATCTCACTTTTTAAAAAAATAAAGTTAACTGAAATCTATATTAAGTATTTTTTAATAGTCATCATTACCACAGAAGAGATTGTAACAGGAGCGCCTAGGCAGAGAGGCAGGCAGAGAGAGAGAGGAGAAATCAGGCTCAGTCGGTTAAGCGTCCCAACTCTTGTTCTCAGTTCTGATCTTGGTCTCAGGTTTGTGATTTTAAGCCCCATGGCTTTAAGACAGAGAGAGAGAGATTATAACATCTTTTCGTTCTTTTTTTTTTTTTTAAGATTTTTTTTTATTTATCTGACAGAGATCACAAGTAGGCAGAGAGGCAAGCAGAGAGAGAGGAGGAAGCAGGCTCCCTGCAGAGCAGAGAGCCCGATGTGGGGCTCGATCCCAGGACCCTGGGATCATGACCTGAGCCAAAGGCAGAGGCTTAACCCACTGAGCCACACAGGTGCCCCTATAACATCTTTTCTTTAAGACAGAATAGGGAATGGAAGTACGTATACAGTACCCATTTTATCAAACATTACAGAGTAAATTTAAAAAGTCCACAAATGTTTTTATTAGGTCAAAAACTCTCCCCCATCCTAATTTCTTCTCAGAGATTCCATATGTAAAACAAGAAGTAAGTAGAGTGAAGAGTCTTAGCTAAGATGCTTTAGGGACAGGCTGGACTTCTTGTGAGATTTCATTTATCTTTATTTGGGAAAGAGGCCACCAAAATGAAAAACAATCCCGAGAAGGCAGAAGGAACTAGAACCTCACATTCTCACCAACAGTGCCAAAAGTCCAGGCGCCAGTGGAACAGCACCATGATCGATGGCTAAGTGCATGGGAATGGCTGGTCTTCTGCCCCATTGTAAATGGCTTTCAGTGGTACCCCTCTGAAAGGACACTTGGACTTGTGTACATCTCTGGACACTGCGACCAAGGTCAAAGTTGGTATAGGGTGGAAGAATGGGCTTCCTTGTTTCAGGATATTTCTTCATGAGCCCATGGTGGGTCTCTGTGGCAGTTTAAAAATAGCCAGGGAGGAGTAACTGGACTGGCAGCCAGTTATTGATCACTCAGCAGAGTGCTGGCAGCTGTCACCAGGCCAGAAGAATAGAGAGACCATGTACCTGCCCTCCCCTTGCGGAACACATTTCCCCAAATCCTTATCAGAGACGCAGAACTAAAAGCTCTACCTAATTTGCTACCTCAGCAGCACAGTGTCTGATAATATCCTCTGATAAATGGAGATAAATAGTGTTTGGAAGGTGGACAGTGCTTTCTAGATTGACAGCCCAATTCTAGGAGACACAAAGGCATCAAGCCATCATCTGAAGTGGAAGTCTGTAAAACCATCGGTAGTGGTGGCTCTTTTCCCCCCTAGACATGTTTCTATGGGTCTACTCAATTGCTAAATCCATCCATCCATCCGTCCATCCATCCATCCATCCATCAAAATACGGTTCAATGTCTATCTGTGTCAGATTCCATTTCAGGTTATGGGATATGAAAATGACCAGGATTCAGAGCTGGAGGAGCACACAGTCAATGTTGACCGCATACCTGCTGAAAATAGAACCTGGCACTAGAGTTCCTAGGAAAACATTCTCACTCCCAGCTGTATCACTTGACATGCCAAGTGAATGAGATGATGAGCTCAGTGGTGAAACTCAATGCTGAAGGCCAGACAGTCTTGTCCAGGAATGACCAATACATTTGTTATATCCCTGTGTCACTTACATTCAACTGGTGACGGCTATCTGGAACACTGTAAGAATAACCCTGAAGGTAAGTTTGGGTGCTGGGAAAGAATATTGAGGTTGATTAATGATGTCAGTTGCAAGCAAAGAATAGGGGAGTGACTGCACAGACTGGCTTTCTCTGGGGCAGTGGAAAGACAACAGGCAAGAAGCCTATCCAGAGAGACTCTGATTTTATTTCTACCAATAGTTGTGCCCCTTAGGCAAGTGAGCTACTTTCTCTCTGTTCCCCTGATCTGTGGAACGAGAATGATAACATACTTTTTGCTCTATTTTCCTCCCAAGTTTGCTAGTAATAATTGAATGAAATAAAATATGAGCAAGTATTTGTCACTGTATAATTACATCGTAGGTTAAGATTGTACTGAAAGAATTAAGCTTTCATCTGGGCAGGGGCATCAGAGAATCAATCAGTTTGTTTCCTTTTTTTTTTTTATGAATTTGATTTTGTTTTCTTATGCAGTCCTACTACAGAGAGCATTTCTGTAAGGTAGGTCTTTTTGATGCTAAAGAAAATTCTATTCAAGATAGGAGTAGAGTAACAAGAATTCCTTTAAGATGAGGAATACAGAGTTCTCACCAGAACCCAGGATAGTGGGCGCTCATGGAGACTGGTCCCTGGTTCAAGATAAGGAGTGTGGCTTATGATCCAAAGTCGCCCTATGGCCTTATCACTATTTCAGCAGCTGCAGCCTGTTCCCCGATGTCATGACAACTCTGTCATGCTTACTCCTCTGCGTGATGTTGCTGACAATAATTATGGTGATAAAGGTAGTTATTGATGCTGTCAGGTACTTTACCCAAGGCTTTACTAAGATATCTTCATTTAATCCTTCCAACTATCCCTGAGGTATTTGTATTTTAGAGATGAGTTGGCCAAAGTCTTTAGAGGCTAAGCAATGCCAAGGGCACAGAGCTAGTGAAGATCACCTGAAAGCAAAATCTAGGAGGAGTTAAGATGGCGGAGTAGTAGGGGGACCCTAACCTTGCCTTGTCCCTAGAACACAGCTAGGTAAATATGACAGCAAAATCTGTTGAGGTCTCACCCTTTGCATTCCACTAACTCCCATCTTACAAGTCTCTGATGGAGACGATTTGACCACACAACAAAGAGTAATTCACCCAGGCTGGGAGCTGGATTGAGAATCCCAAATGTCCCAACAGCTTGGAACTCTGGAACTTGAGCCCTATGAACTCTGGTGGAAAGGACTGTCGTCTCAAGTACAAGGGTTATTTTTCAGGAAGAGGTAGCCTGATAGAGTCAAAAGGAGCACAACTGACCCAGGGACGCTGCAGTTCTCCTATTCATGGTTTGTTTGTTTTGTTTTTGTTTTATTTTTTTTGTTTTTAGTGTTTTGGATTAAATTCTAGCAAGGCAGCAAAAATTATAATCTTCTCCCATTTCACTCACATCACCTGTTTCTGTTCCCAGAACTCGTAAAATCTCCATTTTCTAATATCACATTTTACAGAGCCTTTGTCCATAATGTAGACCACATCCTTTCAGCATTTACATCCTAGCAGGTAAATAACATTCATTTTAAGAAGTTCCCATCATATGCTTCTTAAGAACTAGCTGAAGTCTATATATAGTGCAAGTGCCTGGGCCTGTCTAGACCGCCAAAAGGAACTATTCCGCCATAGAATACTGGCTCGAGTTTGTTGAATTAACAGCCCTCTCAGTCACCGGTTTCAAAATATCTTGTCAAAACGTCACATCTTCAATTGGGTCCACTTTGCCCACAAAGTGATCACAGGAACTTACGGATGGACAGTCTAGCCAGATGGAGCTCAGCTGTTTAGTCCCAAATTCAGCTCAAGTCCATCCTTAGGTAGAGAATTCACAGAGAGTCATTTATCTGCATTTAGAAGATACTATTTGGTACCTAATCATCAGGGTGTTTAAAGGGAAAAGAATAAATTAATGTGCCCAACATGTTGTGTGCCTGAAGTATTTACACCCTCATTAATGGTAGCTCCAGCCATTTTCATGCTGGTGGCTGGTGTGGCCACGTTGGCATTGCCCTGTGCAAATGTAAAGCTCTGTCTTAGCCTTTTCATGATGGCACAGCATTCCATTACAAGGACATTTCATTATTTGCTTGTTTCTGAATTTCTTAGAGTGATTCAAATGTATCACATGGGGCACCTGTGTGGCTCAGTTGGTGAAGTGTCTGCCTTCAGGTCAGGTCATGATGCTAGAGTCCTGGGATCGAGTCCCAGATGGGGCTCCTTGCTTGGCAGGTAGACTGCTTCTCTTTCTCCCTCAGCCTGCCGCTCCCCCTGCTTATGCCTTCTCTCTCTCTGTCAAATAAATAAATAAATAAAATCTTTTTAAAGATTTTTTTTTTTTAATTTGACAGACAGAGATCACAAGTAGGCAGAGAGAGGAAGGAAGGGAAGCAGGCTCCCCGCTCAGTAGAGAGCCCAAGTTGGGGCTCGATCCCAGGTCCCTGGGATCACAAAACCCGAGCTGAGGGCAGAGGCCTTAACCCATTGAGTCACCCAGACACCCCAAATAAATAAATAAAATATTTTTTAAAAATGTATCGGGGTGCTTGGGTGGCTCAGTTGTTAAGTGTTTGCCTTTGGTTCAGGTCATGATCCCAGGGTCCCAGGATGGAGTCCAGCATCGAGCTCCCTGCTGGGTAGGGAGCCTGCTTCTCCCTTGGTCTGCGGCTCCCCCTGCTTGTGCTCTCTCTCTGGCAAATAAATAAATAATATAATCTGTAAAAAAATGTTTCACATAAGTAATAAGCAAGATTTTTAAAGGCTGTCACTTGCAGTCACTTGTTCTTGCTGCGAAGTAGATAATCATCAGATATTCAAAGTCTTCATTAAAGACACACATTTGTAGGACTGTTAGAAAGTTTCTCCTAGCTGATCTTTGAATAACAAAAAGAACATTTCCCCGTATTACTACTAATTAAGCATCTCAGAGAGACCTAGCACAGGTGATACCTTTCTAAACTGAGAAAATTAGATCTCTTTGTTTATTCGTAGCCATGGTTAGCCACATTCAGACTGCAAGCATGACTGTTATGTTTGGCTATTAACCAATGTCATTAAGTCACTAAGTCACCAGTGTCACTAAGCATGAGCTTTAGCCCCAACCCTTGTATTTAAGTGTGATGTTCTCAACAGTCTTTTTAGAGTGGAGAGGGCAAATGGGCTGTTTAAGAATTCACATATACAGGGACGCCTGGGTGGCTCAGTGGGTTGGGGCCTCTGCCCTCGGCTCAGGTCATGATCCCGGGGTCCTGGGATCGAGCCCCGCGTCGGGCTCTATGCTTGGCCAGGAGCCTGCTTCCTCCTCTCTCTCTCTCTCTCTCTCTGCCTACTTGTGATCTCTGTCTGTCAAATAAATAAATAAATAATCTTTGAAAAAAAAAAAAAGAATTCACACATACAGGGGCTCGTGGGTTAAGCCTCTGCCTTCAGCTCAGGTCATGATCCCAGGGTCCTGGGATCGAGCCCTGCGTTGGACTCTCTGCTCAGTGGGGACCCTGCTTCCCCCTCTCTCTCTGTCTGCCTCGGCCTACTTGTGATCTCTCTGTCATATAAATAAAATCTTAAAAAAAAAAGAATTCACACATACAATTTGGGTAAGTATAACTGGGTGCCACCTTCATTTTGGGAGTTGGGGGACATGGAAGAGAAGTTCCTTATGAAAACCACACATTTAAAATGTCACATAACCTTTTTAAAGAGATATAATAATTTCAAATGTATTATAATGGATCTCTTTTCTCTCAATTACATATATATGTATGTGTGTGTGTGTGTGTATATATGTATATATATATTTATATTTAAGGTAGATGGAATGATTGTAAAGCTGGTTCTGAAATGAGGCAAAAATATATATATATATTTAAGGTAGAGAGAATGATTGTAAAGCTGGTTCTGAAATGAGGCAAAAATCTTTCTTTCTCACCGGAGGGCTGAAGTCTTTTTCCAAAATCACTGTAATTAGAATAGGGACGTCTGTCGTTCTCTTCCAACTAGGTGAGTAAGTTATAGCTTTGCTCTACGTTTTGCTGTGTCTTCCCCTTACTTACTGTGTGATGTTTGCCTTGTTCTAAGTACGTGATTACCCTAAGATCTCTGGAAGGTAGGAGCGTGGGGGAATGAAGGTTTTCGGGAAACCTAAGCAACTCTTTGCAAAATATCGTCTCAGTCCACCGAGGGGGCACCGAGGCCAGGAGACACGCTCATGCCTCCTCTAAGGGGCCGGCTATTCGCAGATTGTCAAGTAATTATGGTAATTATGGTACTGGAGAACAGAGTCTCCATCTGGACTTGCACCAGGGTCTGAGCAATTTCAGAGTCTGCCCAACTAAAGAGAGTGCCGGGGCACCTGGGTGGCTCAGTGGGTTAAAGCCTCTGCCTTCGGCTCAGGTCATGATCCCAGGGTCCTGGAATCGAGCCCCGCATCAGGCTTTCTGCTCAGCAGGGAGCCTGCTTCCCTTCCTCTCTCTCTCTGCCTGGTTCTTTGCCTACTTGTGATCTCTGTCTGTCAAATAAATAAACAAAATCTCTTAAAAAAAAAAAAAAAAGATACTGCCTCCAGTGGTGGATAAAGCTGTTAAAATAGAAGAAAAAAAATTGTACATAGTTGCTGGCCTCAAGTATGGGCTGGCTATGTTTAAGGACTTTGTACTTAAAAATTCACTTTGGGGCACCTGGGTGATATAGTTGGTGAAGCATCTGACTCTTGATTTCAGCTCAGGTCATGATCTCGAGGGCCCTGAGATTGAGCCCTGCGTTGGGTTCAGTGCTCAGCATGGAGTCTGCTTGAGGATTCTCCCTGTCTCTCTGCCCCTCTGCCTGCTCACTCAGTTTCTCTCTCAAATAAATATTTTTTTAAAAAATTCACTTTTACCTTGAAAAATAGTATTTTTCTACATAAATACATAATACTTTTTTCCTTTTTATGCTGTAGTGGTCACTCCCTAGGGGTACTGCTGAGAAAGTGGGTGTTGCTACAACCCGGAGCACACCATTTCAAAGGTTATAGGACTCTGAGGGTTCCCAGAGAACTTGTTGCTCTCTCACAGTTCCCAAGGTATAATCAGAAACAATGGCTCAATTTAAAAAAAGAATTGTTAACCTGTGCTTATTATAGGAACATTAGAAAAATGGGCGCCTGGGTGGCTCAGTGGGTTAAGCTTCTGCCTTCGGATCAGGTCATGATCTCAGGGTCCTGGGATCGAGTCCCGCATCGGGCTCTCTGCTCAGCAGGGAGCGTGCTTCCTCCTCTCTCTCTCTCTCTCTCTCTGCCTGCCTCTCTGCCTACTTTGATCTCTCTCTGTCAAATAAATAATAAAATCTTAAAAAAAAAGAAAATATAAAGAGGCACAGAGGCATAAAAGCAATTCACAACCACAAATACTCTAACATCTTAGTATATATCCTCCTACTGTTTTTTCCCCTAGACACTCAGATGCATTCATACAACTGTTGGTTTCACCCACCTTCACCCTAAGCTCTCTCTTCCCTCAGCGTGGCCTGTCCCCCAAATAGTACCATTTGCCTAGTTGCTCAGGGCAGTATCTAGGAATGATGTTTGAGTCCTCTCTTGTTCACCCCACATCCAATCCACTGACATATCTCATCTCTCTTACCTTCCAAATATAGCTACTTCCAAACCAATAACCATGTCCAGACCCCCACCCCTCTTGCCTTTTGACCTCCTGACTTCTACTTGCAGCTCCCTGTCTCTCTAGCTGATTTTCAAAACAATAGAATGATTCTTTTCTTTTTTTTTTAATTTAAAGATTTTTATTTATTTATTTGACAGAGATCACAAGTAGGCAGAGAGGCGGGGAAGCAGGCGCCCCACTGAGCAGAGAGCCTGATGTGGGGCTCGATCCCAGGACCCTGGGATCATGACCTGAGCCGAAGGCAGAGGCTCTAACCCACTGAGCCACCCAGGCATCCCCAACAGAGTGATTCTTTTTGAAAGAGTTTCATCATATCATACCCCTGCTCAGAACCTTGCAATAGCTTCCCATCACATTAGAATGAAATCTAAGACAGTCCCAGGGCCTACAAAGTCCTATGTGACCTACTCCTCTCCCTCACTGCCCCTCTGATTTTCTTGGCCCAGACACGTCCTACTCCCCACGCTGCTTCCTGTACCCCATCTCAGGAACAACAGGACCCCAGTGGACCCTCTGCTGCCAATCTGAGCACACGACTTATTTTCATGCGGGTCTTGGCTTCCTCTCTTTATGATCTGCCTCTCACCAGAATGAAACTCCATGAAAGCAGAGAACTTGGTTTATACCTTGCTCTGAGGCCTCACATTCTAGTACAGTGTCCATCACCTTAGAGATGCAGATCATATATGAGACTAAAAATTAGACATGTGAGTGTAAAACCACAACTTTGATAAGAGAATACACTAGTCAGGAGAAGCTGGGCGATGCTGTGATAACAAACAATGCTTGTGTCTCAGTCACCTCAAATAACAAAGAACAGCTTATCTTTCACACTTGTCCATCACATAATGGCGGGGACAGAAGGTGTCTCTGCCCTGGGCACCCTCACTCAGCGATGAAGGTTGGTGGAATCTCTGCCCCTGGACAGTTGCAAGACCATGGCAGGGAGGAAAGGTTAGAGCAAGATGGACTGCTCCTTACAGGCTTCTGTGGGGAATTGATATATGTTGTTTCTCACCCATTGAACGTACCAAAGCTAGTCTCAGGACCACCCTTAACTCCTTGGAGGCCAATCATGTGCCTAGACAGAGGAGAACCGGAAGTACAGGGTGTCCACAAAATCTAAAAACATAGGAAAATATATTTCGAATAGTTTGTTGATATTATAATTCATGAAAAAATATATATTTTCTTGTTTCCAGACTTTAAATACTCTCTATTTGGTCGACAACATTGGTAACTTCCACAGTGCTGTGCAGAAAATGTCTTTCTCGTCTCAGGTGCCCCTGAGAATGTATAACAGGGTTCTGACCCCTATTTGTGGGAAGTGATGTTTGAGCTGAGAGCTAAAGGATGAGTGGTGAAGGAAGACGGCAAAGGGAGATGTTTCAGGGAGAGGGAACGTCTCAAGCCATTCGTCTGGGTGTTATAGAGGGAGTTAGGGAAAGAGTCAAGGGTGAGAAGAGCTGGACACGGAGTAAGACAGGCAATCAGGACTCACAAATGCACAAATACTCTATGCGCATTTGGATAAGGGTGAGGCTGTGCCCGCCCGTATTATAATTCCAAAACGGGCATTCCACTCAAATCGTTTCAGAGCCTGTTTTTTTTTTTTTTTTAACCTACCATTATATCATAAACAACTTTCCTTGTCATCATAAGCCTTAATACAACTTATTTTTAATGACAGCACAGAGCCATTATACAACCAAATCATAACTCATTTAACCAATCTCCTACGGTTCAGTTTTGAAATGGCTTCAATTTTTTCACCACTGTGAACGGTGCTAGGGAGAAGACCCTTGTAATTTAGTGTTGTCTCTTCCACCATCATTCACTTGGGATGAATTGTCAACGCACAGTAAATGCCGGGTAAATGCGCAGGCACATTTGTTAAGCTTTTTCTTTTCTTTTTTAAATGAATTAAAAAATTCATCCTCTGGGCAGCTTGTGCCACTCTGCACTCACACCACAAATACCACTTTAAGTGCTAAGACATTTACAAGTCATTTTCTTTCACTATTTTCTAGCCCCATATACCATACCGGGGCAGTGCAAGGCGTATAAAGGAGCGAGGATCTCCAAGAGCGCGGGGTATACTTTCATTGAGACTAAACGGCCACAGTCATATATCAGGCAACAGTTTCCAGTAAGTACCATCATCTCGTCCACAATATAGATCCCTCTGGCAGCAAACATTTAGGGGCCATATAACTCAGGAGTCACTGTTGAAACAGATCAATGGGTCCTGCACGTGATAACAAGCTTTCACCCGCAATTGAGAGGTGGGGAGTGTGCGCGTCTCCCACCGAGCGCCCTGGCAGGTGAATGGCGAATCACCATTCAGCCCTCCCCGACCCGCAGCGCTCGCCTTTCCCAGCCCGGCCCGGAGGCAGCGGAAGGGGAAGCAGTGCGGCTCTGCGGTTTGACCAGAGGACTGGGCCATTAGAATTTCTCTTTTGGGCTCTGCCACTGACTTCTCCCGTGGCCTCAAAGCCGTCTGTCTCCTTCTTCCTAGTGGTGAAATAGCAGTGCTAGCGCCTCCTTAAAGAAATGTTGCCCCGGGGCAATTAAGAGAGAGAGAGAGAGAGAGAGAGTGTGTGCGTGTGTGTGTGTGTGTGCGCGCGCGCGCGCGCGCGCGCGTGGGCGTGGGCGTGTACACATACACACAACAGTTGTTGGGGGGGCGGGCCGAGGGAGAGGGAGATGGAGCACCTCAGAAAAATCTAGATTCCATGGTCATGGAAAGAGGGCAAACCAAAATCAAGGCCCCAATGAGATACTGGAAATGTGGCAGGGCGCCCGGGATGGTTCAGTGGGTTAAGCCCTCTGCCTTCAGCTGAGGTCACTATCTCAGGGTCCTGGGATCCAGTCCCCTGTCAAGCTGAAGCCTGCTTCCCCTCCCCACCCCAACCCCCCACTTGTGATCTCTCTCTGTCAAACAAATAAAAAAAAAATATTTTAAAAAGGAAAAAAAAAAAAAAAAAGAAATGTGGCAAGTTGTCTTTTTCTCTGCAATGAACCAGTAAGCTAACAGGCTGCTAAAATATGCAGCTCGTTGGAGGTCTGAAAACAATGTAGAGGAAATATTTTTTATAGTTATGGAAAGATAGCAACTTATTTTTGGAAGAAAAAGATAATGAAAGCAATATAATCAACATGATTCTATTTTTTGAAAATTGCGAGCATAAATCCTTTACAGAATGTATGTACATATATTCACTAGAGGTATATACACGGAAAAGCAGCAAGTGGTTGTCTGCGGGTTTTCATTTTTCTTCCTTTGGCCAATCTCTATTTTTTTATTTTTTTACAATGAACATAAATTACTTGAGCACTAAAAATTACTTTAAAGTAACTGATGAATATTTTAGAGGACAACGATCTCTGTGAACCTAAATAGAGAATAAACCGGGAAGCTTTCATATTATACATATGGACATGATCCAAAACTGAGTAATATGAAATATTTGTTTTCATTGAAAAGAGGTAAGGAAGTCAAGGGGAGGGGGCATTTTCGGAGTTGAAGTAAACATATGTGGGGACCTGATCAGAAATAACTATTGACTTTTTTTTTTTATCTCCACTTAGAAAAATTCTGTTCCTAAACGTTCCAGATCAAATTCTCCTTCTCTGCCAACAGTGTAGGTTTTAGTTCCACAGGATGGTTTATCTCTTCAAATTACACCAACCCAACATCTAGCAGATGCAGCCCCAAAGTATGTGCTCTACTGGCACATCACGACTGTCCGTGTAGCCCAAGTACACACCTATTGCACCAAGTAACAGAGAGCCAAGTGGGGTTCATCCATGACTATGATGATAACAAGCCTATATACGGCAGCTCCTCTTATAGACCCCTTGCTCATACTACTCTTGGGGAGGGATCAGATAACATGTTGAGACAATATAATGTTAATCTGACCACCATCCCTTCCCCCTTCCACTATCAGACACTCCAGTTTTGCTTTGGGGAACCAGCCCTTCTTGAATGGATACAATCTTGGTGGGTCTGTCAATCATGAGTCCTATCCTCCTCTGGCTAATGGTTTGGCATGTGACCAGGGCTGACCAGGCAAGTGTTCTCAACATGGACACTGAATCCTGGGTGGACTGAAAAGGGCTGAAGGAGCTCATTCACAACAGTTGTGACACATTATAGTACGGTCCCATTATTCCTGCTGCATCAGAACTGCCTGGCCTTTGTCATTTTCCGAGATTTTCAGCCTTTTCCTCAATTCTGTATGCTATTCTATATCTTCAGTAAATTCCTTTTTTTAATTAGCTATATTTATTTTCTATGACTCATAACCAAAGAACTCAAAAAGATACAAAGATCCAGCCTCCAAATCTCTGCAAAGTCACAAGATGATACTGGACGATTACACCTGTATGCCTGGAATCAGGTGACAAGACGCTACAAAATATCTATTATTCCCTGAAAATGAAATGAATACACACACACACACACACACACGTGTGCATACACAAAGTATACATACAATATGTAAATATATTGTATAATGAATACTACAAATGTATATAAATATATTTATTTAGTTATAAAGTGCTCTGAAAACACTCTTAAGATTAAATGAGTCCCCAACACCACCATCCGCTATAAGAAGAGAAAAACATTCTGAATTGTAACTAATGCAAAATAACTAAAATTCTGGAAAACATAATGAAGTCATGACGATGTAGCAGCAAAAGTTTCAATGATCCCCAGGTCAAGAGTTCGGAGAAGGGAGAGCAGGATAAAAGAAGCAAAGATGGGACAACATAACACATAACTGGCTCTAGGCTGGGAATAAAGGGGCTGGTCTTTAGATGTAATTCTGAAGCTGATGACTCCAGGCATTTCTGGACATCACTCAGATCTAGGAAGAAGAGAGCATTATTTTGCAAACTTCTCTTTTTTGTCCACCCTCCAAGGACTGCTCTCCCCTAGGTCCCATGTCCATCTAGGGTTCAGTCACCTGAAGTCACAGAAGGTCAAGTTCATGTCATATAAAAAAAGATGCAGAAGCCCAGACCTGAGGGAGGAGAGGACAGTTTTGAAAGTCAGGGACAAGAGCTGGGAAAGGCTGGTCTGCTGCAGCAGGATAACTTTAGAACAAGAGCGGGGATCGAAAACAGGTCCCTCATTCCCAGACCAACATTTTAGCTACCAGAGCACATGATCACTTCAAATACAAGTTTTCTAAGTGAAAGGCTCGTATTAGATAATTTCCAAAGCCCAACAAGCACTAGAGCCCTGTGGTAAAGTTTCGGTACAGCATGAGGATTATTTTGTTAGTAAACATAAACCATTTCTTTGAAGTTGTTTGTTTCAGTGGGGGGAGGTATATTGTGTGGTGATAGAGTGTAGGTTTTGGAATTGGACTCCCTGGGTTCATCCTTGGCCCTCCGGGGTCCCTCCCCATCTACTCACAGTCTCTGAGCCACCTCGTATGTTTTTTATGAAAGATACATGAAATAGCCAATGCGAAGAACTCATTGCAATTCTTGGCATTTTACTTTTATGAGATGTAAAAATACCACTGCTGTTATAGCAGGAAAGGATGGATGAAGAAAAACCTTCCTCTCGCTAAGCCTGATATCAGTTTCTCACCCACAAGAAATTTACAATCTGATATTGACCTTTTGTGATATCAACCCAATCCCAGAAAAAAAATTCTTTATCACGATGACCTCTTAGGATAAAGTCAGATGAACAAAACACAAATTATTATTTCATCACATAAGCATTGATCATTGATTTTTTTTAAGTGAGGAGGGAAAAGACATTTCTCAGTAAACCCTGGTTCACACAGTGAAATTAACATAACCTCCCGCCCTCCCTCCTCCTCTCCCCACTGCCCCCACCTTCTCCTTGCTTCATCCTTCCTGTGAGCATCTCCTTAGCATTGTCTTGGCTCCTGTGATGTACCCTCCCAGGACTCTCTTCAATAGAGGAAAAAAATACACTTTTTATTGATTTCATTTCATATACATTTATGCTGTTGGTTGGCTGCTTTTATGTTACATCCAACCTTCAGAATTCGGGTTGAATATGTCATGCCATGATGCGCAGGAGGCCTGCAGAGAGAGCGCCCCTGGACATTAATGGGAGCCAAGTACATTCAAAGGAAGAATTTTGCTTTCAGTATATTTAACACTGTTTGCCTAGAGTTCCGTCTCCACAGGGGCTAACATCTGTGTAAAACAGCAGGGAGGGGAGCTCCTGGCCTAGGCCCTGCTGAGAACAAAGCCAGGACACCTGAGAATTAAAGAGCTCCAGTCCTTCAAAGCTTTCCCAAGACCAATCATCCCCCTCTCTGTCTGGACACTTTTACTACCCACCTCTGCACCACTAGACAATTCACACACAGCATCGCTGCACAAGTTGGTAAACTTGAATAAACGGCATCAGACCGTATACATCTTATTGTCACTCACTCTTGTTGATCAGAACGGCGTTCCTGAGATGTATCTGCCTTGCTCTAACTCATTCATTTTCATAGCTGGAGAGCATTTTGTTGTTCCTAATGTTTTATTTCTTAAGCTGAACAGTGGGTACCTTTGATGTTGGTTCTGTTCGTTTCTAAACTTTACCAGAAGTCAGAGATAGTTTATGATTTAAAGAATAAAGTGAGTGCTGTCTTGCAGTTTCTCTGGGGGCGTACAATGCTTCTTGTAGCCATGCTTGGCTGTCCTGGTGGTTTGCAGAGGGCTGCTCCCCACTCATTCACGTTTCTGGGGCTTGAGCTCCACAACTCATACTTTTGTAATAAGTGTTTACCGAACCCTGATGCTGTGCCAGGCACCGTGCCAAGTGCTTAGAGAGGGTAATCTCACTTAGTCCTCATAACAATATATTACAGGGAGGGGGTGTCATTATTAAACTGCATTTATAGCTGAGAGAGATGAGGCTCAGCAGTTTGGTGACTTGGCCAGTTTCAGATGGCGAGGAAGATGCAGAGCCAGCATCCGCAAGCAGACCTCTCTGACTGAAAGATCCACGTTCTCATGACTCACCACCTCGTGTTTTTCCACAGTTGGGGGAGGGGGGTGCCTTTGGCTTGGTCTGGACTCTGTCCGTTGGCCTGGCCCCTCCTCAGAACACTTGGTCCTCACCAGTAAGATGGCAGAGAAGTAGGAGACCTAAGTATCATCAGGTCCCAGGATTCAGCTAGATAGTTATCAAACCATTCTAAACACCTACAAACTCAACAGGAGATCGAATTGAAGAAGAGCAGCAATTCTATGAACAGAGAATCGACCACTTTCTGGAAGGTAGGACATGGTGAGAAGTGAATTCGAGGTGACACATGGGAAGATAGACCCCCCGGGGAGGGGGCTGTGTGTTGGTTTCTGACAAGCAGTGGAGCAGCGCAGCACAAAATCGGAACTTTTAGAAGTCTGCTCCGCTGAGGCACGTCGCTCCAGAGGCTAAGTGGGGATGGAGCCCTCACAGGAATAGGGTGTTCTTAGGTCCTGCGGGTGTCACAGAAGGATCAGGAATGTGGGAGTGTAGCAGAGCTCGCAGGTATCAGAGCGGGGAAGCCTCTCTTCTACAGAGACGGACAGAAGTGGGGGGTCTCAGCTCAGGGTTACGTTAAGCCATGATCCACCACACAGTTGGGCCACTGCTCTTCCAGCAGGGATCCCACAAGTGGCAGATCTGGAGAGACCCTGTCCTTCCAGCTCTGGGAGGTGCAGGAGCGTACAATAGGAATTTCCTGGGTTTGGAGACTCCAAACGGGGCCATGCGCCAGAGATAAAAACGCTTGGGTACAGGTCAGGTGAGCTCAGAGAGCGCCTGGAAACCAGGTGGACAAGCATGATTGACTGCTTTTCTCTGAAGGTGCACTGAGGAGGGGGGCCCCCGAGCTCTCGGCTCCTCCGCCTGGAGACTGGGAGGCCGCCATCTTCATTCCCGTCCTCCAGAGCTCTATGGAAAGCATTCAGGGAACAAAAGCTCCCACAGCGAACCGGAGTAGATTACTTAGCCCAGCCCCTGGCAAGGGCGGTGCATTTATTTAATTTATTTAAAGGTATAGTATACAATGGAATACTATGCAGCCATCAAAACCCCTCCAAAATCTTGCCATTTGCAACAACATGGATGGAACTAGAAGATATTATGCTGAGTGAAATAAGTCAATCAAAGAAAGAATTATCATATGGTCTCTCTGATATGAAGAATTTGAGAGGCAGGATGGGGGCTTATGGGAGGTAGGGAGGGAAAAAATGAAACAAGACGGGACTGGGAAGGGAGACAAACATAAGAGACTCTTAATCTCAGGTAACAAACAGGGTTGCTGGGTGATGTGGTGGGGAGAGGGATAGAGTGGCTGGGTTATGGACATTGGTGAGGGTGTGGTATGGTGAGTGCCTACCACAGGCGTTGGCCAAGAGACTTTTTTGGGAAGGGCCTTCTGACCTGTGAGATTTTTCTCCTAACAAGATTATGAAGTCATTGTCATTTTTCTTTTCTGTTTTTTTCCTCCTTTCTTCTTCCTCTTCCTTAAATATGAAAAGCATTTACATTTGTTAATGCAGGGATTTTAAGTATGCCAACTTCATACTCTGATTTTTTAAAATGCAACCCTTTAAAGCATGGCAGTGGCTGGGCCACTGAGAAATCTCACTTGGGCTCTGTAGGAGGGGAAGGGTCAGGATCTTGTAGGTCACCCCGCTGTGTGCTCAGAATTCCCTCTGATAACCTGGAGAACTCTCTGAGTTGCGACAGCTAGACAAAATAAAACCTCTTGTATGGGTCTGTACTCTCTCTAATAGAAGGTAATTTGAGGGGCACCTGGGTGGCTCAGTGAGTTAAGCGTCTGCCTCCAGTTCAGGTCATGATCCCAGGGTCTCTGGGCTGGAGTCCTGGGATCGATCCCTGCATCGGGCTCCTCTTTCAGCAGGGAGACTGCTTCTCTCTCTCCCTCTACTGCTCCCCCTGCTTGAGCTCTCTCTTTCTCTCTGACAAATAAATACATAAAATCTTAAAAAAAAAAAAAAAAAAGAGGAAGGTAACTTGAAAGCTAACAGGATTTGTTTGTCTGCTTGTTTTTACCAGATTTCCAATCCAAATTTGCACTGGCTGTGGATGAATAACTATTTAAGATGAGTGTTACAGGACCAAGCTGACAGGTGGCACCTCTCAGTTGCAACCTTCCCCCAAAACCTATTCCAAGTGCCCCACAGCCAGGGGAGTTCTCTTCTGGGGCTGTGCTACCAAAACCCAAACCAGCAGGTGAAGAAAAAAAAGAGAGAAATCAACTCCACATCTGTGAAAGAACCAGCAATGTATTCATCAATCCTAGCCAGGAAGCTACTCCGCTGTTTTAATAATTCCAAATGTTCTGAGGGGGACCGCTGCTCCTTGGAAAAGGATGTCGTAACTTCAGGCACTTGTGACAAAACCTGGGTGAATTATTAGACAATTTCATGCTGGTTTGCAGAGTGATTAAAACAAGTGGCCTTGAATGATAGCACATGTTATAAAGAGATGGAGCCTTTCAGTTATAAAAGATGTATCAATCAGGGGAAAGCAAATACAAATTAAAGTTTGATGAGCAACTGGATATTAATTGCTACTAACTCCGCTTTTTATGTCACTTTGATGTGGAGTGGATCATAAACATGGTAAGCGATACTAATAATGTATATTCACTTCAATACAACTTTATGGCGTCATTTATTAAGGAAACCAATATTGAGTTTGAGCTGTTGGTGCAATGGTATGTGCTTTTCCTATTGTATACCTTCACCTCGCTCTCGTCACGCAGGCTCTGTGCTACAGCCTGTGGGGGACATTGCAGTTGGTTAGACACGGAAGACCCATTGCCTGGTTTTTTGCTTTATGCACCAATTCTAAATTATAGTGGAAACAGGTTTAATAGCAACCTAGAGTCTTATGCTTTGTTCCAGAGTTGTTGTTTTTTTTTTTCCACAAGTTGCCTGCTCTTTTCTGAATTTAGACAGCAAGTTCAAGAAAAGGAATGTCATCTTAAGGGTATTAAATAAACACCAAATGGACACTGTAGCATATGCCTATAAATAGCCACTGTGTTTTACGTCAAGAAAAACACATTTTATTCTAAATATAAAAGTCATTTTTTCCAATTAAAAAATACAAAAATGATACATGATTACTAATAAAAGAAAATAAAAATTATCTTCTTAAAAATTAAAATGGAAGCATACTGGATAATCAGGTTCATAATGTCCTTTTTTCCTTTAATAATCCATTTGGACAATTTTTCAACTTCATTTTACCTGGATTCATAGCCCAGTTCTGCCATCTCTTCACTGTGTGACCATGGGCAAGTTCCTTAACCTCTCTGTGCTTTCTCATCTGTAAAATGGAAATCACCATATGCATCTTAAGAAGTATTGTAATCATAGATGAGACATTTTTTAACACATCCTTTAAAGCTACTATTTAGTGCTTAGCACTGTGCCTATCGTGTTAAAAAAGTTATCTATTTTTATTAAGACAGTATTGCTTCTAATGGATGAGGTCTAATCAGCTGCATTGCCAAGCTATAATATATTTAATCAATCATTAATGCTGATTTTTTAAAAAAGATTTTATTTATTTATTTGACAGACAGAGATCACAAGTAGGCAGAGAGGCAGGCAGAGAGAGAGGGGGAAACAGGCTCCCTGCTGAGTACAGAGCCTGATGTGATGCCGGGCTGGATCCCAGGACCCTGAGATCATGACCTGAGCCACCCAGGCGCCCCATTAATGCTGATCTTTGAGGTTGACACCACCATTTCAAGAATACCCGGTGTTATTACCTTGAGATAAAACTTCAGGAGCCCACGTGACTAAGAAAACATCTAAGAAATATGGCTTCTCTTTGCTGCACTGGGTGCCATGACTTAGAATTTCTGCCGAGTGTATAGAAGACACGATACTTTGTAACTACGTTATTATTACATACTGATGTACTGCATACATTACTGCATCATTACTACTCGCCTCCCTATGACAAATTTACTAGTTCTGTTGTTTTGTTTTAAAAATCAACCACAGTTTCCCTTTGGCGGATTGAAGGATAGGCCAGTTTAGAGAGAGGCTGGAGAGTCGCTGGAGATCCTTGGGAAGTCTCGGACTGTATTTTGTTGATATTTGGGAGTAAACTTTGCCTACTCTGGGGGTCAGAAACAGGCAATGCTGATGTGCATTGGATTTTGTCATGGAAAGAAATCTATTAATTAGGCTAATACTCTGAGAAACACAGACCGTTTGCCTTAGAACCTATATATTTATTTTCTGTCCATTAATTTAAACAGATTATTCAAAGGGGATGTGCATTAATAAATAGCAAGGTGAAGGACTGAAGCTACCTGGGGCGAGGCTTTCACCGTATGTGTATGAACTTAGAGGAACGCTCAGCAAGAAGTGAAATGCACTCTTTGCACAAAGCAAAAGGAGGAGGCAGGCAAGTGCAGAGTGCACAAGGGATCCTTCTGTTCCAGATTTGTTTGATGAAAAGACAGGTTTGCTGTCATGGTTTGTAAATACGTCAGGACCATAATTACTACTCACACTGTCCTGGGGTGGGGGGCTGGGAAAGGCAGGTTTATGTGAAAATTAGAGAATCAGATCTCAGAACAGGCACCCAGTGACGGCAGGGCAGGTGTTTAGCAAAAAGACATGTGTTGCATCTCATTAAGAGAGGAATTTCCTTTCACTGCCATGGAGGGACTCAGATGTCATAATTCCCCTCCGAAATACATGGCCTATTTTCAAAATAGGCAGAGAGTCCCCACTCCTTGTATCTGCTCTTAATTCAAGAAATACCTAACGGTAGTCTAACAAGAGTCAGTTTCAGAAGAAATAAATGAGGAACATCCATTAATTATGTATGCTCTGAAACAGTAGGTCTGCTAATGTTTCTGCTAATCACCAAAGCTAAACAGATGTATCTTTATAAAGACAACCTTGAAGGATGGAATGAGTATAAAAAGGTGCAAATAGGAGAAATCAGCCCATGTACAGGGAAGGCAGGCAGCAATAGTTGTGGAAACACTGGCCCTGCCCAAGACAGTATTTGTTGAAACTGCAAGGCGCTGGAAAATCGTCAGAGCAGGTTCTGTTCCTGTTTCCCAGTGTTTAAGTATTCTATCAAGCAGTAAAGATAGGAGTTGGATGTAGGGGTGGAGGACGAAAAGAAAGAGATCGCTATTCTGAAACAGCTTTGAAAGCTGCCCCCTTTCTGGAACCGTTCCAAAGGCAGCTGCTTCCATGGCCGCTGAATGAGGGGCAAGGCTGGAAATGTCGACACCATCGTGTACAAATCTGGATGAGTCAAACCTTCGTTTCTGCTTTCACCCTGATTTGGACAGAATAAAATGTGTCGGTCCCTTTTCTGAGTTGCAAAAGTCTTGTCAGATACGGAGTGGCAGTTTGTGTGGGACCACATTTTTTCCTTTTTAAGGTTTTATTTATTTATTTGAGAGAGAGAGAGAAAGCACAAGAAGCAGGGGCAGCAGTGGGAGCAGCAGACTCCCTGCTGAGCAGGGAGCCCAAAGCGGGGCTCGATCCCAGGACCCTGAGATCATGACCTGAGCCGAAGACAGACGCTCAACTGAGTGAGCTATCCAGGCGTGCCTAAGTGGGGCCATTGCTGAGAGCGGGCCCACCCAGCATGAAAATCTGGCTCTTCTACTCACTAGCTTTGTACTGGCAGGAGTGACCTCTGAGTACCACGGCTTCCTGACTCGCAACGTGGGATGGTGAGAGGACCCATCACTAGGTTGTAAAATGAGCTCTTGAAAACCCATGCTCAGTTTTTGTGAGGTATTATTATTATATATTGTTATTCCATATAGTTTTTATTTTCAGGACAGCTTTACTGCAGTGAATTTATGAGTATGGTAGTAGTGGGTATTTCACCCAGAATTCACATTCTGTACAGCCACAGCTTTTATGATGGGGTCCACCTTGCCTTCGAACTCACACTGTCCGTCATGATTTTGCACGATCCTTTGAGAACAGAATTTCCTTTGTGATCCTATGAGGAGGAACAAGATGCTTGATAGCAACTTGGGGACCAAAATGGCAGCCACAAGAGACTGGCGTGCTAACCCTCTGCCTTTTCCAGGGCTCCTCTTCTCATCTACGCTGGAGACTGAGGATTAGTTCTTTTCAAAGGCACTTGTAGCCCTCGGACCTTGTATCCAAAGGGTCACAGGGAACCGCCCTTCTTTGGGAAGGTCATCTCTGTCCTGCCTGTTGAATCACGAGTCATCGACATGTGGAGGGATCCTAGGAAGCATTTCTCATGCTGCATGCAGAATCACCTGGGGAACTTTAAAAAATATCTATGCATATTTACGTATGTATTTGTTTATATTGAGCGTGCGAGTGTAAAGGAGCATGAGGTGTGTGTGGTGTGTGCGCATGTGTGATGTATGCACATGTGTGGGTGTGTGTCTACACAAGCCCCTCTCCAGCACTCCTGAATTAGAATCGTCCTTGCTGGGGCCTAGTAACCAGTATTTTTTAAAGCTTACTAGGAAAGTTCTAGTTTTACGGTCAGATTTGGAAGCTACTGTTCAAAGGCAGGGGTTCTCTACATCGTGTGTCACAGCGCGTTTGTCTCTCACCGTTTGCTGTGATTAAAGAGTATCAATCTTTACGAGAGACCTGCTGTCATGAATGAGGGTGGTTGTGAGCTTATCTCTGGAACACGGACACTCTCCCTCACTCCCCTGCTCTATCACTTTTCAGCGGGAAAGAGGGAGTTACGTTGCTAGTGCAGAAACCAGCATCCTGTCTCATCTCTGCAGGAGTCTGCCGTGAGCGAGGGCCACGAATGGGCTGCCGTTAGTCCACGGGGTCGAAATAATGCTTTACATATCAGAAAGAAATGGAGGGCGGAGGGGAGGACTATTTTCAGTAGCTAGTGCAGTCCACTCCTGAGACTACATTACCCACCGAGGAGGCCTACACCAGACTAACAGCATGTTCTCCTGGGGCCAGAATGCCTGCCTGTCCCTGGTGCGGGTCCATCCTCTTTCCACTGGCAACCTCTTTTAATGCCTGTGAATGTTCTCCGCTCAGTGCCCGGTCAGCTGGGATGGCTGCAGTCAAGGACCCACAAAAGACTCGAAAGGAGTCATGAAACATGACGAAAACAATAGATTCCTTTAGTATCCAACCCACCCCCCTGTTTTCCCCCATCCCCTGGGCATACTCCCTTGGCATCGATGATCCCTGCACCAATCATTAGGCGGTGAAATTAAAATAGAAATACCACAAAGAGAGGAGAGCCTAATACCTAAAACCAAGCTCTCTGGAAGGAGCACATGAGCTCATTTGTCCAAGTGCAGGGGAAATGGACAGGGGCTGGGCGAAGTGCACACGCCATTGGCTGTTTTAACAAAATCAAACCCAACAGGCAGCCAAAGCTTTCTGTGTCACTTCTGTGTTTGATTAAACAACACGACCTGTCAGGCCGGGTGGCCGATGCTCCTTCCCGCACAGACCAGCTGAATTCAGAGAGCCCCTCAGGTGTATGGCCACAGCGTACTTAAGTCTTTCGATCCACACTGGTCACATTTCTGATTCCCTCCCCACACGTTTCTGTAGCTAAAGGACAAGGACATGCTTACTTGCTCTGTGATCTGCAAAAATACATAAACGCTCCCATAACGGAATACAATTAATCTGAAGCAGAGTCACGGACACTTATAAACCATAAAATGAAAAAAGGTGGTGGGGGGAGTAAAGAGAGTAAAGAGGTGAATTTTGTACCACATTGCAACAAAAAGTTTTTTAATTTGCCTGTGAAGGCTTGGAAAAGTATGATTTCCAGACCACTCTTTCATTTAGCTGGTCGGCACAAACTTCGGCTCAGATATTTTTACTTTAGGATAGATACTAGTACCTTTAAAAAGCAACACCCAGAAGAGTACCCACTACTAAAATACCTGCAGAGTGCACTGTAATAACAATTAAGCCAACCAGTGGGAGAAAGGAAGAAAATGACATCATTATTCCAGAATTTGTCTTCTTCCCAGTGCTGCCAGCCTCTGAATGCTCAGGAGAAGTCCTTAGAAAAATCTTAGCTAGTAAGGTCAAACAAAAATCAAGTTGTATGGAAGGAAAGGGCAAGGTTGTTTCCTCTGTGTTTCATATAATTTAACAGACTCCTGAAACAAATGATCAGATGATGCTCATTTGTTCCCGAGGTCACGTAATCACTAAGTTCTTCAGAATTTGCCCAAATTGATTTTCAGTGTTACTACCAATGCGGAGAGTGACTCAAAATGTTTTCATGTCATCTGGGACTCCAGGGTGTAAAGTACTGTAACACTGTAATAATTTCACTGATTACATAATCCTTAGGCTTGCTGCCTTTGAAAAAAGCGCCTTGTTTATTTTAACACAGGCTCATTTCTTTTCCTGCAAGGGTTTACTCTTTTGGGTTACAGCATAGTGTAGGAACGGAATCCACAGGTAATATTCATGACCCAAGTGGAAAAGGCCCCTTGGCCTAATGTTCCAGATTGAGTCCGGATAAAGCCATTATCGAAAATTTTACACCTGCTCTCCTGTTTTGATTTTAAATTTGAAGTACAACTTTGCCTCTGGCTTCTGGGTAATCACATTGAGTTAATCATTCCAACAATAAGAAAGAATAAGGCAGAAAACAAAGGAGAGGGACTCCCAGCGAATTACACACATGTCCACTGGTGATCCACAACCTCCTTTCTCCTTAATACGAAATACTTTGCTATAGGAAATGGGTTTAAAAATAGAAAAAATCTAGCCTTTTCATGAACAGAGAGATGATGTCCTGAGGAAGTGTAAAATAGAGATATAAACACACCGTCAGAGAAGAAAAAGTCCCCCCTTGGTTAATGGTGTGGTAGGTTAGACAGGAGGAGGGGAAGCAAGCAAGGGGAAGACCTATCCTTTCCAGACAAAATGTGTCAGTGTATTTTCAAGTTGAGTGTTTAAAACATTTTTATCTTCCAGAATGCTCAATAAATCAATACATTTGCTTAAATGGTAACAAGAGAACCAGTTAAAAAAAAAAAAAGAGAAATGTTTAATAATAACATGGTTCTTTTCAGAGTGTATCATCTGAAAGACAATTTTATGGAGAGATGAGGAAAACGACAGCTTGCTTTTAAATATTTATCTGCCTTTTACCCAGAAACACAAAATCCCTGAAAAATTTGTGCAATAATTTCACGTACTGTGTACTAACGATGTATCTGTACAATAGTTAATTCTTGTGTCCCCCAAATATTCTCATTATGTAAAATAGTTTCACTGACTTTTCTATTTTAACTCTTTTCCTTTGGGCTCCCCATAGAGCGTAACTCATTGGCCACCTTTTTACATACAGGTATACACACTGTACAGAAATGTGACAGCAAGGAAAAAATCTCACTTTATGCAACTAAGAAATTCACACTAAAGGATTTTTCAGACTAGAGCAAACTGTAGCAAATAACACCACAGCCCGTGAGACGGATTCTGAAGTATGCCTTCTAAATTCCCAAGTTACAGGGCTTAAGACTTTGGGGTGATACTTATGCTTCTCCATGATACAACTGTCAGTACAAAAAAAAAAAAAAACGTATTTACTTCAGGGAAGACTGGTAGGGGATCCTGTTCAGGAAAGCGAGCCCCTTTCTTCTGCATGAGGTCACTTGGACAACTGCCAAAACATACAGTATTTGACTCAGCTCAGGGCTACGGGTAATGTGTATTTCTAGCTGCTAAGTTATGAGAAAATGTCATTACCTAGAATCCAGTTGTCTTTATCTAGTTGATTAATGTGGCATATTATAGAAATATAAAAGTGCAGACTCAGGTGTGAAATATTCCCTTGTCTCCAACATCACTAAACACATGTAAGTAATTTGCTAAGATTTAATAACCCAAGTAGGAAATTCAATGGTAGTTGAATCTGACTCCATTCAGACCATTTGATGAAGCTTCGAAGATGTGCTAATAGTGGTTTACATTTCACAAAGTTCTTTCAGAGCATTTATCTCATTTAATGCTTATTGCAATCTTGTGAACATTAAATGGGAACTAATATTAAAATGTCCATTTTATGCAAGTTGAGCAGTTAAGAATGAATAATTAATCCAAGCTGGCACAGGTAGCAGGGATTGGGATGTGAACACAGCATCAAGCAATGGTTAAAAGCCTTACTGTGAAATCAAATATAACGTGACTTTCAGTCTTGGCTTTGCTTTGAGATATGGGTGACGGATCCCGTCTATAACTCTGTTTTCCCTTGTACAAAAAGGGAAAAACCAGGGGCATCTGGGTGGCTCAGTGGGTTAAAGCCTCTGCCTGCGGCTCAGGTCATGGTCTCAGGGTTCTGGGATGGAGCCCCGCATCGGGCTCTCTGCTCTGCAGGGAGCCTGCTTCCCCCTCTCTCTCTGTCTGCCTTTCTGCCTACTTGTGATCTCCGTCTATCAAATAAATAAATAAAATCTTAAAAAAAAAAAAAAGAAAAAAGAAAAACTAGAATATACCTCCCAGCCTTGTTGAAAGGACTAAATGAGAACGTTTGAAAACAAGTAAGTCACATAAGGAACACTGAAATGGTAGCCAGGATTACTGTGATCCTCATAAAGGCTGGAGCTCTCTTGGCCACTATAGGGTGAGGAACACCCCAGCTGTGGAGATGAGCTGCCTGCCTCAGACATGTGCGTCATCAGGTCCTGACCTGCTTGCCATCTCTCTTTGCAAAGGCAATATTGACAGCAAAACCACTATACACAGAGTGCCTGGCTGGCTCAGTTCGGGGGAGCATGTGACCCTTGATCTCAGGCTTCTAAATTTGAGGCCCATGTTGGGTGTAAAGATTACTTAAAAATAAAATCTTTTTAAAAAGTACTACACAGGGATGCCTGGGTGGCTCAGTTGGTTAAGCAGCTGCCTTCGGCTCAGGTCATGATCCCAGCATCCTGGGATCGAGTCTCACATGGGGCTCCTTGCTCGGCAGGGAGCCTGCTTCTCCCTCTGCCTCTGTCTGCCATTCTGTCTGCCTGTGCTCGCTCTCTCTCCCTCTCTCTCTCTGATAAATAAAATCTTAAAAAAAAAAAAAAAGTACTACACAAAAGGGTACCATACTTTAAAGAAACGAACACTAAATTAAAAAAATAAAAATTCATAGAAAACACAATCAGGAAGTAGTTAAGTCTTCACAGTTCTTTTTCCATGTTGACCATAATTTCTTAGTGCCATTAAAATGGACTGTGGTGAAATTAAATGAAAATGAATCAAATAAAAAGTAGAGATAGACTGTTATCTGCCCTGATTCTTCCAGTCACTTACTCAGTTATTACAGGGCTTCTGTGTGCGGAATATTTCACCCTCGCTGACCGAACAGGTTTTCTTAATTTCTTATTTATGGCGCACAGAGACATGCGCGCGCGCACACACACACACACACACACACACACACACACACACTTCCTACACACACACTAATGGGTCACATTTCTCGGCAAATGTCCTCAAGGAGTCCCTATTAAAATGTTGAACAGAATCAAAACTTGTGCTTTTCTCCTATTTTTAGTGTGCAAATTCTCTTTGGAGTCTAACCCACTCAGGCCACAAAGAAAGAAAAACAAGTGAAACCGTCTACTGACACCAGTTCTGCCATCCAAAGTCTAGGAGGCATAAAAGTGCTGCCAGTGATGATCACTGAAACAGCAAAATGCAGGAAAACACAATCCTCCTGGACTGCAACACGAGATGAAAAATCAGCTATGTGCTGTTTTTACAATGTTCAAAGTCTTCCGAACATGTCATAATGTACCAGTTAGGGATTCCCCCGCCCAAGATATGGTCATTTCTGAGAAACTGATTGGTGCCTACAAGTCACCAAACATATGAAGGTCTCAGCACAGAAGCTTGCCGTAAAAAAGAGTTCCTACATAAGTCCTCACTTCTGACAGATTTTAATCCAATCTTTAAAGTCTTCTCTTTAGCTTTATCTGACTTACAAGAATAGTCACCAAAAATATAAAAGAACGGATGAAACTTCTTTGACATACCTGGGGTCTCAGGAGACTGCATAAAAACATTCTATTGAGATAACTCCAAATAATGTTCACATGAGTGGCTAAAGTGCAGAAATGTATAATTTATTAGGATTTAAATAAATCACAGGGAGAGAAGTGCTTTCAAGTCATTGATACATTTTCTCCCCCAAAATTTTTTTAATGTAATTCTAAGGAATTAAGTTCTGCGTATAAAATTCTTGCCCATCTTTAATCAAAACCAAGAATGCTGATAATGTTTTAAAAACTGCACACCTGCTTTTTCAGCATTTAATGACAGTGAAATATTTGTTAATGGCAGAATCCAATTTTTAGGCACAAATACCTAAATATATGTACTGTTATCACTGTCTTTTGTCTCAGCCATTTCTCTGAGACAATTGTTATAGTGGAAATATTTCCAAAGGCTACTAAATTTGTGAAGAATAAAAATCTTTTTTCTGTTGCATCTAGTGGAACATGCCTAGATTTCATGGGCTGTCAAGAAAAAAAAGAAAGCCCCCTTTCTCCCAAGGGTGCTTACATCTGCTTTTTTTTTTCTTTTTGCAGGTTATAATTACCACCATACCATTAGTAGTCAATAAACATTTCATAGTTGCCAAAATAGCTAATATTAGAAATTCCCCAAGGATCTAGAACAACTTTACTAAAAATAAGAAATCCAAACATGTAAAAAAAAAATCAAATAACTCTATAAACAATAGAACAATGACATGAACATCAGTTTTATTCACTGCAAATATTTTTTTAAAAATCTATGGCATAAACATAACTATAAGCGAACACTGCTATTCTCAGCACTTTCTGCCTAGAAAATTCAGTATACTATATGAAAACATCATTAAATTAAAGCATGTAAACTTATTTATGTACAACATGATTTTTTTAATGCCAAGGTTAAAAGGAAGAAGGCACCAGAAATATTGAAAAACACAAAGAAGCAAGGTAGAAATACTGTAAGATTATCATAATCTGGTTTGCCATGGGGAAAATATTTAAGATAAAATTGAAAATAAAATAAACATAGGTTATGATATAGCCAAATTAGTGTGAAATGTATCAAATTGGCTGGCTGCGCATTATGGAGGTCACAGAAAATTACTTTAAAATGTTTCCCCACAAATTAGCATATATAAACTGTTCTCTATGGTTTCCAATACGCTACCTAAAAACACAGTTGTTGCTCCCCAAGGGAGCTTAGTTCCAATCCAAGGCAGATGAGATAGATGGAGCCAGAATGGCAGTGTTTGACAGACACTGATAAAAAAGTACAGTGACATTCTACAGACTTGCAATATTCCATTTTATTAGAAGCAGCAAAGAGGTTAATAGTATGAGCTCTGGAGTCAGACCACTGTTCAAATTCTGGTCCCACCACTATAGGCTGGAAGCCACTTAACCTCTCCAAACTCAGCATTCAAAGCTGAACAAGAGGTTAGAGCACTTTCTTCAAAGCTTGTAGCTGCAAGCGAGAATGCAGGCAAAGTTCTGAACCATTATTGGATACAAAGCCTGCATTCAATACATGCCAGTTATTATTTTTTTTAGAAGTGAATAGCTCAAAAATACCAATCAGTTTCATTGAAAACATTTACTTGGTACCATTGGTATTATAGGAAAGTCAGGCTTTCTTGCTTAAGGAATCCCACAAGGAATGTACAGAGAGACAAGAGAATAGAAATACTGAAATGTACAATACTTGCGTGATTAGTACTGATTTCATTACTTTGCAGGCTTAATGGCTTCTCTGTGGCTTTCTGAAGACATGGCAACATTCTCATCAATATGTTCCCAATCTTTCTCTTTACGTTTTAGAAACTGAAAAAGCTCAGGCCCACAAAGCTACAAATGACACACTTGCCCAAAATTAAGAAAAGTAGCATGGAATGGGTAGTTATTTTTCATACAGGGGTTTATCAATACCAATCAGAAACCTACAGGGCAATGCATCTGAAAGGATAAAATTTAATGGCACAATATTAGAAATATGTACAATGTTCTCACAGGGACAGTGTACTTAATTTGTTTTGAATGGTTGATAGCTAAGGTAAACTCCATACGCAAAGTAAAATTCAAAGCCAAATAACTTTTATTGATTCACAGCCACTAAGTAATTGCAAGTTGTATGGACTTCACAGAGAGATCCTTTTTTTTTTAATTATTAAGTAATAAATAATGTTTGCAAAGTGACTTGAATTTTGTAAAAAGTAGCACCAATGTAACAGTATTCCACTCCATTCCCTACACAAATGACAAAAATTTAAAACTGCAGGCAGGTTTAAACCCTCTCACACTTGTCTATTTAAAAAATTGAAAACTACAGGGGCATCTGGGTGCCTTAGTGGTTCAGTTGGTTAAGCATCCAACTCTTAGTTTCAGCTTATGTCATGATCTCGGGGTAGTAAGATAGAGCCCCACATCAGCAAGGAGTCTGCTTGAGATTCTCTTCTTCGTCCTGTTCATGCACACATGCACATGCGCTAAAATTAAATCTTCTAAAAAATGAAAACTATACAACACCTTGAACACATGTTCAAGAGCACACACTAATCAATAAAGAGGTCAGTGTACGTATTACTTCCACCTTTAAGGCAATGGTCAACAGTACGCTCCAGACTACTTTTGCAAGCAAACACAGAAGATAAAATTTTATCATTTTATATTCAAAATAGTAGTGATGATGTGACAGCAAGAGAGAGAGTGGTTTAAAATTCCAATTCACCCTGAAATTCAAAAGGCTACTTTGCCAACTGCAGTTCTAAAAGCCAAAGAGTGGATCCTGACAAGAATTTTTAATAAAATAAAAAATTACCAGGTGCATACTCCGTAGTAAGGGTACACATTGGCAAACTTTTTTTCTCGTGTGGGTGTATGCTAGGTCACAATGCAAAAATGAGTTTTTCGCTCTGAGCTGCTGTCAAACATTTAGTCATTGCTCTAAAGCTAACTAAAGTTTGGCTGCTGGTGCCCCCTACAGGCTCTCAATGTTAAAAACTTCAATCCTAGAGTAAACAAACTTTTTGTTCAGAAACTAGAACTCAGTAGTTTATAGAGGAACAGATGTTTCCATATATAAACAGGCAGTGTTTGATCCAAAAACATAAACCAAACATGTGGGCAAACACATTCTTGAAGCCAAGTCATCCTCAAGAAACTGAACGAATTTAGCAAGGTCTGTATTAGCCCTTAGGATCTAATTTCATTTAAAACTGGGAGAATATATATCCATATTTCACAGTAATAGCTGAGGGAAAGCTAAGAGAATCACAAGGATGTTAGAAAACTGTTAACCAGACATCCACTTTTACGAAGTTCTCACAAAACCAAAAGAAACATGGCGAGGGCCACTGAAAGTCTTTTCACACCTCTACACCCCAACAAAGGATTGAGTAACGAACAATTTTGAAATATCGAGTCTATATTTAATAGACTCTATTATTTTAAGAACTAATGGTTATTATACCAAAGTAGTAGAATTCTATGAAGTAGAAAACATAGGCTGATGTTCATGGAAAATAATTTAATAGAGTATTAGAATAGGGCCTTCCTCCCTTGTTCCTCTTTTATAAAAGTAAAGATAACAAATACAAAGAAAAATTAACAGCAGTGTTTATAATGTGTAATCACCACTACCATCAAAAACAAAACTGCAGAAGCCCAAGAAAAGAGTAGCCTCCAAATACAAAAACCTTGCCAATAATCCTCAAACACTAGTCTGACCTTAATTCCAACTGTATCAAGTCACCTCTATCAGAACGCTGGGGCGGTTTAGTTAACCTAAGGTCGAATGCAGAATCAGGTTAAGAGGCCAAATGGTAGATGATCCTGTAGAAAGGAGATCACTTGGCAGTAAGATCAATGTACCATAAATGGTGATTGAAAACACAAGCAATAGCAGTACATTTTTTTTTTGACACATTATTAGCTCCTCACATAGATATTTGAGACTAAAATTGGAAAAAAAAAAAAAAGGGTCCTACCAATGTTGGTTCACGTATTGAAAGCTATCCTGACTCTCTCATCTCAGATGATCCCACAGATTGACATACACTCACCCTGCCTTTACAGTAACATTAATTAGATCCAGACTAGGTAGTAGTACACTGGGAATTGGGATTAGAAATTTATCCTTGGCTTTGTAAGAATTAATATTAGTCAGTAAAAATGTCACACAAAACCAGTAATTTCTATCAATGAGAGCTCCACTGTAGCAAAACATTCCCCTTACTACCATTAAACAGACACAACTGTGTTTAATAGTGTGCTTGGTCCCTTCCCAACCACCCCAAAACTAATGTTTATTACAAACATAATGCTGGTTATATTATCATCTAGTCAAAACAAATGGTCACACAGACCCTGCCATTTACTTAATTTATAAAATAGGTAAAATTTATTTGAAATGAATGAAAATGAAATTTGTTCCCATTCCTTAGTATTTTCCGGTAAAGTTGAGATCTAAAGAATTCTTCGTAGACAATGCCTAATCTTCTGAAGGGGAATTTTATAAGAATGAGAAAAGCAATTTTAAAGTGAGAAAATAAGCCCCAGTGATGTATCTCCTCTTCTTATCACCATCCAGTCCTTAGTGTGTAATATCACTTCCTTGTCCTGTTATTCTTTACAAATACTCACCAAGAGCTGACCTATCTGTAAGTCATCTCTTCACTGTGCTCTTTCCCTTCTCTCTCTCTCTACTCTACTTCCGGAAAATGTCCTTCCGATTGACTGGGAGGGATACTGAAAAATCTCAAGGTAACATTCAAATAATAATTTTTTTCATAAAACTGTTTGTGCTTTTGTATCTGGGATACCGGGATCCATCCACGACCAAAAAAAATAATGGCTATCCGAGGTTACTCACAACTGCCTCTGCAATACCCTTCTCACTCATTTTAAAGAACACCCTGTTGATTACATTTTCTTAAATTCATTGAATATTTGACAGTCAGGGACTTCCGTACCCAAATGCATATTAAGTGCATTCTCTCATATACATGAAACCAAAATGAAACACACAGACATATCCACTGCTCACTCATTCTCACACACAAACAAGCATACACACACATTTTCTTTCTTTCCAGAACAAGCCAGAATTACAGCTCTTTTGGTGATTGTTAGAATTTTTGGAATGGTTCATAAAATTTCCAAATTATTTTAAATTTGTAATACTTTTTTTTCTTTTTTTTCCAATTGTGAACCATTCCATATTGCATCTTTATTGCAAAAGTCAACATGCTTCTTAGAAATTCAGATTGTAATCGATAAAACAAACATTACATATATGAATTTAAATGTATAAACAGTTAGAAATTCAACAATATCTCCTATTATACTATTACACAAGTTCACAATTTTGTAAAAACTATAATACAGGCATACTATACATCAAGAGGAACCACTATTCCTTTTCACATGATTTTTTTCTTCTTTTTCAAATAATGATCCATCACCACGGACCCACCTAACTAGACTGTTTCCCAATTTATCATCTGAGCTGGTGACAATGTTTTCCTGATATTACAACACGAAGAAAGTGAGGAAAATTCCGTATGCCCTAGGGTTGCTTTGTTAAGCCTGGGCAACAATCCATTAGTAAACCAGGCTAACCTAGCCAGACCGGTGGCTCCGACTGCTCATTAGTTCTTAGATGTCATACTCATTTAAAAGAACAAAATTTGCCTCAGATGGAGTATGTTATTTTTGTTAAGGGAAGAGGCCAGGAAAACAAGCCATGATAATTACTTACTTTTAAGAGAAATTCTAGGGTTTGAGGATTTGAGGGTCAGGGTTAAAAAAAATTCTAAAGGAAAAAATACATACATTCAACTATTTTATGCTAACCTTAACTAAATTTTCTAATAATATATTCAACCCATATCTTGAATTCATTTTAGAAAGTCAAACACGTCTTGGAATTCTTAGGACATTTATAAATTATTTTAGTCCTACTTTAAGGTGTACTGAAAATGACACTATTTTAAAGAAAGGGCTTCAAATCTTCCTGAAAACAGTGTCCGTCTATTCTTTACTTGAACACCCTTTTCTTTCATCCCCTCTCCCCCAGTAACTAAAAAAATCAAACAAATCTTCTACTCTCTCTATATACTGAGAGTATTATCATACGATGTCAATTTTGAAGCTCAAAAAAATCATATGAAAAGGAATCTCATTCTGCTGAACTGTCAGTCTACTGAAAATTTTCTTTTACAGCTCCATTAATTTACTGTAATTTTCAGTTTCCAAATACAAAAATACAACAATTCTTATTGAAATCTATACGCTGGTAGTTTTAGTACACAAAAAAACCAAACAAATTATTTACAAAATTATACAGTTTAAGAAAAAACTTTGTACAAAAAATATATAAATCCTTTGTTCCCTCTATCACGTTTAAACTGTCAGGACTCAAAATATTCACCACAATGAATCTTTCAAAATATATACCAACTGAGCCACAGACATCAAAATTTCATTAGAGATGATGGAGGAGGAAGGAGCAAGATTGCTTATTCTAGGTACCCCGTTGTAAGGTTTTCCTGCTTTTATGAGCTTATTTTAGCTTCAGTGTTATCAGAAATATAACAACCTAGAAAAAGGAAGTCTTTATTATTGTGAAGGGAAATTACATCAACTTAAAAATGATCCTGGTTTGAGACATCATTCCAGGAAAATACGTGGAAAAGAAAAGATAATCACAACGTGGGATTTAACTTCTTACAGCTAAGTAAATCTAGAGTCCTGATGGTTTTAGGTTTCTTAGCGAACAGTTTCTATTTTGAGAAACAGCCTTTACCCCAGGAAACAAAATCCTTGATCTAGTAATCAATCACCAAGAACCTTCTGAAGCCAACAGGAAGTTTCAAATTTTCACACCACACATATATAAAAACATAGATGTGTATATCCTTGAAAAAGTGACATCCTATGTACATTATTTATTTTATTTTCCCAGGGGTCAATACAGTGTAGTGTTGCTCCTCTGCTTTCCATCTAACATTCAGAACACAAGGACATAAATTTACATATATATTTTACTTAACAGATACTCTACTCTATACAGTGTACAGTAAAAATGCACACAGTGAAGGAAACTGTCTAATGAAGGATGCATATGTTCATGGATAGCAACAAGCTACAAAATTATGAAAATATAAAGTCATCTGATCAAAGTCAAGTTATGACTCCCATTTATTACTAGCATCCCCATCCCCCATCCCACCCCCCCCCACCCTATCCCCAGTCACCTCATCATCATGGTTTAAATTTAGGTGAAGAATTTCAGACACTTTTTAACCCTTTTGTGTAACTATTAACTAAACTGAAGCTTCAAAAAAGAAAAAAGAAAAGCTGGTGACTCTCTTCCCCCCACCCCCGCAAACCTTCCATTATTCTCATCAAAACATCACTTATTTATCAAGGTGCTGGTTTAAACTTTTTATTTGGGACTGACTTTGGGTGGCCCAGACGAATCACTTCTCTCAATAGTGGGTAAGTCAGGGCTATTAATATAAAGGCAGGAGAAAGAAAATGGGGACAAGAAAGGGGCAAGAGGTGAAAGCCTTTTACATTCTGAGTATTTTTAAACAGGACCAACTGAACCAATATTCACTAATTTCAAAGCAAACTAAGGATCAGTAGCATAAATCCAGGACAGTTAATATGATGACAGAATGGAAATACCATGGAGCTAGCTACCACTGCCTTACAGCATTTAATACAGAGTCTGTTATGATTTACACTAAAATAGTACTTGTACTGCACATAAACACCCCCCCTCGAAAATTTAGATTGAATACAAACTGGGCTCCTCCACAGTAAAAAAATTAAAATAAATTTACTTTTCTTCTTCCAAGACAACTCTTGAAAGCAAAAGGGTATTTTAATTACAAATATCTCCTGTCTGACGACCCATCCATAATAGCTGAGAGTTAAGAGATTCCAGGCGATTTTGACATTTAATGAAATTTTATCAGCAGATTATAATCCAAAATAAAATTTCTGAACACCCTGTCATTTACATCATAATCCAACACCAATAGCAACAAAACAGGTGGTGTGGAAAATAAGGCTCTAGAGATTATCCATATCATTCCTGTGGATCTTCACAACTGTGTAAAAGTCACTAGGCCTTTGGTGCTTTAATATCATGAACAGTTATGAGATGTGTTTAAATAGCAAACTTGCTGTCCTTAAACCTACTGTGTGGAAAAGAAAAATAAAAAAAATTTTTGGCTCATTGACTTCTTTAAATAATTTTAAAAAGTTGTTCTTCTAAACAATATTCCTAAAAATTATACAGCTCGCATCAGATTTCATCTTCGCCATGAACGAGACTCATATTCATCTTCATCTTCATCATCATCATCATGCAAAAACAAATCTGAGGTCTCTGTTTCCTGAAGAAAGAGAGGGTAAAATCTGCTTAGTAGTACAAGCAAGTTAAGTTTTTAGGCCAAAGGACAAAAAGACTAGTGTACAAAACCCAGGCTGGAGTTACAAGTGATGCAGTCAGAGAGTATCCTTCAGGGCAAAGACACCTCAAACAGTTAACATATACATATTCTCTCCCTTGTTAATTTTGCTAGTTTCAAGAGATTTCCATTCTAATATCATCAGGAAAATAATACATGAATGTTTAGTAGGAAAAATATCTATGAAATGGTTTTAATAAAATTAATTTAATGAAATTAAATAAATTTAAATTAATTTTATTCCATTAACTTAAAAAGAAGGAAAATAAATGACCAAGCTCCTAAACCTTTCCTTTAATATCGTTATCTGTGATGGAGAACTTACTAACTTCCTCATGACACCAACATTCTCAACCTTACATAAAAATCTGGAATCTTACATGTGGTAGAAATATCTACAAACATTCCCAAAACACCAAGATTTTTCTTTCCTTTTCTTCTTATTAAACATGGGAAATGTTTCTGCTTTTGTTTTTTAAAACTACCCAGAGGACTCTTGATCAATCATGAATGCTAACATCTTTTAAAACCAAAATTACAACAAATCAAATAACTTGAAACATTGGCTAAGTGTCCATTTTAACAAAGAAATTAGAAACAGGGAGTAAAAAAGCAAAATTATTTTTCATGTATTTTAAGAGTTTCATTATATTTAACAGTTGTACTATGTTAAGTCCTTGGTTTTTATATTTCTTCCCTTTTATTCCCACTTCCTTACTCTCATTTTAATCAACTGCACATAGAAGGAAAGTAAGAAACTCAAATCTATTACTTATGGAACATGAATAAGCAAAAAGCTAAACAACCAGCTAAAATTAAATTTGTTCATGTAATCCATGTCCTCACTTAACAGAATAAAAATTTCTAGAGCACAAAGCCAAATAAACACAAAATAAAAAGAAAAAAGGAAAAAAAAACAAACAACAGTCTCTCCTATGCCAGAAAATATCCCCCGCAACTAACTTTTTATGTCTGCAACTGTTCTGGCTCTTTAGTAAACTTGTAGACTAGTCTTAAGTTACAGCGTGCATAAAAGAACAAGATTTATTTTAAGATTTATTTTACTTACTTTAGTGTCAAGAAAAATGCTAATTGAGAAACAATCTAATTGAATGTTTATTTTCAATCGTTAAATTTACCTCCTCCTTGACTTCTTCTTCCTCGGTCTCAGTGGATACAGAAGGCACCTTGGCCTTGTGCCATGATATTTGTAGCCGACGGTCTTTGAATTTTGACCCTTGGTTTGCAGGCTAAAATAGATTTTAGGAAAAACATGTAAGTTTGCATTCAAATTGTATGCTATTTAAAAAGTGTAATGATTGATGAGGAAAATTAAAGTGGATCTATCTATCTAGTAAGAACTAGAAAAAGTAAAATCCCTTCTCCTCTAAACTTATTTTATTTAAATTCAATTAGTGAACATATAGTCTATCATTAGTTTCAGAAGCAGAGTTCAGTTATTCATCTGTTGCATGTGACACCCAGTGTTCATCACATCATGTGCCCTCCATAATGCCCAATATCTAGTTACTCAATCCCTCCACCCAGCTCCCCTCCAGTAACCCTGAAGTCCCTTTTAATTAAAGAACCACATGTACTATTTTGCCCAGATAGTCTATGACTTGTATTTATGTCATGTTAACTTTAGAATTTGTCTTGGTTTAGATGATACTGTCACTCCACTTACAAAAGTCATAATGAAAACAACAAATACTTTTTTTCTTCTGCTCATGATTTTACTGACATCAGTATTGAACAAGGGCACCTGGGTGACTCAGTCAGTTAAGCGTCTGCCTTCAGCTTAGGTCATATTCCCAGGGTTCTTGGATTGAGTCCTACATTGGGCTCCCTGCTCAGCGGGGAGTCTGTTTCTCCCTCTGTCCCTCTCCCCTACTTGTGCTCTCTCTCTCTCTCTCAAAAATAAATAAATAAAATATTTTTTTAAAAAGATTTAAAGAAAGATTATTGAGCAAGATGCTAGGATTAAAGTCTCGATCCAGCTCTACCATGAATTGGCAAGTAACTGAACATAAATGAGCCTCCATAAGGCTTTAATTAATTAAAGCATTAATATTGCTTAATATCAAAGTATCTCAGCTTTTTTTTTCACTTTTTTTCTGTTTCAGGATTGCTCTAAGGAGTCCATAAAAATAATGTAAAAAGAATTTGAGTATTCTATCCAAATGCACAAAAATCACGGTTAGCACAATTATAAATTTTGAAAGGCATTAAACAAAAAAACAAATTAATATACGGCCTAACATACAAATTATTAAAGTGTGTAGCAAAGTATACAGGTATGCAAATGACATACTTGGTAAATCTCATGCTTTTTAAAATTTAAATTCAATTAATTAACATAATTTATTATTGGTTTCAGAGACAGAGGTCAGTGATTCATCAGTCTTACATAATACCCAGTGCTCATTATACCACATACTGTCCTTAATGTCCATCACCCAGTTACCCCAACGCCCTACCCCCTCCCCTCCAGCAACCGTTTGTTTCCTATGATCAAGAGTCTCCTATAGTTTGTCTCCCTCTCTGATTTTGTCGTTTTATTTTTCCCTTTCTTTCCCATGATTTTGTTTCAATAAATACTATCTTTTTTTTTTAAAGATTTTATTTATTTATTTGACAGACAGAGATCACAAGTAGGCAGAGAGGCAGGCAGAGAGAGAGAGAGAGAGAGAGAGAGAGAGAGAGAGAAGGAAGCAGGCTCCCAGCTGAGCAGAGAGCTGGATGTGGGGCTTGATCCCAGGACCCTGGGACCATGACCCAAGCTGAAGGCAGAGGATTTAACCCACTGAGCCACCCAGGCGCCCTTCAACAAATACTATCTTAAAACGATTGCTAGTCTTTAGCTTTGATAATCTACATAGTTAGACAGAAAACTTAAAAGTATAATTTTTAAAATGCCTACTGAGGTCAACTACTCCTCCTGTAGTTGATAAAGCTATTCCCACTTCCTCCTCTGAAATGCCATACAACAATGGCAAGTACCAGCCATTCTATACATTTAACAAACGTTAATTAAAAACACCTACTTTCCTAACTCAAGGTAAAATTGCTCAGTTTCAAATGTATTTCTTAGGACTACCAGCCAAACAATTTCTTCCTCCTCAAGAAACTTCATAAAGAAAAAGCAACAGAGATAAAAAGAATAGGGACCTAAAGTATCATTAAAGTGAAAGCTCAGTCATCCCTACAGCTTTTCTTTCAATGATGCCACATTGCAGAATATCCCCAATTCTGGGTTTAATCCTGAAAAATGTAATAGAAATGGTTCTTTTAAAAATAGGGGTTCACTCTAGTTTTTCTTAGAAAAAATGCTGATAAATGTCATTAACCATTTGCCAAATGTTTCCACAGAACACTCAGATCACTGCATGTTAAAAGTGTTATGTTCTCTCTCTCTCTGTCAAATAAGTAAATAAAATCTTAAAAAGGTAGGGGGTGGTGGCGCATAGGTGGCTAGGTCAGTTAAGCATCTGCCTTCAGCTCAGGTCATGACTCTGGGGTCCTGGGATCAAGCCCCATGGTGGGCTCCCTGCTCAGCAGGAAGTCTGCTTCTCTCACTCCCTCTGCTTTTCCCCCTGCTTATGCTCATTCTCTCTGTCAAATAAAAAAATAAAATCTTAAAAATTTTCTAAAAAATTAAAAAAAAAAGGTTATATATTGTATATATTAAGCCAGATCCATAACCCATTACTGTCTGCACAGAAATCAGCCTGTGATCTTAGGGAAAACTCTATTATCCCTGTAGGGGCTGCACGTTTATAACCTGGTACCAAACATTTTAACTTAGGGGACATACAAAAATGATGTACTGAAATGGCCCCATCCAAATATACATTTGCCATCTTCTAAAAAAAAAAAAAAACACAGGTGGATGCTGAGAGGAGATCTCATCACAAGGAAAAAGAATTCTAAGTGAGGTGACAGATGTGAACTACACTTATTTCATAGTAATCATTTCACTATATGTACATATATCAAACCATTACGTTGTATATCTTAAACTAACACAGTGTTTTACATCAATTATATTTCAATAAACTTGAAGAAAAAAATCTAGTAATGCATGTAATAAATATCTTTTGCCCTTATTCGTTTAACATACACAGCCCAATTAGAGACTTTTTCACTATTTTGTTCACTTCGGTATTATCTGAATTCTTTCCAGGATTACTGAGGTAAAACACAACCGAAGGATATTTGTAAGTGTAAAACACGATGATCTGATAGACATATAAAGAGTGAAGAGTCTCCCTATGTAGTTCATTAACAACACGTTCATCACCTCACATATTTACCTTTTTTCTGATGAGAATATTTAGGTTCTACTATTCTCTTAGCAAATTTCAATTATACAATACAGTGTGGTCAACCAGTCACCATGTTATATATTAGATCCTTAGACTTTGTTATTTAAAAAATTTTTAAAAAGATGTATTACTTCTATAACCACAGAAAGTGAGAAAGACTTCTTTAACCTGTATTTATTGGGTTGCCCTCTGAATAGGGTAGCAGTTCTGTCCTTCAAGAGGAATTTTAAGAGCATTAAGTGTACTGCGTATAAACTACTGAAGGAAGAATTAGAAATTTAATTTGTAGGCAGTCAGTAATTAAGAATATATAACTCCCACAATCTAACTTACAACAATAAACAAGATTAGCGATTAGAATAAAGATGTATTTTAATAATACCAAGTCAAGAATTTTCACACACTACTGGCAAGAATCTACATAATGAAACTGATGTAGTTCACTCAACATTACCATGTATATCCAACATAAATTTGTACACATATACATCGAATGATCTAGAAGAATCCTATCAACAGTGTTCATAAAGATAAAGTGAAAATAACCCACATACCTATCCACAGGAGAACTGAAGAATAAACTATGTTATAGTTATACAACTGAAAATTATAGAGCAATTAAAAATGGAAACTATTGTTACATGTGACAACATTAATGAATCTTACAAACATAATGTTAAGGGAAAAGAGCAGACACGAAAGAATATAGACTGTGTGGTTCCTTCATACAAATTTAAAAATAGAGTAATATTATAATCTTTAGGAACGCACATTTAGGTGATAAAACTACAGCTGGTTCTCATTATTCACACTAAGTCATATGAAGTTCACTGCAAGCAAAGAATTAGCAAATACTCAATCACTGCTCCTAGGGCCGAGAGAGGGTTAGGTTCCTATGAGCCTCTGGTCAAAACATCAACTAATCAATTGTTTTATATTTAAAGACACCGTATTTAAAATATACTGTTGATTCGGGGCGCCTGGGTGGCTCAGTGGGTTAAGCCGCTGCCTTCGGCTCGGGTCATGATCTCAGAGTCCTGGGATCGAGCCCCGCATCAGGCTCTCTGCTCAGCAGGAAGACTGCTTCCTCCTCTCTCTGCCTGCCTCTCTGCCTACTTGATCTCTGTGTGTCAAATAAATAAATAAAATCTTTTTTTTTTTTTACCCGCCCCCGCCCACCTCCAATAAATAAAATCTTTAAAAAAAAAAAGTACTTTAACAGCTTTAAAAATGGCCTCTAAAATGTCACATATCTATTAAAAATACATAGTTTTTCTATAACCACATATGTATTATCTCACACACATATTTGTAATATGGCTTGAAATAATGAAATAGTAGGCAAAAGTTAGCTGTCCATCACTACAGACATTGTTGAAATCCAATGTGGTTCATCGATGCAATGAAATACCAAGAAGCCATAAAAAATACCAGAGAAACACCACGTGTACTAGTATAGCATCATCTCTATTAACAAGCTAATACATAATAAATAAGAAATGCACATGCAACAGAGTACTGTGTAACATACCACTATTTGGGTTAAAGAGAGACAAAATAATACATATACACAGAATATTTTTTAGTATATAAGAAACAGAAAACAATAAATGCCTCTGGGGAGTGAAACTGAATGGGTATAGAAGGAAACCTTATTTTTCACTGCATACATTTTTCTTTCTTTTACACTTTGTACATGTGTGCTGCCCCTCAAAATATAATAAGGTAATTCACGGGTGCCTGGGTGGCTCAGTGGGTTAAGCCGCTGCCTTCGGCTCAGGTCATGATCTCGGGGTCCTGGGATCGAGTCCCACATCGGGCTCTTTGCTCAGTGGGGAGCCTGCTTCCCTCTCCCCCTCTTTCTCTCTCTCTCTGCCTGCCTCTCTGCCTACTTGTGATCTCTCTGTCAAATAAATAAAATCTTTAAAAATATACATATAATAAGGTAATTCAAAATATATATATATATATATACACACCAATATATACATGAACATGAGAAAACTGATTATATGCCATCAATGAAAAGTTGTATGTGATAACTCAGGGGTACTTGGAACCTTAGAGGCAGAAGATACTCAGAGAGAAATTCATCTAGCACCACCATTTTCCCAGATCAGAAACTGATGCCAGTTCTGTCAGTCATTATTCATCAATTACCTGACTAGCAAATATGAAAACACAAAACTCAAGTGCTATTGAGGATATAAGCAAATAGGTACTCTTATTCAATGTCACCACAAGTATGAATTAGTATAGCATTATTCCTGCAGGGTTATTTGGCAAGCTGTCCCCAAATTTTAAATATGCATGCCTTGGATCTAGTCAAACTAATGTCAAAAAAGGGTCTTCACCAGAGATAGTAACATTACTGTGGGTGTCATACAGACTGAAGAGCACTTCCTGGCATTTAACAGCAGTGCTAAAGGTGTTGACATGTGTAGGACTGTCCTGCATAACAAATTATTCTACTCTAAATCACCAAATCCAGTATGATATATATTAACATCACTTGTAACAGTGAAAAAAAAAAAAACAGAAAACCCACTAGCTATCAAATGGCAGTAAGTTATCAGTAGGTTCACAAAAGATCAAAATTACTAAAAAGTTTTTTTACACAGTCTGAGGAAGGGCAATAACTGAAGTGCTGAATAGTGCTGAATTCAGTTTCTCTGTATGTCAAATACAGAGAAAGGGTAACTTTTATTCTGGTAAACGCAAAAGTGTATTACTTGTCAAATGATAAGGTATCAGTTTCATACACTAACACTCTCAAATATTTCCTTCTTCTTGGAAGAAGGAAAGTAAAAACCCTCTCTAGAGAGGCTATAAGGAAAAGCTAACTGTATGTGAGAAGTCTACAGTAATTACAACAGAAGTATTCCATTGTTTTATATGAAGTTCCAGGCAAATTAGAAGTTCTTGCTAGTAAGAACACAAAAATTTGAATGAATTACATAAATATTTTGGGGGGTACAGAAACTCAGACCTCTTACTTTCTTAAGACTCAAAATGCTCTCTGGTTACAAAAGAGAAGACTGTATAGCATCCATAGTATGCAATGACACTAAAGTGATTTTTTTTTTTTAAGGCATAAATCCCTAAGAAAAGAGAAAATAGGACAGAATACAACACAGCCAAAAAACTGGGGAGCTGAAAAGCAAAGGATTAAGGTCAATATAAAATGCTTACTTAAAATTTAAAAAATCAAAAAGTTGCAGTAAAATCAATTATTTAAAAATGAAAAAAATACCCAGAAAATCAGCTGAAAGATTTAAAAGTATTTTGACATCCTTAAAGAACAGAAAACAAGAATACAATTGGAGAATGTTTAACAACTTGGTAGCTATTCAGTTCACCTGACTCTTCAAATGATGTACACGTAACTTTTAAGAAAACTAAAACAGGGGTGCCTGGGTGGCTCAGTGGGTTAAAGCCTCTGTCTTCGGCTCAGGTCATGATCCCAGGGTCCTGGGATCGAGCCCCGCATCGGGCTCTCTGCTCAGAGGGGAGCCTGCTTTCTCCTCTCTCTCTGCCTGCCTCTCTGCCTACTTGTGATCTCTGTCTGTCAAATAAATAAATAAAATCTTAAAAAAAAGAAAAGAAAACTAAAACATTCCTATCAAAAGAATGTAAGGTACTTAGGTGTTTTCTTCTTTCTGTAACTGAATGGTTTCCAAGTTTTCTTCAGTGAACATCACAGAAGACATTGTCTTAGAGAAGAATGAACCTCAACCATTCTCTTTCACCAAACATAAAAATAAAGTCAAAATGGATTAAAATTCTAAATTTGAGTCCTGAAATGATAAATATCCTAGAAGAAAACCGAGGCAGTAATTTCTCTGCTATCAGCTGTAGCAATGTTTTTCTAGATAGGTCTCCAGAGGGAAGGGAAATAATAGTAAAAAAAAAAACCCTACTGGAGCTACATCAAAATAAAAAGCCTCTGCACAATGACAGAAACAACCAACAAAACTGAAAGGCAACCTATGAGAGAATGGGAGAAGATACTTGCAAATGACATATCTGATAAAGGATTAGTATCCAACATACAAAAAGAACTTATAAAATTCAACACCTCCCAAAAACAAATAATTCAATTAAAAGACGGCCAAAAGAATAAACAGACATTTCTCCAAAGAAGATATCCAGATGGTCAATAGTCACATAAACAGTGCTCACCATCACTTATCATCAGGAAATGCAAATCAAAATTATAGTGAGACACACCTGTCAGAATGGCTTAAATCAATAACACAAGAAACAACGGGTGTTGACAAAAATGTGGTAAAAGAAAAAGCCTCTTGCACTGCTGGTGAAAATGTGAGCTAGGGACAGTCACTGTGGAAAAGAATATGGAGGTTCCTCACAAAGTTAAAAATATAACTATACTTCTGCACCGCCAAAATACAACTCTCCGGGGTGCCTGGGTGGCTCAGTGGGTTAAAGCCTCTGCCTTCGGCTCAGGTCATGATCTCAGGTCCTGAGATGGAGCCCCACATCGGGCTCTCTGCTCAGCAGGGAGCCTGCTTCCTCCTCTCTCTCTGCCTGCCTCTCTGCCCGCTTGTGATCTCTCTCTCTGTGTCAAATAAATAAATAAAATCTTAAAAAAAAATACAACTATCCTACAATCCAGCAACTGTAACTCTGGATACTTACCCAAAGACTACAAAGACACTAATTCAAAGGGATACAAGTACTTTGATACAGCAGCATTATTTAATAACAGCCAAATTATAGAAATAGTCCAAGTGTCCACCGACCGATGAATGTATAAAGATGTGCTGTATATACACATAGACACACAGACAATGAAGTATTACTCAGTTATAAAAAAGAATGAAATCCCCGGTGATTCACAGACCTGTACTGCTGGGGCTAATAATACATTATATGTTAATAAAAAAATAAATACATAAATAAAAATAAAATAAATTAAAAAAATAAAAAAGAATGAAATCTTGCCATTTGCAATGACATGGGTAGAACTAGAGAGTATTGTGCTGAGCAAAGTAAGTCAGATGAAGACAAATACCGTATGACTTCACTCATATGTGGAACTGAAGAAACAAAACAAATGAGCAAAGGGAAAAAAAAGAAAGAAAGAGGTAAACCAAGAGATAGACTCATTAACTGTAGAGAACAAACTGATGGTTATCAGATGGGAGGTGGGTGGATGGGTGAAGTAGGTGATGGGGATTAAGGAGTGCAATTGTCTTTATGAGCACTGGGTAATGTATGGAAGTGCTGAATCACCATACTGTACACCAGAAACTAATATTACACTGTATGTTAACAAATCTAAATAAAACTGTAGGAAAAAAAAGACATTGACTTAGTTGTCTAAACCAACTACCTAACCTCTTTCCATTCTAACTGATCTTGATTTTTATCATTGACCAACTGTCATATGGAACCATGACTGATTTAATTCAATCATGGTAACAGTTTCCTCAACAGGGATTAGCTTACAAATGGTAAGTGACAATTCTGGCTAAGACACATGAGGGCACGAGTGCTCAGAGAGTGGTGCATGTCAGAAGTCAGGTGGGCATGGAAGGTAAGGGTTGAGGCAGGGATATTTTTTTAGAAGGTTATCTCATGGTTTTTAAGATGTCATAAGAAAGGTACTATTCTTTTCTGCCTTTGGACATCCTTTTTAGAGGCCATGAATTTTGTGGTTGTTGTAGACATCCTGGTGTCACACCACGAAGAAAAGGCCTAAGAAAAAAAGCCAACATACTAGGATACTAGAAGAGAAATACGAAAAGAAGTTGTGTGCCTGAGTTTCTGAATAAATTAAACCTAAAACCTCCATACTGCTAGATTTCTTGAAAAGAAAGAAAGTAAATGTTCATATTTCCCAAATTATTCACGTTTTACTTGCAGCCAAACACAACCTGACATGCATGTATTACTTTCATAATTAGAAAGAAAAAAAAATCAAGTTTTACCCTGTATCACTGAGTGACACAAGCTAAAACATACTACAACAGTTCAAAAATCTTGTAACTAACTGATGGATATTACTTGAAAATGCGTAAGTGCAGTTCAAGTATTCCAAACATATAGTTTAAGTAACTCTTCTGTTGAAACTTGCCAAACTTCTCTTTAATCAGGGGCAAAGGAATGTACCTTAGCTCTTGTCCTGTCTGTGCCCTCAAGCAAGACTCTATGATTTAAAATTTTCATCTTCTGACCTAAAGTTTAATATTAAAATACTTAGAGAGAATTCTTCATAAAGGTCTTTAGTCCTCAGTTCTCTGTCAAATGAAAGATACATAAATAAGGACTCTTTTTTTAAAAGTTCTTTCCAAAGGGACGCCTGGGTGGCTCAGTGGGTTAAGCCGCTGCCTTCGGCTCAGGTCATGGTCTCAGGGTCCTGGGATCGAGTCCCGCGTCGGGCTCTCTGCTCGGCGGGGAGCCTGCTTCCCTCTCTCTCTCTGCCTGCCTCTCTGTCTACTTGTGATTTCCGTCAAATAAATAAATAAAATCTTTAAAAAAAAAAAAAAAAAAAGTTCTTTCCAAACTCACTGATTTTACCTTAAAAATACATAAAATTCTCTTTATATGCTACATAATACTATTTTATATTTTTAAACTTAAATACTTAATATAAAAATTAATATGGGGGTGCCTGGGTGGCTCAGTGGGTTAAGTCTCTGCCTTTGGCTCAGGCCATTATCTTGGGGTTCTGAGATCAAGCCCCGCATCGGGCTCTCTGCTCAGTGGGGAGCCTGCTTAGCCCACTCCCTCTGCCTGCTGCTCTGCCTACTTGTGATCTCTCTCTCTGCCAAATAAATAAATAAAATCTTAAAATAAATAAATAAATAAATAAATAAAAAATATGGTGATATATACCTTCTCTCAGTAAACTAGAGTCATCAGGCCAAATATGGTCCAGCAACTTATGTTTGATGGCTGTGAGCTAAGAATGTTTTTTATGTTTTTAAAAGGTTATAAGAGTGAAAAAGAAGAGAGATTCCTGGGTGGTTCAGTAAGTTAAGTGTCTGCTTTCTGCTCAGGTTATGATCTCAGGGTCCTGGAATTGAGCCCAGCAGCAGGCACCCTGCTCAGCGGGGAGTCTGCTTCTCCCTCTCCCTCGGCCCCTACCCTACGTGTGCTCTCTCAAATAAATAAATAAAAATCTTAAAACACAAAACAAAACAAAACACTGGGGTGCCTGGATGGCTCAGATGGTTAAGTGTCTGCCTTCAGCTCAGGTTGTGATCCCAGGATCTTGGGATCAAGCTGTGCATTAGGCTCCCTGCTTGACAGGGAGCCTGCTTCTCCCTCTCCCTCTGCTGCTCCCCTTGCTTGTGCTCTCTCCCTCTCTCTGTTAAATAAATAAATGAAATCTCTAAAAAAAAAACAAAACAAAAACAAAAAACAAAAAACTTAAAAAGAAAAGGAACGCCACCTGGCTGGCTCAGGTGAAGAGCATGCGACTCTTGATCTCAGAGTCCTGAGTTTGAGTCCCATATTGGGTGCAGAGATTACTTAAATAAAAAAAGAAAAGAAAAGAGAGAGAGAAGGAGCAGATAAAGGAAGAGACAAAAGAAAACCTGAGAGAGACTGTATATAGGCTATTAAAATATTTATATGTGGGGCACCTGGGTGGCTCAGTTGGTTAACCATCTGACTCCTGGTTTCAGCTTAAGTCACGATCTCCTGATTATGGGATCGTCATGGGATCAAGCCCCAAGCTGGACTCTCTACTTAGTGAGGAATCTGCTTCAGATTCCCCTTCTCTCCCTCTCTGTTCTCCATGCACACGCATGCTTGCACTCGCTCTCATAAATTCTTTAAAATATTTATATATAACATGTTTAATGTTATATATAGTTCTCATTGTATATTAAATAGATTATGTATTTTAAATATGTATATACTTTAATTTATACTTCTTTTTAAAAAATAAAAGCAGCTGGGATCTAAGAGCCCAATATTAATACATCTCCTCTAATTTGGTTTTAAAATAAACAGTATAGGGGCGCCTGGGTGGCTCAGTGTGTTAAGCCTCTGCCTTCGGCTCAGGTCATGATCCCAGGGCACTGGGATCGAGCCCCGCATCGGGCTCTCTGCTCAGCAAGGAGCCTGCTTCCTCCTCTCTCTCTCTGCCTGCCTCTCTGCCTTGATCTCTGTCAAATAAATAAATAAAATCTTTAAAAAAAATACTAATATGGGGGTGACCGGGTGGCTCAGTCAGTTAAGCATATGCCTTCAGCTCAGGTCATGATCTCAGGGTCCTGGGATCAAGCCCTGTGACTAGCTCCCTGCTCAACGGGGAGTCTGTTTCTTTCTCACCCTCTGCCCTCACTTATGTGCAGTCTCTCTGCCTCAAATGAATAAATAAAATCTTTTAAGAAAACAAGAACACTAATATTTCACCCTAAACATGAATGTGATATTAAGAAGTATGATTTAAAAAGTAATATATGTTCATTTGGAAAGCAAAGAAAATAGGTCCCCAGAAAGAAAACAATGAAAAACCAACTTGAATTCTGCCAACCTAGAAATATAAATTTAATGGACTTTCATTCCAAGTTTATGGATAATCTTGTATCCCACTTTTTTTTAACCTAAAAGTCAATCCTGAGAATTTTCTCGAAGCATTACTCTTTAAAAACAAGTTTTCAAAAAAACAAAGCAAAACAAAACAAAACAAAAAAACAAGTTTTCAATAGCAGTAAAATGCCACTGAGAATTTAGATTGTTCCCTTTTCACTATTACAAGTGGTGCTATACTAAGCATCCTTACAGCTCTTATTTGTATACAACCATAATTACCTTATGATAAATTCTTAGAAACAGATTACTGGATAAAAGAATAAACTGAAGGATTCCAGAATTAGGTCCTCATACTGCAAAAAAGAGCTTCACTGAATCCATCCACCATCTTTTCATACAGGTATGGTTCATCCATGAGCCTTTCACAATCATTAAGGACAATAAAAGAATACTGAAAATATCCATTTTACCTTTGCCTTTGTGGGATATAAAATACCCCAAAGAAGTTTACTATATCTATTTACAATACTGTCTAGGCATATATATTTCTGTAGTTCCTTCAAAGAAAACATACTCCACTGCCCAATTATCCATTACTAGGGTATGTTTCTAGCACTCAAGACTGTCTAATAGCACCCTATTAAAACAAACAAACAACAAAACACCATCAAAACTGATGGCAAGGGGCGCCTGGGTGGCTCAGAGGGTTAAGCCTCTGCCTTCGGCTCAGGTCATGATCCCAGGGTCCTGGGATCGAGTCCCACATCGGGCTCTCTGCTCAGCAGCGAGCCTGCTTCCTCCTCTCTCTCTCTCTGCCTGCCTCTCTGTCTGCTTGTGATCTCTGTCTGTCAAATAAATAAATAAAATCTTTAAAAAAAAAAAAAAAAAACTGATGCCAAGGGCGCCTGGGTGGCATAGTCATTAAAGGCTGCCTTCAGCTCAAGTCATGATCCCAGGGTCCTCGGATCGAGACTCACATCCGGCTCCCTGCTCAGCAGGAAGCCTGCTTCTCCCTCTCCCCATGCTTGTGTTCTCTCTGCCAAATAAATAAATCTTTAAAAAACAAAACAAAAAAACAAACCCCCCCAAAATGTGATGGCAACGTCTCCTTCTCAAAGTTACCTTATCTGCACTGCTTTGTTTGTTCCTTCCCCAAATGCTGGGACATGCCCCTTTTCACAAACTAAATGCCATCATTTCAGACTTATCAAATATATGTATACATGAAAATTGGTTATCAGATGCTCTAGAATGACCCTACTTATGAGAAGAAAAGAGATACATGTGAACATGAGTTCTGGGCTAAACCTTACACATCTATCTACATAGTCTCCAGAGACCCTCAAGATACAACACACAGCCTCCTACCTAACAAAGATAACCTGTTTTTGTAACTAGAACGCTCTGCAAATTCAAATTTAAAACAATTCTGCTTTGCTTCAGTACTGCCACACCAGAGCTCATAATGGGTTTAAATGCCCAACATATTTGGCAAGAAGATAATAATTTTATATACTCAACATCAAAATACAAAAATCACATTCTCCCAGCTCCCCAAGAATACCCTGCACATGGGTAGCTCTCCTCTCTGTATTTTACTCCTCAAGAAGTCACTTTAAAGCTAGTCTCTCAGTTTACAAAAAAAAAAAAAAAAGAAAAAAAAATAGAGATATTGGTCAGGCTGGTGAAAGAAACCGGCTCAAGAATGAACAGAATGGGGCACCTGGGTGGCTCAGTGGGTTAAGCCTCTGCCTTAGGGTCAGGTCATGATATCAGGGTCCTGGGATTGAGCCCCGCCTGCTTCCTGCCCCGACCGCCTGTCTTTCTGCCTACTTGTGATATCTCTCTCAGTCAAATAAATAAATAAAAATCTTAAAAAAAAAAATGAACAGAATGCAGCCAACATAGCTCTCAAATCTGGACACTTTAACAAGCTACTATTCTTCAAACGTCAGGATGAGAAAAGATTAAAGGGCATCATACTAATAAGAAACGGTGTATGAGGTCTTGCTGTTTAAGACTTCCTTCACCATCTTGAACACATAATAGGGCTGAAAATGGGGCAGCCCTTAGTCAGCTTAGAGTCCAACTCTACAGATTTCAGCTCACGTCATGATCTCAGGGTCCTGGGATCAATCCCTGCATGGAGCAGGGCACTGGGCACAGAGTCTGCTTGAGATTCTCTCTTCCCCTCTGTCCCTCCCCACAATTCATGCTCACTTGCTCACTCTCTAAATAAATAAATAAACGGGACTGAAAATGTTTTCTCTCAAAAAAAGTTGTTTGAGGAGCAGGGATTCCAGATTTTAAGTCAACTGTGTGTATTTTTATCTTGGTTCTACCACTTACTAACTGTATGATCTTGGCTGGTTTACTCTCAAGTTTTATTTATTTATTTATTTATTAGGGGTTTTTTTTTTTTTTTTTTTTAAGATTTTATCGATTTTTTTTTGACAGAGAGACACACAGAGAGAGAGAACACAAGCAGGGGGACAGAGGTGGGAGAAGCAGGCTTCCCAATGAGCAGCGAGCCTGACGCCAGGCTGGATCCTAGGACCCTAGGATCATGACCTGAACCGAAGGCACACGCTTAACAACTGGGCCACCCAGCCATTTCATTTTCTCATCTGTACACACAGAATTTCACATGCACTTTATACAGTTACTTAAGATTAAATAAAATCATATATGAAAATGCTCTAGCACAAGTAACACTCAGTATTTATTAAATGAATGAGTGGAAAGAGAATACTCAGTTAAAGTAGCAAATTAAACACAGTCACCTGTAATAAATCTCTGTATACATGTTTATCTAAAAGTGTTTGCCACTATATACAAAATATAGCGATACATGTCTCTTATTCTAATAAATTCCTCCTTTGAATTCTGCCTTCATCCCAAGCTATTTTCACTTATTGACTATAAACACCTGCTAAACCATGTAACAACCATAAAAAAAAAAAAATCAAATATTTGCTTGAGAACAACCTGTCAGTACAAACACATTTATGGGGAGTATTATGGAATTACAAAGCATGAGCTGGTTCTTGACCTTTAAATATATTAGTAAGAATTTGCTAATACCCATTTTTTTACAACTTGATTTTCTAATCTATAAAACACTTGACATTTATACAGAAGGCAGCAAGAAAATGCTGAATACAGTGTTTTTAGAGTTGGCATCTGCCTACTTTAAAAACTTACTGAGAAATGCTGAAGTAATTCATCTTTTTCCTCCTCAATGAATCCCCCAACTGACAGTGCTTTAGGGCGGTGGTCCACCACCATGTGATTCAGTGAGCCCCTTCCTCTTCCTCCACGGCCTCTGCCTCTTCCTCGACCTTGAGAGGACATGGTCTTTCCTCGACCCACAGGTAAAATACCTAATCGTGCAGCCTGAATAACAATAAAAGGTAGAATATAATACACATTGTCAGACTGAACCTTGGAAAACAGAGGAAGAAAAAAGTATTATCTGAGGTGTTAACCATAGTGGGTAACTCCTCTTAAATCTCACCTCAACCTGTAATTGACTGAGTTTTTTCCGTAACTCTGTTGTGTCTTCTCCTGAGGATAGCCTCTTGTGAAGGTCCAGTTCAGTATCTAATAGTTCTTTCTGAGCCTTTGGAAAAATTAAGAGTAAAAATGTATTTGTTTAAAAAAATGTTAGATAACATCTAAGACCTTATTCAGAATATTATACTTACAGGATGACACATCTCTTTTGGCAAAATGAGAATAAGAGGATGCAATAAACCTGAGTGTTTTAGGGAAGGTTAACTGTACAAAAACACAGAGAGTATACTGATACCAATAAAAAATAATAAGCAGTATTATTGCTTAAGATGGCCTAAGATTCAGACCTTGGAAATAGTCAGCTGAGAATAATTTTCTGATAGTAAAGAGTCATGAATGAAACACAGGCAAAATAGATTACACAGCAAATACTCATTAATGATACAAACATAAATAATAGCTACATAATGCTTTCAGATTTGAACCCTACAACTATCGTCATTCTCTTTTTGGTATGAGGGACAAACTGTCTGTCTTTAGATGGAGTGACTGTGAGCGAATTTCTTACCCCCTACATATACTCTCTAATTTTTTAAATGTGTCTATGTTCCTTCTATAATTGGGGGACATTTCAATAAAAGTATTTTATTGTATTTTTTTCAAAATAATGTTGATGAAATAACTTTATATCCTCCAGTAATAAAGAGTCACAATTTCAAATCCATTATAATACGGTACATAAAAATTTGCATTCTATATATCTGGTAAATTTTTTATTCCAAGTTCCTAAAGGTCCAGAAATGAATCTAAAACTCCACTCAGGGATGTGGTATAATGGAACCACTGTGTACAGCAAGTATTCTCCTAGGGTAAGGAAACAAATGGTAATTAACAAAGTAAGACTTACATGGATCTAGAACTTCTGATTAATCTTTTCAACAGAATACCACATTTTTACCCATATAAAGCTGATGATACCTTTTGAATATTAAGAGAGATAGTTCCATTATACTATAATATTAGAAAAACAATTCATGTAACAGGAAAACACACTTTTTTCTTGCCATCACTCTAGCAATTTCATCTTCAGAAAAGGGAGCCCAAAATCCAGTTAAAAAACACATCTTTGGGGCGCCTGGGTGGCTCAGTGGGTTAAAGCCTCTGCCTTCGGCTCGGGTCATGGTCCCATGGTCCTGGGATCGAGCCCCAAGTCGAGCTCTCTGCTCGGCAGGGAGCCTGTTTCCTCCTCTCTCTTTGCCTGCCTCTCTGCCTACTTGTGATCTCTGTCTGTCGGATAAATAAATAAAATTTAAAAAAAAACAAACAAACAACAAAAAAACCCCACATCTTTAAAGAGGGTATTAGCACCTCTTTCAAAGAGAGTACACAGAATATATAGAAACATTAAAAAAAAAACTGTCATTCTAATTGTCTCCCCATTAGACTATTAGCTACCTAAGGCTTCCAGTGTATTTTCAAAGAGCAAAGCATGTAACAGATGTTCAACAGTACTATGCTGAATGGAAAATAAAATTGATACCTCTGTTTTTGTCTTTACTTTAGATGGTGTGGAGACTGCAGAAGATGTTTTTAATTCATCTTTCAACTGTGAGATCTTTTCACCAAGCTCTTTCAAAGTCTTCATTATATTTGCTCTCTCTTCTGGTTTCATGTTTTTGTTCTTTTCTAGCTTAGATATTAGCATCTATAAAATAAGCAGAAAAAAGTAAAACTATGCTTAGTAAATTTTAATATAAATAACGCTTATAAACTTTACTATGAGGGATATCTCTGTAAAATCAATTATATCCATCAATTCCAGCAGGCAAATAATGAGCTCATCTCACCTTCTGGCATTCTATTTGTTTTTCTAGCACTTCTTGCCTCTTTTTCCTCATGTCTTGTTGTAGCTTCAATGCTTCCTATAAGAAAAGATTAAAAGAATCAGTAATGGATAATAAAATTTGCCAACATTTGCATATATCTGATAAAAGATCAACTCAATTCTTCCGGGTCATCCCTATGCTGTTCAAGAAAAATTTTGCTCCTAATCAAAAAACAGCTGAAACCAGAAATGAAACCTTTCAATATATTTTCTGTATGAGAGTTTATATTTATAACTGTACTTGAAAAAATATTTAAAATGCCAAACACTGTATCTATGACATTTACATTCACTTGAATAATGTAAATGTATTTATGAAGAAAAATAAGATTTGTTTTCGTTTGCCAATGTAAAAAGCCAATCTTTATTTTCCAAGTTTAATGTTTAAAAAATGTGAGATGAAGCTAGAGGACAGAAATCATAGCAAATTCTATGGATCTCTGCCAGGAAAAAATTGCCTCTCACCCCTCTCTATTAATCAAATCTCCAATTATACTGGGATAATACATATAAATATCTATTTGAAAAACTCATATGAGTTTAAAATCTAAAAAGATAATGCAACTCAGAACTGAGTCATATGAGTAACAACGACATAGATGTTTTACTTTATGTGAAATATTTTCTAACTTACAAATCAAGAGAGGAATTAAAAGAGGAAATAATGAAATAAAACTGCTTCTTTACCTTGGAGGAAAAAAACAAAACAGGACAACTCAGTGTTCTTTATTTCTATATGGAAAGAATTCTTTCCTTGTGATTCATGTAGCCAGTGAAAGGCAACAGCAAAATATTTTTTTGTCTCTTCTTTTTTTCAAATATACACTACATCCAGAAGCAGCTAAATAAACATTTTAATGTAGTTTCATAACAACATAAGCTATTCAAATGTGTTAACATAATCACTTAGGAATTCAACGGGTCATTTCCTCTTTAAGGAAATTAGAATCAAGGCTGTTACCTGCTTCTTTTTAAGAACTTCTTGAACATCATGAGATTTAGACCCTGAACAAAGTTTTGAAGGTGTCTTTAAGTTTGAGGAGCTGTAAATCATTTTTGGATGGCCTGGAGCTGAAAATATCTATGAAACACAAATATAATTAAATTAAATTTTAGAAATGCTTTCAAGTAATTTTTTAGAAAGTCTGCATGTATTTGTTTTTTTTTTTCAGGAGTTAAAACTTTTTTTACATTTAAAAACTTCACTTATGAGATTTTTATGTATACATAAATTCAACTGTCACTCAAATAAAAAAACAAAAATTAATTTTAGCAATAACGTTTTTTGGGATACAATCACATTATTCCTCTTCTCCTTACATTTTTTTAATTGAAAGAAAAAGAACTGCAGCCCCTTATTATCTAGGAGCTGGCCAACTATTCTGGGTGAGGCCTTACTGTCCTGTTAAACAAAAACAATTTCACAGAGTATCAACCTCCAACAAGGCCATTCTTGAGACCAGGATGGGTCAAGACAAAAACAAGACTACTCCACAATCATGACTGAACCGACACAAAAAAGAGGAATACTAACTAAACAATAAAAACAAATAAAGATCTATCTCACCTAACAGGAATGACTGCAGCTTCTTTACCAATTACAGCTTTAGCTTTCATTCTAGTTTTCCCTCCTTCTAGGTTAAGACTAACTGAGACATCCTCCAAATCACCTAACACAAGATTAAAGTACTTTGTAAACATAATCTTATTGTATTTAATAAAATGCTACATGAATTTATAATCAAACATAAGACAAGTAGTTAGTTCACAGATCTGAACAAAGTAGTGGTCATCTCTACTGTGCTAGTTTTGGTATTTAGATTCCTTTCCCCTTCTGAACAGACCACTGTCCAGTTAGTCTTCCCTTAAGGCACAGAACTACATGATATAGTACAATCTTGCTGGTTCAAGTCTTTCCTAACATAGGCTCCTTTTAATTATTATTAATTAAATATATAAGGGACAAAAAATATAATATCAAGAAATTCACAGAAACTTCAATTGTGTAAATATTAAATATTCATAACCATATACAAAATTTCTCTCCATCATACTTCTCTCAAGAGTTAACTGTTGTTATTAACTATTAATTAATTATTTATTATTAATTGAAGGGACAAAGAATATAATATTGAGAAATTCACAGAAACTTCAACTGTGTAAATAATATCATTAACTATTCATAACCATATACAAAACTTCTCTCAATCATACAGTAGTCAACTATCCTCAAAATTAAGCTACTTTAACTATACAAGAGTCTCTGAAGTATAGCAGGAACCCTACGTAGCTGAAATTCATGTTCTTATTTATTAAAATAAAAATGGCAGCACCTTCAATTTATTAAGCACTATAGTACATATTAAACACTCCCCTTCCATGCTTTACTAACACGAAACTTTTCAACTTCCATAGCAACTCAATTTATTGAAAACATGACCCATGTTTTAACAACATGAAAATTTTCAATCTCCACAGCAACTCAATTTATTGAAAAGGAAACCAATGTTCCCAAGTTATCTAATACATCAGTAAGAGGCAGGTCAAGTCAATCAGGGCCGTCTGACTTCCAAATGTATAACTGTCTTTGTTTTGGTATCTTTTTATAATGGAATTTTTAAAACAAAAGAGTTATATTACCAATTTGATGTATCCATCATTAAGCACCACCAATTATCAGGACATAAAATACAGTAGTTTCCCCTTATTCACAGTTGGGCTTTCCATGCTTTCAGTTACGTGAGGTCAACTGTAGTCTGGAAACAGATGACCCTCTGACTCATCAGAAGGTCATCAGTAGTCTAACACTACGTCACAATGCCTGTATCATTCACCTCACTTTACCTCAACATATAGGCATTTTATCACCTCATACCATCACATGAACAAGTACTAATATAGTACAATATTTTGAGAGCAACCTCTCTTTTATTAAAGTATATTGTTATAATTGTTCCACCTTATTATCGTTGTTATTCATTTCATTGTGCCTAATTTATATATTAAACTTTATTATGGGTAGAGATATACAGAAAAAATATTAGGATTTGGTACTTTCTATGGTGTCAGGCATCCACTGGGTGTCTTAGAAAGTATCCCCTGCAGTTTAGGGGAGACCATTATAATCCTGTTTTACTTAAATCCCCAACTCCACATTCATACCGAAACACTGCATTGTTTTATCTGTAAATATTTCAGTTGTATCATTAAAAAATACGGACCTCTTTTATAAACATAACCACAATACCATCATCACACTTAAAAAACAGTAACTCCTTAATATGATTAGATATTCACATCCTAAGATTATATTATAATTTTCTAAACATTTTTTCCCATTAAGGTCCATCTACTGACACTGGTTATATCTCTTTTAAGTCTCCTGTAAAACTGTTTCATTTCCCATCTCTTTTTCTTGCAAATTGTTAAAGAAAACATGTCACTCATCCTGCAGTATTCACCACAGAATTACTATGATACTCTGGTTAAGACATTCCGCTATCCTATGAATGTCCTTTAAATCAGTGAGGAACAGATCTACAGCCTTTACGACAATTTCTCATTCTTTGACAGGATTCTAGAAATCTCTCACAACTTCATTTTCTGGATGGATAAAATATTCTAGGATCATCTAGAATACTGTCAGCCCTAGATCTGGGGATAGCCATTTCTTCAAGAACCCCTGGTTCTAAGTGCTTGGGAGGGGGCAGGGGGTCATTAATATCCTTGGAAGGATTATTATTTCCAGATCTTTTCAGTGAGCAGAATTAAGCAATGTTCTAGAGTTTTTTTATTGCTTGTTTTTTAAGATAAAACAGTATCTGATTTTGTAACAATACAGTTGATCCTTGAATAACTCAGGAGTTTATAAGGGGTGCTGATGCCCCACCCCACAGCCAAAAATCCATATATTTAACTTCTGACTCCCCCCAAAACTTAATAGCCTACTGTGGACCAGAAGGCTTATTGATAACATGAACAATTAACACATACTTTGTGTGTTACATACTGTATTCTTACGATAATAAATTACAGAAAACATTTAGAAAATTCTAAGAGAAAATACATTTACAGTCTTTACTGTAATTATTTTAAAAATTCATATTTAAAAGAGCCCAGACGTCCATCAATAGATGAACGGATAAAGATGTGGGGGGAGTGTGTGTCTGTGTGTGTGTATATACACTCAGCCATCAAAAAGAATGAAATTTTATGGGACACCTGGGTGGTTCAGTTGGCTAAGCATTTGCCTTTGGCTTAGGCATGATCTCAGGGTCCTGGGATTGAGCCACCCATAGGTTTCCTTAATTGGCAGGGAGCCTACATCTTCCTCTCCTCCCTGCTCGTGTTCTCCCTCTCTCTCAAATAATAAATAAAATCTTCAAATAAAATAAAATAAACTTATCTGAATAACTTTAAAAACATAACCGTGTACCAGAAAAGAATTCTTTAAAAAAAAAAAAAAAGAATGAAATCTTGTCATTTGAAACAATGGGAACTACAATGCATTATGCTAAGCAAAATATAAGTTAGATAAAGATAAATGCCATATGATTTTACTCATATGTGAACATAAGGGAAGTGAACGAAAAATAAAACATTATAAAAATGAAGAAGGAGATAAATCATCTGGGTGCCTCAGTGGGTTTAGCCTCTGCCTTTGGCTCAGGTCATGATCCCAGACTGAGCCTGGGATTGAGCCCCGCATCAGGCTCTCTGCTCAGCAAGGAGCCTGCTTCCCTCTCTCTCTGCCTGCCTCTCTGCCTATTTGTGATCTCTCTCTGTCAAATAAATAAATAAGATAAAATAAAAAAACAAGGGAGAGACTCTTAACTACAGAGAACAAACTGAGGGTGGCTGGAGGGGAGGAAGTGGAAGGGTGGGGCAACAGGGTGATGGGCATTAAGAAGGGCACTTGATGTAATGAGCCCTGGTCTTCTATGCAACTAATGAATCACTAAATTCTACCCCAAAATTAATAATAAACTACATGTTAACTAACTTAATTTAAATAAAACCATAAACAGATAGACAAGTATATAGAAAAGTAAATACTAAAGTTCCATGTTCAGGTGGACCTGGCACAATTCAAATCCAAGTTGTTCAAGGATCAACCATAGTTTCAATTCAAAGCAGGACTACAGTGTTTTTACTTAACCTCATCTACCATATACTTCTTTTCAACCACATTAAAAATCTCAGTTGTCAGTGACAATATAATCCATTTGATTTAACCTACAATGCTCACAAACCAGCTTCAGAATACCAACATTGCCAACAACATGACTGTTAAAAAATACTTTGCAGGGGCACCTGGGTGGCTCAGTGGGATAGGCCTCTGCCTTTGGCTCAGGTCACGATCTCGGGGTCAGGCCCCACATCAGGCTCTCTGCTCAGCGGGGAGCCTACTTCCCCTCTCTCTCTACTTGCCTCTCTGACTACTTGTGATCTCTGTCTGTCAAATAGATAAACAGTATCTCTAAAAAAAAAAATACTTTTTAAAAACTGCTTTTTGTTGGGGGGCCTGGGTGGTACAGTTGGTTAAGTTTCCAGCTCTTGGTTTCAGCTCAAGTTGTGATCTTAGGGTCATGGATAGGCTCTAAGCTCAGTGCACAGTCTGTTTGGCTTTCTCTCTCCCTTTCTCTGTCCATCCCCACAATGTGCTCATATACGCTCATGCGTAAGCGCTCTCTCTCTCTCTCAAAAAAATAAAATTTTTTAATTGCTTTTTGTCCTCAGGGTTTATCTCACTATGAATATATAGTCAAGTAACTGTGTTTTAAAGCCTTTTATGCAAACATCAGTCAATTTGTCTTTTCTTTTTAATTTTTAGAGAGGAATTTTTTCATTTTATTTTATAACTGCATTCACCATTTACATGGTTCCAAGACAAATTTCCAAAACCAGACATAGTCAAAGTTGTCTAGTTTCTTCTTTTCTTGTTGTAACCATCAAGATTTAAATTTTAGAAATTAAAAAAATTTGTTTCAAATTAATTTTAGGAATTTTTATTCCTATCAATAAGCAAATATTTATATGTGTTCATTGGACCTACTTGTTTATACTAACAGGGCTGACTATATATGTTTTGTTCCATTTTACTCTTCTTTTTACCTAGTACATACTGATGATCACCGCATGGTTCATATGAAGATACTTCTCTTTCCATTGTAAAGTTGCACATATGCTAGTCTATGAATGTACAATTACATTTTAAGTAACTAGTCCCCTACTGATGGACATCTGGGCTGTTTCCAGTCTTTTGCTATCATCATAAAGAGCTTACAACTACTAGTCTTGTACATATATTTTTTCATAGTTTGACAAATATACTTTTGGCATACATTCTGAGGGGGAGGATTACTGATTTAGAATAAATGTATACATAATTTTGCCAGACACTGCCAAATTTGCTTTCATGGCATTTCCATCGGCATCTAAATATCAGATCTTTTTGGAAATTATCCTAGCTTATTATGTAACTTAAAAATGGATCTAATTTTATCTTTTCTATATGGCTATCCAGTTATCCATATACCATCAATCAAAAAGTCCATATTTTCCCCACTGGCCTAAGATACTGTTTTGACATCTAAAAATTCCTTTTTGCAAGCGAGTCTGTTTCTTGTCTTTTATTCTGTTCTCTTAGTCTATCCATGTGCCAGTATCAACTGACTTGGTTATACAGACTTCATAATATTTTTTACCATTTAGTAGGGCTAGCGCTAGTACCTCCTTGTTCTTTTTCAGAATTTTTCAGGCCCTCTTTGAAATAATCACCATTGTGGAAAGTCACCATACAGATATATTCCTAAAGCAAAGAAACTTCTTAAAATATATTCCAAAGTTTGACTTCCAATTACAACAGAATCTTCTTCATTATGTTCTTATTTAAAGAGGAAAAGAAACAGACTAAGAATGACATCTTCCTATTAATAAGTGTTTAAAATCTTCAAATTTCTACTTCACTTTGAGTAGGAAAAAAAATTTAACTGCCCATTTCCAGCATAATCACGGAAATTAGAGAAGTCTACCTGCCACACTCAGGTTAGCTCTCACATTTACCTTGATTGAAGAAACAAGACATTACAAATCTGGATGAAAGTCAATGTCTTAATTTCTCTCTGTCACTAAACAGCTTTAAATAATCTGTAATACGGACCTGGCAATCCTCTCCAGCACCACCTGACTGACTCAATAAGTGTGATGCGTCAGTCTGGTTACCACTTGCATGTCCAAGACGATGCTTAACAGGAACTTTGTTAAGAACATAGGCACCCGATGTCTGCGGTTTACTCATCATCTGCACACAAAATAAGCACATATGTGATCAAAGTTTTTAAAATGCCAGGAATAATACAAATTCAGGGTGGTGATTACCATGGGGAAGAAAATAAGGAAATGAGAAGGGAGGGTGCTTCAATTACCCATAAGTTTTATTTTTTTTAAGTGGTAGATATAGAAATGATTGCCATTATCCATACTTCTATGGATGTCTGAAAAATGTCATACCAAAATGCATGCATATATGTATATATGCTCATACAGATAAAAATTTCTAATGATTTTTTCCAATGTTCCCTTTCAGGGATTTGGGAGTTTTAACTAATGGTAGCTTTTAACAATAACAGAACTGGGTCTAATAGATCACAAAGGTGACAGTATCACTTTAATACACCATGTGGCCAACATCCAGGGGAAGCACTTGCCTTTGAGCTCTAACATGAAGAGGGAGAGAGACAAAAGAAATCCAGGTTTAGGTGCAAATAAAAAGGATGATGAATGAAGACTATGTATGATAAGAATTCCTTTTTAAAAATCTGAATGCATTTAACTGAAACAAGAGAACACTAGGAAAAGGTTTATCATTATCATCAATATTGGAATGGCTCTACTGCACAGTAGTTTGTTCTTTCCTTCCTTCATCTAGTCATTCAAGTCTATCAAACAGCGCCAGGCCTTGTTTTAGGCATGCAAGACAGAATGAGTAAAACAGACAAAAATCCCCATTTTCTTGGAGTTTACGTTTCAGTTCTAGAAAGTTTTAAGGGCATTTTAAAAGAGTTTTCTAAATGGAAAAATTAAGACAGAAGAGTGGGTATAAGGATGACTGATTCTAACACAAAACAAAGCAAAAGTTCTAGATCCAAAGTTGTTTGTTAGTGGACAGTTACTACATTTTAGTGTTGAGAAGAATCACTAAGCATATTTCTTTAAACATGTAGATTTATGGGCCTCCTGGAGACTGGAGACTGGAGACCTGGAGACTGACTCTGTCAGTTTGGGGAGATAAGGCCCAGGAATTTGTACCCAGGTAATTAACACTAGCATTAGAACTTCAAGGTTCCTAAAAATCATCTGGAGCTTGCTTAGGCACTAACCATAGTGATTCTGACTGAATAAGGTGGGGTGAGGTCCAAGAAAATGCATGTCTAATAAGTTCTGAGGAGATGAGATGCTGCTGTCTGCAGATAAAACTGAGTGGCTTTAATGTAGAAGACGTAAGGACCCAAACTGAGAAATAATGATCTAGATCAGGGTGGGACTAAAGGACCTGCCATTCTCTGTGATTCAATGGATTACCTTCTGGATACCCCCATGTACCGTTGAGGGAGGAGACTGGGCCACCAGCACCTGCTGCTGATGAAGGTGCTGTGGCAGATGATGGTGCTGCTGTGACAGGTGACTAAGTGTTTGCTGTTGCTGCAGGAGTAGCTGTGTTGGAGACTGTAGTGCTGGCTGCTCATTATTTTCTCTATGCCACAGAACTCGAATGAATCGATTGTTTAGAACTGCTTCAGTGCTGGAAATGGCTTTCCTGGCCTCCTCATTGGTAAGATACTGGATGAGGGCTGCTTCTGGATCTCCCTTAAAAGCAACCTGTAAGAAAAAACAAAAGCATCAATAAAAACCCCACAGAAATTAACAAACAGTTAAATTCAAGTAAACTATTGATAAATAATTCAAAAGTAGAGAAGAGGGCTGCCTGGGTGGCTCAGGTGGTTAAGCATCTGCCTTTAGCTCAGGTCATGATCCCAGAGTCCTGGGATCAAGTCTTGCATCGGGCTCCCTGCTCAGTGGAGAGCCTACATCTCTCTCTCTCTCTCTCTCTCTCTGCTTCTCCTCCTGCTTATGGTTCTCTCTCTCTGTGTCAAATAAATTTTAAAAATATTTTTTAAAAAAAGTAGGGGCGCCTGGGTGGCTCAGTGGGTTAAGCCACTGCCTTCGGCTCGGGTCATGATCTCAGGGCCCTCGGATCGAGTCCCATATCGGGCTCTCTGCTCAGCAAGGAGCCTGCTTCCCTCTCTCTCTTTCTCTGTCTGCCTCTCTACCTACTTGTGATCTCTCTCTGTCAAATAAATAAATAAAATCTTTAAATAATAATAAATAAATAATAAATAAATCTATATATATATATTTATATATATATTCAAATATATATATATATTTATATATACATATAAATATATATATATATTTTTTTTTTAAAGTAAACAGCCTGCTGAAATCCACTCTGATGCTTTCTAAATAAAGTTCTCCATCCCTCTAAAAGATAAAATGCATATTTTCCAAAATTATACATAAAAGACTATTATTCACCAAATAATCCTAATAATGTTACCTAACCACTTGGGGAAAAGTTGTTAGATCCCTTCTGGATATCTTACATTCAAATAAACTCCAGAAAAAGAAACTATTTTACAATAATAAACAAAAAACCTAATAAAAACACAAAAGAAAAAAAGGTGGGTATGGGTATAATCTGAGTGTTTGGAAAACCTTTTTATGCATTCCTATAAAAGTAGAATCCATAAAGACAAAGAATAATAGATTCTACCACATAAAATTTTAAAATCTGTCATTCCAAATATGCCCTAAACTAAATGATGAATAGAAAAAGTATTTTTAATATATATGACAAGCCATGGCTTAGAAAATCACTACCATAAATGCCTTCATAAAAAACAGGCAAAGACAATAAGTATATCTAAAAAACAAACAAACAAACAACAACAACAACAACAACAATAACAACAACAAAATGCAAAAGATCTATACAAATTAGAAACCTATTTAAAAAAAGGAAATTAAAACAAGTATAATTTTTCACTTACAAAACTGGCTAAAAAAATTTTAATGGATCCATATTACAGTACTGATGATGCCTCATACAGTGCATTTAGGAGTATCAACTGGCACAACCCTTTTGGAGAACAATTTGGCAGCTCAAATAAAAAGTCTTAAAGCTCCCTTTAATTCAGCAATTCATCATAAAAAAATAATGAAGGTTTAGCGACAAGGAGGCTCACCACAGCATTGTTTTTACATAAAGCAACAAAAACAGAAATTCCCCAAAACGAAGAAAAGTAAATAAATTACAGTCTATTGCTAGGGACTGATTTATGACCCACCTCCCAAATTCTTATGTTGAAATCCTAAGCCCCCACAGTATGACTACATTTGGAGATAGGTCTTTTAGGAAGGAATTAAAGTTAAAAATCATAATAGTGGGACCCTAATCAGATGGTACTGGAAGCCTTATAGAAAGAGAAAGAGATCTCCCTCCCCTTCCACAATTCAAGGACACAGCAAGAAAGTGGCCATCTGCAAAGCAGAAAGAGAATCTCATCAGGAACCAAATTGGCCAGCACCTTGATTTTGGACTTCCGCCCAAATAAGTTTTTACTGTTTAAGCCACAAAGTCTGTGATATGTGTTAATGGAAACCAGACAAGACTCATTTACCAAACTACATTAAGCCATCTTATTTTTCTTAATGCTATAAACAATCATGACCTAGGAAACATGTAAGAGATAAAAGGTAGTCAGAGACATTTGGTATATATTCTTAAAGAGTGTATTTTTAAAAGAGAACATGTGTATATGTGCGTATATGTGTTCTTCCATACAAACACTATGTCTTTTCATTAAAATATTAGTAATTTTTACTGCAAAAGTAATAAGATTGAGGTGATTTTTTTTCCACTTTTGTTTAATGTATTTCCAAATCATCTATAAAACTAAACATGTACTACATTCAGGGACCAAAAACTGCTTAAAAAATCTCCAAAAAAAAAAAAAATTCTTTCAAAAAGAATTGAGTTCTTTGGAATATCAAATTTCCTAATACTATTTTTTAAACTCCGTTATATAAATCACATTTTGGTTTGATGACAACATTAACTAACAGGGGTGACTAACTGAAATGGAAAATTAATGAGGCCTTCAAGTACTCTCAATTACAGCATAACACTCAACCACAAATTCATAAATTGGAGACAGAATACAAAAGCTACTATTTATGAGATATTAGACAACATGTTACACTGCCAAAAATTCTTAAGAGTAGAACCATCCTTAACAAAATTAGTATTTCACTACAATATAAGAGTCATTCAATAGACAAAATTACAATCTTAGAAATTAACAAAAATCTCACCTACCTAATTAGAATACTAATAAAGCAGATTAGAAAGTCATTTGTCCAGGAATAGCACTATGAACAAAAATACACCAACTAGCCTCTGTGTCTTCAGGAAGAAGTTGAGGATAAGAAACAAATGCATTAAAAAAAAAAAAAATTCAGCTTAACAATTTCATCATGAAGTTGGGTTAAGGGCTATACAGTGGAGCTTAAAACATGCACCAGAGATAATCACACTAATTAATCGCTCTTTTAAGCAAAGTGAACGGACAAGAATATTTCAAAAATGCATAAAACCACATTAATTCTGTCACCAACCTAGCCACATTTACCTGGATGTTTACAATAGTTCCAAATTTGCTGAAGTGTTCATTGAGCTTGGTAATGTTGTTCAATTCCTGAGGGATTTTCTTGACTTCTAATTTGGTGTTTGTATACTGATTCTTTCTCAAGAATCCTGGTTTACTCTGACTGTTATTCCCTTGCCTGAAAAGAATATTAACAGATCCTGATTAATTCCCCCACCTTATGCCTAGCCACGGAAAAGGTCAACAAATAATTCAAGTTTATATTTTTAAAGCATCATCTGGAAGACATTCTTATATTCCTGGGAAATTAGTTAACGTTCTTCAGCAGCAATTACTAAATAATTCTCGTATCTTCCTCGTTACATAGGAACAGAAGAGGTAGAGAGAAAGAAAGAAAGAAAACTGAATGGCAAAAGATCATAAAATGAAAGAGGCCCAAATGAGATTTAAAATTATATACTAAAAAGATCCACCACAATTACCAAGGAGTCTAACGTTAAAGCAAGGAAAGAACATCATTTTTTTATGAAGTGCTTTTCAGCTTCCGCAAAAATACCTAAGTTTTTCTTCTTTTCCATTCACTTTCAGTGTCTCAATAATTAATACCGGGCTAGACCTATTTGTAGCAAATATAAATTACTAGTATCTATTATTAATATTCTGTTAGCTCTTCCATTTTTAAGATGTTCTAATGATTTCTCTGGGAACCCTAACTTTTGAGACACATAGTTTGAAACTCATTAATGACAACTCTTAATTTTATGAATTTACTAATGCACACAAAAATAACAAAAACACCAAGTAGATGTTACTAAGTAGCAAATTATCTTACTTTCCAAGCCAAGGTTTCTTTGTGAGCGGCCCTTCCAAACCACTTATAGCTCTTTTTCGGCTATCTGGTTCAAGAACTACTCTGGTTATGTTGCTATTAATTGAAACAGGAACTGGTGGTTCAGTTTGGATGACAATGTTAGCAGCTGTTGGAAAGAAAAATTAACATTATTAACAAGGCACAGTATTTGGGGGAATTTCAAATGATTAAAATATTTAGCTTAAAAGCTAAAAAAGCAAAGTGAATAGCACCCAACTACCGTTTCCTTTTCAGAAATGCTTAACAGAAAAAATTATCAATGGCCTCCTTTTTTCTCCTCTGCTAAGAATACAATATCCAAGTTCAAAAAGTCATTGGCAACTCCAATGTAAAAACTGATTCAGTCCTCCTTTCTCTGCCTGTCTGTCTGTATACTTGTGATCTCTGTCAAATAAATAAATAAAATATTTTTAAAAAGCGGGGGGGTGCCTGGGTGGCTCAGTTAAAGTTAAAGCCTCTGCCTTCGGTTCAGGTCATGATCTCAGGGTCCTGAGATCGAGCCCCGCATTGGGCTCTCTGCTCAGCGGGGAGCCTGCTTCCTCCTCTCTCTGCCTGCCTCTCTGCCTACTTGTGATCTCTCTCTGTCAAATAAATAAATAAAATATTTTAAATAAATAAATTAAATCAAAAACTGATTTGGGCAATGATCCTTAAAGAATGCAAAAAAAAAAAAAAAACTTTTTAAAAACTCCAGTAGAAAATTGTTAGAGAACAAGATTTTTTAGAAAATTTTTTTAAAGAATTTATTTATTTGAGAGAAAGAGAGAAGGCGCGTGTGAGAGAGAGAAAGAGAAAGTGTGCACATGTGCATGGAGCACAAGCAAGGGGGACAGAGGAGAGGGAGAAGCAGACTCCCAGCCACCTGGGTGAACAGGGTGCTGGATGTGGGCCTGGATCTCAGGACCCTGGGATCATGACCTGAGCTGAAGGCAGACACTTAATGACTGAGCCACCAAGCAGCCCCTGGAAGCACTTCATTTAGAAGAAAGAATACAAGCTTTGGAGTCAAAGACCTGAATTTGAATTCCAGCAGAACTGACTGAGCCACTCAGGTACCCCGAGAGCAAGATATTTATGTGGTGCCAAAGTACCACTCCACAAATGATTACACTACAAAGGACAGATCTAATACTTATCACCTCAGGCAAGCAATCAAAGAACTTAGCACCATAAATAGAGTGAAATTATTTGTATTCTTATGTGATTTAACAAAACCCTGAACCACTCAGACAGGATTATTACTATGGAATTACGATTCTCTTAAGTATAGCAACGAGACTATGCTTATATAGGACCACACCTTACTCTTGGATGTAAAATAAAGGATCCAAAGTGCTCAATCTCTACAATATACTTTCAAGTAGTTGAAGAAAAAAAAGTGAAGGGAGAAAGGAAGAAGAAAGAGAAGAATGTGCATGTATACAAGCAAGCATTCACACCCAAAGGTGACTACACGTAACAAATGGTGAACCTAAGGTATTCGGGTGTTTATTGCATTTCTTTATTTTTTATAGGTTTAAAAGTTCTCAAACTCAAAAGCTGGGAGGAAAATCCAAAGCCAATACTATAAACTGGTATATTTCATTAACAACATTTACGACTAAAATACTTGGATTTTTTTGTATTTATTTGACAGAGAGACACAGCGAGAGAGGGAACACAAGCAGGGGGAGTGGGAGATAAAGAAGCAGGCTTCCCACCAAGCAGGAAGCCTGATGCAGGGCTTGATCCCAGGACCCCGGGATCATGACCTGAGCCGAAGGAAGACACTCAACAACTTAGCCACCCAGGCGTCCCACGACTAAAATACTTAGAGAAAGTGAACTTACAATGGCCTATCTGTGGACAGGAAGAGGTGTGTTGAATAAAAAATTAAGTAACACAAATCCACGCCTGATATAGTCTCAATATTCTCCTTAACTTTCGTAACTCCACCAAGGTAAAACACAGAAAAGAGTAACATGTAGGGCTAGAAGTTAGGGTAAGAATGAGGGGTGGGGGTAGTATATTCCATTTCACTGTGTGACGGGGAAATTGTGATGCAAGTTCATTCATTTAACATTTATTTCTTCAAAAGTTGCTAGAGCTCCAACAATTATATTAGACCTTATGTGTAAATCAGTGAATAAAGTAACTATGGTCTCTGCCCTGTTATAGCCTTTGTTTTTAGAAGCCTAATGGAGAAGATAGCAATTGTGATGGCATAAAGCATTCTAGAATTTGAGATGCCGTTATATTTTCCCTAGAACACTTATGATTACCTCTTAACATTGCTCAGTGCTTTTCTTTACTGAAGTATTTTATAAGGAAAGAGATATATAGCTAGAATTTTGGTGACTTGCCAACATGACAAACCAAGCCTGTTGTACAAAAACCACAAGACTTCTATCTGAGTGAGATTATCCATGAATTACTATACATGAATGTGCACAAAGACCAGACTACTGGCAAAAGGAAAACATGAATTTCTGAGGATATGATCTTCCCACTAATTTCAAATAATTTGGTAATAATTTAGGCATTATAGTACAGAAGGTAAAAGCACATTCTTCATTAGATATGCCTGGGTTCAAGTTCCAGTTCTGTCATTAATTGCTGTGTAACCTCGGGCAAGATCTTTAACCTCTCTAAGCCTCAGTGTCTTTATCTATAAAAAGAGAATAAATACAGTACCATTTTTCAAGGAGTTATAGGAAAGGAATAAAAGACATTCATACATATAAAAGCATTTGGCTTCATCTTGACACAAAACTGTTAGTCTGCAGTAGTAACACTGATATTAATGCACTAAAGAAAAGTTAATAAAAGCAAGATAGGAAAGAAGGTAAGAACAGGAAAAAGGATACCCATATAATTAAAACAGAAAAATACTATTAGGATGGCCCATGGCCAGTCATTCAAATTCAAATTAAATATTACAAATCAAACTATACAAGTAAGAAGAACTGGAATGTCATTAAACTTTCTAGCCTTCCCTTTTTGAGGGAAGGAGAAAGGATAACATCAACACATATTTAAGGTAAATACTTGCATTTATCTTTATTTTATTTTTTTGCATTTAGTCTTTAAAAGTTTGCAACTATTCTTTGCAAAGGTCCAGACATAGGGTTGTAATCATAAATACTAAAAAACATCAAATGATAATTTTACTGCAGTGTTTCAGATTCTCAGTTATTAGTGTGAAGCACAGCTCATAGGATACAAAGTAGGCCCTTAAGTGATCAGTTCTTTGAGGGCAAGGGACCATGTCATTTCATCTTTCTTTACCTAATATTTAACACAGTGCCCAGTAAACAGCTAAACCAGCCTAAAGATCTACAAAAATAAGAATTAAAAAATATGAGTATTACTTTTATTTTAAAATAAATATATTCTAATTATAGCTTTAAAATAAAATTTGGAGATACAGTTATTCAAACACATTTATCTGATATAATTACATAGCACTCTTCAAAAAGACAATATATACGTAACTCCGGACTTTAGTGAGGTCGGAATGCTATACTGAACTCCTGTGTAACAACAGCATCAAAGTAAATATGAGGCAGTCTCACCTCTTGGATTTGCATCCATATCTCCAGATGTTAGGCCAATCAGGTTTGGGCGCTGTGTCTGTGTTCTCGAAAAGAACTGTCTGTACTGAGATCTACCAGAACTGGTAATACTAGGAGCTTCTGGATTATAACCATCTGGTTCATACGTATCTGTGGGAAAACAAAACAACAAAACACGTAACAAATCAGAGAGAAGTTAATTTCTCATTAATAAAATAAACAACTGCAAAAATATTTTTTCTTCAACAAATATATTGACCTATACATACATATCTGAATTACAGTATATAGATATACCTGTTAGAAGTGAAAGAACTGAAAATGCTCCTGTCCCAAAACACAGATATACAGATCCATTCCTGACTACGTAGAGAATTCCATTTATTTACCTATTCATTTTTATCCTCTATATCCATCACCTAATCCTAACATCAATGAACATTTTTAAGAGAAGCATGCACATATATAAACACCACATATAAAGGACTGGTTGGGTTTCCTCAGTTATCATGCCTCACCAATTTCTAGGTACTCTTTTAATTAGGGGTACAAAAACAATCTGCTTATTTGGTTATCTACACTTTAAAATGCAGATACAATAGCTGGTTTCATACACAGAACATTTCAAATGCTTTCTTTCAAACAGCTAAATAAGTAAGATGAATTTTGTATGTCTAAAAGTAATCACGATTCTACTCCCTACCACCACACATCAATGCCACCTTTATCATGTTCCCTTTGTTTTCTCTAAAACTAAATACTTAATTTTTACAATTCTAATGCTAAATATTTTGTTAGTGTTAAAGAAATTCTGAGTGTTAATCTCTAAACAGTATACATCTTCTTTATCCTACATAAAATCAAAGAACAGTTAAGATTAAGTGAAGACATTGGTTTTCCCTACTGTCCTTTAGAAGTTCCTGCACCTTTTTTAAAATTTTCTTAGTGGAAAAATTCTCTATGACATTCATAGGAAGTTTCAGCTACAAGGTAAGAGACACTCAGATCCTTATTAATGGCCAATCAGTTCCATGATTCAAAGCAGAAGATCGGCAAATTATTACAAAAAAAAGTTTTCAGTTACCATTTGGTAGTCTTGACAGAAGATTTCCTATAGTTAAATCTCCTACAGCTGCAGAGAGTTTTAAAGAAGTTACATAATCAAATGACCTTGTTCTCTAATTCCTGAGAATATATAGAACTCCTAGAAACTTCAAAGTCCTTAAGTTAATTAGGATGAACGAAGATCCAAAGGCAAAAGGAGAAATGTTAAAAACCTCATGAGACACCCACAAAGTACTCCACATAGGTCTTCAACATGTACATGTAGGTAGGAGGGAAGAGTTTTCAAGAAATCACTATGTTATACACAGCCAGTCCATACATGGAGCAGAGTGGGGGAAAAAGATGTTTACCCTTGATCACCAAGAAATCAGATGTTTGTTTTTAAAAAAATTAACTGAGTTTTTCTTCAAATATAAAACTGATTAGAAAACATTCAACTAGATATCCTCTTCCTATTTATTGGATTAAAAATTAGTTCAAAGAATTAGCATGACTTTTGTTCCTGAGGCACTAAAACTCAATATAGAGGACACCAGAGGTAACAGACACACAGGAGGCCTCATCATCTAGCAACCACTAGGGACAAATCAAAGAAGCAAAGAAAAAGGAAAGAAAACAACCTAAGAGGTTTAATAGGAATCAGTGACAGTAGATCAGTAGGTCAGTCACCACTTAGGCTGGCAAGCTGTGGTACAAAAGATCAAAAAGGTGGATGGCCATTTGTAGCAAAGCTTACCTGGGACCAGAGGGGTGGGGCTGGAGACTGAGGTATGGTACCCAATGGAGGATCCCATGAGGTTTCGAGGTGGCACCAAACGAGCTGCCAACAGAGGAGGCGGTGTCCCCAACTGAAGTCGCTCAGATGCAGCAGCACCATGTTCACGAGAGTACATGGGCTGTCCTACAGAGGAAAGAATAGGAGGGCAGCTGGGAATGAGAGTCACAAGCTTCTCAGGTAATGCCATACTTCCTGAGACCTCAGCCAAGAACAGAGAAAGTACATCCATGGGAATGGCAGTCAAGAAAGGTATTACTGAGATTCTTCCTAACTCAAGAAAAAGACATACAACTGGGCTGGGATGCACTGAGGTATAAAGAGCAAGAATTAGATAGTATGACTGCATAATCTCCATCTTTTGTAATCTAAAGTGAAAAACTATGTGCTAACCATAACCAAAACTTAACAGTCAACCATATCACACTATCAAACAAAGGTGCCCTGAAACCCTGAGACGGTAGAGACTTGTATCCAATAAAACATGTAGTTGTGAAGACTGTCATACCCATTAAAAACAAAAACTCTTCTCCTCAAACTCACATAATTTCAGGTTCACACAAAACATACTCCCATTTCTGACAGCAGAAAAAAGATCAAAAAAGAAATTAAACACACACACACATATACACCAGAACATACCCTCACAGAGAATAAGAAACATTCAAAAGAGAAAAACTAAACAAGATAGTGAAAACTTATTACCCCTTAGCAGATGGATAATAAGTACAGTCAAAGAAAAAAGGACAAAACCCCAGATACACAGACCAATCAGTGTATTTATGAAATTACCTCAGATATTAGGAATCACTTTTTGAAAGAAGGGACATTTAGTGCTCACATTTATTAATGGAAGAATGTCTGACAAAATGAAGTCAAATTTGATACAACAGGATTTAAAAAGAAGTATCAAGGAGCAGTTTTTTCATCAGTCACTTACTACTATTATTCTACTGATTACCCCAAGAGACCTATTTACAATAATTACTCAGTACTTTATACTTAAAGTCATACACTCACAATGTGGCAAAAGATAAAATAAAACGAATTTAGAAGTTTTTTTTACACCCAATCAATGTCCTTAAAAGTTATAAATTTCCAAAAGATTTTTTTTTAAGATTTTATTTATTTATTTGATAGAGAGAGATCACAAGTAGGCAAAGAGGCAGGCAGAGAGAGTGAAAGTGAAGCAGACTCCCTGCTGAGCAGAGAGCCCGATGCGGGGCTCGATCCCAGGACCCTGGGATCATGACCTCAGCCGAAGGCAGCGGCTTAACCCACTGAGCCACCGAGGTGCCCCTCCAAAATATTTTTAATAAACTTTAACAGAACAAGCCACAAAGCAACTACCTGATTTCATAGGAAATGTAGAAGGGAAACAGAGGTACTAAATTTTACCATCCTTCTACATGCGAAGCAAAGGTGCAAGTGACAAATCATACTGTGTAGCAGACACAAAACTGCACTTAGCACCAATTCTTTCAATATTTACCTTTAAAAAAGTCGCTTTCAATCATTATGTTAAAAAACAATCTAATAGATCAAGCATCTAATAACAGTTGTAAGAATGACCTATTGGCAGAATTTCTTACAGAATTAAGGAGTATACTAAAGAGAAAAATGGGGAAGTGCATTCTCAGTCCATATGAGAACTAAAAGTCAAAGGCTAATTTGCACAATGTCCTTTCTACATGCATGACAGCATGAATTTCATTTCAGGAAGAAGGCTGTTTATTCAAATGAAGCCTGACGTTCTTCAACAACACTACTGAAATCTCTAAATACTATTTAAAAACAAAAAGCTTCCTTAGATAAAAAAGCTGATTCTAAGTTTGGCCAGAAAATTAAGATGAACCTGGCATACTGTCATATATATATACATTGTGCTTCCAGAAGCAAGAAAACTATCTAACACTAGGTGTATCAAAAAACAAAATCTGCAGGAGCCAACATGAAGAGGCTCCCATGGTCAAAGATGAAACAATGTGAGCACCAAAAAGGATGCAATGGGGTGAAACGTATTAAACATGTTAAAAATCCATGAGTTTGAAAAAAAAAAATCCATGAGTTTGGGCTCCTGGGTAGCTCAGTTAGTTGGTTAAGCGACTGCCTTTGGCTCAGGTCATGATCCTTGAGTCCCAGGATGGAGTCCCACATCACTTCCCTGCTTAGCGGGGAGTATGCTTCTCCCTCTGACCGCCCGCTCCCCCATGCTCTCTCTCTCTCTCATTCTCTTTCACAGAAATAAAATCTTTTTCAAAAATTACAATTAAAATTTTAAAAATCCATGAGTTCATAATGATTCCTTTTGGAAGATACTAGGAAAGCAGGTCATTATTCTGAAAACTGACAAATGAAAGGAAACAAGTATTTATCCTGTCTTTCCTATAAAAACTGCATTTCAGGTTAACCAAATGGTTAACACTACTGAGTTTCACTTCGTAGAATGCCAGTCAATTAACGTACAAGAAATTACAGAATTAGAATCACACTTTTTAACCCCTAATGAAACAACATATCTAAGCAGTGGTCATAAATGGCTGCTGAAACCATAAGCAACTTTTAAAGTGGATGAATCAGAACGAAAACACCTGTATACACTGATCAATATTTACAGAAAATGAAAAAACTCCACATTATGTACATCATAAAATACTGAAGTAGGAAGTATATCAATAAAATATTCATGACCAAAAAAAAAAAAAAAAAAAAAACCAACGTAAACCTAAAGTCTCCAAATTTAGCCCCCCATTTCCAGGAAATATAGAGGCCTGAAGAAATGTGTTAAATGACACGAGGGGATGCAATATGCCAAGCCCAGAATATGAAAAAATTATTCAGGACAATGATCTGTTTCTTAAATAAATGTCAAGGAAAAACCAAAAAAGAGGTAAGGGAAATTGTTTAAGATTTAAAGACTTAAGAAAGGTATCTTCTAAATGTAATACATAACCTTGTTTGGATGCAGTTTCACATGAATCAGCTATGAAAGGACACCTATCGTACAATTTGGAAATACGAATGCTGACTGGATATTTGACAACAGTAAATATAAATATTTTGGGACTATGAGATAAAGTACTGTGATGGTATACGATTAATCCTTATCTTTGAAAGATACACATTGAAGTTTTTACTGATGAAATATTACATTTGGGGGTGGTTCTAAAATAATCAAATGAGGGGTGAGTTATAGATGAAGCATGATTAACCATATTATATCAAGGAGTGTTGAAGCCTCTGAGTACCTAAAGACTCCTGCAGTATTGGTTTTCCTTTGGTGTATATCAGAAATTTTCCAAAATAAGCTTTTCTTAAATCAACTAGGTTACAATATCGGTGAAGATGAGCTGGTCACAATTTATATTCATTCAGTTTAGTTCTGATTGGGAAAGAGAATGACTAGATAATTTCAAACTGCAAACATCCCAAGTTTATGCTCCTATCTTAAGTCTTTTGTACATCTTACATGCCTGAGAGCAAAATTTTTACATTCTTAATGTTAACTCTAGTCATGTGATGACAGTCTTTCAGCACACTGAAATTTTAGCTACTCTGTAATTTCCTGATTTTGTCATTAAGAGTATTGCCAGGAGAAAAATCTTAAGTTTTAAACTAAAACCCCAATTTGAAAATAAAAAAGCTACACCTTCCAATTATTGGCCATATTTATCATAGAATCCAAGGTACGTGGCACACCATATAACACTCCTGGGCCTAAATGGTGCCTGGTGCATAGCAGGAACTCAATAAAGAATCATTTAAAGAAAGGATGAAAACTTATTTATTACAAGTATCCCAATGACAAGTATTTTGGATCAAAGTCTGTATGTTGAAATATGGCAGTAAGATACTGAATATAAGAAAACCAAAGTAAAACATATGGGGAGAGAAACCCCAGACAATATTCAGTGACTCTACCAGATATCGATATACTTTTCTAGATATCAAAATCCATGATTCTGCACTGGGAAATGTTCCACAGAATTAAATGAGGAATCCCAAGCTTAGTAGAAATATAGTGTTTCAGTAATTTTACATAGTTGGTAACAGGAAAATATATTGTCAGAAACACAAAGATAACTGATAGAAATTTATTTGAAGACTAATAACTACCTTTAAACTAAAAATCAATCTGTAGAATACAAGATATTATACTCTATTACTTTTTCACACACTCCTTAGAGTGAGCTTAGCAATCATAAAATATTTCTACTATGTCTTCCTCAAAGAAACTTAAGAAACAGGTTGAATTTAAGGGAATAAAGGACTATACTTGAAAATGGTACTGTGAAAACAAAAAATGTACATAGTGAATTGGTTAATTCAAATTTAGGTAAAATATTTTAAGTACTTCAGAGGAAATACCTGATTTTTTAAAAAAGAGTTTGTTTTATTTATTTGACAGACAGAGATCACAAGTAGGCAGAGAGGCAGGCAGAGAGAGAGGGGGAAGCAGGCTCCCCTGTGAGCAGAGAGCCCAATGCAGGGTTTGATCCCAGGACCCCGGGACCATGACCCGAGCCAAAGGCAGAGGCTTTAACCCAGTGAGCCACCCAGGCACCCCATAATAGCTGATTTTAATAGGTGTTGTGATATTGCTCTCTTTCTATAAAATTTCAATTACATCTATTACTTAAGTCCTTTCAGAGTATCTGTGACATTTTTAATTCAAGAAACAACAAAATTTCAGAGTTTTTTCTAAACTATATCCATTTGACATCACCTTTTAAATAGCATTACCAGGAGCCACTGATATCCTACCCACTTACATGGTGGTTATAATTTATTATGTTCAGTTAATAATCAATGGTCCCATTCCAAAACAAGTAATAATTGCAGCCAAAATTATGGTTTTTAATTTTGACAGAATTAGTTCCTTTGTCACCTGTATTTCTAAGCCACTCTGTTCATCTAGTCATAACAGCAAAATATACTGTACTTGGTGTTTTTGTTTTTTTTTTAATAAACACATTTCTTTTCCACTATTAGATTTTTAGCTTCTTGGAAGAGTCATTTCTTATTCATCTGTATATTCCCAGTACCTAGCCTTGAGCAAATTATTTTTACCTCTAAAACTCCAGATTTCATTTTTCTCTGTATATTTGGGTCTATACTGACATATTTTTCAGAAATACCATCTGATACACTCTATTCCACTTATAAACATTTTCTGTGTTATGAGTTTTAAAGATAATTTTGATAATAAAATATCCATAATTTAAACTTTCCCAACTTATTAAACTTTGAGAGCTAATACATTGTAAACATAGTTTTTTTACTTCATTTGAAGTCAAGTTCTAAATTTTTAAAAATTACCAATTATACTATTGAGGAAAGTATACCTGAACAACTTGAAAGATTCAATTTATCTGCAAAGAACGAACTTAAAAAAAAAAAAACTTTTTAAAATCAAGTGAATAGAAAGATACAAAAGAATTTATGAATAACAAACTATATTATAGCCCCCCAAAAAAAGTTCTATTTACACTGAGAACAGAAACTATCCCCTACATTTTCAAATTCCTGTATAAATTTTAGAATAAAAATTTAAGTTTTAAAAAAGGAAGAGAAGGGCTGCTGGGTGGCTCAGTCAGTTAAGCATCTGACTCCATTTCAGTTCAGGTACTGATTTCATGCATCTTGAGATCAAGTCCTATATCAGGTTCCACATTCAGTGGGGAGGCTGCTTGAGATTCTTTACCTCTCCCTTTGCCCCTCCTCCCACTCACATGTGCGTACTCTCTCGCTCTAAAATATATATATCTTTAAAATAAATAAGGAAAAGAGTAGTTTGCATAGTAGGAAGTTTTAAATTGTCTGATACAAATAATTCTGTAACTTTCAAAACATTCAGTTGCCAACCAAATAAGTCTCTTTAAACCGGTGATTCAAACTAAGAGACTATCCTCTAAAGCAGTAATTCACAAATGCTGAAAGGATGTTACCACCTTTTACTGGTCTGAGACAAAAAGAAGGAAAAAATGTAATTAATACTTCATAAAACCAAATATAAAAGGACAGCCTTTTATCTTTTATTAATGTAAAAATTTATTTTTTAAATTGAAATGATCTTAGATATTTTCATATACAATTCCCTAACGTGGCAAATAAAAGTTGCTAACTGTACTGCTCCCCCAAATTTTCTTAAAAATGTTTACCAGCATCTAAAACAGAAGTTTGGAACTTATGCTTAAAAGGACTTTACTAATATATCACAAAATATTTTTGCTTCTTAAAAAGAGAAAAATATTGTTCAAGTAACAAGGAGTTTACCTTTTTTCATCTTGGCTCTCAAGCACGTAGCACAGTGCCTGGCACATAGAAAGCATTCAATAAATATTTGCTCCATTAATAATAATGAAGCTAAGTCACTCAGATGATGACCACTGCCAGATTCTTATTAATTAAAATCAAAATGGAATTTTTAGAGCGAGTCACAATGTTAAATTTAACGGTATTTTAAAAAATGGTAATTGTCGGACTTTTAAAAAATTTAAAAACAAAATAGAATTTTTATTGTGAATCACAATGCTAAATTTAACAGTAAGAAAATGTGCCATCTGCAACAAACTCTCAGATAAATAATCCATTTTTTTTACTTACAAGTCTAATGGCATTAAGAAATAATGCTAAGAGATTATTTGGGGAGAATAAATGATACAGGATGGATGAATGTTGAAGTTGACTAACAGGTATATGGGAATGCATTATACATCCTTTTTTATTTTTTTGTTTAAAGTTTCTCTGATTAAAAAATGAGAAAAGGGGTGGGGCGCCTGGGTGGCTCAGTGGGTTAAAAAATGAGAAAAGGGGTGCTCAGTTGGTTGGGCGACTGCCTTCAGTTCAGGTCAGGGTCTGGTGTCGCAGGATTGAGTCCCACATTGGGCTCCCTATTTAGCAGGGAGTCTGCTTCTCCCTCAGACCCTCCCCCGTGTCGTGCTCTCTCTCTCTCTCTCTCTCATTTTGTCTCTTTCAAATAAACAAATAAAACCTTTTTAAAAAAATAAGAGAAGCAGTGAAACAAACACGTTCTGCGAAAAGACACTACAGTAGTTAGAAGACTGAGATACTAAGATGTGGTTCCTGTTCTAAAGCTCAGCTGAACATAAAATTAACACCCATGAAAAGAAATCTAACAGTAGGCCTGTGTACAATTATATGCCATATATGTAATAAATTATTTTTAGTCCTGTAGGAGTTTACAACAGAGCAATAATGTTCCCCATGTACTTAGAAGATTTAGGTCTTGAAAGGAGAGAGAGAGCAAATTATTAGAATGAAGACAGAAAAATAAAGTTGAGCCACAACAAGGGGGCAAAGACAAGGTTTAATTGGCGTAACCAGAGAAGATACATGTGGGAGTTGAGTGAAAAAAGAGATTACCAAAAAGGGCAGGGTAGATCATAGAAAGAGAAACTATAGGGAGGGGCTCAACGATCATCTGTGAGAGGTACCTAGGTATCTCAGTGGCTGAGCCTCAGACTCTTAATCTCAGCACGGAGCCTACTTATAAAAAACATATATATGCAATTCATGGGGAAATTTTGGTCACAGCAGAGTTCTCATGAGGTACCGTTCTGATTTGTTTTCTCAGGAAAATTAGCATTGCAGCATTATATGATGTGACTGATGGGGACTGAAACATAATGGAGTCAACAAGATTATAGCAATAACCCAAATGTCAGGTGATTCAAGTGTTGATGAGGGCAGAAGTCACAGTAGAAACAGAATGGGGTATTTCAAAGAAAAAGAGAAAGGATTTCTTAATTAACCAATATAAATAAAACAAAGCAATTAGTCAATCATGTCAAGGTTTCAATTCTAGGTGATTAATGGGTGTTATTTCAATTTATAAAGACACACAAGAATAATGGAGGTAGACAAAGAGAAGATAATTATGTTTGATTTCAGCAAAGTCGCATTTTAAGGAGACAATAGTAACCATAGTATTATAAAAACTAACCTTTATATTTAGCTTACTAGAAGCTAGGTTCTATTCTAGATAGATGTATTAAAGCAATTATTCCTCAAACACGCTTTTTAGGTGAGTAATGTTATTATCATTCCTATTTTACAAAAGAGAAAACTGACATTCTATGAAGTTAAGTAACTTGTCTAGGATGACAATGAAAGTAAGTAATGGAACAGGATTTACACCTGGGCTTCATGATATTGCTGAACTGCCTTACCATGACATCATAAAGATGAAGAAATGTTTATGATAATACACTGCACAAACGATGAATTTATTCATAGAACCACATAGCTCTGTTTAAAAAAAAAAAAAAATCTCACAGTACCTGAGTGACTCAGTCAGTCAAATGTCTACCTTCGACTCAGGTCATGATCCCAGAGTCCCGGAATCAAGTCCCACATCAGGCTCCCTGCTCAACATGGAGTCTACTTCTCCCTCAGACCCTTCTTCTTCTCATGTTCTCTCTCTCACTCTTTTCTCAAATAAATGAATAAAATCTTAAAAAAAAAAAAATCTCAAAATCTAACACTTTTAACAACCAATCACCTTGTTTTTATGTTTTTAGAGAAAGGGATATTTCAAAACGCTTTAAATAAACTAAAAATAATGACAAAAATACCTAAGAAATCAGAAAACCAAGATTTAAGAACAAATTATTATAGTTAAAAAGAAATGTTATAAATAGCATAGCCACTAAATATTACAGTTTAAGTGATGCTCTCAACTGTCACTCCAGCATACAAGTTAAAAAATTATTCAGCATATTTTATCCAACCTTTTGTATACCCTTAGAAGATAAACCTTGTTTTGGAAATTCAATCACAGTTCAATTTTTTAACACAAGCTCCAAAATAAATTTCATTTAGAAGAGATTAAAGCTTCAAAATACATGTCCTTCAGAAGATACTAAATGTTGCTGCTTCCTCTACAGCAGAAGGCCTTACACTTTCCTTCCACTGGCACACAAGTTAAAATACAACCATATAGCATAGTCACAAAGTAAACTGCCTTGTGAATATGAATATAAATGTAATTTTTATATGGCATAGTCCATAGTCCATGAAAAGAAAAGTTGTATTTTTTTAAAGCATGACATTGAAACTTAGCTTTTTTATACTCCAGCAATTTTAAGACAAGCAATGTTTACTTACGTTCTGATACTGTATAAAGGAGGTTCTGGGGTAAAGGAGGAGGTAGTCTTGCTCCCACTGGTGCAAGATTGGGCACTGCACTTGTCCCAGGCTGGTCACGGTTGTTTATCAAGCTTGACTGTGTTATGGGTGGTCCTAAGAATTTAAAAAAAAAAAAGAAGAAGAAGAAGAAAAAGGTAGAGCATGAAAGTTTCCTAACTAATAAAAAATACCTACTATACTAAAACTAATTAGGAATAGTCATAATTGAAGTACCTACTTTGGCACAGAACAGAATTAAGGAATTTGATATAGGCAGGCTTCAGCACAGTAAATTGCATAATTAAGAGGACATTTTAGTTCTAGAACACACAAAATAATTCTAGGGTGAAAAAAAAAGCAGGATGGTTACCTCTGGGGAGCAGGGATGAAAAATGACTGACAAGGAACTCGAACAATCTTTCTGGCATAATGGTAAGCTCCTTTTTTTTAAAAAAACAAAAAGATTTACTGATTTATTTGAAAGAAAAAGAAAACTTCAGTGGGGAATGGAGAATCCTCAAAGAGACTCTCCGCTGAGCAAGGAGCCTAATGCAGAGCTCCATCCCAGCATCCTGAGATCATGACCTGACCCAAAATTGAGAGTCAGACGCTTAAGACTGTGCCACCCAGACACTCCTAGAATAACAGTAGAGGTCTATAGAACTCTTAAGTTCTATACAGCAGGAACATGTTTAAATGTACTGATGTCTGCAACATACTAGGAAATGAATAAAAAATAATAATGGGAGAGATAAAAAGATAATGTGATAATAGAAATAGAGTAAAATATTAATCATAGAACCTAGATGGTGAGAATATGGGTGTTCAATGTAAGTTATTTCAACTTTTCAGTTAGTTTGCAATTTTTCATAGCAAAATGTTGGGGGAAAATGACACTCGGATTTCATTTTTAAACAGAAATATTCCCATTCTTCACATCTTTTTATAAGTTCTTCTAGAAATTAAAATAATTTTTATAGTCTTTTATCTGAGAAATTTTGAAATATACACAGAAGTAGAATAATAGTATGAATAGTATGTATACCAGGGATGCCTGGGTGGCTCAGTTGGTTAAGCAGCTGCCTCCAGCTCGGGTCATGGTCCCAGTGTCCTGGGATCGAGTCCCACATCAGGCTCCTTGCTCAGCAGGGAGCCTGCTTCTCCCTCTGCCTCTGCTGCCTCTCTGCCTGCCTGTGCTCGCTCTCTCCCTTTCTCTCTCTGATAAATAAATAGTATGTATACCATACATACCATCATAAGATCTATTTATCTGAACACAAGAGAGAGAGGGAGAGGAGGTGCATGAGTGGGGGGATGGGCAAAGAGAATTCAAGCAGATTCCCTGCTGAGTGTGGAGCCCACTGCAGGGCTCTATTTTATGACCCTGAGATCATGATATGAGCCAAAATTAAGAAGTCAGAGGCTTAACCAAAATGAACCGCCAAGACACCCCCAAAGAGATATTCTTTAAAGACTGGGAAATTTCATGTTCTTTCTGACATCTTCAAAACAACTGGATTTCTTAAGATGTCGTCAACCAGCAAGATTCTGTCACCCAAGATTTTTTCAAGGTACTATAAATAATACAATAAAACAATGGATAGAATAAAGAATAACATTTTAATTATAGGAATATATTTGAAATTCTATTAATTTATCTTTCAAAAACTTTAAACCCAGTGTCAAGTTAGTGAAGAGGTTCTTCTAAATACAAATCTTTGTTAAAGGACAAAATATTTAATGAACATGTACTTACTTGGTATGGGAAGCACAACAGAAGGCGGAGGCTGGCCATGTCCCTGGGGGACAGGAAGTCTCATACTGTGGCCAGGACCTGGACCTGGGCCTGGACCTGGGCCAGGGCCTGGGCCTGGACCTGGGCCTGGGCCTGGCATGGGAGGCATTAACATTCCAGGAGGTGGTGGAGGAGGAAGCCCAGGAGGAGGTGGAGGGAAAGGAATCATGCTTGGCAGAGCAACTTCATCAACAACGAGGGGATCATTTCCATGATCAAACTGACAAAGGTCACCAAGTACACAAAATCCTCTTTCTGAAAGAATATAAGAAGAATCTTGTGATCTTAGAGCTCAGAAAACAAATAAAACAAGACCCTGAAAAGCCTACCAATCTGATTTACAAAGTAATTTTTCTCCAAGGACTTTAGAAGCCTTCTTAGTGTTATTGTTAATCATCACATATCCCTGAGGTAAGGCCAGATGGATGTACTCTACCTTCCATGAGACCATGCTTTGTTGAGGTAGCAAGTAACAGGGTCCAAAACAGGTAGCCACTACAAACCTATTTGCCATTATGTATTCATAATAAAAATTCAGATTCTGGGGTACCTGGGTGGCTCAGGATTAAGCCTCTGCCTTCCACTCAGGTCATGACCTCAGGGTCCTGGGATCAAGCCCTGCATCAGGCTCTCTGCTTGGCAGGGAGCCTGCTTCCGCCTCTCTCTGCCTGCCTCTCTGCCTACTTGTGATCACTCTCTGTCAAATTTTTAAAAAACAAAAAACTTAAATAAATAAATAAATAAATAAATGAATGAATGAATAAATATTCAGATTCAAGGTGCCTGGCTGGTTCAGTTGGTAGAACATATGACTCCTGATCTTGGGGTCATGAGTTCAAGCCCTGAACTAGTTGTAGAGATTACTTAAAGGAAATTTTTTAAAAAATTCAGATCCATTTTAGCAAAGGCAGGATATGTGTGTAAGGGATTTAACTGGACAATCTAATATCAATTACCTATTTTCATGGTATTATTCTAAATTCTACACTCTTGCTGTATCTGTAATTTGAAATGTTAGTTTAAAATATTTAAGTTAGGGGTCAGCTGGGTGGCTCTATGGTTTAAGCATCTGACCTTTTTTTTTTTTTAGGACTTATTTATTTATTTGAAAGAGAGAGAGCACGACCAGGTGAAAGGGGAAAAAGGAGGACAGGGAGAGAGAATCCTAAGCAGACTCTAAACGGAGCATGAAGCCTGAGCAGGGTTAGATCCCACAACCCTGAGACCAGGACCTGAGTCGAAACCAAGGGTCGGGCACTTAACCGATGGCACCACTCAGGCACCCCAACCATCCGACCCTTGATTTCGGCTCCAGTCATGATCTCAGGGTTATGAGACTGAGCCCCAAGTTAGCTCCACACCCGTCTCCTTGCGCCTTCCCCCTTAAAAAAAAAATAAATAAAATAAAATATTCAAATGAGAAGGAGCACCTGGCTGGCTCAGTTGGTACAATGGCACCACCAACTCTCAAGTTTTTTTTTTTTTTTTTTAAAGATTTTATTTATTTATTTGACAGAGAGAAATTACAAGTACACTGAGAGGCAGGCAGAGAGAGAGAGAAGGAAGCAGGCTCCCTGCTGAGCAGAGAGCCCGACGCGGGACTCGATCCCAGGACCCCGAGATCACGACCTGAGCCGAAGGCAGCGGCTTAACCCACTGCGCCACCCAGGCGCCCCAAGTTTTTAAGTTTAAACCCCACACTGGGTACAGAGTTTACTTAAAAATAAAATTTAAACAAAAAACATTCAAGTGGCTGGGGCGCCTATGTGGCTCAGTGGGTTGAGCCGCTGCCTTCGTCTCAGGTCATGATCTCAGGGTCCTGGGATCGAGTCCCGCGTCGGGCTCTCTGCTTGGAGGGGAGCCTGCTTCCCTTCCTCTCTCTCTGCCTGCCTCTCTGCCTACTTGTGATCTCTGTCTGTCAAATAAATAAATAAATAAATAAATCTTTAAAAAAAAAAAAAAAAAAACATTCAAGTGGGAATTATTTACTAGGTTATTCACGGAAGCACTGTTTATAACAACAAAATATTAGAAATACCACAAAAGCACACTAATAATGAATTAAGTTAAACATATTTTCCTACATTCACAAAATTAAGAAACCTAAAAACGATATGAAGGAAGCCCTAATGAGGATAACTGCCATAAAATACCACTAAGTGAAAAAAACGTGCAGAAGAGTGTGAAGAGTATACTAGGGTTTATGTAGAAGAGAAAACAGGGGAGACTACATGTATCTGTTTACGTACATATATACAAGACTATGTTTGGAAAGCTACCCAAGAAATTAGTAACATTAAATTGGCCTTGGGAATGAGAACTCAGTAGCTAGGAGACCAGGGTGAGAATGAGATAATGCCTGAGTTATGATTTGACTGTATTTCCTACTTAAACTAAATAAAATGTAAAAATAGATATTCTGTATTTACAGAAAAAAATGTTACAATGTCTGCAATTTACATCATATGATATGGTCTGGGAGAACAAGGAGAGAAGTACAGATGAAAACGAAAATGCCCATGATCTCCTAACTACTGATATGAGATCATGGATACATTAGGGTTAATTACATTATTTTGTCAACTTTTACTAATATTTAAATATTTCCATAATAAAAAATTAAAACACACATAAACAAATAGACTCATTCAAGTGGAGAGTCAGCAAATCAAAATTTTAAGTAGGTTATATAACGCTTAACAAATTCCCAGCACCAAAACCTACAAAAAAAAATTACAATTCCTAATGTCTACCAATTTTTGTGGTGTACTTACAATGTTTAAAGTAATAAGAACAATAAGAAACAAACAAATGGGTCAAATTTGAACATTCTCTTAACCAGAGCCAAACTATTAAATCAAGAAAGTAAATAAGCATATGCTAAAGGAGGTTTTCTTTCTCACTCATCCTTTTTAACAAAATCTGGACTATAATGAAAAGGTATACAATACTAACGTTTGCTTTACTAGTACTTTTGGATGTAAGAGAAAAGAGACTTTTTGCCATGATAAGTTCTGCATACACTAGCAATATTAGCAACATTTGCTTTACTAGTACTTCTGGGTACAATATAAGAGAATTTTTACCATCATAATCTCTGCATCGCCTCTTTGGTGGTGGGTTTCGACCAAAAGAATTGGAAGAGCTATGATTGTTATAGTAATTAGACCAACTCTCCGTTGTGTTTTCAGAGTGGTGTGCAGGTGCGATCACAGTAACAGTGCTGGGAATAGACTGTGCCCCAGAGGAATACTGCTCAGAAGAGCTCGGAGGTGGTGCAGACACAGGCACATAGGAACTCTCCAAGTCATTCCTTTCACTCTTAAACTTTGATCTTTCCCTGTGCTCTGCTTCGGAGACAAAATAAAAACAAGAAATAATATTAGACACTTATGTTCTTAACGATGTTTGTTTTCTCACAGAACAGGGAACAGAATATTGCAATAAACTCACTAAGTTGTCCATATTTCAAAGTGTTTTCATTATTAATATGTCCTAAAAGAAGGAACATCAACAACATGACATATCTTGACCAGTAACTTGTGTAAAATCATCTTTTATAACAACGACATCAATACATAATGGAAAAAAACTCATATTTAATAAGGAAGGTATCTAAGAACTAACTTCCAAACGGATATCCTGAGAGATCAGTGGTTGGGATCTCAGTTATCTACTTATCTGTTTCCTTTTTAATTTTATAAACTCCAGACCACCTTAAAGCAAAACAATTATTTTTAGTGAGGGGGTGAGGGACGGAACAGGTACTTTTCCTCCAGTGATAGCTTTGTTGATTAAAAGACATTAGTTTCAATTACACAAAATGACTTTAAGTCCAGGCATGTACTATGATATCCTTACAAAGAGCATTTCAGTCCAACTCCTTTGACTCCATCCTGACAACAGAGCCCTGTCTTTATAACAAAATTAGCATTAGGTTTTTGAGACAATTCTAGATTTTGCATTGCTCAAACATGTAAAGGTACACGTGCTTTTAAGGGGCGATCTGGTATCCTCAAGACAGAGCAAGATAAGGAATACAGAGATTTTTAGGAGGAAGCCTCATCTACTCACCAACATTCCTATTTGGATCTCGGTCTTTGCTGCGCCCTCTACTTCGGCTTCGACTTCGACTCAGGCCCCGGCTCTTACTCCGACTCTTACTCCTGGCTCTTCTCCAGTCGTATTTCTCACGGTACAGTTCATTCCGCTCATAGTACCGGTCATAGTCTCTCCACTTACCATCTTCTCTTTTTTTCTCACGTGTCCTGTAATACACAGATATAAACGCCATATGTATACTATAGAAACCAAGTACGCCAACAAATCAGGAGTACGAAATACCCTCGATTCATCAAAAGTCATAGTGTCTGAGCTTTTTCAGAAAGCTGTAAAACCACAACATAATTCCTCTGACCCATTATATAAAAAGAAAAAACATTCCCTCAATTACACTGGGTGGGGAGAAATGACAAAAAGAGGTGAAACCAAAGTATGGGCAGGGGTAGGGGAAAAGCAGAAATTTAAAACGAGAAAAGAAGAAAGGCAGAACCAAAGTTTTCCTAAACAAAAGACTAATTTTTTTAATCACAGGCTGATGAATCAACATATAAACTGAACTATTTGTAGTATAATATACTATGGATTATCTTAATAGTGAGCACCCCTAACCAAATGGAACATTTCATTAATATCCTCTAAGGAGACTACTCCCACCCCTGTGCTCTTGGGGAAAGCACATAATGATGACTGTTTATAAAAGGAAGAGAAAGTACGACAAAGACAAAAAACACAGAACGGAGGGAAGATAACCACCTCCTTCTTTAATCAGTTGAGAGAGAGGCATCAGTACATACATTAAAACCCCATTAATGCCCTTGCAGTAACTAAAATGCAAGTTATCAGTGTCTCCCTAATTAAATATAAACACACACCTTCGCTCACTAGATTCTGAACGAGTCTTCTGGGGACTAGGATACTTCTTTTTTCTACCATCTCGTTCTTCCTCTGCTGGCTCCTGAAATACCTATATGAAAGCATTCAATAGGAAAAAGATTAGTCCTTCTATTATTTATGAAACACATCTATCTGATAATTTTTCTAGTACAAGAGAGGGCCAAATACAATGAAATACTGCAAATTATATACAAAAAAGTTAGGCAACAGAGAGGAGTAAAAAAAGATGCTGAATTCACTTTAAAAGTAATACACTTATTTTTAAATGTTAATTTCTCTTTTTTTAGGATTTATTTGAGAGAGAAAGAACACACAAGCAGGAGGTGCAAAAGGAGAGAAATCTCAAGCAGACTCCAGAGCTCAGCATGGAGCCTAAAACAGGGCTCTATCTCATGATCCTGAGGTAACAACTGAGACAAAACCAAGAGTTGGACCCTCAACCAACTGTGCCACCCACACACCCTAAATATTAATATAAGGTAAGAATAGCAGTAAGAAGGAAAACAGCAATTCATCCCTTATAATGAAACCAGAGAAAGAGGAAGTGTCTAAGTATCATACAGTAAAATGATTTGTTTCCCTAATTGTAAAATATATTCATAATTTCAGAACTGTAGATTTCACAGGAAAGGTTTCAAGAATTAATGGTACAGTTAGTAAGTGCCATAAAATTACACATTTCACAAGATTTACAGAAAAATGGTATTGGAATTTATGGAAATACTATCTTCTTTTAAAGCTTAACAGTTAAGACTGACCAGAAATCATCTGTGATTTTATTGTTTTGAAAAAGTTAATCTCAAAACAAATAAATAGCCTCCACTAGAGAAAGGTGAAATAAAGTCATTTACAAGAGCTAAACAAATGTCCATCTAATGGAGAAGCTTTACTTAACAAATAGGAGTCAGTGAATGGGACAGATGATAACAATTTAGTAAATCTCAGGCAACCTAAAATGATAGCTACAATATGGCAAACATATGGCACTGGCTAAAACATGAATCATTTGCTTAGATTATATTTAAAAATCATTCTTTCTACCTATTTATGGGAAATAAAGAGTATATATTACTCCCCTGGGATGCAATCTACAAATACAGACAGTTAAAACTCTCCATAGCACAAAAGACTAAGTTCCTTCAACAAGATAAAATTTAAGGGAAAAAAGGAGGTGAGGAAAAGAAGACAGAGAGAAAGATATAAGTAGGTTTAAAGGGGGATTTAAAGATTAAGAGAAACTTAAAAGACATCAACTTGGAAATCTTTTTCCTTTTCTGTATTTTGCAAGGATTTTTTTGATGGATGTGTATTAACTTCTAATGGAGAAAAAATATTCTTAAAAAGTTAAAGGATCATGGGGCGCCTGGGTGGCTCAGTGGGTTAAAGCCTCTGCCTTCAGCTCAGGTCATGATCCCAGGGTCCTGGGATCAAGCCCCGCATCAGGCTCTCTGCTCAGCGGGGAGCCTGCTTCCTCCTCTCTCTCTGCCTGCTTCTCTGTGATCTCCATCTGACAAAAAAATAAATAAAATCTTAAAAAAAAAAAGTTAAAGGATCAAGAAGCTGGGGTGACTCGGTTGAGTGTCCAACTCTTGACTTCAGTTCAGGTCATGATCTCAGGGTCATGGGATCAAGTCCTGCATTAGGCTCTGTGCTCAGTACAGACTCTGCTTTGTCCCTTTCCCTCTGCTCCTCCTCCTACTCATGTTCTCTTTTTCTCTCTGAAATAAATAAATAAAATCTAAAATGGGGCGCCTGGGTGGCTCAGCGGGTTAAAGCCTCTGCCTTCAGCTCAGGTCATGATCCCAGAGTTCTGGGATCGAGCCCCGCATCGGGTTCTCTGCTCAGCGGGGAGCCTGCTTCCTGCTCTCTCTCTCTCTCTCTCTGCCTGCCTCTCCGCCTACTTGTGATCTCTGTCAAATAAATAAATAAAATCTTAAAAAAAAAAAAAAAGTTAAAGGATTGAAGAGAAATAAAAATATAACATCATCTAAAAACTTGGGCATAAATGCTCACACCAGCATTATTCCTAAAAGCAAAATGTATTAACCGCTTGCCTATCAGCCCAAATACGCATCAACTGATGACCTAACAAAGAATATGTGAGGTAATGGGTATTAAGGAGTGCACATACTGCACGGAGCACTGGATGTTATACACAAACAATGAATCATGGAAGACTACATCAAAAACTAATGATGTACTATATGGTGACTAACATAATAAAAAAAATTAGAAGGAAAAAGAAAAGAAAATGTGATATATCCATAAAATGGAGTATTATTCATCCATTAAAAAAAAGAATACATGATACAACCAAATGAACTCTGAAAGCATTATGCGAAGTGAAAGAAAGAAGCCAGTCACAAGACTACAAATGGTATCACTCTATTTACATGAAATATCCAGATCAGGCAAATCCATAAAGAAATAAAGATTAGTGGTTGCCTAAGAGAGGGGGAGGGGCCTGGAGGAGAAGGGTTGGAGGGCAAGAGATTAATGGGTACACTATTTCTTTTTTGGATGATGAAAATGATTATAATGGACATCGATGGCTGTACAACTCTGAATACAATAAAAACCATCACATTTGTACATTGTAAATAGGAGAATGGTATAGTAGGGGAGTTGTATTTCAATAATGCTATTAAGAAGTCAAAGGCCCTGCAAAATATGGATGAACCTCACATAATAAGCTAATGGGGGGTACGTGACCAGCTCAGTTGGTGAAACATGCTACTCCTGATCTCAAGGTTTTAAGTTCAAGCCCCACGATGGGTGTAGAGATTTTAAAATAAAATCTTTTTTTTTTTTTTTTATATTTTATTTCTTTATTTGACAGACAGCACAAGCAGGCATTGGCAGGCAGAGGTACAGGGAGAAGCAGACTCCCCGCTGGGCAAGGAGCCTGATACAGGGCTCAATCCCAGGACCCCAGGATCATGACCTGAGCCAAAGGCAGCCACTTAACCAACTGATCCACCCAGGCGCCCCAAAAACAAAAACTTAAAAAAAAAACTAAAGAAAGGCAAAAACTGTGATTCCTTTTACATAAAATGGAAAAAACAGGAGAAACTAGTACATGGTACTAGAGGAAGGAATAGTGGTTACCCTGGAGAGAGGGAAGTGAGAGGGAATAAGGAAAAGGACATTTAAAAAAAAAAAAAAAGAAAAAAAGAAATTTCAGGGGCTCCTCGGTGGCTCAGTCAGTTAAGCAGTTAGGCATCTAACTCTTGGTTTTGGCTCAGGACATGATCCCAGGTCCTGGTATAGGCCTGACGCAAGCTCTGCACTCCCCACAGAGTCTGCTTTGTCCCTCTTCTTCCCTTTCTGTTCCTCCTCACTCTTGTGTGCATGTGTGTGTGCACACACACATGCACACCTTCTCTCTCAAATAAATAAAATCTTTTTAAAAAAAGAAATATCAACCAACCTGGTTATTTAGATCTTGATTAAAACAAATGGGGAAAAATGGACATTCATGAACAATCAGAAATTTAAACCCTAACTAGGTATCTGTTACTATTTTAAGGAATTACTTTTATATAAATTTTTAAAAATATCACTTTTAAAATATTATCTTTTAGAAACATGCATATTAAGTATTTATAGATAAAATGATATCTTTGGGATTTATTTCAAAGTAATTTAAGAGGATTAAAAACTGGCTGAACTATAGTAAAAGATCACTGCTCCTAGATCTGTAAATATTGAAGGTGAATGATGGGTACATGGAGACTTCTTTCATTATTCTGGCTTCTTACAAATACATTTTAAAAGTTGAAAAATAATAATCTGAGGGGAGCCTGGGTGGCTCAGTGGGTTAAGCCGCTGCCTTCGGCTTGGGTCATGATCTCAGGGCCCTGGGATTGAGTCCCGTGTCGGGCTCTCTGCTCAGCAAGGAGCCTGCTTCCTCCTTCTCTCTGCCTTCCTCTCTGCCTACTTGTGATCTCTGTCAAATAAATAAATAAAATCTTTAAAAAAAAAAAAATAATAATAATCTGCATTCTTCTCCATTTTATAAATTTTCTACAACTTCCTGGTGGCTAGGGATATGTTTTTCCACAATTATTTCTAACTTAATCTAAAATAAGTTATTTGGGGGGTGCCTGGATGGCTCAGTCAGTTAAGTATCTGCCTTCAGCCCAGGTCATGATCCCGGGGTCCTAGAATCAAGTCCCGCATCAGGCTGCTTGCTCAGTGAGGGAGGGCTGCTTCTCCCTCTCCCTCTGCCTGCTGCTCATCCTACTTGTGATCTCTCTCACTATTATCCCTCTGTTAAATAAATAAATAAATATTTTAAAAATAAAAATAAAAAGTGAGTGTGTGTGTGTGTGTGTATATATACATATATATGGGTGTGTGTGTATACATACATATATCTGGCATTATAATCCTATATATTCTTGGATTTAAATTCTATATGAAGATTTCAGGGCACCTGGCTGGCTCCATTAGAAAGAATATGCGACTCTTGATCTCAGAGTCATTTAGTTCAAGCCCCATGATGGGTAGAGAGATTATTAAAAAATAAATAAACTTACAACTTCATAAACCAAAACCTCTCATCTACTTCAATCTTACTATTCTAAGAATATGAAAAGTAGATTTCTTTATAGAATCATGGTATCACCAGGCACAGTAATTTTTAAAGTTTTTCTCCTATGTTGTCCACCTGACTTAAATCTTTCTACTTCACATCCTCTATTAGAAGTCTAATCATTGCACATATAAGTTTTAATTATTCATTATCTTGATCTATCATAGCTACACAAGTCTAAGAGCCTCCATTCTACTAAACACTTTTTGATATATAAGTATAATAAATAAGGGATGCATGGACGGTTCAGTCAGTTGAGCATCTGACTCTTGATCTCAGCTCAGGTCTTGACCTCCATGCTGGGTGTAGAGCCTACTTTAAAAAAAAAAAAAAAAAAAAAATGTATACCAAACAGGTATTTGGTTGGGCAGGATTGGCCATGGACTGATGGGTTGTTGGAGTTGAGTGATGAAAGGTAAGAATTCATTATACAACTGTCCCTTATGACGTATGCTGAAAATTCTCTACAATATAATAATATGTTAAAAAATTAAAACGAAATATATTTTCAAACAAAGGAAGGAAAAACTGCTACAGGTTCTCATATTTCCAGTCAAAAATCCATATCTAAGAAAAACTGCCTTCTAACATTTCAGATGACCAGGCATAGTGCAAATCGGGAATTATAATACTTAAGATCTTTTATCACAATGGATGATTCTTTTGCTTATGCATGAACTTAGGGTAAGGGTTTAGTAACAGCCAATTGTAAGAATAGAAAATTCACAAGTCATCTTCCAACTACAGATAAAATACACTGTGCTTCATAAATATGGCACATATATACCAAAGGTTTTTCCTGCACCTGAGTTGTGGCAATGATCCAAATTCTTACATGGTTCCCCGTGTGACCAATAATCTGTTAAAACTACTGATGGTACAACGTTAACTGGGGACCCAGGAATAAAGTTAAAATGGCTAGGTCTTAGGTGGATTTGAACCTCTGTACACTGTTCTGAGCATTAACTCCGCACAGACCAGAAACACAGCCCATTAGCCAATGGTGTGTGGTACTTCAGACCCCTTTCACTCCACACTAACAGAATTACTATAAACTAGTTTATATACTATCATATGAGCTATTATTTATGTCAATGATGACAATTAAGTTGTGTATAAAAATCTTAGGAAACAAGAAAAATGCCAGACAGTATCATTTGGAATATTTACACACAGAAGCTGATAGCCACCTCAAACTTTTCAAAATTAGGATTTACTATAAAGATACAAAAATGAGGGGTGCCTGGGTGGCTCAGTGGGTTAAGCCGCTGCCTTCGGCTCAGGTCATGATCTCAGGGTCCTCGGATCGAGTCCCGCATCGGGCTCTCTACTCAGCAGGGAGCCTGCTTCCCTCCTCTCTCTCTGCCTACTTGTGATCTCTCTCTGTCAAATAAATAAATAAAATCTTTTAAAAAATAAATAAATAAAAATAAATAAATAAAGATACAAAAATGAAATGGCATAACAATGTGATGTTTTTTCAAACTGTCCTTCCAAACTCAAAATAATGCAATTTTTCTCCTATATTCAAACCAGCTATCTTTCAAACAGATATTTCTGGTACGCTGAATTTCAACAACTATAGAAAAGGACAGATAGCACAAAGATTTTAACTATTTCTTAAAGATTTAACATATACACATAGACCCAAAATTATACATTATCAAGTAATGGTAGATAAGTTTCCTCTTATTTCCATTACTTGAAATAACACACCAGGAGTCTTTCCTATTTTAATAAGATTTTATAAAACAATTACAAGGCATGAGCCAAAACCAAAACTGTGACAGTGGTTTCCACTGATCTTAAATATAGTCATTTAATGACTTCTTTTGTTTTCTTTTAATGATGGATCCATTCAATCAACCTAGCATTTTAAGAGCAGAAATGACAACTAAATGCAATACATGATCCTTAGATTGAATCCTGTACTGGAGGAGAAAAAAAAATCTATAAAAAAGGGGAAACTTTTTTGGGGAGGGAAAAAAAAAGGCAACGGGGACACTGATGTGTCAATTGATAAAACTGAAATACAGATATTTTATTAAATTTAATGAAACTAGTTATGATATTATAGCTATCTAAAGGAACATCCTCAGGATGACTGGATGGCTCAGTCGGTTAAGCATCTGACTCTTGATCTCAGCTCAGATCTTGATCTCTACACTAGTGAGTTCAGCCCCACGCTGGGCTCCACACTGGGTGTGGAGCCAACTTAAAAAAAAAAGTAATAGAACATCCTTATTCTTATGAAATGCAGAATACTGGAAGATCATGATGTATCTAACTTACTCCTAGATTCAGAACATGATGGTCTGGGGTGTTAACATATAAAGAGAGCAAATGGGGCTAATTTTCAATAGGTGAATACAGAGAGACAGTGCACTGAACTTTTAGGTAGGATTCCTGTCATTTTTATGTAAACTTAAAATCATTCCTAAATAAAAAGCTTATTAGATACTCATAATAAAAATAAAAGTTAATAAATATTTCTGCATAATAACAAATTTTTATGTACCAGGGAGTTGATTAGGATGTGTAAGTATACAAAATCTCATTTAAATCTCAATGAAGTATTACTCAATAGTACTACTTAGTAGTACTTCACCACTACTTAGTAGTAGATCATAGTAATGATCATTTTCCTAATTTCAAAATGAAGCAAATAAGTAACTTATTTTAGAACAAAAATTTTAACTCATGCAGCCTGATTTTAGAGCCCATATTCTTATACAACACTGTTTTGTCTATATATAAAAAGAATTATGAATGAACTCTATAAAATTTTCCCCTTGGTTCAAACAATTAGATTACCATAAATAATAATGTTTTTGTACTTCAACATTATAAAAACATTTTTTTCTTTTTCTTTCATTCATTAACAATGATATTTATAACTACATTAATTATAAAAAAATACTCTGGCTAAAAAAGAGAAAATGGATGGTCGAGTATATGGAAATGTGTTACTTAATAATTTCTCTTAAGGTTTTATCAATACTTTACTTTAATCAAACCTCTACATTTAACCAAGTTTTCGGTTTCTAAAGTCCCTGAATAAGATTTCTCTGAATTCCTCAATATTACTAAACTTTTTCTTGGAACACTAAACACACTATCTGAAACTCTTCCAACATTTCAAGTCCAAAGAACTTAGAAGCCCTGATAAAGAATCTGTATCATGTGCCAAACACAGAAATTTCAATCAACAGATGATTACTTTTAAGAGGTCAACTTCCAACTAAGAATGATACTAGTAATAGGATCTTAAAAGTCCCCAAAGGCAAAGAAAATTTTGTATTACCTCTTCTTTAATTTCTTCTTTTTCTTGGACTGGTGGTTTTGGCTCAGGCTTAACTGGTTCCAGAGGTGGAAGGTAGTTCTTAGTATAGAGACTTTCAAACAGTTTATCCACAAAACCTGAAGTTTCTAAGGAGAAGAAACACTATTTAAGTGTTGCACAAACAAAGCCAGATGTTTGAAAACACTCTACGGCAAAGGTGAGGAAAGCAGAACATCTCAAATACTGGTGGTAGAACTAAAAATGAGTCTAACCCTTATGATGAAGGATACTATTTCTGGATTTTGAAACTACTATAAACCAAGTAATACAAATTAATAATTTCAAAAGAAAATATTCATATATGAGAATAAATATTCTTATATTTATAATATATATTCATATAATATGTTCATATATTCATATAAGATGAATATTCATATATATATATATATATATATATATGAGAAATCACTGGATTTTTTATGTGTAAAAAAAAGCCCTAAAATTCACCCAAAACTATGTAATTCTAACTTTTCAAGTAAGAAGCCATACTTACTTACCATCTTTCCTTTCTAAGGAGATATTTGAATTAAAGGGTATCTTCTCATACCAACTGTTAGATCAACCAGTAAGTATGCATTAACTACATTCCTTTCATATATTCAACAATATTTATTGAATACATTCTATGTACCAAGCTCTGCAGGTTCCAAGTAGCCGTTCTCAACAAAGGAAAGACAAACGATGCGGGGGCGGGGAGACACAGATAAAAACGCAAACAAACACTTAACATGGCAGGAAGTGACAAGCGCCATGACAAACAAAATGAAGCCAGACTGAGAAGAGGAAAGGATGAATAGGGGCATGAGATATAATATACTGTACATAAAGCACTCAAAGGAAACTACTCTGAAAAGGCACATTTGAGAAGACACCAGAAACCATTAGAGAAGAAACCATTTCAAGCAAGAGTAAAATGAGTTCAAAAGCCCTGAGTTGGGAACATGTTTGCCAGGCTAAAAAAAAAAAAGGCAAGGAGAACAAGGTGGATAGAATGGAACAAGTGAAGGGGAGTGGTAGGAGCTGAGGTCAGAGAATTAGCAGGGGAGGACTCCAGGAAGTTCTGCACATATGGAAAGGACTTTGGTAAGAAGATCAGAAGTTAAAAGCACAAAGAGAAGATCATGTCCATCTCTTCCTGGACAGGAAGGGTCAGGAAGGTTCCAGCCAAGAGGGGGAAAAAGAAGTAGCTCAGTGTCCTAATAAGCAGTAGGACATTAGAAGCTACATTATCTACAACTTGTCACACTGCCAATCATCAACTAGACTCTGCTACAAGCTACAGAGGACCCATTCCCCCAAAAAAGCATTGGAGTCACAACTGCTTCAACACAAGAAAGAAGCAGAGAAGGAAACAAAAGGGGGGAAAAAGGTCTTCCAAAATACATGATAAATAATTAACAGGAATGGACATATTCAAATGTTAAAGGATTTTTCAATAGGTGAATACAGAGAGACAGTGCACTGAACTTTTAGGTAGGATTCCTGTCATTTTTATGTAAACTTGATGACTGATTTCTTTCCTTCCAAACTTTAATTTCCAATATTTTACTCAAAGCTTTAAATTTAAAACGTAAATATGTGTCTGGGGGCACATAATAATTACCTTTTTGTAAAAAGACGTCAAGTTGATCAGCACAAAAGGCTTTCAATTCTTTCTCAGGTTTGTCCTTCTTGACCAGTGCTACAACATAGTTGGCTAAGGCTGAAGGGTCAGCATCACATCTAGTTAGACAAAGAGAAAACAAAAATTTTCAAATTTTTTTTTTTTCAAATAACGATGTCATTAATAAAGTCACCCCTATTTTGGAAAAATAAAGGTCTTTAAAATAAAGTGATTGCAAACAAAGGTGATTTGTGTAACAAAGAGCATATACATAATGCAAGCAACACTGTTCCTTTCTGCTTATTTTTATAAAACTGTGTCTCCTATGTTCAATTTTCTAATTATACCCAGAATTTTGAACCAAATCTGCATGTTTGCTTTCTCAATGGTAACAGGGAAAGGGTGGCAATCAACCCCTGAGTTACACTGCTCTAGAAGCACTGTTGATATCCTCAAGAACTATCTGTTGTTCCATGTAACCAAGGATGAAAAACCAGGGCAAGTGGGACACCTTTCCCCCATTCCCTATAACCCCAGGTACCAGCAACTAAAAATAGTGATCAAGTCCACTGATAATCTTCTCAGTATCTTAAGGATCTCTTTAAAAAATAAGAACACAAGAAGGTTAACACCTTAAATATTACTGACAAATACTCTAGCAGCTACAAGCAAGAAAGAAAAAAATCTGGGACCTAGAAGAGAAAGAAAAGAAGTGGTAGAAGGGCAGTAAGGACAGCCTCTATCTACTTGTCTTTTTCTTTTTTCCTAGGCAGTAGTAACCTGTCTTTTGGGTTTTGCTTTGTTTTGTTTTTAAGATTTTATTTATTTGAGAACAAATGAGAGTGAGGGAGCACAAGCAGGCAGAGAAGCAGAGGGAGAAGGAGAAGCAGGATCCTCTCTGAGCAAGGTGCCTGACGTGGGGATCAATCCCAGGACTCCGGGATCAAGGCCTGAGTTGAAGGTAGACCAGCCAGATGCCCCAGTCACCTGTCTTTCAACATTCAAAACCACATTCCCTAAGTTGTCAATTCCTAACATGTAGCAATCTTCAGGCCTAATATTTTATCTACCTTACAATTTATATTTATATATTTATATATATATATAATTTATATGTAAATTATATTTATATATAAATATATATAAATAAGCATATTTAGATATATTCAGATATTACACATAAATATATATACATAGATGTGTGCATCTATGTATATAGGAAAAATATATTTTTAAGTACATAAAGCGAATTTTATAAAAAGAAAACCAAGCATCAGCCAGCAGCACCTTTACTTTCTTCTTGTCTATATTTTTAAAGTTCACATTTCAATAAAATAAAAATTTTTACTGCCAATATTGCTGTGGGAAAGGCTAATTCTTTGAACATCAATGCACATTTATGCACCAAATCCAAGGAAGCAACTTTCAGTGACTGTCAATCTTACAAAACTCAGAGCTAATGTTATGGGTAAGGATCAAAGTGCACTAGGAGAAAGTGTAAGTGTGCAAGATTAGGAGCTACACATTAATAAAAACATGCAATTTAGGGGCACCTGGGTGGCTCAGTGAGTTAAGCCTCTGCCTTCGGCTCAGGTCATGATCTCAGGGTCCTGGGATGGAGCCCCACATCGGGCTCTCTGCTCAGCGGGAAGCCTGCTTCCCCCTCTTCTTCTGCCTGCCTCTTTGCCTACCTGTGATCTCTCTCTGCCAAATAAATAAATAAAATCTTAAAAAAAAAAAAAAGGCAGTTTAGCCAGGATTTTTCTTACGTAAAAAATGTAAATTCCATTTTCAAACAGATTACCTTGGTAAACCCAACTTCTAAATTCTCAAATGGATAGACAGATCAATATCAGAAAAACAATCTGATCAAAACATGAATAGAAGTCCTAAAACAAACAAACAAAAAATACCTGTCAACTATAATTAAATCAAAGAAAAAAAAATCTTTAAAGAAAAAAAAAGAGAAGACTGGCAGAGGACCTGAACACATATTTTTCCAAAAAAGACATGCAAATGGCCAACAGGCATTTAAAAATATGATCAACATCACTAGCCACTAGAAAATGCAAATCAAAACCACAAAGAGAGATCACCTCACACTTGTCAGAACAGCTATGATCAAAAAGACAAGAGGGGCACCTAGCGGGCTCAGTGGGTACAACATGTGACTCTTAATCTAGGGATTTTGAGTTCAAGCTCCATGTTGGGTATAGAGATTATTGAAAAATAAAATCTCAAACAAACAAACAAACAAACAAAAAAGACAAGCAATAACAACTTGGTGAGAATGTAAGGAAAAGGGAACACTCATGCATTGCTTGATAGGAATGTAAACTGGTGCAGCCACTATGGAGAACAGTATGGAGGTTCCTCAAAAAATGAAAAACAGAACTATGACATCATACAGTAATTCCACTTCTATTTACCTGAAGAAAATGAAAACACTAATTCAAAATGACATATGCACGCTTACGTTCATCAAGAGTCAAGATAAGGAAACAACCAAAAAAATCCACTGATAGGTAAATGAATAAAGAAGATAAAAATGACATGGTATATATAGATATAATGTATTATTACTCAGCCATAAAAAAGAATGAAATCTTCCTATTTGCAAAAACATTAATGGACCTATAAGGTATATGCTAAGTGTGCTAAGTCCAAGAAAGACAAATACCGTATGATTTCACTTACATGTGGAATCTAAAAAACAAAAGAAACAGAAATGCTCACAGATACAGAAAACAAACTGATGGCTGCAAGAGGAAGGGGAGCTGATGCGGGGGGTGGGGAGAGAAAATGGATGAAATAGGTGAAGGGGATTAAGAGACACAATCTTCCAATTACAAAGTAAGACGTGGGGATGTAACGTATAGCCTGAGGAATACAATCAATAATATTCTAATAACTCTGTATGGTGACAGACTGTAATTTGACTTATTGTGATGACCACTACACCATGTATAAATCAAATCACTATGTTGTATATGTGAAACTAATATAACATTGTATGTCAATAACTCAATCCAAAAAAAATAATAAATAATAAAACAAATAATAGTATGTTCAAAAATGTTACAGAGGCCATTCTCACCTTGGCTAATCCATAAACCCCTTAAAACAGAAATGTGTAGAGAGATTTGATCTCACTCCTGAAAACAGTAAGGTATTTGGTCAGAATAGTTCTAATCAACATTCGAATGGGAGAGGATTAAAAAAAAAAAAATCTATCAGATTTCTACCTTTACTTAAAAAGTTCAGATCCTGGATAAGGAAGATATTTTAACAGAGAAAGAAAAGGATTTTTAAAAATAAGAATGGGGGGCTCCTGGGTGGCTCAGTGGGTTAAGCCTCTGCCTTCAGCTCAGGTCATGGTCCCAGGGTCCTGGGATGAAGCCCCATATCAGGCTCTCTGCTCAGCAGGGGGCCTGCTTCCCTTCCTCTCTCTGCCTGCCTCTCTGCCTACTTGTGATCTCTCTCTGTCAAATAAATAAACAAAATCTTTTAATAAATAAATAAATAAATAATAAAATAAAAATAAGAATGGCAAGGGCGCATGGTTGGCTCAGTCGGTTAAGCGACTGCCTTTGGCTCAGTTCTTGATCCCTGGGTCCTGGGACTAAGCACCTCATTGGGCTCCCTGATCAGCGGGGAGCCTGCTTCTTCCTCTCTCTGCCCTTCCCCCAACTTGTGCTCACAGGCACGCGAGTTCTCTCTCTCTAATAAATGAATAACATTTTTAAAAATAAAAATAAGTGAGAATGGTAGAAAGAGACTATCTCTTTTTTTTCTGCTGTTAGGAGAAACTTTGAGGAGTCTCATGACCCAAAAGGTAGAAAGCTGGGTAATACCAGGTTTCTAGCAAGAAGCAGGCACAACATTGAGATTACTGGATAAATGAGGGGAGTTAAACAAACCCAGATACCTTAAACATGTATTTAGTCTTCACACTCTGAAAAACAAATGCAGAGTAAGGTTGCTCCTGATGAAATATATTTTGATGTGATGTGTTAAGCTTCAAGATGAATAGTTACAAGAAGGTAAAAGAGCAAAAAAAATCTAGATTCTTAAGAGAGTGATCACAGATATTAAGTATTTGTGCAATATGAGTGATTGTTAGTAACTGATAGTTAGAATTCTGTACCAAATACAAAAAGCATGTTTACAGCCAACGGAATGGGACCATTTAAATTTAACAGTTCTTAATCTGTATCCATAAAGTACACTATGAAGGATATTGGTGGTCTGAAATAGTAAATCACACCGATCAAATGGTGAAACTTAAATACACTGGGGAATTTCATGCTGTAATTTTCTGTACCTTTATCACAGTTCTTATTTATTCTTTCATCACCCCCACTATATAATCCTTAAAAACTGACAATTATAATACTGCAGTAGCTACAGCACCAATGCTAACAGTAGCCCAACCAAACTTCCAGAGTGAATTGCAAAAATCCGAGCATGACTAAGATCCTTGATAATTTACACAACAAATGCAGAACTACTTCTTACTTCTCTTACCTCAGAGTATTTAAAATCCTTTAGCTATTTATTTGTAACCAAAGCTTATGAAAATTCACTTTAAGTAACTACAGGGACAAGAATATTTGGGAATGAAGATGATTTTAAGATTTTAAATCCATGGCTATATTAAATACACACATTTCTAGATAGAAAGGGGCTTCTGTTATAAAAAGAGATTAGAAAACACAGTAATACCCATCTAAAATTACTATTCTATTATAGTCTCTAAAAGGCCTTAACAGTACAATCAAGGGATTACTATTGATTTTATAGATACCTAAATTTGTAAGTATGTAAAGACAAATTAAGTGATCCACTCAAGATCAGGCAGAAAGCACACCTATGGAACGAAAACTCAGTTACGATTCCACAGAGTTAAAAATCTATTTTATACCACATGTACTTTCCTACTGTAAATCTGCATTCTATGGCTCAACCAGTAGTTCTGTTCTAATTAAAGAACAAACAAAAGAAATCTCTGTAAGTTTAATGGAAATTAGAAATATGAGGACTCCTTAAAATTCACATCTTGCATAATAACGTTCTAAGAACATCTTTCAATTATCTATCTTTTATTTAAAAAATAACTATCAACAAGAATGAATTTTCATCAGGGGAAGTTAACAGAGATATTGCCCTAAAAATCTAAAGTAATATGAGGTTTTATGTGTAAAACCTCTAATTTGTCTTTTTCCTCCTTAATGAAATCTCCACTGCAGGTATTATGACACATCTGCTATGCTGGCCCATCAGCTTCACAGATTTCATACATATACCCAATCCCAAGACCAAAGAGCAAAGGTCTTTCTTTACCTTAGTCCCCAACCCAAGAAACACTACTTAAAAATATCAAAGTCTAGGCGCCTGGGTGGCTCAGTGGGTTAAAGCCTCTGCCTTTGGCTCAGGTCATGATCCCAAGGTCCTGGATCGAGCCCCGCATAGGGCTCTGCCCAGCGTGGAGCCTGCTTCCCTTCCTTTCTCTCTGCTTGCCTCTCTGCCTACTTGTGATCTCTGTCTGTCAAATAAATAAATAAATAAATAATCTTTTAAAAAAATCGAAGTCTATTTGTTTTAGGAAAAACCAACAGTACTTAAATCTCTTCCATTTCCAGAAAAGTCTACGTTTCTGAATATGGGCTCAATTTTAAGTTGTTTTTTTTTTTAAGATTTTATTTATTTTTTTGACAGAGATCACAAGTAGGCAGAGAAGCAGGCAGAGAGAGAGGGAGGAAGCAGGCTTCCTGCTGAGCAGAGAGCCTGATGTGGGGCTTGATCCCAGGATCCTGGGATCATGACCTGAGCCAATGGCAGAGGCTTAACCCACTGAGCCACCCAGGTGCCCCTCAATTTTAAGTTCTACCTTGGTGTAATATTTGTTTTAGAAGTGAGACAATTATGCTCACTTCCACAGCACATATACTAAAAAAGTGAGACAATTAATGAATATGCTACTGAGCCACTGGGAGGAAAAAAAACAAAACATGATCTCTTAATGTATATCAACAACCAATAAAAATATTCTCGGTGCCTGGGTGGCTCAGTGGACTAAGCCTCTGCCTTTGGCTCAGGTCATGATCTCAGGGTCCTGGGATGGAGTCCTGTATTGGGGGGCGGTCGTCTCTGCTCAGCAGGGAGCCTACTCACCGCCCCCCACCCCCACCCCCACCCCCGCCTACTTGTGATCTCTCTCTCTCTCTGTGTCAAATAAATAAATAAAATCTTTAAAAATAAATATTCATGGGGTTCATATTAACGGGGTGCCTGGATGGCTCAGTTGGTTAACTGTCCAACTGGGTTTCAGCTCAGGTGGTAATCTCAGGGTCCTGGGATCAATCGGAGTAGGGCTCCACCCTCAGTGGGGAGTCTCTTGAATTTCTCCCCCTCCATGTGCAGGTGCGCCGCCCAGCTACACATGGTCCCCCTCCCTCTAAAATAAATAATTTTTTTTTTTTTTTTTTAAGTTGATGTTCTCTGACCAGTAGCTGTAGTTAGCTTCAGGGAAGTTAGTCTCAGGAAATAAAGCCAAACACAGAAAATACTGATATCTAATTAACACTAGATAGATAGATATATGTATGTGTGTGTGGTGTAAAAAGAACTTTATATTTTTGTTAAGATTTTATTTATTTTAGAGAGAGAAAGTGAGAGAGAGAGCATGTGCATCAGTAGGAGGAGAGGCAGAGGGAGAAGCAGATTCCCCGCTGAGCAAGGAGCCCAACAGAACTCAATCCCAGGACTCTGGGATCATGACCTAAGCAGAAGGCAGACACTTAACCGACTAGCCACCCAGGCACCCCTGAAAACAGCATTATTTTTAACAGAAAAAGTCAAGTCAGCACAACCATTCTACTGTTCATGAAATATTAGGCAAAGCAATGGTTATAAAAACAATATACAAATATGAAAAATGTTTCTGATAAGAAGGTCAAATGGAAAAATACAGATAAAAAATTCTACATTTGAGTCTGATTATAGCTATCATATGGAAGCTATCACATGGAAGTTCATATACCCAAGAGAAACTAGAAATAAATACAAATAATTTTCTTTTTTTCTGCATTTTTATAAGAAAAAAAGTGTATAAAAAAACAAAAAGTCTGCTTCTGATCTGTGTTCAGATTGATTATTCCTTCAATAAAACAACACTGGAAAAACAAGTAAAGGTCCCGGGGGAGCGCCCAGCGGGCTCAGCTGGTGGAGATTGAGAGTTTTTATTTATTTTTTTTTTAAGATTTTATTTATTTATTTGACAGAGAGATCACAAGCAGGCAGAAGGGCAGGCAAGAGAGGAAGGGGAAAGGAGGCTACCCGGCTAGCAGGGAGCCCGACGCAGGGCTTGATACCAGGACCCTAAGATCATGATCTGAGCTAAAGGCAGAGGCTTTAACCCACTGAGCCACCCAGGCACCCCTGAGAGTTTTTAACCTTGGGGTTTTAAGTTCAAGCCCCATGTTGGGTGTTGGCATTACTTACAAACAAAATCTTAAAAAAAAAAAGAAAGAAAAAGAAGTAATATCTGAGTTGACATTTTCAAATTGTTAATGTGAATAACTATTAAGTTCTAAGAACCTGTTATTAAAAAGAGAAATAGGGGGGCACCTGGGTGGCTCAGTGGGTTAAGCCACTGCCTTCAGCTCAGGTCATGATCTCAGGGTCCTGGGATCGAGTCCCGCATCAGGCTCTCTGCTCCGCGGGGAGCCTGCTTCCTCCTCTCTCTCTCTCTGCCTGCCTCTCTGCCTACTTGTGATTTCTATCTGTCAAATAAATAAAATAAATCTTTTTTAAAAAAAAAAGAGAGAAATAATGGTACTTCTACTTCTTTTCTTTTCATTTTTTTTTCTACTTCTTTTTAAATAAAAGCTTTCATCTTCCCCTAAAGGCTTTCATGAAATGAAGAAATTACCCCTAGATTTATTTTGGGTAAAAAAAAAAAAAAAAATATATATATATATATATATATATACATATATCTGTCATACGCAAACACCATTTTGATATTTGGACTATGGGTCACAAAGCAGCAGTCACCACCTAAGTACACCCTAAAATTCAGACTATTAAAAAAGAAAAATCTAGGGGCACCTGGGTAGCTTAGTCGATTAAGCATCTGCTTTCAGCCCAAGTCATGATCCCAGAGTCCCAGGATTGAGGCCATGTCAGGAAGCCTGCTTCTCCCTCTCCCTCTGCCTGCCACTCCCCCTTCTTTTGAGTGTGCACTCTCTCTCTCGTCAAATAATTGTGTAAAACATTTTTTAAAAATCTTATGTTTTAAATTGTCAGCCAACCTATATGTACATAGAAGTAAAATGATTCATGTAAACATTTACTGATCATTCACTAAAGGCCAAGCATCTTGCTTGGTAATGAAATTACTCTGAGCAAGACAAACCTTGCCAAGCAGTCTAGTGGCCAAAAGATGAACATGAAAACAAATACAGTGCAAAATAACGAATGGTTAAAAAAATTAACAACAAAGTAAGTAACAGCCCTGTAAGAGGATGAGACAAGGCAGTAATAGGAAACATAGAGCTATAAAAGCAACTTCTGGCTTCTAGCCTATAGCAGTTGGGCCAGGAAGAATGAAGTCAGACATATTTAGGAGGCAGACCAAAGGACATAAGAACAAATATATCCTTAACTTAGTATACTAAAACTTGCCAAGAAGTCTTCTGGTCAAAATAAGCCCTTTTCTGTGAAATAGGTAACCGTCTCCTTAAACAAGTCCGACAGCACTTTCGAGGTATACGAACTCCTTGAAGCCACTAACTACATTATCAGAACTACCCAGTCTCAAGAACATAGCTCCAAAATACTCATTTCACCTTTGTAGTTTATTTATCTGAGAGGTCAGGTCTCACAGCTGCTAGGTGACAAATTTTCCCCCCATTTGAGCAGCCCCAGACATTACTAATCAGAATTTAATGTGATTAAGGACTGCAAATCTATGGCACCATGTAACTCCAGAGTTCAACCAAAGTATAACCCCTCCACGACCACTGAACCAATAAAATGATCTTAGTATGTGAAGCTTATCGCTCCCTTATCCATCATACACTCGGAGATGACAACATATTCAATCTCCTAGTGCACTTAAAAAGATCTTGAATTCACTGAATTCACAAAAGTGCACCTCATAGCCATGGCTTTCCCTAGCAATTCCCAGTCCTATCTACAGGGCCTACAATGAGACTCTAGCTCCAGCATGCCTTAGATTATTATGAAAGTGACAGTACAGCTTAACATTAATAAGTAAAATATTTTTGCAAAAAAGAGTTTAATATATTTTTATATTTCAAAAGCCATAAAATTTCATTTATATTTAATGATTCTAAGGTACACAGGCCCTTTTTATAGCCTACACATTAATATTCATATCATATCAGTGAGGTAGGTAGAAGGCTAATATGATTAACTGTTTAGAGAAAATTTGGAGAATTTCTCTAAAGTCACACAGTAAATCAGACATAGAGACAAACTAGAAACTAAATAACCTGATTCACATAAAGATGTTTTATAATAGAGCAAGTGTCCAAGAAGTATTACAAACACCATCACTCTTTTTAAAACTAACACCAAGACAAATTTTTATAATAAGCCAAATGAGCAACCTTGAATTATATATGTTTATATATATTTAATATATCTGGTATAAATAACTTAAAACATTTCCCACTAAAGACAACGTTTTTGGGTAGAAATGCATGTTTGTTACTGAAAAATGCTTGCCTGAACTTTTTCTAAACTTTTAATTTCTTCAGTGATTAATATATCCCCTAGATTTACTTAGACATTGCTCTTAAAGGATTCACATACTGAAAAATGAGAAGTTATTTCTGAGAGAAACCATGACATCTCCCAATTGCGCATAATCCCTACATAGTCTCTATGACTAAGATATCTAGGATATTTTGGAAGTGAGGCAATATAAAGACATCAAACAAGACTTGTGAGTTCGTCTATTCACGTAACAGTAAGAAAAGAAATATATAAACTTCTTGACTAAGATGGTTTCTCTCCCTGAACTGCACTGCCAACAAATATGGTACTAGGTTTTTCTCTGGCCTGTTAAAGCAGTCATTTCTTCCGGCACCATCCTTCTGTCTTTCCTCTAGTAAAAGTAATAGATAGGTACCACCTCTACGAAAGTAGTGGCAAGTAACAGATAAGTTCTACTAGCAGATAATATATCTGATTTGTCTATAGGGAATAATTACATAGAAAATGGATTTGTTCAAGGCACCTGGGTGGCTCAGTGGGTTAAAGCCTCTGCCTTTGGCTCAGGTCATGATCTCAGGGTCCTGTGATCGAGTCCCGCATCGAGCTCTCTGCTCGGCGGGGAACCTGCTTCCTCCTCTCTCTCTCTGCCTGCCTCTCTGCCTACTTGTGATCTTTCTCTGTCAAATAAATAAATAAAATCTTAAAAAAAATTTTTTTTTAATGAATTGGTTCAGAAATACCTCACTGTATGCCTTTGTTTCACCAGTGACTAAACACAACATGCTTAAAAATCTTTTATAAATTTAGTTAACTGTAAACTAAGTTAAATAAAACAAGCAAAAATAGATCATGCCCAGGGATAGTATGAATTCAACATATCCACTGCAACTCCATTATCTGAAAACCTAACAACTGCTCCAAAATGCTATGTTGTAACAACATGCCAATCTGCCATGAAAATGTTCTTCAATCTGGAATATGCCAAAAGTGAATTTACAAATACAACCCATTTTAGCATATCATTTATTACATTTTAGGGTATCTAAACAAAAAATAATCTCCCATGACAACATACTAAGAATGAAAATATGTATGATATCAGCATTTGCTATTTCTTTCTGTTTCTGGTTTTTTTTTTTTTTTGCATTTGCTAATTCCTATTACCACTTCCATCCAAAACCATTACGTATATGAACTAAAAATTAGTATGTTTGGGGCGCCTGGGTGGCTCAGAGGGTTAAGCCTCTGCCTTCAGCTCAGGTCATGGTCTCAGGGTCCCAGGATCAAGCCCCCACATCCGGCTCTCTGCTCAGCCGGGAGCCTGTTTCTCCCTCTCTCTCTGCCTGCCTTTCTGCCTACTTGTGATCCCTCTCTATATTAAATAAATAAATAAAATCTTTTAAAAAAATTTAGTACTTTTATTTTGTACTTCGAGAAAAGCTACCTATATTATTAAAATCTAAACAGTGATTTTTAGCTCTTTTTAACCCTAAAAAGGTAACGATTAAAAAAAAAAAAAAAAGCATGATGTGTGCTTTCAGTTGAACATGTAACTCAAAACAAATGAGGAAAACAAACTGAAATAATCACTTTAATTTTTTTTTTAAGATCTTATTTATTAATTTGACAGAGAGAAATCACAAGTAGACGGAGAGGCAGCCAGAGAGAAAGAGAGAGGGAAGCAGGCTCCCCACTGAGCAGAGAGCCTGATGGGGGACTAGATCCCAGGACCCTGAGATCATGACCTGAGCCGAAGGCAGCGGCTCAACGCACTGAGCCACCCAGGCGCCCCTCACTTTAATTTTTTTTTTTTAATTTTATTTATTTATTTGACAGACAGAGATCACAAGCAGGCAGAGAGGCAGGAGGGGGTGGGGGGGGTCAGGCTTCCCACTGAGCAGAGTCCCATGTGGAGCTCTATCCCAGAACCCTGGGATCATGACCCAAGTGGAAGGCAGAGGCTTTAACCCACTGAGCCACCCAGGTGCCCCTCAAATAATCACTTTAAAAATACTTTTTACCCATGAAAATACAGAATATCTATAAACTTATCAGTATAAATAGCCCAAAAAAAGTCAAGAGAAAATACTACTGGGAGGTTTAATAAGTTCCTAGCCAAACTAAATTTTCATATTAAGAAAAAAACCAGAGGTGCCTGGGTGGCTCAGTTAGTTAGTGGCTGCCTATGGCTCAGGTCATGATCCCAGGGTCCTGGGAGGTCCTGGGATCAAGTCCCTCATCAGGCTCCTAGCTCAGTGAAGAATCTGCTTCTCCCTCTGCCCCTTGCCTCTCTCTTGCTCTCTCTCTCAAATAAATAAAATCTTAAAAAAAAAAAAACGAAGAAAAAAGAAAACACCACTACCCAGAATAAAACATTTTAGGGAGTTTACAAAAGAAGGGCACTTAACTATAACGTTAAAACTTGTCACCTTCTATCAAAAAGACACACATATTTAACTAAAAAACTCAGAGCCTGTATGCAAAACTGTCCAGCACACACACACAAGGGTTTATGTTAAATAACATGAAGGTTAAGAATTTTTTTAAACACAGACCTTTTTCTTTTTTTTTTTTTTAGTCTGTTCCATATGTGGTCAATTTCCCTAAATCTATTTACTTCATTTCCCACCTTTGTCACAATCCATCTCCATCACTGTGCTCCAAAAGTATACTGTAGAAAAAGTATGATGAATACTCAAGCGGCCCATATTCTCCTACAAAACTTTCAAACAGACCATCGCTAATATAAAACCCAAAAGCCTCAGTGTACTTGCACTAACACCTGTACTCTACTCACATATTCCTCATCCTCAGAATATAAATAGCACTTCAGATATCAAAACTCCCCTAATAAAACAAACAAACAAATAAATAAAAACAAAAAAACCTCCCCTAATGCTGTCTCCTTTAACCAGCCTACCTTTACAAGGCTGATACACTGGACTACAGGTGCATCTCTTCCTAGACATTAACATCCAAGAAATCAAAGGAGCAAAACAACAACAAACAAGATTTCTCAAAAGGACCAGGAAATAGATAATCGGGGAAGTAGCTATCTCGGAAGAGCACCAAAGTCACCATACCTCCATGCCTCCCACACTATGCCTTATTTCCACTTCTGAAAAACTGTATTTTTTCACTACAGTAATCTCACCTAATGAAGCATGCCTGCCCATCCCGTCCTCTTGTACCTTTTCCTTTAGCAGTCCTTTAAGAAGTTTTCCTTTAGAAGTCCTCACCTCTAATAGAATAAGTAGTAGAAATGAGAAGAAGGCAAGAAATGATCCCTTCCCTTCCCCTTCCATGCCTTCTTTCCCAGGAGAGTTAGGTATCATCTCTCTCCAATCCTCCCTTCAGCATTCCCTCTCTTCCCTGTATGAGATGTCTCAGAAACTACCTATACCCCGGTATCCCAAATAAACACACCACAATCCAACCCTCTTACAATGGTTACAAAACAATCAAACAAAGCTGGTACCTCTGCTATCCCTTTGAAGCCTCCCAATATTTCTACAACTAACACCCCCCAAAATATTTTTAAAAAACAAGCCCTTCTCATTCTTTTTTGCTCAACAATATCCTACACCTCACTATCCTCAGTTGCCCTCACAATCCTTCAACAATATTTACAAAACTCTTTAAGTCTTTCTGCTATACCTTTTATTCCTCCAATAGCTATAACTAAAAATGCTTGCATGCTTCAGGTCTCCCCCTTTCAAATACTCCTCCAATAATACTAAATACCAGGGTCGCCCTTTCAACCCTTAAAATTTAAAACCCTTATTTTTTCCAACCCTTAATGGTATTTAGAAGTTATTAGTCCTCCTAGCACTATCAACTCTTGGATAATATTTTAAAATCCCTTCATATCCTTGTTATCATATTTCACAGCTTTCCAGTAATTCTCCAAAACACTTCAATGCCCACATATCCCTTTCAACTACCCCGTGTTTCTCAAATCCTTCAAAATTCTTGAACCCTTACCGCTCATCAATAATCGCTATAAAGCCCTCAATGTCCCTACTACTCCTTTCTGCCCTCACGTTTTTAAAAGGCCCTCCACACTCCGCTTCTGGATCTTAGTCTCACACTAATATCGGTTAATAAAGCCCTCGACATCCTGCTACACCCTTCAAGATCCCAATATTCACGTTTAAAAATCCCTCGACAGCCTTGCGATCTCTCGCAGTTCTCAAACAACAAAATTTTAAATTCCCTCACTATTTCTGCTACCCCTTCCAGCACCTCAATATTTATACTTAAAAAGCCCTCGCTGTCCTTGCCGCCCCCCCCACCCCGTCCCACAGCCACACCGCCTCTACGCCCCAGGCTCTGGCTCCCCCCCACCGCCCCCCCCCACAATGGTGATAGTACTACATACAGGACGTAGCCGGGACCTCCCGACCGCGGCCCCTCCGCTCCGCCCTCCCCCACGCCGCCTCCCCTCCCCCCACACCCCCGCGGGCCCCCAACGCCCACGTTCGCCGGCCCTGGCCCAGGCTGGCTCACTCACATCGGCTCCAGTAACTTGGCCAGCCAGGACTTGAGGGCATCCACATCCTCTATGAGCATGGTGCAGGGAAGGCGGGCTCGGCCGCCGCTCTTGTTCAGGCCTGCCGCGGGTCTCCCCTCGCCGCCTCCTCACGCCCTCCTCACAGCTCCCGGTGCCCCAGCCCACCGGGCATCTTAGGAGACTTCAACCTACTCCCCCGGCCGGGGCCTAACAGGAACTAACCCAAGAGCCCTCACTCAACCTAGCCTGACGGCTCAGGTGGGCGGGAGATAGCGCCGAGTGACGGGCGCAAGAACCAATAGAAGTAAGAAGGCCGTGCGCGCAAAGCCAATGAAAAGACTCGCTCGCCCCGCCGGCCGGCCGTACCCAGTTAAGAAGGAGGGGATATAGCAAGGTAGGTGGAGAGCTTACGTGAACTCCTGGTGCAAGATGGTATCTTGGAGAAGGTGCTGTGCCTCTTAAAGGGGCCGCGGTTCCTTTTTTGACCACGCCGCCGCCCGCCGCGGAATACCGGTGTCTGCTACTGGGAGTGCCTGGGGGAACCCGGCGAGCCCCTCAGCCTGATTCCTTCCTCTCGTTTTTTCCTGGAAACGCACTTGTGTCCCGAAATGACTCAGCTGTAGTAAATCTGCAACACAACGTGCAATACGTTCACGTTCGACACATTGCACAGAATGCAAAATTTTACTTTTTTTTTTTTTTCTTACACAATCATTTAGCTTAGCATACATGCTTGTATTTCTCGCCGCTATGCCTAAGTTACGCAGAATGTTTCTGACAACCATGCCCCGGACTCCAATAATCGTCATTTTTAAAACGTGGCGCACAGTTGTAGAAGGCTGAGGCCATTTCAATTTTACCAATCTTTTTAATATATGCTTTATTTAGGAAGAAAAACGATTCTAATATTTTTTAAAATTCTCTTTTCACTAGATATCTAAATTCAGTAGGGTTTTGTTTTGTTTTTTGTTTTTGTTTTTGTTTTTGCAGGGAGAATTTTGGCCAGCAAAAAAGTTTTTAGAAATATTTTTTTCCAATCGAAATTACCAAAATAGCCAACTTAGTTTGTACTGAATGAGAAATTCCTTTTGAAGTTTTGAAATTCCCAGCTTGGCACTGGTCTCACAATGCTTATCCAACAACAGATACTGAGCACCTGCTATATGCCAGCACAATGTAAGGCACTAGCACTTGGATTCCAAAGGTGAGCAAAATGGTTTCTCCTTTTAGAAAGCTGAACAGTTTATGGGATTATGCATTACAATAATAATATTTTGAAAAATACCTGATGAGCATACCCTTTCTATAAGAGAGATGAGTCAGCCTAAAATAAACAGGTATGCTATCTATACATAGAGCAGGAAAAGGCAAATTTTTCTTAAAAGGGCTAAATAGTAAATATCTTGGGTTTTGTGGGCCAGGAGGTCTCTGACACCCACCCAGCTCTGCCTGCTTGGCATGAAGCTGGCCGTAGGTAATATGTAAGCAAATGATTAAGACTGTATCCACATAAAACTTATATAAGATTTTCAATTTTAGATAATTTTCAAATGTCACAACATTTTTTTTTAATTTAAAAAAAGAAAAAAGCATTTAAAAGTGCAAAAGCCATCATTACCTTGCAAGTAAACAGAAGCAGGGGCCAACCAGGGTTGGTTTGCTGCCTGCAGTTTGTGGGCCTCTTACATAGAGTAGTAGCAAAATGCACTTAGAAATCATCTAATGAGCTTCCTTCATGACACCTTCTCCCCAATATTGCAAATGAGGGGGAAAGGCCAGAGACTGAGCAGTTTACCCAGAATCACACATATTTGCAGGTGGATCAGAATTTGCATCTAGATCTTAGTAAGCCCGTAGTTTTATCATATCTAACGGTTGCCGCTTCCCTCTTTCCTCCTCCCTTTCCTTGTGCTTATCCACGTTTCCTTCACTACATCCTACTACAGAGATGAAGTGTTACCCAAAAATGACAAATTAAAAAAAGAGAAATGTGAGTGATGTGATTAGACCTCAGGCTAGGTAAGAACTTAATAGTAGTGTGATAGAAATGGAATAGGAATTGCTTTTATCACAGAAGTTTGAAAAGTTATATCCATTTATATCGATCCAGCCTTTTGGGAGTTCAGATTCCGGGAGCCAACCAGTCAGGCATTGTAAATAATAATCCTAGCCACAGTTTTTGAGAACATACTCTGTGCTGGCCCTGTGCTAAATATTTCAATGTATTGTTGCTTCTCCCCTTCATAGGCCCCCTGTATAGTAAACAATATTCACAGATGAGAAAATTGCATTCCAGAGAGATCATGAAACTAATGAGTGGAAGGGCCCAGCCTTTCTTTGTGTTTGACCACAAAGTCCACACCTATAACCTTCACTTAAATATCATGCAAGCAAACACTGAAATATTAACCATGTGGTTCATTCAAAATTAATCCAACAAATATGTATTAAGCCCGTTACCATCTATTAGACACTGTTCTTGGGAGAGTAGAGAATAAGGCTAATATCAAATAAATGTTCTTTCCTTAATGAAGGTGGATGTTAAAAATGGATTCTTTACAAAGATTGGCTTTTCTCTCAGTTTTATCTTCACAAGAAGAGAAAGAGATGTCAGTTGATCTAAGAGAGGTTATTGATATAAGGCATTGGAGAGAGTGAGTATAGGAAGAATATACATCTATACCATCCTTATTCAAACCAAGTTCCCTTTCTCCGCTTTAGGGTAACTGGGCCTCAACCAGGAAGAACTGTTAACTCTGCAATTTCACACAAGTGTTGCTAGAGGTGGATAGGCCTTCCATAATCAAAGTGGATTTGCCCACAATTTTTTTTTATTTTTGGTCATCTTCTTTAACCTGTGGCTGAGAGCTGTCCCAGGTGTATAAGAAAGGTTAAGAGTAATTTTTCAGATTTAAATTTCTGTGTAATGTATAATCACAATCTGTCTTCCCAAAATGCAGTTAGACAAAGCTTTGGTAGAATTTCAAACCAGGAATTTCATAGTTACAAACAGACCCTCTCATGCCTCTACGTTTATAGATGATCACCTAATTAAACACACATCCATCAAAATATCAGTCTCGGCTGAGTCTGGGTCACAAGTAGCAGCTCATCTGACTCAGAGAAGAGTCACTTCGGGGCACTGGCTGACTCAGTCAGGGGAGCATGAAACTCCTGATTTGGGGGTCATGAGTTCAAGTCCCACATTGAATGTAGAACTTACTTTTATTTATAAATAAATAAATGTCACTTGAATCTTGGCTATGCAAAGGCAAGGTGAGTTAGCAGATATATAGTGAGATGATTTGAATGGTCTCTCTTCATTATGGAAATATAGATTTGTTTTCTTCAGAGAAATATGTTTAAGGGTTTGTTTGTTTTTGGTTTTCTTTTTTAAAGGTTTTATTTATTTATCAGAGAGAGAACACAAGCAGGCAGAGCGGCTGCAGAGGCAGAGAGAGAAGTAGGCTCCCTGCTGAGCAAGAAGCCCCATGAAGGACTGGATTCCAGGACCCCGGGATCATGATCCGAGCTGAAGGCAGACACTTAACCAACTGAGCCACCCAGACGTCCCTGTTTGTTTGTTTGTTTGTTTGTTTTTAAGATTTTATGTATTTATTTGACAGAGAGAGACAGAAAGAGAGGGAACAGAAGCAGGGGGAATGGGAGAGGGAGAAGCAGGCTTCTTGCTGAGCAGGGAGCCGGATGCAGGGCTCAGTGCTGCTTGATCCCAGCACCCTGGGATCATGACCTGAGCCTAAGACAGACACTTAACTACTGAGCTACCCAGGTGACCCTGTTGTAAGAATTGTTTTTAAAGTTCTGTCCCACTCTGTAACTGTAGGAATGGCTAATATAAATGGCCCCTTAGGGGGACGCGTGGGTGTCTTCTTCATTAAGCATCTGCCTTCGGCTCAGGTGTTGATCCTAAGGTCCTGGGATTGAGCCCCACATCGGGCTCCCCTCTGGGTGGGAAGCCTGCTTCGCCCTCTCCCAATCCCCCTGCTGTGTACCCTCTCTCACTGTCTCTTTTTCTGTGTCAAATAAATAAATAAAATCTTAAAAAAAAAAAAAATCAGATAAGCCCCTTCGGATTTGGAAACATCAAATAATAATAGCTCATACTTTTGTGCTGGGCACTCTACCAGGTAACGTTTCATGGGTTAGTTTCTTCCAGTTCCTACATTTATTTATTTATTTATTTGAGGGGGGGAAGGGTAGAGTGAGAGGGAGAGAAAAAAATTTCAAGCAGGCTCCATGCCTAATGCAGAACCTTACACGGGACTTGATCTCATGAACCTGAAGTCATGACCCGAGCCAAAATCAAGAGTCCCATGCTTAACCAACTGAGCCACCGATATGCCCTCAGTTCCTACATTTACTTATTTGTTTGTTTGTTTATGTTAAAGATTTTATTTATTTATGAGAGAGAGAGAGAGAGAGAGAGAGAACATGCAGGGGGAGCAGCAAGAGGGAAAGGGAGAAGCAGATTCCCTGCTGAGCAGGGAGCCTAATGTGGGGCTTGATCCCAGGATCTTGGGGCCATGACCTGAGCCAAAGACAGATGCTTAACCAACTGATTCACCCAGGTGTCCCTCGGTTCCTGCGCTTAGCCTTTCTTTTCTTTTTTTCTTTTAGTATATTTATTTATTTTTTAGTTATCTTTACACCAATCATGAGGCTCAAACTCACAATGTCAAGATCAAGAGTTATATGCTTTCCCAGCTGAGCCAGCCAGGCATCCCAGCCTTTCTTTCAAGAAATACCGGGGGCACCTAGCTAGCTCAGTTGATAGATCATGCAACTCTTGATCTCAGGATAATGAGTTCAAGCCCCTTTGGGCATGAAGCCTACTTAAAAAGAAACACTTATTGAAAACCTGCAATATGCAAAGCACCGATAGAGTCCTTGGGGTTCTAGCAGTGAAGAAAATAGGTATTCTCTTGGAGATCTATTTTAGCAGGAGGAGAATGATGCCAAATGAACAGCTATAATGTCAGGTGGGATATATTCTATAAAGAAAAAAAATTAAGTGTGGGGATAGAGCACGATGGGGAACTTTAAAGCACTCTCCGAGCAGTGGTCAAGAAGCAGTAAAGGTGTTAGTCACATGGGTATCTGGGAAAAGAGCTTTCCAGGGACGTGCAAAGACTTGAGGCAGGTACTAGTTCGGCACATTTCAGGAAAGTGGGGAGCAATGGGGTTGGAGTGGAGTGAGCCAGGAGGAAAGTAATGGTACAGAAGTCATTAGAGGCCAAGTCACAGAGGACTCTGTTGGTCATGGTAAGGACTTCAAGTTCTTACCCTGAGTGAGACCAGAAGACACTGAAGGTTTTAAGCAAATGAATAAAATTATCTGTTCTAGTTTTTAATTTTTAAAAGTAGGATTGAAATGGCTCCTTTGTGGTAATTAGGCTGGAAGGGATAAAGGTGGAGGTAGGGAAACCAGTTAGGAAGTAATAATTCAAGCATAGGTTGATGGTGGTTTGGCCTAGAATAGCAGTGAAAGAGATGGTAAGAAGTTGGATTCTGGATATATTTTGAAGGTAGAATCAATGAGTCTTACTGAGAGACTAGTTGTTGGTATAAAACACAAAGAGGAATCAAGGATGACACCAAGGGGTTTGACTTGAGTAACTGGCCTGAGGTGGGGAAAACAAGTGGGAAGCAGATTTCAAGAATAGTTGGTAGATCATACATTCAGTATTGGACATAAATTAGACAGTACATATTTTCTTAGACGTTATACATTGTGGTAGCCAGCCTCCAAGGTGGCCCCCAATGATGCTCACCTTCTAGTATTCACACCCACGTGTATTTTCTCTCATATTGGATCAGGGTTTACCTTTGTAAGCAATAGAATGCTCTAGAAGGAACAACCATTGACTTCCAAGTTTAGCTTATAAAAAGCACTGTAGCTTCTATAGGGATCTCTGGTTCTAGGGAAAGTAAGTTGCCATGTTGCATGACAATCAACCCTGTGAACAAGACCCAATTTGAGGAGCTGAAACCTCTTTACCAATAGCCACAACTAACTTTCTAGCCTTGTGAGTAAGCCATGTTAAAAGTAGATCTTCCTTGGGGTGCCTGGGTAGCTAAGTGGGTTGAGCATCTGCCTTTGGCTCAAGTCATGATTTCAGGATCCTGGGATTGAGCCCTGCATGGGGCTTTCTGCTCAGGGAGCCTTCTTCCCTCTCTCTTTACCTGCCTCTCTGCCTACTTGTGATCTCTCTCTGTCTGTCAAAGTGAATAAGTAAAATCTTTAAAAAAAAAAAAAAAAGCAGAGCTTCCAGCCCCAGTCAAACCTTTGGATGACTATAACCTTGGCCAACATTTGTCTGTAATCTCAAGACCCCACTGGCTAGAACCACCTGGTCAAGTTGCTCCCACACACCTAACCCACAGAAATTGTGAGGGATAATAAATGGTTATTGTTTGAGGGCACTAAGTTTGGGGGTAGCTTGTTAGGCATAATTGATAAAAAATATAAAAATCCAAGTGGGGATGTCAAGTAGACAGTTTGATCTGTGAGTCTGGAGTTCATAAGAAAGATTGGGTCTGGTGTTAAAGATTGAGGATTCATCAGCATGTATATTTTGTTTAAAACCATAGGCCTGGATAAGATCGTCTAGGAAGTGACTATATCTAGAAAGGTCATTAGGGCATTCCCCTATTTAGAAAGTCAACTGAGAAGGCATGGCCATGAGACAGCAGAACAGAGAGAAAAGAAATATGTCTCAGAAAAGATGGAGTTTTCAACAGTGTCATACATATAGTTCTTGGATCAAGGAAAATGATGATAAGGAATTGACCACTGAATTTGGCAGCGTGGAAATCACAGATGACCTGGATAGTTCCATGGAGTGGAGGAAATGAACGCTTGACTGGAACAGGTTCAGGAAAGGAATTAGAGATAGTAAGACAGTTCTCATGAAGGGTTTTATTGTAAAAGGGAGTGGAACAATGGTGGTACTCGATGGCATTGTGAGATAGAGAAGATAGGGTTAGCTTGCATTTTGTTCTGTTTTTCTTTCACTTCTTTGTCTGCTTGCTTGCATTAGGTAAGATGATATGTATGGATTCAGATGAGTATGATGTAATAAAGAAAGAAAATCTGATGATGTGAGAGGTGAGGTGAGCAACTGCAACAATAAAATCTCTTAGTAGGAAAAAAGAGCAGGACTTAGTGTACAAGTGTTCGGTAGGTCTTAATTGGCGCTCTGATTGTTCATAATATGTCAAGAAAAGAACACCTGTTGATGGAGGTAGGAAATGTAACTCATGGACGTTCTTTACTGATAGCTTCTGTGTTTTCAGTGAATTAAGAAGAAATCATCATTCGAATGTGAGGAGGGGATCCTGGATGTTTGGGGAGAGAGGAGTGAGGACAAAGCATCTTTGGTTTCTCAACCATTTCAGGGTCCTTCCCACCTCAGGCATTTCTGGTCCTTTTGCCTGGAACTCTTTTCCATACATATTTGCGTGGTTAACTTTTTCTTGTCAGCTCAAATCCACCTCCTTAGGAAGACCTAACCAGACCATCCCATCTAAAGTAACACCTCACTTCCTTCCTCTGGTTATTTTCTATCACATAATTCTGTTTTATCTTCCTCGGAGCATTTTTCATAGTCTGAAATTTTTCATTTATTTATTTTCTCTACCTCATCCTAACTAAAATATAAATTTTCATTAAGTCAAGAATTTTGTCCTCCTTTTTCCTTAGCACTGAAAACAAACCTGATAGGTAATAAATGCTCAGTAAATATTTTTAAAATTTTAAAAGACTTTATTTATTTATTTGACAGACAGAGACCACAAGTAGGCAGAGAAGCAGGAAGGGAAGCAGGCTCCCCACTGAGCAGAGAGCCCAATTTGGGGCTCGATCCCAGGGGATTCCAGGACCCTGGGATCTTGACCTGAGCTGAAAGCAGAGGCTTTAACCCACTGAGCCACCCAGGCGCCCCTTGTTTAAAGATTTTTAAAATGTATTTGTTGGAAAGAGAGCATGCACAAGTGTGGGGAGCAGCAGGCAGAGGAAGAAGCAGGCTCCCTGCTGAGCAAGGACCCAATGTGGGACTCTATCTTAGGACCGTGGGATCATGACCTGACCCAAAGGCAGATGCCTAACCAACTGAGCCAGCCAGGTGTCCCAATCCTCAGTAAATATTAATAAATGACTAATACAATATTACAGCAATATTACCAAATAAGTACTATCCTAAAGGGGTCCAAGTGATTGGCCCAGGGTCACACAACAAGTTTAGAACAGAGGTGATGGAAGGGGTTCATGATTCAAAGCCAGGCAATCTAACACTAGAGCCTGATTCTCAGATGCTATATGGAAGAATGTCTAGAAAAAGATACTGACTTCTGGCCCCTAAGATGTTGAGAGCTTGACAAAAAAAAAAAAAAAAGCAGGCCTATGGTTGTGCCCCCAATTTACATAGTTCAGAGCAGTCCCATTTCATTGGTACTGTAAAAATAGGGATCTTAAATGTCATAACTGTGCAAAACAAATTTTCAAAACATAGTCCTTCATGGGCACCTGGGTGGCTTTGTCGGCTAACCATCTGACTTGATTTCCACTTGGATCATGATCTCCTATTCCTGAGATGATGCCCTGCATCAGGCTACTGATGGGGATAGAGTCTGCTTGAGATTCTCTCCCTCTGTCTCCATCTGCCCCTCACCCCCAACTCACTCATGTGCTCTCTTGCTCTCCTCAAAAAAAAAAAAGTATATATATATATATACATATAAATATATGTGGTCCTCAAAATTGGAATCTCATTAATTAATAATTGTTTGTATTTAGCTGTTCCTTTGCTTTTCTTCTCCTTTTCTTTTTTCCTTTCCTCCTTCCTTCCTTTCATTCCTTAAGGAGCCCTAGGACTGCTCCACAATGATGATGGTAATGGTGGTGACAATTTGAGTAGGTAGGCTATTTAGGAACAACAAGCAGTGTTTTGATGACTCAGGTGTCACGTTTCCCATACGAGCCCATGACACAACTGGCAATGCTTTGTGGAATGTTGACAAGATGGCAGGCTGAAGCTTGTGGTTCCGGAGTCTGGAGTGGTATAGCATGAGTGAGTGATTGCTAATTCCTGAGAATTACAGGTATCACCACTTCAGGAGAAATCTAGGCAACAGAAGTTTCTAAAAATTTTAGTACCTATGAAGTGCAACTTCTCTAATTCGGGTACATTTGTCTTAATATCTAAGTCTCCCTAATTAACACGGCTACTTGTTCTTAGCTCATGTCAGTCAGATTTAGAATTTCCCTTTATTATTTCCTTTTGAGCTGCTATAACAAAATACCACAGGCTGGGTGTCTTATAAACAATAGAATTTTATTTCTCATAGTTTCAGAAACTAGGTGTGAGATCAGGGTGCCAGCATGTCTGGTGAATGCCCTCTCTGGGTCCTACATTTTTGTTTGTTTACTCACAAAGTGGAAGTAGGTGTTGAGCTTGTGGGCTCTCTTTTTGTTTGTTTTATTTTGTTCAGGTTCTTCTTCTTTTTTTTAAGATTTTATTTATTTCTTTTAGACAGAGAGTGGAGAGAGGGGCAGAGAAAGAGGGAGGGAGAAGAAATCTCATACAGATCCCATGACGAGCTTGGAGCCTGATGTGGGGCTTGATCCTAAGACCCTGAGACCATGACCTGAGCTGAAACCATGAGTCGGATGCTCAAGCAACAGAGCTACCCAGGCGCCCCTGGATTATCTTTTATAAGAGCACTAATCCCATTCATAAGGACTCCATCCTCCCAAACTAAGCACTTCCCAAAGGCTCTACCTCTTAATACCTTCAGACTGGGCATTGGGATTTCAACATATAAAGTTTGAAACAAACATTCAGACCCAGCACTGATCAAACTGGCTTCCAGTATTCTCCACTTCTCTTTCTTCCTTCCTTCCTTCTCTTTAGCTTAAAATCCTTGAACATTCACTTGCTATGAACCAGGCACTGGACTAATCAGTTTGCTTGGTGTAGCTCATTTTATTCTCACAGCCACCTCAAGAGGTAGGTATTATCATTATTCACATTTTACACATGAGGTTCCAGAGTCCCACGGTTGAAGGAGCAGAGAGCTAGCATGAGACAGAGCCTCAATTTAGACCCAGGCATCTTACTCCAAAGCCTTTGACCACAACCACCACACACTCTTCTTCTGCTGCCCATTCACTGTCAAAGGCTGCACACAGAGCAACTCCAGAATTAGCTAATCCCAGAAGTCCTAGACGGATTCTTCATTCTTCTCTTCATACTCATTGCTTTTATCATTACAAAAAAAAAAAAGTCCATTCACCATTCAGAAAGTATAAAAATTAAGATAGAATACTAGTATAGAGGTTAAAAAAAGCTTTTTTTTTTTGAAAACCTTTTTTTTTTTTTTTTGGCAAAGATTTTTATTTATTTATTTGACAGAGAGAGTGAGATCACAAGTAGGCAGAGAGGCAGGCGGAGAGGGAGGGGAAGCAGGCTCCCTGCCGAGCAGATAGCCTGATGCGGGGCTCGATCCCAGGACCCTGAGATCATGACCTGAGCCGAAGGCAGAGGCTTAAACTTCTGAGCCACCCAGGCGCCCCTTGAAAACCATTTTTAAACCAAAAAAAAAAAAAAAAGAAAGGTTTGAAAAATCATTTTAAAATTAAAAGGTGTCTAATAGGCTAGGGAAGTAACCGTATTCATTGAATGCTGCACACCCATAGAAGTATTAAAAGAAGTGCCCAGGGGTGCCTGGGTGGCTCAGTTGGTTAGGCGACTGCCTTTGGCTCGGGTCATGATCCCAAGGTCCTGGGATCAAACCCCATGTCGGGCTCCTTGCTTGGCGGGGTGCCTGCTTCTCCCTCTCCCTCTGCCTGCTGCTCTGCCTGCTTGTGTTCTCTCTCACTCTCTGTCAAATAAATTAAAAAAAAAAAAAAAAAAAGAAGTGCCCACAATTCCTTTTTCTGACTCTGTAATCTCGATAGGGAAGTCAGGTAAATATGCATGAAAAACAAACACAAAGAGACTCAGAGACAAGCTAAAGGTAATTATAGTTTTATGGATCTAAATTAAGATGTGGTGATTCAGTTGAATTTACTAGAGTGACTGGTGGGGTGAGTTTGGACAAAAAAGAAATCTAAAAGAAAAGCAAGAGGAAGCGAATTCTGTTGTGGAGTTTTGAATAATGAGCAGATTGGTCTGACAGTTGGAGAAGGTGTATCATACAACTCTATAGTGATAAGTAGCTCAGTTAGGTTAGGGAAGAGATTAATATAGAGAATAAGTAAGCTTTTCTGTTTTTAATCAGACTAATGTGTATAGACCAATTTTCCTAAAATAATAATAAAATAGCTGACATCTTAAAGTTCTTACTATATGCCAGGTGTATACATATATATGTATATATGGTTTATTTACATATTATTATATGTATAAATATTATATACATATTATTTTTTTAATCCTCATAGTGATCCTATGAGGTACTTATTTTTATGACCCTTGTTTAACAAAGTGGTTAATTGAATCACCTGAGGTCACCCAGCTAATAAAATGATGAACCTGGTCTGATTCAGAGCCTGAATTCTTTCCCACTATGCTACCTTTCTAAATTTATTTATCTAGAAAGGGTATTCCAGGGCGCCCGCATCGGGTTCTCTGCTCAGCAGGGAGCCTGCTTCCCTCTCTCTCTCTCTGCCTGCCTCTCCATCTACTTGTGATTTCTCTCTGTCAAATAAATAAATAAAATCTTAAAAAAAAAAAACCTCTTTAGAAAGGGTATTCCATATGGCATAGCAAAGAATTGACAGTTCTCAATTAAAAAGCTGTATTACTAAGGTGTAATAAATTCTTTCTCTAAATATCTTGAATCTATTTACCTTTCTCTACTTTGACTGCCATCACCATAATCTAAAATGTTTTCACCTCTTAGCTGGACAATTGCAGAAGCCTCCTTCTTCCACTTTTGCTTTCTTTCAATCCTTCTTCAGAATGAACTCTAAAATACACGGGATCATGTCCCTTCCTTGCTTAAAACACTTCCATTGGCCTGCATCTCTCCGTTTGCTTCAATGTTTGCCTGTTCCGCTAGACTGCAATCGCTGTGAAGAAGGTGACTGCACCTGTCTTGTTCAAGTGTTGTCTTTCCAGGGGTGTCTGGCTGGTGCAGTTGGAGGAGCAAGCGACTCCTAATCTCAGGATAGTGGGTTCAAGCCCCATGCTCGGTGTAGAGATTACTTAATAAACTTTAAAAAAAGTAGTGCATCTCTAGCCCCTAGCATAGTGCCTTGTACATAGTAGAAGCTACATTTTTGTTGAATGAATGGAATCCAAATGACCCTTTAAAAAAAAAGAATATTATTCATTTACATAGGAAATGGGGCATTTATTTTTTTTTAAGATTATTTATTTATTTATTTGACAGAGAGAGATCACAAGTAGGCAGAAAGGCAAGCAGAGAGAGAGAGAGAGGAGGAAGCAGGCTCCCTGCCAAGCAGACAACCCGATGCAGAACTCGATCCTAGGACCCTGAGATCATAACTTGAGCTGAAGGCAGAGGCTTAACCCACTGAGCCACCCAAGTTCCCCATGGGGATGGGGCATTTAAATAAGGGATAGATTTTTCATAGTTTTTAATCGTGTAATGCCTGTTTATTTTTTTTGACGTCTCATGCCCTTTAGCCTATAGGCTCCATAAGGACAGGAACCATGTCTGTCTTGTTCCCTACTGTATCCTAGCTCTACGTCAGGTTCACAGGAGGTAACCAATGAATATCTGTTATATTAATAATTTCAATTACCAGTGTGAATTGAAAGCTGATGAATCAAAGATGATAGTACTGGTAAAGGCAGAATTGGAACAGGAAATATAACCATAGTTATGGGAGTTGTGGAGGATGAGGATTCTTTTATTCATTCAATAAATGTTCATAAGGCCCCTACTATGTGCCAGACCCTGCTAGGTAGCCTGCTGTCATATAGCTTCCAGTCTAGTGATAAATAAACACGCAGTTAAGGGCTGCCTGGGTGGCTCAGTGGGTTAATCCTCTGCCTTCAGCTCAGGTCATGATCTCAGGGTCCTGGGATCAAGTCCCGCATTGGGCTCTCTACTAGGCAGGGGGCCTGCTTCCTCCTCTCTCTCTCTTTCTCTCTCTCTCTACTCGTGATCTCTCTCTGTCAAATAAATAAAAATCTTAAAAAAAATAAACACGCAGTTAAAATTCAATGAGGGATGCTTCGGTGGCTCAGTCGGTTGAGTGTCCAACTCTTGATTTTTGCTTAGGTCAGGAACTCAGGGTGGTGAGATCAAGCCCTGCCTCAGTCCCAAGCTCAGCAGGGTGCTTCAGATTCTCTTTCTCCCTCTTCCTTTGCACCCCTCTTCTTCACCCTGCGAAGGTACATGTGCTCTCTCTCTGTCTCTCAAATAAATACTTGTTTTTTAAAAAAATTCAGTGAAGAAACTTCCCAAGGGAAGGCAGGAAGTGTGTGCTTCAGGGAACATTTAGGAGGGGAGGACATTTAACCCAGACTTGGGCTGTCAGGAAGTATATGTCTAAATTGTTAGTAGCTAAAGTAAGAAGATATGATGGAGAAAAGTGATGGAGAGTATGTGTGAGTGTAAGAGCTCAGAGGCAAAAGAGTTATTGGTAGTTTCTCCATAGCCTGTTTCCTTGTTCACATCCTTTCATGCAAAAAATTTTATTTACTTTTTTGAAAGATTTTATTTATTTATTTTAGAGAGAGAAAGAACGCACATGCAGAGCAGGGGGGAGAGGCAGAGAGAGAGAGGGAGAAGAAGACTCCCTGCTGAGTTTGGAGCCCTATAGGGTACTCAGTCTCAGGACCCTAACATCATGACCTGAGCCAAAGGCAGACACATAATGGACTGAGCCACCCAAGTGCCCCTCATGCAACAAATTTTATCAAGTCCATACCATGTCCCAGGCATTAAGCTATTATTAAACTTTTGTCTCATAATTAGTTGTTGAAAAATATAAATATACATATACATATATAATTTTAAAGTAATTAAATTTATTAAAGTTTTTATTTAAAATTTTTTTTTCTTTCCATTAGTCCTTTAGGAAGACACACTTATGTGCTTGTTGCTGCACCTGCCCCTGGTAACGGCTTGTAAATGTTTTATAAATGTTTATTGAATTAATAAATAAATGCACGTGAGAGTACCTAATCTGACCTCAGAAAGTAAAAACTTTGGATCATTGCTTGTCAATTCCTCTTCCTATGGTGGAAATGTTCTACATCTGCGCTGTCCGATGATACCCTAACTACTAGCCACACGGACTATCCAGCACTTAAAAAGTGGCTAGTGCGATTAAAGAACTCAGTTTTAAATTTTACTGGATTTTTTAATTTAAACATGAATAACCACATGTAACTCGTGAATATCGTATTGGACCCCTCAGTCTTAGATGCTAGTACAGTTGAATAGTGTGAGCTTGGCACTGGAACTCGGTAGGTTTCAAGCTTCCGCGCTTAAAAACAGAGATTGTTAATAAATGGTTATAAAATGTCTGGATTCCGGGCCTTTGAATGCCACCGAGAGTAGTAAATATCTGTGCACAGTGGCAAGCCATAATTAGCATCTCAGTCACCGAAGACTAATAAACCTTGCATCCTGGCATCCGGACTGACATCCAACCTAGCGCCGCAGGTGAAAAGGTTGAAGGTCGGGGAACTCAACCTTAGCCAGGGCGCGCGCTCCGCAGCCTGCAATCCCGAACAGCCTCATGGACTTTGTAGTTCAACATGCCAGTGACATCACTACCTGTGTGTCACCACAGCGTGGTCGATTACGTCAATTTCCGGTAGCCTGTTGCTCTCTGGGAATTGTAGTCAATAGATGTCTGCTGGACTTGGGGTCTAGTGGTCTGGAAACTACAATTCCCGGCGGCCTCCGAGATACACGACGCAGTAGTTCTCAGTGAGTGGGCGATTGCCTCATCAGGTGTTAAGTGTGTGCTTCAGTGTCGTGGGAGGCCTTTCTGCCCCCAAACGGAAGGGAAAGGTGGTAATCTCTGCTTTGACAGGATCACCGAGGTCACTGTCGTGGGCTTGCAGAGTTGGCTGGGCGGTGCCATGGCGGTGAGTTCTGGCGGGAAGAGAGTCGGCTCAGCCCGGCGGTGGAACCCGGCTGAGCTGTCGGCTTTTTCCAGAAGCTAGGGGCTCCATGTGGTAGCCGTTGTTCTGAAGGGAAAAATCCTTCTCTGAAGAACGGGAATGCCTTGACCCCACGCTACCGATGTGGTTGTTGTGCGCATGTGCCTTTTCTTCCTAGCTGTTGAGCCAGGAACTGATGTCTTCAACTTTACATCCTACTTAATTTTCTGTGTTGATTTCACCGAAGTGTCTAAAACCTATTTGGAGAGAGAGGAGTAGGTAACCTTGTTCCTCCTTTTAACAAAAAATTACTGAGCGCTTCCCTGTAAAAAGAGTCACGGATCTCTACATTCATGGTGTTTTCCACGTGTGTGAGAGAGTTACGTACTAAAATACACTGTAAAATATGTCAGGTGCCCGTAAGTGCTATAGGAAAAAAACAAAACAAAACAAAACAACAACAACAGGAAGGGGGAGACCATTGAGTGTGAGGTGGGGTAGGGTTGTAGTTTTAAAAGGGGATCAAGAAAGCCTTTCAAAAAGCCTTTGCATGGCAAAAAGGAGGTAAGGGAGCAAGCCAGGCAGCTATATGGAGGAAAAGATTTGCAGGCAGAAGCTAACGGACTGAGCCACCTAGGTTCCCGGAATATGGACAACTCTTGAGGAATTTTATAAAGGAGAGCAGAGGAGTGGGGTAATAGGTGAAGGTCAAAAGGGGACTCCCCCCCCCTTTTTTAAAGGTGGAAGAAATTACACAATGCTTGTATGTTTATGGGAATTACCCTGTAGAAAGGAAAAATTGATGTGCTGTTCCAGAATAGAGTAGAGGGGTTGAGATCAGATGCATCAGTGGAGGGGTTAAGCAGGTTAAGCAGGACTACACTCATCGGTGTAACAGGAAAGAAGACAGATTATATGGGGACACATGCATGTGGTTAAGCAGATGTGATGAGGAAGACTGAAAATTTTCTGTTCGCCTCTGTTTTCTCATTGAATTAGGAGGCAAGATTACCGGCTCCAAGTAAGGATGGGAGACGAAATGTTGGAGGCTTGAGAGAAAGGTTTGTTTTGGGACATTGCTGTCAGTAGAACTTCCTGTGATGAAAAGTTCTGTATCTGCACTAATTTGGTAGCCACTAGCCACATGGTTCTTGAGCACTTGAAATGTGGCTGATGCAACGGAAGGACTGAATTTTAATATAACTTTAAAATTAAAAAGTTACATGTGACTAGTGGCTACTGTATTGGACAGTATACACATTAAAGTTTGAGAAGCATTAGTCTAGAAGGAGTTAGTAAGTTGATTTCAGAAAGTAGTATTGCTGGGCACACTTGACATTAGTGGACATGAATTTAAATTGAGGCCAGTCAGCATTGTTGAATTTCTTCCGAGATCAGACGAGATCGGGCACGTTCAGGGTGGTATGGCCGTAGACAGCATTGTTGAATTCTTATCTCCTGCCTCTTTCAGCTGCCTGCTTGAAGGAAAAGAGCAGGTGCCTAGGAGGGTTGGAATTTTGCCGTACCAGAATGGTAAAGAGAATAGTGAAGGAGTGATTATATAGATGGATTTAAGTGATGGAAATAAGGATTTGGGGTGGGAGGGAACTAAGGATTAGTGAAAAAAGGTCATGATCAATAGGTCCTGTTGGGCTTGAAGAATTATTGGAGTTGGAATTCTAGCAGAGTTACGACCAATAATGTCAATAAGTAACATTTCTTATGTGTCATGCTTTGTGTTTAGCATTTTTTTGGAATTGTCTCATTGAGTCTTCACACTAATCTACTTGAGTTAGGCACTCTTATTTGCAGTTTACAAATGAAGAAACCCAGACTTAGGTTGCTTAATGAGCAGGTCCAATTTCTCATAACTAGGGCATGATAAAAGTGGATTAGAACTCAAAGAGATTGACTCACTTCTCAGTCACTATGTTACCCTTCTTTTCAGGAAAAGATGTACCTTCTGAGTCCTGGTCCAGGACTTTTTCTTCTGTAATGTATTGCTTGATGACTCCCCACCAGCTCCACTCCCGGACGGTGATATCCTTAGCTAATGTGGAATTTGCAGGTTTTTCTCTTTTTTTTTGGTGTTAATGGGAATGGCTTTTTAGTTTGAAAGATTTTAATACACTCTTCAAGTTTTATATATGAAAACTGGCAACATTTCTGGTAGATATGATTGTTTTACTTTATTCACTTCTTTTTAAAAGATTTTTTAAAGAATTTTATTTATTTATTTGACAGTGATCACAAGTAGGCAAAGAGGCAGGCAGAGAGAGGGGAAGTAGGCTCCCCACTGAACAAAGAGCCCGACGCGGGGCTCGATCCCAGGACCCCGAGGTCATGACTCGAGCTGAAGGCAGAGGCCTAACCCCCTGAGCCACCCAGGCGCCCCGACTTCATTCACTTCTTGTGCTCTGAAAATATTCAGGTTTTGCACTGTCATGATACGGGATGGACGTTAAAGTTTGCTTTATTGGAAGAATCCAATAAGAACTCCCTTTAGAAAGAATAAGTAGGACACCTGGGTGGCTCAGTGGGTTAAGCGCTGCCTTCAGCCCAGGTCATGATCTCAGGTCCTGGGATCAAGTTCCGCATCGGGCTCTCTGCTCAGCAAGGAGCCTGCTTCCCTCTCTCTCTGTCTCTCTCTCTGCCTACCTCTCCATCTACTTGTGATCTCTCTCTGTCAAATAAATAAATAAAATCTTAAAAAAAAAAAAGAATAAGTAATAATAAAAATAACAAAATGTACTGATTGCTTATTCTGTGCCATGCTTTAGTGTTTTACATAATTTTTCAACAAAACAACCCTGTAAAATAGGTGCTGTTATTATCCCCGTTTTACTGGTGTGGAAAATAAGGCATCAAATCTACTCAGAGGAGGAATTAGAATTCATTTGATCCCATTCTGGAGCTCATTCTCTTAATCATTATGCTATCGTGCTACCCCCAGTTGTAAGCTAATTGGAAAATTTATTTTGCAATCCCTCCCATAAAGAAAGTTTTCTCTTTGCAGTGGAAATCTTACCAATACTGAAGTGTGTAAGACAAAGAGCATGTGATAGCATGGATAGA